>NC_089506.1:194762024-195368453 GCF_036850995.1 Saccopteryx leptura
GTGAAACAAAAAGTTACCCTCCTTGGAGTGTATATGTGGAATGAATCCTGGAGGTATTCTGCTGAGTTCCATCTCGAAGGGAAGTTGCCCTGAACAGTAGGACATGGATAGACCCCCTGGATCTTGGGAGGTGGGCTAGAAAAACTCTTTTGTCAGCTATTCAATTTTTTTTATTAAAGTTAACTAAATATGTTAAATAAAATCTACTCTTCTTATCTAATCATCCAAGCCATAGAAAAACAAAAGTTAACCTAGTCACCCTCATTCACTCAACAGACATTTCACGAGCTGTTTATTTGCAAGACATTATTCTAGAAACTTGAGGCTACAGAATTGGAAGTGAAGAAAATAAGTCTGCCATCTAATAGTGAAGCAAAACCTACAAATCTGAAATACAGGATGTGCACTACTCTTACTGAGCTAGAATGGTGCCTAGGTGAGAACAGGACCTGGTGGTGAGGTCATTGATTTTATTAAGTTCTCCAGAGAAAGACCTTGTCAGACTAAGGAGGGATGGGATCACAGAACACAGAAAAGAGAAAATAAGAGAGAATCATTTTGGCAGTGCTCATGAAAGCGCTCTTTAGGGATCCTAGAAAGTCCACAGGAATGTGTGATTTGCTTGATTTCTCTATGGACACAGATGCATCAGATTCAGACTATGAGAGCCTGATGATACTATACATTCAAACCTGCCACCAAGGCCTCTTGCTCTGATCTCTTCTGATCCATGCAACCTACTGACAATTTGGCTTTATATGTAGTTTTCTCAGATGGAGAAAATGTGCAGATCAGGTTAATGTGAATGCTCCCTTATAAGCTTATTTCCCATTGTAAATTAGTGAATTGACATTTTGATTTATTTTCACGAGATTCTTGCAAGCTGGGTTAATTTGCACCCTGAGAAACTGGCCCACGTGACAGGCTGAGAGAATCATGCTTCTAAGCCCCCCCAGCTGAGGGTTAGAGTCAACCAAAGTGATACCATCCTGTACAGCTACTCTATGACCAACTAGCCTGCTTAGCACCGTGCTTGCTATGTAGAAGTTGCCCAACAAATATTTCTTGACATAAATGGATTTGAATTGAATGAATTTGATTTAACTAAGGTTGGGAGAGACAGAGATAAGGACAGACTCATAGACTAGGGAAGTCACCAGCATATGTCAGTTGAAGTTTTGTGAATGAACACAATCGTCCAGGAATAATGGCAGTTATAGAGTGGCAGGCGGTGGGGAGCGGATGGCAGTAACTTAGAGGATTCCCATAGGAAGGATCTGGAAGAGGGAAAACAGGTCCTGGGGCAATTGAAGGTCGGACAGAGAAGAAAGCTAAGCAGGACCAAGGATAATATAACGAAACACCCCAAGTTCTAGCCTATTCTTCTCTATCTCTAATCTCTCTTCTTAGATTATCTATATCACTGGCTTTAAAATAATTTATAAGTAATCTTTAATAATAATCTATATTCAAATGATTCCATCTACACTGAGATGGTGTCTAATAAGGCTCCCTGATATCAAACACTTGAGATGGAGCTCCTGATTTTCCCCGCCAAATCTTTTCCTCCCTCATCTCCTCAGCTCAGTAAATGGAACTCCAATGGTTCAAGCCAAAAGCCAAGGCATCACTGTTAATTCCTCCATTTTCTTCACACACCCTCTCCCACCCCTCCACCCCCGCATCAAATCTGTCAATTTCCTCCTGTGGCTCTATCTCAAAAATAGGTCCCCAGTTCATAAACTCCTTGTCTCCACTACTCTTTGTTGAGCCACCAATATCTCTGCCATTCAAGATGATCCTCTTGATTATATCATTTGTGTCTCTTTAAAAAGAAAATACACACTGGCTCGTGTTGCTCCCCTGACTAAAAACATTGAATGGTTTTCCACAGCAAATAGAATAACACACAAGCACATCACCTTGGCCTCTAGGTTCCACATGATAGTCCTGAATGATTCTTCAACTCCCTCACCTACCACCAGCGACTGTGGACTACGAGCCAGTCACAATGGCTTCCTTTCTCTTATCTGAACATACCCAGCTCATCCCTTTCTGAGATTCGGCACTAGCTTATTCCTTCTGCCCCATCCCAGTCTGTGCCTGTCCCAGTCTGCCTGCATCCCAAACGTCACAGGATTGCCACTTATTACTCAGACCCCACTAAATGTCTCCCCACCCCGACCACCTCTAAGTGCCGTACCAAATTATCCTGTCCCAACTACAGCCACACTGCATCACATCGCCTTATTCCATTTTCTCTGTGGAATCTTCATATTGGTTAACTGGAGGTCTTTACTCCCCCTCTCCACCACGCCCATTCTGTGAAAGCAAGGACGTGCCCCCACCACCATCACCGCTGAAATCTCCAGAATCTATAAAACTGCTTGGCTTATAGTAGGTACTCAGTAATACTTATTCAATAAAAGATGTATACATAGAAAGTAAGGAGCTAAAGGAAACTCCATAGGAGGAAGGCAAAGCAATCAGCCTGCTCACTTTTTACCAGGATACATTTTTTCTCCACCAGGAATCTGCCTCAAAGAGCCTAGTTCCATTTGCAATATTTCATTTTGCATTTAAAGACTCAGATACTTGATCTCTGGCTCTTCTTAACGCCTCAAGAGTCACAGGGAGGGGGGGAATCTACCCATCCTGTTGAAATACCAGAAAGATGATTATTATGCATTCAAACTGAGTATTTATGCTGGAATACAGAAACGTGGTTGTGAGAGAAAAAAGTCACCAGAAGGTACAACTCATTGCAATCTAGTCTCCCTTTCTATTATTTTTACCTTGAACAGATGACTTAAGCTCTCTGAGCCTTATTATCCCCAGCTCTAAAGCAGGTGTACGCATACCTGCCTCTTCTTAACTGTCAGGTCCATTTTAACTCGTAAAATGTGAAAAATATATAGCAATGGCTTAAGGTTAGAGATTTTATAGGATATAAAGCTTGTGAATTTTTTGATAGCTTTGGAGAAAAGAGTGAGTTATTACTTTTAGGGTCATAATTCAGTCAGTTTATCACATTATATAACTTTGAAAAGAATTGTCCTTTAATCAGAGAAACAATGTGTTTACATTACAGACTGTTACACTAGTAATGGGATCCATCGCTGTAGCATCAATAAAAAGGAAGACGCTAGAATGAGAAGAATGGAAAATCAATTTATCTACTTTTCCGACCCAACATTTATATGCTGACACCAAGGGCTGATCGTTATTGAGTCAAGTATCCGCTGTTTCTGTAATGTCTAAAACACTAAAGGCTGCCAAGATTTTCTTCTGTAGCTTCCAATTGCCTGACTTCATTTCCAAGTAGGATTTCTTCTTTCTTCTTCTGCCTATCCAAATGCAGTTCCCAATATTCAACAATCACGTTGAATATTTTCCACCTATGTTTAGTACTGGGAGATAAACGACTTAATAGTTATATGTTAGAATTGGTTTTTTTGTTGTTGTTGTTTGAGACACTATGCCATGCTCAGCACAATGACACAGGGATGAAAATAGAGTGGTTCAAGACTCAGCGCATGCCCTCAAGGATTCTTGGAAGTAAGACATGCACACATGGAAATATAGCCAATAATTCCAGACAAATCCTCCTGTAACAATGCACTTAGAGCCGGGCACCGGTTCAGAAGCTAAGTGCCTCTGGCCATGTCAGAGGCAGGCATCACTCTAGGCTGGGTGGTCCATTTCAACAGAAAGGCTCATCGGCACAGAAAGGGAAGCCAGGTCAAACAAGAAACTGCTGGCAGGTTTATAAATTCTTACTGAATGTGAATCATTGATTAGCGTACATGGGCATGACCTTTGTGTAATCCCCAAGTTCAGTTATTGTAGCTAATTGCACGGGAGGTTTAAATTTGTGTTGAAATACACGGGCTAAAATTAAATCACTCTCTCTGCAATAACCTACCTGCTTTTTCCAGGTAACGGATAATTATCATTTTTCCAAGCTCAGTGCAACATCCTTCAAAGCCCTCTGGAATCACATTACTGGTATCAAGTGATTTGTTTGCCACGTGTTCCGTTTTTTAACTTCTACCTTTCTACCTAAGAAAGAATACCACTACAGTGGTGTAAAGCATCATGTGACCATTTTCAAACTATAAGCATACTACCGATTTGAATATTATCTCCATCTCTCTGAAAATTTCTATCATTATTACGGTTGAATTATAGATATTATGCCTCTACTTCTTTAAATGTTCTGAGTTCCCTCCTGCACCCGGGCAGAGGGGGGTTCCCTCCGTCTTAGCATGAACGGACTTCTCCTGACTGAGCAAGGAGGAGATTGCTCCAAATGCTGAGCTCTACAAGCCTTCGGGGCCGTGGAATCAGCCCATCAATTTTGCCTGATGTAAAAGGTTATTCTCTTACCGCCTTTCAGTTTTGCCCTTTTAGCTTTGTATGGGTCACCACTGAATTCCTGCCTTTAAAAAAATTTTAGCATAATGGCCTGCCTGACACAGTGATACGTCTGGAACGTTCAGAGAAATTCTTGCTACAAGGTCTTTTAGGACTTGTGCCAGACAAGTAACAACAGCACCCTCTCCTCTCCAGGCAGCCTAGAAACCTTTCTCTTCCCCCACCAGCCTGCCTCTCTCCCCATATGACTCACTTTGTCACACAGAAAAATGATTTATTAATTAGCTATTGCTGCAATAATGCCACATACCTAATGTCCCCCAAACACATTGCCGTACAACAACAAGAATGCCTCTTTCTAGCTCCCAGGTCTGCGGAGTTTCTGGGACGGCCCAGGACGTGGGTCAGCTTAGCCTGGCTGCAGACTTCTGGTGGGCTTCAGGTCTGCTCGGAGGCTCCAAGTCTCTGCCTGTGTTTGGACCAGAGGCAAAAGGACAAGGCCTCCTGCTGGCTTGGTCTAGGACTCAAAATGCTCATTTCCCATTGGCCAAACCGAGAACCAATAGGAGGGAACTATAAGCCCCTCCCTCCAGAGGAAAGTCAGTCACACAGCAAAGGGCATGAACCAATATCTCTAATTCAGGGAGGACTTGAAGAATTGGGAACAATGGTTCCATCTTCCAGGGATACCCTTTCCTTTAAGAATCATCTGGTTCCAGGCCCTGGCCGGTTGGCTCAGTGGTAGAGCATCGGCCTAGCGTGCGGAGGACCCGGGTTCGATTCCCGGCCAAGAGCGTCGCCCCTGGTGGGCGTGCCGGGTGGATCCCGGTCGGGCGCATGCGGGAGTCTGTCTGACTGTCTCTCCCTGTTTCCAGCTTCAGAAAAATGAAAAAAAAAAAAAAAAAAAAGAATCATCTGGTTCCTTGCAAGGAATTTACAGAGAAGCATTTCTAGAGACTGACTTTGTTCTTTTGTCAATAAGTATACACTGAAGACCTGTGACACAGCCCACTAATCACCTGGGGCGCTGAAGTAGGGATGCTTCTCTGAAAAAAAGTTTAGTACTGGCAGCAAACACACTGGGCTCGGTTGGTCGATAATGGAAAGCACTATGGGATTAAGAGCGAGGGCGGGAATGGGTAGACATGATGGACATAGCACAGGCATTTCTGGAAAGAGCCGTGCACCTGCAGGAAGAGAGGTTCTATGTGGGAACAGGTATTACTCAGACATAAGTCCTCCTTCTACAAGGGGAGGTCTGAATGATCCTGTTTAACCAGTTAGTAAGCTGGTATATTTTGGCCCTGTTTATCCCTAATTTTTAACTATATAGCTTTCCATTTGTTAATAATGATAATAGCTACAGGATAGCACTAATGGAGGTATTCTTCAGAATGTTTTGGTAATTCGGTCGCAAGAACTAAACAATTGATTAGTTTTATAGATTCAGGTTTCCTCCATTAAAACCAGAAATACCTTCCCTATAGACACTTTTCTTCACAGGGGAAGAAGTAATGACACCCAAGGAAACGTTCACCGAAAGATTTCATTCTAGACAGTGGGAGACTTCCGTCACTCAGTCCTGCGGTCCGCTGACAGTGGCGGTGCGTGCCAAGATCGCTTTACGTCCTTTATCCATTTCAAACGGAGGGCAGGAGAACTGACCTGTGAGCTCTATACCAGTTTAAACCACTTCCTACGTTTTGCCTCCGGGATTCAGGAACTCTGGCCCTTGGTCTGAATTGGATTGAGAGGTAGAAAGTCACTGAGGCTTCTCTCATTTTACAATAATGAAAAAAACAAACAAGGAGTTTATTCAAGCTAATATGAATAAAATTGGAACAAAGTCCAGGTCTTCTGATTTTCCAGGCAAAGACCAGGTTCTGCTGGTCACCTTCCTGCTCCTAGAACAGTGCCTGTAAGCCATCTTCCCTCACCAGCTTTTGCCAAACCAACCCCTCTCAGATCAGGCACAGGAGCCTGGACTTTAGACAAAGCATGTTTTAAATCATGACTCCCACTTATTTGCTGGGTGTCCTTGGGCAAATGGCACGATCTCTCTGTGTTTCTATTTCCTCCTCTGTCAAATGAGGCTAAATGATGACCTTGCAGTGCTATTAAAGGAGCAGGTAAAATAACGTGTTGCACAGTGCCTGATATGCAGCGGCAGAGCAACAAATAGTCGTTACAACAATGACAACCGAGTGACTGACTCGGAGGCCGGTCTGGGGAAGGTGCAATGCACAGAGCACTTGGTAGGGGGCGCTTCTGCGGTTTCTATCCTGGGACAGTGGGACTCAGTCGGCTGAGAGAGAGGAGATGTGGATGCTCCCAGTCCTCCCAGGTACCCTGTTTTGGAACTTGGAAAAAGCAATCATTTTCCTGCTGCACCTCCTCACCCACCCTGCCCAAGGTCTTGCCATTGAATGTAGTGGTTCTCAAACTTTTTGAAATTGGGGTGCATTTAAAATCCTACAAATAATTGTAGGCGCACTATATACAAATTTCTGAAAAATATGTTATAATAATTAAGTCAAATATTAAAGAAAAAATATATAAAATCCAAGCGTGCTTTTATGGTAATTAAACAAAATAAAAGCAAAATTGAATTTATTCTGACATTAAAAAAACATTTTTATGTTATATTTTTTGAGTTATGCTTTTTAGAATTCATAAAAAAGAGGGGTTAAAAAATTTAAAAATGACAAAAAAGTTATCTTTTTATATATATAGATACATTCTTAGTAAGATTTAGTAAATTCGGCAGGTCCCAGCGCAAAAGTGTTAAGTTTTTTTATTCTTGTGTTTATGAGAAACATGAGCCTGATGTATTCTTTCTTCAATGTTTGGGCATATATTTGAAAGGCAAACTCTCATTTCCTCGTCAATACATTGAAGAATTCCTCTCTTTTTACTTTTAATTGTGTTGAGGGTAGAAAATCCTCATTCACATAAATAGGATGTTGAAAATTGTAGTAAAATGTTCAAAGCTTTTTTAGATATTACCACATATTCTTCTTTCATAGAAATCCAAAAGGCTTCAAGAGACAATTCCTTATGTTTCATCATCAATCCAAAACCCCCACCATACAGATCATCGTAACTTTACACCAAACAAGGGATAGAAGAAACTTGCCTCCAGTCTCTCTGAGGAACATGGGGGGTAGTGTAAGCAATCCAGCACCACAGCTTAACAGCCTTTTGTAACCTAATCAGGCAAGTGAGGTGGGGGGTTGGGCAGACTGTCAGCTTACAGCCAGTTCCCCACACTTCTGTCCCCCGAATATCTAAACTCCAAAAACTCTGTTGGTTTTTTGGTCCCCAACAGGCACATATTCCTCTGGAAGACCATAGGGCGCACCTGGAAATCTTCTAGGGTGCACCAGTGGGCCCTGGAGCACACTTTGAGAACCGCTGCATTAACGCAATGACTCAGACGTGGGTAAACGTACTCTGGGAGTGGACAGGGGAGAATGGTAATGGGCCTTGAGATTCGGCCATTTCCTGAGGATAGGGAGATGGATTTCCCAAACATTAAATGGAGATGCTTCCCATGGAGACTGGAAGAAAGGGATCCTTGCTTAACAAAGGGAACTTGAAGGTAAGGGACCAACATTGGTAGAAGAATGTGCCACAGGACACCTGTGGAGAGTCTGTCTTCCTGGGGGCCTTCTTGGTAAGCTGTGGGAAAATTATATGGGACAGTTTTGAATTTCCCCTGAATTACCCCCACATCTGGGAGGATGGCCTAATCCAAGTTTGAGTGCTCATATGGTGGAAAGTGAGGAAAAGCAGGACCTGCCTGAATTGTCCCAGAGCTAACTGTTGGGCACATATACTTCCCAGGGCAGACACGACTTGCAGGGCTGCTAGCGCTGCTGAAACGCAGACAGAGGACTAACAGACTTCGCTGTCTCACCCTGTCTCATCAGCTCAGAGGTCCTTCCTTGCACAGTGCAGACTGCCCTCCACATCATTGTGCAGAAACCTGTCACTGTTCAGCCCTACTCTACTCTTCACCTCTTTTCAGTGGCACCGGATGTCCCATTGCTAAAAAGAAAGGGCCCATTTCCCAGCCATACACCTCTCGGCGACCACACAAAGACCAGAGAGAAGCCCGGAGTTGCTACTAGGTAATTAGGATACTGTTAACTCTCTCTCAAAGAAGGCAAGCTTCTATAATCTTGTTAAGCCTCAGTTTTTCCATCTGTAAAATGAAAATAATAACTCCTACTTCATACAGCTCTCACAAAGTTTGGATTACCAGCCCCGGTTTGTTAAAGCAACTGTGCGGTGCCTGGCACATGGCAAGATTAATGTTAGTTTCCGTCTTCTGCATCTTAGCCATTCACGAAGGTCAACCTTCTAAGTTTACACATGAAGAATGAGTGATTCCAACAGCACTGTTGCAGATGCCTGAAGTTAGGGGCCCCGAAGAAAGCTTTGTACAAGAGCATCTATGGACCAAAGGACAATCTGCCAGGACACTCTCTCCAGGAATACGGCACAGCATTATTCCAGAAAGAAAAGTCAGTAGTTGGAAAACCAAGGCAGTTGGACATTGTCCAGCCTTCCCCCCAACTACTATAAGTTGGTTTCTACCACGATGCAGGGCCCCAGGCAAGCACTGAGTATGAGAGTTGGTTGAAATAGACTAGCAGAGACTTCATGGGAATAGAACCCCGAAATTAGCAATCTGAGGAGTGTGTGCAGACAGTCTCCTGCTAGGGCTTGGTGATAAGGGGGTGGGGACAGGACCCTGAGGGTCAAGGGTTAATGAGAGGGTGCCAGGTGCCCTGACTTCTGGAGCTCTTTTTAAGAAACACTTGACAGAGTGGACTTGATCTCTTCAACTTTAATGAGCTCTGATCAGGGGCCAGTAGGTGAAGCACTCAGGACAATGACCTCACTCCAGGCCAGCCAGTGCTGCCAAAGTAGGCAGGAGGCTCCACACTCCCAGGGATGCAGCCTGCAGGTTCCTCTTCTCTGGAATTGTCCTGATGGGTTCTCCTGTGCGACTCAGCGCCCTGTCCTCTCCCTCCCTGGAGGTCTCTGGAGATTGTCACAGCACCAGCAGGTTTCCCTCCGCTGCTGAGTCTAAGAAAAGAAAACGTAGAGGAGAACGGACATGGCTTTGAGGGTTTTTTTCATCATCTAAGGGTTCAATATTTAGAGCAATATTGATTCAATTTATCTAGTGTTGTAATGTTCCATTGGTTGCTAAGCAACAGAGTTCTTTCTTCTCTGTTTTCTGGGTGGCTCATGGGAGTTTGACTACCAAAGAGATTACTTTGTGTATATGAGAGTAAATGGACCATAGGTGCCATACATAAGTGGAGGAATACTGTTTTACTGGGCAGTGTTAAGGCCCCGTCTCCTATCACATCTGGGTAATTGCAATTCAACCTCCAGAACAACAGGGCCATTCATATTCACATTCCCCTACCAGGTACCCACTGAGAACAATTTAGCACAAAGTTGTGCTGATGCATAAAACCCTGTGTTGCATGCTTACTATTCCAGGCTCATAACGTTCAAACCTGCACGGGGGCAAGGATGGATCTCTTCCTCCCCATCCTGGTCCCCTCCAAATCCCACATCAATAACCAAAAATAGCAGCCTGGATTATAAGGATGCGTTCTGGCTCACACTTAAATCCTGGTATGGCCATGTCTCATCTCTCCTCATTTCTCTTATCCTACCTTCTCCTCCACTCACCTCAAAACTGCCTTCCCTTTTGAGGGTCTCTTCTGTAAATCCTTTGTATTGATGGTCACTGTTTCTTTAAAATCCCAAATCAGAAGCAGCAGGCAAACAAGGCCCTGTCAGCTTGGGCTCTATGGTTCAGTGACTCGGCATTAATGACGTTGATTTTGGAACCCACATGATAGCCTGACCTATTTTAGGATCTCTGCTTTGACCATACCTCCCTCCCCCATTTTTCCAATTAGAAACGAAGGCAAAAAGGATTGTGAGGAGGTTGGGGAAGGGGGAGAGAGGAGACCTGGAGCTCAGTGCTCAGGAGTGACTTCGGAAGCTGCCCAAGTTGGCCATCACGTCTCCGCCACCGTCCCAGAGACGATGTGAAGCCCCACCAGAAAGGCTGGAATCCGATGCTGTGTCTACAATAAGGGAAGAGATTCCAGAGGCAGGTCTCTGCCCAGTGTCCTGGGTGCAACCCCGGGACGCACAACAACCAAAAGCCACATTTGGCATTGTTAAGCGTTTTCCTCTATAAGATAGACCCGTTCAGCAGAGAAATGATCTTGACCTTCCAAAGAGAAAAGCTATCTGCAGGAGGCAAAAGAAGGGTAGAAGGAGGGAGAAGTGGGTGCAGGCAAATAGCCAACCACGCACATTTATGAAGAGCAGAAATGTAAAACAGATGTTACGCGGGAAAATAAACCATTGCCCTGGGAGCATCCTCGTCAGCCTCTGGAGGATAGGGCTTCTCAGATCCAGGCAAATAACAGAGTAAGTCGCTGAAAGCTGCATACTCATCATAACTAGCTGTCAGGAATGGCCCTTCTGGGTTGCCTGGTCCCCTGTCTCCACATCTTTTCATGGCCGTGCCGTAGCCAGCATTTCTCTGAATAGATGTTATTATTCCGTTTCTTCACAATAAATGAGGTGCTCTCACTCACACCAGAGCTTTTCCCTGCGGTGTAGGCGATAGCAGCAGCAAGACCTGGAGCTCTAAGAGGGACGTGGTGGCTCTGGTAGAATGGGAGTTATAAGACAATAAAAGGCCCCAGGCTCTAACAAAATAGTTGCAGTGCTCCTGGAGCCAATGGTGACATCAAGGTCAGTGGTAGAGAGTACCCTTGGCAGCTGCTGCAGTGGGCAACTCAGGAAATCTGCAATGGCTGTCAAGAAAAATTTACGTGTGAACCTCCTGAGATCTGCCAAGAGAAAGAAAGGAATTTGGAAGGCGCGAGGTCCCAGCTCTGTGTGAGACAGAGGTCGGAGGTGGGATGTTCCTCCCAGCGGGGTGGGCTCTAGGAAGCAAGTCCATTAGCGATAACAAGAGCTCAGCTCTATCTGGAGGTCCAAGTACATAAAGGGCCAAGTGAGTCTTAAGAGAAATAAAACTAAGGAACAAGTGTCTACTGTGGTAAGCCACTGAAATTGAACATAGTGGTAAGTCCAGCCAGCAAATTGTTCCCAGAGAACTGAGCCCACAGAGCCAGTCTTACAACAGCTTACTTACATCCACAACTTCTTTGACCTGTGAAATTTGACAGAATCAGAAATAGTCCTTTTTTCTAGGCATTCGTCTTTGCCTTTCTGAATCTTCTTTTAGAATTTCACATGGAAGGTAGGCACTGCAATATTTTGGGTCCCAAAATAATTTTTTAGGAAAGCAAGCTCAAAATATCAACCTGTCAGACATTGTCTAAAGTTATTAGCCTGTCTGGCGGATGCCTTGCAGAAGCTGGTTAGAAATCTGGCCAGGTATTTTTCCTCCTTCTCTGTATATTTCTTCTCTTTATCCAGCGTGGTTTCCTAGGACGATGGTTCACATGTGTATAATTAGAGCAGAAAAGGGGGGAAAGAGGTGATTCAGGTCCTTTCTCGTCCCTGGCAATGCCTTCTCCTCTAGAATCTAGATGAACAATGTTCTATATTGAGAACCTGGAGGGAAAATGGAAGAAGGAGGAGGAAGTTGAGAAGAAGAAGGAAGAAGAAAAGAGAAATGGGACGGGGTCACTGCAAATTATATTTTTGTATTTCCCAGACCTAGAAAGTCACTGAAACTGAAGTTGCTGGCTTCTATATAATTCATATCTTTTTCTAAGTGGAATCAGGCTTAACAGAACAATACTGTGCCTTAAAATTAATTAGAGTAAATTAATTCCCTAATGAATCATACCATCAAGCATGAAAAAACTAAAGAGTACAAAGTATTAATGTGCTGATTAAGAGGACTGATCATAGGGATGTCAGTTTATAGAAACTAATGCTGTGTCTATACACACAGATGGCTTTGAAAGACATCAACCCTTCTGATAATTGGATCACCACCAACCAGTTAGTAACTGCTTGGTGGCTTAACTGAATTTAGCTATTTGAAAATAACCCAGACTCTGCCTGACTTCCTCACTTTTGAACCAATTTGCTGGGTGCTATCTTCACGTGTCTGCCCGAGCTCAAACAGTGGGAGAGGTGCCAACTGCAAATATAGCCTCAGCTAAGGAAATGAGTTGAAAGAGAGACTTAACAGAAATTTCCAGCAGCCAAGAGTGGATCCACCAATCTAAAGCTCACTCCAATTTAAGGGAGATACTGAGCTGAGACAGTGAAGCTTCCAGGCAATTCTAGAAAGTTCCACCCTAAAATGTGTCACAGAAACAGATTTTTCCCAGGCACCAGTGCTCAGGATGCAACCCTAGAAAATGGGAAGAAAGAACCAGCAAGGCCATCTGATCTCTCCACGTGGGGACTGGACGAGATGCAATCATTACCCAATGGCATGTCAGCACTCTCTCCGCATGCAATGCCATCTCTATTTTCATAATCCAGGGCTCTCAGGAAGAGCACTCCTGATGTCCTGCTCAGCTGACCTTTTGTTAGTTCCAGGAGAAGAGCAGAGAAGTCCAAGGAGAGCTGGCTCCTTATTCTAAACAAGCGGGCTGGAATGACGTAACCATGACATCCATTTCTAGCACCTCACACTAGGAGCCCCGCTCCAGGGAAAGGTGATGGACTGACTCACTCCTTTCTAATTAGTCGGGGACGCTTTTGATAAGAACCCCAGGAGTTCCTTATCCCAAAATATCACTTGTCACAGGAGCACATGGGCCCACTAATGCACCCTGGATGAGATGGATGGATGATGCCAACTTCTAAATCTCCTGTGGGGTTTCCCTTGACAGGCTGCCCTTATGATTTAGGGCAGCATCAGTGGCCCCGGTTTGATTCATCACTTGGTGATTCATCTTTCTCAACAAGCTGTGGCTCCTGTGTTATAACGCCCCGTTCATTCTCTCCTTTGAAGAGAGAAACAGGTGATGAAAGCCAGGCTGTGAAACAGAATTCCAGCTTTTTTCCTGCCAAAATTGGCCCCCAGATAGAGAGACACAAACAGGCTATCAGATCAATTTCAGAGAGCCTGTGCATATTGACAAAATGATGCCCATTTACATCAATCAAATATGTCGCTATTATACTTCGCGTGTGCGTTGGTATGAGAAGTACCATGAACAGTCGTGGCAACCTACCAATAAGTGAGTGGGTTTTTCTACCTGAACGTTGCCATTATTTAAAGGTAAACACATTTGGTGTCTTAAAGGAAAATTATATTTTGACACTTTGAGTATAAAGATTTATTAATATATTGAATCTTATATTCCTGTCTTAAAAATTATTGACATTTTGAAATTGGTTACATATAATTGGTTTTGGCTTTAGTGTGTAAGTCCTTACACTTCTTATTTTGCAATATTTTTTAACAATATTTGTTGTGTTTTTATGAAGGAAGCAATGCATGTGCATTATGACAAGCTTAGAAAAATTCCATTTCAGGAGAATATAAAGAAAAAGTTAACTTATTATCTTACTATCCATAAAAAAATCATGGTCCATAACTGGTTGAATTTTATATATTTATATATAATATACATATATATTAAAAATATATAAATTAGGATCATTTAATATAAAGATGGCGCAGTAACATTATGCCTTTTCCAATGGACGGCCTTCATCTTCATCAGCCTTTAATGTCTATGTTTCTAGTGGGAGTTCATTAGAGGAAGAAAGCAAGAGGAAATCTAAACTTTTGTTTCGGAAATTTGAAACTAGGATTCAGCAGTAGAAAATATCTTGCAATCCCAGACATGTTCTTAAGAAAGGTTTGCCTAAATCTCTTAATCTTCCCCACTCCAACTCAGGCCAAGCCAGCTTCTTCTATTGCCTAGACTGCAGATCTTTAGATGAGAGGTCCAGACAGGAAGAGGACCAGAGAAGTCCCACCCTCCAGTGTAGGCGTGTCAGTTCTGCCTCTTCTACCGGAGAGCAGGTGCTCAGGTGGATGAAGGTAACAGGAGAGAAAGGAGACGGTCTTTGTCCGTTTAGGCTGCTATAACAAAAATGCCATAAACTGAGCGTCTCATAAGCAACAGAAATCTATTCCTCACAGTTGTGAAGGCTGGAAAATCCAAAGTGAAGGTACCAGAAGATAAGTGTCTGGTGAGAGCCACTTCCTGAGTCACAGATGGCCTTCTTCTCACCGTGTCCTCACAGGGTAGAAAGGGTCAGGAAGCTCTCAGGGCAGGGGGGCCTTTTCTGTAAGGACACTAATCCCATGCATGAGGCCTCCTCCTCATGACCTAATCACCCCCTAAAAGCCCCACCTCCTGATACCATCACATCGGGGATTAGGTTTCAACGTGCGAATCTGAGGGGTGGCAAATGCTCCTCTGTAGCAGAGGCCCTTGGCCTCACTTCTCATCTAGGATTCTGAAAAGTGCTTGCCTTTCCGGCTTCCCTGGCACCACCTTGCCATGCAGTCACTTCTATCTGGCCACAGGGCATCCATCACTTAGGGAGACACCAGGGTTTGGCCCTTCTGAGCAGCCCTGGGTTTCTGAATAGCAAGGACGCAGAGGAGAGAGCTGGATGTGCAGCCGTCAGCGTGGCAGAGCGAGGTAAGCCAGCCACAGGGGCCCGGATGGGCCCCAGGACCGCGGGCTGGACGGAGCACGGATGGCAGACACTCCTGGACCACTTTTTACACAGAGGATATTGGAATACTGACTTTTTAAAGCTCATAATATTGATTCAGCTCTAGGTCAATTGCACAATGTCTTCAAAAAAATTTTTTTTTCCCACAAAGGGCAAATAGTTGGTAAATTGCCTAGATCCTTACATGTCCTGGAATAGTTTGCTTCAGTCTTCAAAGATAAATGAAACTTTCCCAGTTTTAAAATCCATGGATTTAAATAATTTTCCTGTAAAAGAAACTAAAGCTGTTATCCTATTATCCTTTGGCATATAATCTTGAAGAACAGCAGCCTGGAGCCAACCTGATTTTTTGTTTTGTTTTGTTCTCTTGTGGTAAAACTGAATTTCTTCTGCCTGGATATTTGCATAGTTTTGATTGGCTTATTTTAATTATTAGAATTTTCTTTAATGGCCAGGATGTGTGAGTGTGTGGGGGGTGTATCGCCTGTAATATCACAAACTATTTCTTTTTTTTTTCTTTTTGTATTCTTCTGAAGCTGGAAATGGGGAGGCAGTCAGACAGACTCCCGCATGCACCCAACCGGGATCCACCCGGCACGCTCACCAGGGGGCGATGCTCTGCCCATCTGGGGTGTCGCTCTGTCCCGACCAGAGCCAGTCTAGTGCCTGAGGCAGAGGCCATAGAGCCATCCCCAGCGCCCGGGCCAACTTTGCTCCAATGGAGCCTTGGCTGCGGGAGGGGAAGAGAGAGACAGAGAGGAAGGAGAGGGGGAGGGGTGGAGAAGCAGATGGGCGCTTCTCCTGTGTGCCCTGGCCGGGAATCGAACCCGGGACTTCCGCACGCCAGGCCGACGCTCTAACACTGAGCCAACCGGCCAGGGCCTCACAAGCTATTTCACTCTTTAAAGTCAGCCAGTTTTCCAGATTCATATGGATTCCTTCAATATACTTTCAGTTTTTACGTTTTGTACTATTTGTCATTTATTTTCTTGATAATCTCTATAACTCATTCTATTTTTTATCTTCTTCTAATCTGTCTAATTCTCCTCACTTTTATCTATTAGTTCTTTCCACCTGAATTCTGAGAAAAGCGTCTTTTGCTTTCCACGTCCTGGGGGATTTTCATCTCGGCCCTGTGTGTCATTTCCCTTGATTTCTTTCTTGAACTCTTCTCCCTCCCTTTTGTCTCAGCTTGTTGAAGCAGAATCTCCTTCCGTTAGACCCTCTCCTCTCACATTTTCTTTGTATGGTTCTGCTTCATACTTTATCAAGGTTGTGTCTTCTTGCAACTACTTTGGTCACAAAAGTTTTCTAAAATGTTTTGTTGTCATTGGTTTTTTTTTGTTGTTTGTTTTTTGTTTGTTTGGGGTTTTTTTGTTTGTTTGTTGGTTGTTTTTTTTTTTTTTGCTTTTGCAGTACTTATTTCCTGAACTAGATTTCTCTACTGGGTGCGCTGAGAGGTACACCCCTTTCTTCTTGTGCAGCATGTTTTCCAGCTAGCCTATATTTATTTTTGTAGTACTTTTATCATGGAATTGGGGTTTCTCAGTACATTGGGGGTGAGTTTCTTTGGATTCTACTCACAAGCCCCGTAAGTGCCAGAAGCTCCCTTGTTTTGATCAAACCCTAAAGGGACTATTGGTCATTGTAGCTCTCAGCTCATTTTTTAAGATCTGATATATATTTAACTAGTCCTAATGTTGTTTTTTTTTTGCCCCTTCTCCACAGATTGGCCCTGTAATACTGAGAAATAATGGAATATATATATATATATATATATATATATATATATATATACACACACTTACTGTTGCAGTAAAAATTAGAGCCAAAGTTTATAATGACTCAAATGCACTAAGTACACATTTCTAACTCAGGCAAGAATTTGAAAGATCCTGAACAACAGGCAGCTTTCCTCCATGTGGTCACACAGGGACTCGGGCTCCTTGAATTTCCATTCAATAGATAGAGGAAAAGAAAGAGAACAAGGAAGAGGCACCATCTCTTCTAAAAAGTCTTGGCCTGGAGCAGGCACAAATCATACCCACTCGTGTTTCACTGGAAATAACTCATCCATGATCACATCTAGCTGCAAGGAAAGCTCAAAGTGCAGCCTAGCTCCGTGTTAGAAAAGAGAGAGAGAAGGAGGGAACACTGCTTTCAGTAAACAAGCCTGCCACGTGTTTGAAACCAGACTCGCCAGTAGATAGCATTACGTGGACTTTTTCTGTGTCCGCCTTGTCGACATTGCTTTTCTCGGTTGCCAAAAACAACCCTCAGAATTCAACTCTTATGCTACCTCTGATTCTTTCCCTTCCTGGTTCTTTTGAGTAAGATAGCTCACCCGTCTCAGCCTCTTCCCCTGGAATACAAACTCTATAACCAAGCCAGGCAGCCTTAGATCACGCTAGAAAATCAGTCAGAGAAGATGAAGAGGAGAGGAGGAAGTGGCTGAACACAAACCAATCCATTTTCTTTAATTACTTAGGAACGTGCTTAGAATTTCTCTGGCCATAGAGGAAAAACAAAACAATCCCACTATAATTCTCAGAGTGCGGTCCTTGGACCAGCAACATCAGCCTCATCTGAGTACTTATTAGAGATGCACATCTTCAGGTTCCCCTCCAGAACCACTGCCTCAGAAACTCTGGGAACGAGGTCTGGAAATCTGTGTTTTAACAAGCCCTTCAAGTGATCCTATTACACACTAAAGTGTGAGAATCACCGCTCTGGCTAAGCTTGACTAGGCCCTACGCCATAGCAAGGCACCCCACGTATGTCAGCTGGCAGCAATCTCGCAAAGCTACTAGTATAGAACAATGCTAGTAAAACTCAAAGGGCTAGACCAACCGATTAGGGCAACTTAAAATTAAAGCCTTTGCTAAATAGGAAGCTCCTGTCACTCACAAATTGTTGCTCGTTCATTTGCTTTGACACTAATTATCTACTTCTCTGGGCTAGATCGAAATGACCATCACTGATGAACACAGAGTCAATAAAAGATCTGAAGTGGAGGGGATCACAGAGACCAGTAAGTCCACTCACCCATTTTATGAACTGGAAAACTGAGACCCAGGATGAGGAAGTGGGTCTTTTAATGTCCCACCTGGCTGGAGAGAGAGCTCGAACTAGAAGTCAAGGTTCCTGGTTTCTGATCCAGCCCTCTTTCTGCTAACATCATTTCAGAAGATCATGTGTAAAGCCCTCTGGAGCCCAGAGGGTGTAAAAGTGGTTGCATTATATTAATATTGAATTCGGTTCAGATCATTTGAATTCCAAATCTTAAAGAGCCAGTGTTAAATGTGTGTGTAAATTTGTTCACTAAGCCCTGTCCAAATGCAAATAAAAAAAAAAGAATGAACGGCATTGCCTTAGAATTATAAGAACACTTTGAAATATTGATATTGATATTAAGAAATGTAATGAAAAAGAATCAGGCAGCAGCCTTTGATATCTCCTTTTCACAGTTTCCTCTACAATGCCTGTGGTACCATAGAAACCTGAGAGAAATTTCCACCAACTGTAAGGCCAATAGACCTGCACTGAGAAGAGTAATGGACTCCATACACCTTATTTCACAAAGAGAAAGGTCCAGGCATATAAAAGAAGGTGGGAAGCCATTTGGTCACCCCTCACCGTTTCTCCTAACAATAAGGAAAGCAGAGAACACGAATACTATTGTAGATGATGGGAGCCACGCTGCCTTTAACTTCCCCTGCCTCCTTCACACCCCACCACTCAACAGCCCTTCCGAGACCGCACCTCCCAAGAACCGACAAGGCTGACCAGGTCAGACTTTCAGTTTCTGAACATAAAAAGATCCACACACTATCCAGACCCAGAACACTTCAGAGATGGAAAGCAAGTGAGGTAGCGATGGGATTCTGTCTCTGGTCACCGCTAAATGGAGTTGGGTGCCCCTGGCGTTGGGCTGGCTCAGACAGGGTTGGAGTGGATGTGGCCACCCGCTACCCCCTCGCGTGGCCTTTTCTCAGGAGAGGTTTCCCTTCCAGTTTATTTTTTAGGGCCTGAGCTGAAATAGACTCTCTGCCTCAACTTTGTAACTGGTTAAACTGTGTCTTTCAATTGGGAATATCTTTTTAACAGCTTTATCAATATATAATTCACATAACATAGTTTATCCATTCAAAGTATACAAGTCGACGGTTTGCGCAAGTGATGGATGTGTGCAACCGGCACCACAGTCCGTTTTAGAACATTTTCATCACGTTGGAAAGAAACTCTGTACCTTCTTCTCCACCCCTCCCTCCTCCATCTCTCAGAGCCTTAAACTACCACTAATTTGCTTTCCTTATCTACAGTTTTCCCTGCTCTGAACATTTTTTTTTTTTCATTTAGTGTGTTGACATGGTTTCAAGTGTCCCACTCAATGTAACACCCTCTACCCCCCACATTGTGCCCCCCATGCCCCAGGCAAAGTCTCTTTCCATTCCCATCTCAACCCTTTGTTCCCCCACCCCCTACCTCCAACCTCCCTTTTCCTCTAGGAACTGCCACCCTGTTTCCTGTATCTGAGTTATGCATATATGATTTGGCTCATCCCGTCACCTTCTTTGATCCCATCGCCTCTGCCCCCTTTCCTCTGACAGCTGTCTATCTGTTCCCTGTGACTCTGCCTCTGTTTCTGTTTTGTTCTTCTGTTTATTGTGTTCATTAGATTCTACATAGAAGTGAGATCATATGATATTTGTCTTTCTCTGACTGGCTTATTTCATTTAGCATAATAATCTTCAGGTCTATCCATGCTGTTGCAAAAGGTCAGATTTCCTTCTTTTTCGTGGCCCTATAGTATTCCATTGTGTATATATACCACAGCTTTTTTATCTACTCGTCCACTGATGGACATTTGGACTGTTTCCAGATCTTGGTTATTGTAAACAATGCTGCAGTGAACATGGGGGTGCACATCTTCTTTCGAATTAGTGTTTTGGGATTCTTAGAATATATTCCTAGAACATTTCATATGAATAGAATCCTATAATATGTGGTCTTTTGGCTTCTTTCACTTGATATAATGTTTTTTGAGGGCCATCCATGTTGTAAAACGTATCACTATGTTATTCCTTTTTATGGCTAAATAATATTCTATTGCCTGAGTATGTTTCATTTTATTTATGTATTCATCAGCTAATGGATATTAGGGTGTTTTCATCTTTTGGATATTATAAATAATTGAATTAAGAACATTAGAATTGTCATATAGTCTGAGGGAAAAGAAATTTTGAATAAAGAAATTCTCATAATAACTGGCTGCTTTTACATTGTTATCATAGCAAGTCAACAAGTATTGAGCCGCTGCCACATGTAAAACAAGGGGGAAACTACTTTGAGATTGTAGTTCTTTAGAATATTTATACCAATAGTTTTGAGAAGACTACCTTTTACAAAGTCCTTTGATCTTCTCTTAGGTAATCTTTATTATTACAAAAATATGTTAAGAACCTGCTATTACTAGTCTCATTTTACAAAAGTCAGAAGCTCTGAGGATTCAGGATCACCCATCTGGTGAGTCGAAGACAGATTGGATAATTCCTAGTCCAGTTTCTCCCTAAGATTTGTTTTCATTTCATTTTGATAGGGAAGAAATCCTTTTGGAAACATTTCCCACAAGTGTTGAGTCTTCTACAGCCTCCAGTTCTGACCCAGACAAATACATTTCTCCCCTTCAATATTCCAATGGCTTCTTTTACACTTTTTAAACTGTATCACCTTTTGCCTTTTATCCTTATATTAGTGTTAAGGGTTATTCCCTTCACTAGACATTCATAGCACAAAGTCTGGACCAGAAGTCCTCTGAGATATCTGTTGCCTGGAAAGGTTCTATGGTATTTGTGATGTAGAATGATTTCATCACTAAAACAATGTTTTGGTTTTTCCTATAAGTGGCTCTCTTTCTTTGAGGTTGGACAAGCCCCAATAAAAATGCTGGCCGTGTGAGTCCATGCTGGATGAGTTTGGATCCACTGGAAGACAGGGGCCCACACAAGGAGGGTCATATATTTGCTAAAGGAGAAAGGGAACTGGCAGAGGTGAGAAATGAGTAAGAGATCAAGAGCCAAAGACATCAATCAGACTGAGGTTAGAAGTGGAGAGAAATCTGGGATGAGTCCACCAGGCTCATGACAAGACCTGTGGATGAATCAAGGTATCTGTGGGCTTATTTATATTGTATTCTTGCCTCCTGGTGAGAGGCAGAGCTGTCCGGCTGAAGGGAGCAGGGCACAATTGAACATACCGGGCTGTCACTGAGTCTAGATTTCACTTTCTACGCACATCATTATTACCATCTTCAGTGCAGAACCGCCACCTTGCAGGCTGCAAACAGATAGAAACAGTCTAAATGTCCATCAATTGGGACAAGTTAAACTATGGTGAGTCCATATGGCTAGTACTAGTTCTTTAAATAATGGTAAAGAACTATACATTTTTCTGGTAAGATATTTATGATATAGTGTTGAGCAAATGATTATAAAAGACCATGAATATTATGTCACTCATGTAAAATTGTGTATATATATGTATGTGGGTAGGGGTATAATTTTATGCCTCTAGTTATAAAGGAACATATAGACCTTTTGTGTCTTGAAAATATATTTACCAAAATTGAAAATCTTACAGGATAAATGGATCATTCAGTGGTTTTTTTATTACTGTTGTTTTAACTCTTTTCTATATTATTTTACCACTATCTTTACCCTTAAAACCTACTAATTGCTTGAAATGCATAAAATCATCTAAGGCAGCAGTTCTCAACCTGTGGGTCGCGACCCCAGCAGGGGTCGAACGACCAAAACACAGGGGTTGCCTAAAGCCATCGGAAAATACATATTTAGGCGACCCCTGTGTTTTGGTCGTTCGACCCCCGCCGGGGTCGCAACCCACAGGTTGAGAACCGCTGATCTAAGGTGATACTATTTACACATCAAGCACCCACCTGTTGCTAATTATATGATTTGTCTCATGGAATGTCACAGGAATCCTTGCGAGTACAATATTATTATCTCTGTTTTTTAAATAAAGCAACTAAAATTTAGACATGTTAAGAAATTAGCCCAAGTTTGCACAGCAATGAAATCACAGAGCTGGGAAGCGGTTTAAGACTGTCTGACTCTACAGATGCATTCAATCACTATCCTGTGCTGCTCGGAAAAAGGCAGAAACTGCAGGCCTTATCCAGTAATAACAATGACCATGACTGACCATAATTCCCCGTGTTATTTATTCTCCAAAGCCAGATGAAGCAGATCACCGTTATGAACTCCGATTCAGCCTCTGACAAGAAATGTTCGGAACCGCAAAGCTATTCAAAATGGAATTACTCTTCATATACCAATCTCAGACACTGGAGTGGTTTAAAACTTGGCTGGAAGGCCTTTGACACTTTGACCGTAGAGGGCTGATATCTGTGCCCCCTTTCCTTGAATCTGGGCTGGCCTTAGTGATGGAGTAACTGAGCACAGTGAGAGGACGCTTTCTGACTTCCAAGGCTTCCACGTGCTCGCTGGAACACTTACTTCTGAGCCCGGAACCGCCTCGGGCCACCCTGTTTGAGGAAGCTCAGGACACAGGGAGGTGCTCCCGTCGACAGCTCCTGCTGAGAGCCACACTGACAACCAGACACCTGAGAAAGGATGTCTCTGTAGGACTCTAACCTTTGGGTGACAAATCACCCTCAGCTACGGTGTCTTCGCAGCTGAGGCCCAGACACCCTGGTCCAGAGACAAGCCATCCCTGTCTAACTCTTGACCTACAGAATTCATGAGCATAATAAAATGGTTATTTCATGCCACCAAGCTTTGGTGTGATCCATTATGTGGCTGTCGTAACCAGAACCAATCTCAGCTCTAGCTCCGTCCGGCCCATTTCTTCAATAGATATTCGTTTTACTGAATTCTTACCAGTTGAATTTGATCCTTGGGGGTTATTTAGACAGGAATTATAGCTGCTAGTCTCTTTTTCCATAAATCCAGGACAAGCAGCAGACTCCCTGAAGGCAGGAATGAGTTTGCGCTGTTGACGATTCTACCTCAACAGCGGCCACAGTGCCGGGAGCATGTGAGTAGGCTGCTCTAGTGACCTTTCACATCATTGAAGCCACCCCAAAACCTAGTGGCTTCACATGGGGGTTGGCAAGTTTTGGTCCATGGGCATATCGGCCAGCTGGCTCTTGCTGCTGGCAGTTTTATGGGCGCACAGCCTCGCTCACTTATTCACGTCTGGCCTCCAGTGGCCTTCACTCTGCGGCAGCAGAGCCGGGTGGTTGCAGCCGACTCTAAAGCCCTCCCACAAAACCTAAAATATTTACAGACCCTCTACAAGAAAAGTTTGCCAGCCCTGGGTTTAACCCAATGATTTATCATTTCTCCAAATTCTGTGATGGGCTGGGCTAAGCTGAACGGATTTTCCCCTCTACGTGGTCACTGAGAGCTTGCTAGTGCTGGACATGGAATCTAAAACGGTTGGCTCACATGTCCGCACATTCGGATATCCTCCACGCAGCCCGTCGCTCCGGCCTCTCATCATCTAGGACAGGGGTCCCCAAACTTTTTACACAGGGGGCCAGGTCACTGTCCCTCAGACCATAGGAGGGCTGAACTATAAAAAAACTATGAACAAATCCCTATGCACACTGCACATATCTTATTTTAAAGTATAAAAACAAAACGGGAACAAATACAATATTTAAAATAAAAAACAAGTAAATTTAAATCAACAAACTGACCATTATTTCAATGGGAATTATGGGCCTGCTTTTAGCTAATGAGATGGTCAATGTGCTCCTCTCACTGACCACCAATGAAAAAGGTGCCCCTTCTGGAAGTGCAGTGGGGGCCGGATAAATGGCCTCGGGGGGCCGCATGTGGCCCGCGGGCCGTAGTTTGGGGACCCCTGATCTAGGAGACCATCCCAAGTTTCTTCATGGAAACGTCTGAGAGCAATGGTAGGAGCTACCAGATCTGAGCCCAGAACTCAACAGCATCAGTTCCACAGGATTCTGTTGGGCAGGGCAGGTCTCAAGTCATTCAAGATGAAAAGGGAGAGACCTCCCCACTCCTGGTTGGGAGGGTAGCGTGGATGTAGAGAGGGGGCAGAAATGGTTGGTGGCCATCTTCAGAGGCTATTTATTCCCTATGTAAAGCACGCAGTCAAGGCTTGCTGAATGAGCGCAGAACTCACACAGGCATGAAAGAAGAAAGCAAAGTAAGCAAGTAAAACACAATGCCTCGAAGGGTGTGCCTGAGCTGAGCTACAGAGAGGGCCGAATCTCCGTGAGCCGTCAGAGCTGAGAGGCCGGTACAGCCAAAGATAAGCACGGCTTCCCGCTGCGCAGAGAGGGAGGAATCCAGATCTAGTCACTGGAGTCATTTGGGGATGGGAGTCTGCAGCGGTGAGCTGCAGGGGAGATCAGATACCGAATCTACACAGCAGGAGACACCAAACCTCCTCAGAGCAAGTACAAGAATCAGATTTCGTGGGTCAGTGCCAGACAAGAGCTGGCTGTGACTGACGAGGAGGCAGAGCGATGAACTTTTGAGAGTATCTGCACCATCTGGATCAATGTTTTGGACGTCCTTCTGTTGCAGGGGTCATGTGTCAGGCCAGATGGCTGACCTCAGCACATATATCTCCTTGGGCTCATGAGTTCTGTCACAGTGGCACCTGACAGAAAGGATCCAAACGACTTAGTTAATAGGCTGGGAGGAACTAGTTACAACCCAGGAAAGGAACATGGCATCTTCAATAACAGCAAATAGCATTACCCTCCAATGGTATTTGTAGGGGGCAAATAACAGCTGGCAAATTCAGCCTGTAGAATGATTGAAAGGTGACTCATGGTCATCATTCCACTTAATCCCCTGTTTAAAGTTTAAATTTTCCCTGTTTCACGAAAGAGAAAACCGAGTCTTGAAGAGATGAAAGAACTCATCTACATCCATGTCATTAATATGTAGAACAAGTAGGATTTGGAGCCAATTCTGCCTGCGTGTAAAATGGTCCTATTGTTTCCCTGCGGGGTTTAGAAATTGCCATGTAAAGAGGAAGTAAAAAGAGGCAAGTTTCACCTGCCTAGAGAAGTCTGTCTCAAAACGTGTCCTGTGTGATGCTGGTACCTACAAATGATCCTCAAAAAAGAAGACCCCCATGGGCTCAATCCCTGATCAGGGCACAGGCAGGAACAGCTTGATGTTTCTGTCTATCTGATCTCTGTCTCTCTCTCCTGCCTCTCTCTAAAAATAAAAAGGAAGAAAAAAAGGAAAGGAAAAAAGGGAGGGCGGGAGAGAGGGAGGGAGGGAGGGAAGGGGAAAGAAGGAAGGAAAGAAGGAAGGAAGGAAGGAAGGAGGGAGGGAGGGAGGGAGGGAGGGAGGGAGGGAGGGAAGGAGGGAGGAAGGGATTGAGGTGGTGGATAGATAGTGCTTGATTTTGCATCTAGCCAAGAGGAAGTGGGCCTTCCTAACACAGACATTGAGCACAGAGCCTGCACTCTGCTCCCTTTCCCCAGCAGGCCCTCTCAGTGGGGGGGAACTGCCCGTCTCCCTGAGGGAGGAGGCAGGGAGTCCTGGGCAATCGCAGCTGCAGCTGGTTAATCACCTGTCACCCAATCCTTCATTCATTCAGTCTGGGAGCTGGGATCCCACACGTCTAACTTACCGCTGGCCCTGCGGTCCTCCTCCTCCTGAGAAGAGGAGCGGGTGGCAGATTTCAGACTGAACAAAAGAACCAGTTTAAACTACAACAAAGAATTGCTTCAAACCTAATGAAAATCAGGCACTGGAAGAAATAGGAAGCGCTGTCTCTCCTTTCTATTTCCTTTTTCGCAGGGAGGGTAAGAGGGGGACTCCTGAGATCTGGTTCTAGAGGGGAACCCCGAATGGCTGTCCTCACCCAGGGCTCCGCTCACTGGCCTTGGGGATGATAGCGCGAGTCCTTGGA
The DNA here is from genome assembly GCF_036850995.1 of Saccopteryx leptura. NCBI lineage: Eukaryota > Metazoa > Chordata > Mammalia > Chiroptera > Emballonuridae > Saccopteryx > Saccopteryx leptura. The sequence goes on from NC_089506.1 coordinate 194,788,041, forward strand.
GCCACGTCAATCCCAGACAGGGCGTGTTAACCTGCTCATCTCCCCACTGCCCCTGGCTTGTCATTTCCTCGTAACTTCCTCCTCTTCAGACTATGCTAGAAGTAAAGAACATTTCCGAAGCAGTGGCAAGATAAGAGAAAACAGTCACCAAAGCAACAACAAAGTGTCGTTTTACCCTTATGGAGTCGGAAGGAAAGATAAATAAAAGAGACAATTTTAGTGAAATTGTGTTGAAACAAGAACACTCGAACATTTACTGATAGCATTTTATATTGGTACAACTCATCTGGAAACATGACAGTGTGCATCAAGAGAAATGCCAATAAACACACCTTCTAACTCAGCAGTTCCAATTGAGGGATTTGTTCGCAAACAATAACTTAAGAGAAATATGCATTGGAAAAGAAGCTACATGTATTAGAATAAAGATGTAAGAATTATGTCCAATATTGGGAAGTGTGCAAACAATCTAAATATCTAGTAATATAGGAATAGCTTAAGTAAACTATGAGAAATCAGCCTGTTGATGTATTATATAGCCATTAAAAGTAATTATAAAGAACATATCACATTATAGAAATGCTCTAGTAAGACAATTAAGTAATGCAGAATTTATATTTATGTGTATACTCTGATTGTAAGTGTATAAAATATATGCACAGGAACCAAATTGAAAACTGAAAATTATTCTCATAGCACAATGGTAAAATTAACAGTGATTTCTTTCCTTTTAAAATATTTTGTATAAATTTCAAATTAAACATTATTATCAGAATTAAGAGTTAGGAAGCACCATCAAATTTAAATCAATTTTCATTATTTTTAAATCATAAAACCCAATTTTAAAAGATTTATAACTCAGATCTTTCAATATGTCTGGCTCAGGAAGAGCGTGAGAGAGAGATCAAGCAAATACGTGCCTTAAAAGATTGATGGCTATTTCGAATTCTGCATCTGAGACTGAACCAGACATTGCAAGGAAGCACAGAAACGGAACAGCACGACACTGGGGAGAACAGCTTGGTGGGTCTTCAATAAATTAAACACAGAATTACCATATAATGCAGCAATTCCACTCTTAGGGTATGTACTCAAAAGAACTGAAAGCAGGTAGTGAAATGAAAATTTGTACATACATATTCATAGAAGCACTATTCACCATAGTCAAAAGGTAGGAATCACCCCAATGTCTATTAACTGATGAGTGGGTAGACAAAATGTGGTTTATTCCCAGAATGGAATATTAATCAGCCAGGAATATAAATAAAGTAGTGACTAGCACATGGACCAGCACACAGACCACCACAGATGAGTCTTAAAAAACATTATCCTACCCTGGCTGAATAGTTGGGTTGGTTAGAATGTCATCCCAATACTCCAAGGTTGAGGTTTCAATCCCCGGTCAGGGCACATACAAGAACAAAACAATGGATGCATAAATAAGTGGAACAATAAACCAATCTCTCTCTCACTTCCTCTCTCTTTAAAATCAATAAATAAAAATATTGTGTGGAGTGAAAAAAGTCCAATATAAAAAACCACACATACTCATAATTCCATTTATATGAAATATCCAAAACAGGTAAATCCATAGAGTAGAGGGAAATCAGATTAGAGGTTGCCCGGGGCTGGGAGAAGGGAAGAATGGAATGTAACTATTTACCAGGTACAAAGTCTTCTTTAGTAACCCTAAATATTTTAGAAGTAGCTGGAGGTGATAACTGCCCAACATTGTGGACAGACCAAAAGCCACTACATAATCACTTTAAAATGGCTAAAATGGTTAAACTTACATTATGTGTATTTTACCACAATTTTTAAAAAGTGCAGTATTGGGTCTGTGCTCTCATAGAGTTCATGACCCCATAGCTAGGAGGTAGGCACCCAAGCTGAAAGATAAGAGAGTAGTAGCTCTGGTTCTAGCCACAATGACCAGATAATACTTGGCAAATTGTAGAGGTTAGATAAGTACTTGTGGAGAGATAAGATGGGGGGGGGGGGGGAGATGAGAAAGGAGGGAGGAATGGAGAAGGTAGGGGAGGAGAGAGGGAGAGAGAGGGAAGCTTGGCACTTATGTTTATTAAATTAAGTACCTTCTTCAAAAGGTACCTTGAAGCCACATTTTCCTTCTGAGTAGTTTCAAGGGTGTATTCACACTCCTGCTTAAAGAATGACCTCATTAAAATCCTAGCATGCAGCAGCCACACTCTGCTCCTGGAAGTGCTGGCCACTCGAGTTGAATAGATAAGTTGCTTTTCCCCAGAGACCAGCCAGACAACTACAAAATGCGACTGTCAGTACCAGCCGGTGAGAAGTGTAGGGGACACAGTCTGGAAAGGCATTCATGCTTTTAGACAGTAATACAAAAGTAGAAAGACTACAGGGTTGAGTAAAATAATTTAAATGAAAATACTTGGCAGAGAGCCCGCTTATTTATAGCAGATGTTGAATAACTACATGTTGAACCTTCATTGATATGAAAATCAAAAAAGCAGGCTTGCAGATTCAGCTAGATTTTTTTAAGCAAATCACTCACCCACTCCTGACCCTGTTTTGTCCAATCCATGAATAGAAGCTGCTTTTCAAAATGACCTTTAATGTCCTTTATAGCCTTTGCACATATCATAACATATTGGCTAAGAACAGTATCTCTGAAATCTGGTTCCAGCTCTGACTTTGTCCAGAAACTCCAGACTTCCACTTAGTGGCTAAACAGGCATCTCAAAATTGACATGGTCAAATGAAACTCCGGACTGCCCCACCAGCCTGCTCCTCCCCACCGATGCAGAACTGTGGGCAAAGAATATAATGCCGCTGTTGCAAAAATAAAGCCATGGACTTAGGTTTAAACATAATACATGTGTATGCACATGTGTGTGTGGAACGCATAAGAAAAAAAAATCAGAAACTTACAAATTAACCTGTTACTGGCATATCAGCCAGGGTCCAATCAGGAAAAAGAAACCACAAAAGTTATTTCAACACAATGAATTTAATCAAAAGAAATTGTTGAGTAGGTTTCGAGTTGTTAGCTAGAAGTTATTACAGATGTTGCAACTATAGGAAGCAGCTACTGCCTCTAGGGCTAGAGGGACAATAAGAAGAGACTGGAATTATTAAAATTTAGAGAACTTAGGGGAGAAGCCAGAGAGTCCCAAACCTCTGAGGAGGGAAGAAGGGCTGTCTGACCCTGGTGGTTGTAAGGGGAAATGATGGAGCTTATCTGCAAGAACTGAAAATTACTTGCAGGGGAAACTGCAAACTGGCTTCAGCTACTACTACAGGAAGAAAGCATTACTGCGGGGGTGGCCCTAACAAGAACAAGCAGTCCACAAGAAACAAACAGGAAGTCCACTGGAAGCAGAGAGAAAGTCTTCTGTCCACAGGAAGAAGCATTTCTCTACTTCCTCCTTTTTTTCCGCTGTCTCCCTCCAGCCCACCTTTGACAGAGTCTAATAAAGCCAAATGTGATTTTCAGAGTTCCTGCTCCCGGATTACAAAGCAGAAGAGCTACCGGCATCAATGACTCCGTCCAGCGCCAGAATTCCGGTGGTGAAGGTCTTCCTGAGATCTTGTTGACCAGGCTTTGACAGTGGAAGCAGATGCTTTTGTAAACACTCTGAGATGTAATGAGCTATTGCCTTCCAGGATGCAAATGGCTCTGAATCCATGCACCATTATTCGGAAGCGAGGTGGGGCTGGAATTGAGCAATTCAATTACCAGAGGTAACACTGCTCAACTCAAAACAGAATCTGTTCCCTTGTGGAGCAAGAAGAGCCTTTTATGTTTAATTTTTATCAAGCTGTGAAATGAGGTTTTAGCTGTGGGTGTCTCACTGACGCCAGCCCAGCTCTGAGGCTCCGTCTCTCCAGTGTCTTTAAGATTATGCCCCTGCAGGGTCCCCCACTGGCAAGAGCACACAGCCTAAATGAGACAACTTTTCCTTTAAAAGTTCTTCTAGAATTTTTTTTCCTCACAATTTTTTTTCAATTTCATTCATCCTGTTATCTCAGAGAGTCCCATCCAGTGTCAGTATCAGTTGTTCATCAAAAGCACGTCTAAATCGATAACCTCTTCAGGCAGCCACCTCGCCTTTTTAGTACTAAGAGAGATAATGGGGTGTGTGTGTGTGTGTGTGTGTGTGTGTGTGTGTGTGTGTGTGTGTGTGTGTGACAGAGAAAGAGAGAGAGAGAGAGAGAGAGAGAGAGTGTAAAGGTTTATCGTTTTACTTTTCCAAGACACCTGAAAGACTCATCTGGGACTTTAAAATGAAATAGAACAGCTTTTACAAATGTCTTTTAAAGCAAAGAAGCTGATAATGAACCATAATTGTTCTATGAATCAGCCTTGAGTTTCAGTCCAGAGTTATGTCCATTTGCTTTTTTGGAAAGCAGGATGGTGGAAAATCTACTGTCATCCACACTACCAAGTACAGTATCAACAAAGAGTGAAACATGGAAGACGTGGAGGTCTGTTGGTTTTTCCAGACATCCTCTTGGGCTGAGATTTATTAAGTGCCATGTAAAGAAGTGAAATAATCTACCCAGAGTCACACAGCTGCTAAGAGGCTGAGGCAGGCCTAGAACCCAAGTCCCCTAGTTCCCTGGTCAGTGCTTGTCCATCACTCCACAATGTTTTTCCATATCAGTGACTGCATAGATAACAAGATGAAGACCATAAAATGTTCGCTAGAAATCCCCTTAGGATCAGTGGACCACATGTTAGGAAGAGATAGTTGGTGATCCATTTAGAATAGAGTTGGTTTTTTTGTATTGTGGGTGGGTTTTTTTTTTAATTTTTCCATTGATTTGAGAGAAAAAGAGAAAAGGGGGAAAGCAGAGAGAAAGAGAGAAGCATCAACTTGTTGTTTCAACTTAGTTGTTCCATTTAGTTGTTCACTCATTGGTTGCTCTTATACGCCCCAACAGGGGATTGAACCTGTGACCTTGGTGCACAGGATGACACTCTATCCACTGAACCACCCAGCCAGGGTGGTAAAATTTACAGTCCAAAAGGTTAGTTGAAAGAATAGGTTCTGTTAAATGGGGATTTTCTAACTCCCCTCTTGAGTATAAGAATGTAGTTCACGGTGAGAAACTGAGATAGAATAGTTCTTCTTTATAGAGTGATCAGAAAAGTAAAATTTAGTGTCATAATCCTGAGGAAAGGGAAAAAGCTAGTAAAACTACGTTATTTGGGAAATAATTGGCAGGGGGACATTAGCAGCTTTGCCGGAGATGAACTTTAGGGACAAAAATTGTCTAAGAGCAATTCTTAGGTAATTGCTGAGTTGCATGTGTTATAACTCCTATGTTGGTTAGGGCAGTGCTAGTTGGTAAAACAAGTTAATCCAGAAGTTCAGTGCTGGACATTATTTTTAATTTATCTAAAAAAAATTTTTTAATTTAAAAAAAATTTAAGATTTTCTGTATTCTTTTATAGAGGAGAGAGAAGGGGGGAGGAACAGGAAGCATCAACTCCCACGTGTGCCTTGACCAGGCAAGCCCAGGGTTTTGAACCAGCAACCTCAGCTGGAATTCCTGGTTGACGCTTGATCTACCGCGCCACCACAGGTCAGGCACAACTTATCTAAAATTCTGATGCAGGTGTCCTTGGTCAGTAGGTAGCTTTTTTCCACATGGTTCATTCAGGGACTTGAGTTCCTTCTCTGTTGTGGACCTGCCACCCCGAAAGGCCTATGAGTTGTTTTGCTTCCAGCTGGTGGAAAGTGAACAAGACATTGGAGAAGGCACACCCACTTCTTAAAAACTCATGCTCAGAAATGACACACATCACTTCTACCCACACACATCTGGCAAAAACAAGGCTCATGGGATGTACTGCATCCAAAGGAGCTTGTGAAGGTCAGGTCCCACGTAGGACCTGCAAGCTATGAAAGGGAGACCAAGTCTTGGTGTATAGCTAGATAGCTATGTAACATCCCCTTCCCCATAGCATCTACAAAATCTTCTCTGAAGTGTGTCTTGCTTCTTAAGCCTCTGGGAGATTGGATCCTTTGGAGAGAACTTTAAATTCTGTGACTGGAGTAGAGTGAGAAAACAGACTGTTCCGGGGGCCAAGCAACAAAGCAATAGCTGGCATCTGGCTTACACATGTGCAGGGCACAGCCAGTAGGCATGTCTGTGTGTACACGATGGGAGCGGCTCTTTCAGGTGAACTCAAACTGCAGTTCAGAGCCTGGTAATTTCTGGAACTGGTTCACTAGACTGCCCTTCCAGGCTTTCATATCCACGAGCTGCCATGTGGCTGTGCAGGGAACTTTGACAGAAGAAGCAGGGAGAAACTTTGTTCAAGTTCTCCTTCAGAGACGTGAGTAGGAAGGAGAACAATGAAGAAGGTGCTATGGGAACTGGCCCTACGAGGCTACATGGACAAGCTTATCACACCTAGAAAGAGAGGACATAGGATCAGGGCTGAAGATGCTATTTCCATAAAGTTTGTGTTTTGCAGCAACATGGTAGGATTGCACTTCCTGGATTCTTTTTTTTTTTTTTTTTTTATGTAAGTAAAGTTATGTGACTCATTTTGGCTAAGCGATGTGTGTCAATTGCAGGGTAAGTATTTAACTCCTGGTGAAGACTCGCCCAGGCCCTCATTCCTTCTGCCACAGTAACCTGCGATATTCTGATGATGGCTACTCCATCAACATAGACCCGTGCCTGATGAGAATGAACAAAGCACCACTACTGATCTGTAATGAAAATGTAGTGAGGGAGCAATTAAGCTTTGTTGTTTGAGCCTCTGGGATTTGGGGTTGCTTGTTATTGCAGCATAAACTAACCTAACTTGACTAATACAAAAGTCCTTGTGAGGCCGTAGAGCAAAAATGTGCTGTTTTCACAGTGGGAGGAGCAGTACAACACGGAGTAGATAAATGAGCACTCTTCCCGTTTTCATAGCAAAGTAGAACCACAACAGCAATTCTGCAGCAGCGACAAACCAGGAGCAGAGGCCACTATTCCTAGCAGGGTGGGAAGGAAGTCATACTATTGAGAACCAAGAAGCAGGTAAAACAACCATCCTCGGACAGGGTGGTGTGACCAGGACACCAGCACGACTAACTGAGTGCATTGCCTCAGACAGCTCTACAACTGCATCCAAGCGTGAATTCTAACTGACCTCCATCAGTTTTACTTTGTTTCTAGAGCCAAAGATGCGGAAGAGGGGATCCAACCCGCTGAGCCGAGGCCACGTGCCACAACATGGCTACCCAGGGGCCAAGAAAGAGTGTCCCCATTTCCTGCAGACAGTGCACTTCATTCCTCCAACATCAGACTCAGTGAGAGAGTTCTCCAAGATCGAAAATGGGGCTGGATAGTATAAAGCAAAAATAAAGATGGAAAACAACTCCACACAGGGATAACATAGGTTTGCTTTGACCTTGGCCCTCCCATCCCGCCCTGTTTTTTCACAGTTGGAACTCTCAGCCTTAGAGTCCCTACCACAGGGTTTTGTGTGTGTGTGTGTGTGTGTGTGTGTGTGTGTGTGTGTGTGTGTGTGTGTGTGTTTTCTATAACAGCCTCTGTGATTGAAAGGAGAATCCTGAATTCACAAGCTGCTGAGGTAACAACACAGAAAATCTTTTGACCAAGAGCTTCATGACTCCCTTAAAGAAAGCTCTGTGACATGCCCACGTGGTTAGAGCTACACCAGGGGGTAAATGCCTTCTTGCTGTGAGGTGGGGGTTCAAAGCACCACTCTCCCTCATTGCCCCCGACTGCAGGCCAAGCAACTTTAAATAAAGTCAACTTTCTAAGCCCTGGATTTCTGCACCTGTAAAAAGAGGTTAACAATCCCTGTCTTATAGGGTTGTTATGAGAAGTAAATGCAATAACATGAGAAAGTGTCTGGCAAAGTGCCTGGCACATAGGAGAGTCTCCAGTGTGATAGTTCATTTATCCTCTCTAAAATTTTATAAGCTAGTTAGAAAGACCAGACATATCCTACCTGTGAGCTGAAAAGAGTTTTAAAATTATGCTGTCCAGGAGTTTTTCAAATGGATTCAGCTGCACAATTTCTCCCCTTCTCTTTCTCAGTAAATACATAGAAACCCAAAATATAAAACAAACAGAGCCAAGCTGTTCTGGCTAAAGCCACAGGGGAGCTTGGAGCCCAGCCTGTTCCAATGGCCCGTGTGACTCGTCACCATTCTTTCTACCTCCACATAGCAGCCCTCCCACCCATCCACAGAACCGGAGGGCTCCGTAAAAGCAGGTAGAAAACCACCATCGACTCCAAACACATTCTACAGGGGAGAAAAATAACGTTCAGGGACGTGATTTGCTCCAGCGTTCCATGAGAAGTTTCTCCCTTGTTGAAAGTCAGTCATTCCAGACACTTACCATCTCATCTGCAGGACGACTAGATAAGCAATAAAGCAAGTACAATAAAATGCTAATGGTAGAATCCAAGTGGTGGGTATGCGGGCGTTCACTGTGAAATTCCTCCAACTGGGCTCAAATGTCTATCAGAGAATATTGGGGACGTCTTAACCCTTCATGATCAGGAGGTCAATCAGGTTTCTAGAAAGTAAAATCGTCTCAGGCTTATAACCATCAATTTAGAGCTGTTTAAATGTTTCTGCTGCTAAATTATGTGGTCCTGTGGGGAGAGAGTTCAGATGTTTCCTTCAAGACATCGGGGGAGATTAGAGCGTGTGTTGGCTAGAGATTGCTCTCGGAAGCCACAGCTAGCGAGAGAAATGTGAGAACACTTACAGAAGAGTGAGATTACAGGAGAGATCAGATGCGCAATTTCGAAAAGCAGCAATTCTCTGACAAAAGAACCACTGGAGGATCTAGAAAGGCACTTCTATTTGAAGAAAAAGGAAAATTTTCCATAGATTTGTGTCGATGATTTCTATCTGAAGTGTGATCTTTCTTCACATATCCGTTTAGCAGACACACTAACAAGCCCGCCCCACTGAGATGGGGGAGGGGGGCAGGGGGACAAGAGCAGCGATCCAGGTTGGAAGGCGAAGAATAACAAACACGGTGAAGAAAGAAACCAGTAATGCTACGGAGCAAACTGTTTCCACGTCCAAACAACAGATTTCAACAAACAGCTCTCCGTTATTCAAAGGTAAAAATGTAATGGTCCCCAAAATAGATCAAGATTTTCCAAACTCCTACTAACAGGAGTCTCTGGGGGAAGAGGAATGTTAAGTAACCTTGATTATAAATGAAGGAAATAATTAGGAAAACACTTTCCAGATCTACAAAGAGACCTCAGCAGACAAATGGATTAAATTCTCAGGATTCTGGCCAGAAATATCCCTAAAAGGAAGATCCTAAAGCATGTCATCACAAACAGGGTAGAAAGAAAGACACAGAAAGAAAACAGGATGCCAAGACGAAAGGATAATTAATTGGGGAGAGAGTTAAGGGAACAGGCTAGAGCGGAGGGAAGGAGCTAGGCATTGGGGCGCGCAGCTGTGAGCTGATGTCTGCCTCTGTCACTCTGCAGCCGTGTGGCTGATCCATGTCACCACGTTGTCCTGCCCCGTTTACTCCGACTCATGACCTTACCGCCTCTGTGAAATGGGGTAATGACATCTGCTCCCCACTGTAGTTATGGGGATTGAGTGAGATCACCTATATTGGTGGTTTTCAAACAAACGCAGGGGCTGCCGTGAGAGGCCGAAGGACTGAATGGGATTCAGCAGGACGGGTGCGTCCCTGCCCCAGCTCGCACCCCCCACTCAGGCACGTCATTCCAATCGTGTCAGCTTTGCGTGCCAGTGTTCTTCATGAGACTTTGCTTGTAGAGAATGTTCCACAGCACAGAAACAGTTTGAGACCATTAGCCAGAGTGAAGGTATTTTATAAACTGGAATGTGCAAGTCTAATGCATTAGGATCCGTTTCTTCCTACACTCATCAAATATAGGCTGTGCCTGGGGCTGTTCGAAGCACGCAAGATAGAGCAGTGAGCAAAAGAATGAGGAAGACAGACAGTCAACACATAAACTAGTCAAGACAGAACACATGGGGTGCCCCACAGAAACACAACGAGGTAAATAAAAGGATTGGGTGATTGTGGGTAGGTTAACAGGGTGGTTAGAAAAGACGTTGCTGATAACGTGATGTTTGAAGAGATCTAAAGGGAAGGACTGAGCCGTGCAGGCAGCTAGTAGAACAGTCCAAGCACAGAGAGCAGTGAGGGTAGGAGAGTTACAGGGGAAGAGCCGCGGGCATGGTCACACAGCCACAGCCCAGCCACGGAGAGGACCATGCGTTTCACTCCGAGGGAGATGGGGAGCTACTGAGAAGAGGGTAGGGAAGAGAGGAGGAACGCCATCTGATTTGCATTTTAGATGAATTATTCTGGCTGCTGGTGGAAGAATAGATGGCAGAGACTCAAGAGTGGAAATAAGAGAGCAGTTAGGTGGTGATGATGACAGAGAGAGAGGTAGGTGTGTTGGTGGTGAGCAGTGCAGGGATTCAAGACATGTTTCAAAATTAGAGCAGGAGGGATTTGTTGATGGATTGAGCATGATGTGAGAATAAGGACAAATGGAGAAGGGGTCTGGGGCCTGTTACTATCACTTATCCAAGACTACTTTAGAAGGAACTTTTTTAACCTATTATATGATACTTAATCACACATAAAAGAATGAAGGTTACCTAAAATAAGAATTAAATATTGTACTATGCCATTTTACCATGAAAAGTTGAAGGAATAAGATGTAAAGAAGAAAAAAAAGTTAAGGTACAGTTTTCAAGAGACAAAAGTATAAGAAAAACTAGGGATTAGAGCAGGGGTCGGGAAACTTTTTGGCTGAGAGAGCCATGAACGCCACATATTTTAAAATGTAATTTCGTGAGAGTCATACAACGAACGAACTGTGTATGTTAGGCATTATCCAATAAAAATTTGGTGTTGTCCTGGAGGACAGCTGTGATTGGCTCCAGCCACCCGCAACCATGAACATGAGCGGTAGGAAATGAATGGATTGTAATACATGAAGAATGTTCTATATTTTTAATGTTATGATTTTTTTTATTCAAGATTTGTCTGCGAGCCAGATGTAGCCATCAAAAGAGCCACACCTGACTCGTGAGCCATAGGTTCCCGACCCCTGGATTAGAGAGAGTGAGTTCAATAGTATATCTCTCAGCCACTCTAAAATTAGGACTCCAACAGAGTTCTTGGTTCAAATATCTCATGAATAGAAAAAAAAAAGACACAATTTGATTTGGTTAAATTGGGTTTAATTATAAAATAATGTTAGGCTGGTAAGAAAACTTTCCTTTTTAACATATGTAAATAGAAATAGAAAAGCTCAAAGTATTTAACAGAAATAATATTTGTGATGAGAGAAAACAAAGAACTTCATTAAGTGGAAAAGAAGACAGGTTGAGGGAGAAAAGAATAAATACAACGATTATAATGTTAAGTAGTAATCAGCTGTATTCAGCTTCTAGTTTTAAATATCATCTACTTAGCAGCCTGGAAAGTTTCTTTGCCAAATTTTAATTAAAATGCCTTTAAAAACACAGAAAAAAATATATAATTCATAACTCCATGAAAAAGTAGGACCAATACTCAACCTATTTCTAGATAGAACTGGGAGATTCTCCTCTAAAAGGCCACGGAACTAGAAGGAGTAACACAACCGATGGCTCACTCAGGCTGAACACAGACCCAGATCGTTCCTTCTTTTCCCAAATTTGCTCTTCAGGTCAAGGTATGTGACATAGAAACCTGAGCAGTATCCCCTCTCCCACAAGAATGCTGATTTTTGAGGCCATCAGAGTGCAGTTCTTCCTCCTCCAAGCTCTACCTCTCCTCATCCACATCGAGGGCTCTTTTCAACATGCGGTCCAGAACCCGCCACTGAAAGGCACTGTTTTTGGTAGGTGGGCTGGGCTGGTGAGAATGGAGGAGCATAGTGTGCCCTGGGAGGCGAAACCTTGGGGAAGTAAGTACACAGGGGGCGCTATTGGAGCAGCGTGTTCTAGCAGCTATAGGTAGGGTTCCACTTCTCACATGCAGAGCCTCAGGTTGTGGGAGTTGAAAGTACCTATCTCAGCTAGCAATACTTCCCCGGGGTAAACTTGCCATATATCGGGGAAAGGTCTTGGGAGCTGTGTTCACTGAATCTCCAAGAAGGGAGTTTGACCCATGTGTAAGTGAACACAGTAAGCAGTCTACCTCTCCAACCATTAGGAAGAACCATGATGAAACATGTCAAGGATAAGAAACATAGACTCCACCACCACCACCACCACCACCACCACCACCACACACACACACACACACACACACACTCACACACTCACACACAAAATAAATAAATAAACAATCGAACACCTACTGAAACACAATGCAGAACAAATGAGAATGAATGTCACTACCTGGACTAAAAGGAAAAGCAAGTCACTGAAATAAAAAAGAAAATTTTAGAAAACTTATTCTGGACAGGCCACATCTGACCTCCACACCCTGGGGACGGAAAGCCAGGAGAAGAGAACAGACTAGAAGAAAAACACCACAAAATGAGAAGGGAACCAAATGAGATAACAAAAACATGCTGAAAAATGCTGACTATCCCTGGGCAAGGAGCACAGCTGCCCTGTTGCCCATTCTGTCACCCAGGCCTAGCACTCTGCCTCTGTGCTGCCAGCCCTTGTCCCCAAAGTCACCAGAAGCCTCACCAAAGCACCAGAGGGCCATTAAATCACAGCACAAATATTAGAATATGCTGCCCTTCATGTAAAACCAGTTCTCTATCGGTTCGCGATATATGGCATCTTGATTCTTTTCTCTGATACTCTCATAATCTAATCATAATCTATCAGATTGATAATCATTAATAAGCAAACCATGTTTCTGATAAAATGGATGGAATTGGGAAAATAGGAACACATGCAACAGAACAAAATCAATTAGATCATATGGAATGTTCTAGATAAACTGTTGTGTCCCCCTAAAATCGGTCTGTTGAATCCCCAAGCTGACAGTAGTTGAAAATGGGGTGTTTAGGAGGTGATTAGACCATGAGGGCAAAGCCACCGTAAACAGAAATGTGCTGTTGTAAGAGACCACCCCATTATGTGAGGTTATTATAGGAAGAAGACCACCATCTAGAACCAGGAGGTGGACTCCCCACAGACACCAAGTCTGCCGGTGCCTCAATCTTGGACTTCCTCACACTCAGAATGGTAAGAAATAAATTTCTCTTGTCCATAAGCCACCCCGTTTACGGTGTTTTGGGAATGGTATTATTCAGCAGCCTGAAATGTTCTAAGACACGGAGGTTATTCCAGGCCTCTGGCCTTACTAGAGTTATGCCCTAAAGAGTTAGGTTAATGGCACTTTTCCAAATTCAGAGAAACATTCACGGCCACCTAAAACCATTAGGATCAGTACTTCTGTTGGTTTGGAGGTATATGCATGTGTCTTCTGCTTGTTCATAATAACTCCCTCTGCTATCAATGTTTGTCCATCACATTGGTCAAAGGATGTACTAATTGTCCAACACTTCATCCTGCTCAAAGTGTTTTCATATCCATTGTGTCAGTAGAGCTCCGCAGCAAGCCAGAGAGGAAGTAGACCAGGTGTCCACCTGTGTCCATGCCGAAAAGGTAAGTAGCCAAAGGAAAGAAATCACTGTGACTCCCCAGGACATGGAAGGGCAAGGATAACAAGTTCTTACCTCCTATCGCAACACTTTTCTCCCCTTCCAGCCACTGTTCAACCTCAGGACACAGTACGGGAATCTAGCACCTGCTCGTGGAAACCTTAGACAACAAGCATACCAAGGATTCCCTCAAGAGGGCTTGTTTAAGAAACTTCTAGAATGACAGGTGACCAAGATCCTCAAAAAGCAAATAAATGAAAATACAAGTGGTATTAGTTACTTTGGGAGAGGAAGGCGTGCAAGAGGCATGGCAGCGTGGCTCTGGGTGATTGGTCTGCTCTATTTCTTGGCCTGGGTGCTGGCACGTGGATTATTCAAATTGTGACAGTTCTCTGCACCATGTACCCTTATGATTTGTGCACTTTTCTCTATTAAGGTCATGGGTCTAATAAAAGTGGGAAATTTTTTTTTTCTTTTTCTGAAGCTGGAAACGGGGAGAGACAGACAGACTCCCGCATGCGCCCAACGGGGATCCGCCCGGCACGCCCACCAGGGGCGATGCTCTGCCCACCAGGGGGCGATGCTCTGCCCCTCCGGGGTGTCGCTCTGCCGCGACCAGAGCCACTCCAGCGCCTGGGGCAGAGACCAAGGAGCCATCCCCAGCGCCCGGGCCATCTTTGTTCCAATGGAGCCTCAGCTGCGGGTGGGGAAGAGAGAGACAGAGAGGAAGGGGGGGTGGAGAAGCAAATGGGCGCTTCTCCTATGTGCCCTGGCCGGGAATCGAACCTGGGTCCCCTGCACGCCAGGCTGACGCTCTACCGCTGAGCCAACTGGCCAGGGCCAAAAGTGGGAAATTTTTAAAGGCACAGATATCCTTCTAATTCCATGCTTGCCTTCTCTCTTTTTTTGTCTCTCGGTGTTTTGCATTCTTTTTCTCTCTTCTCCCAGGGTGAATCACCCTATTTTGTTAAAATTGTACTACAGCAAATGTCGGTAAATGATGTGCCCTGTGGTGGTGATTAAGTCAAATCAAACACATTTGTCACTGAAGAGATGGCTTCCAGCTGTTTATCTGGGAAATATAATTGAATACTAATGGAATAAACACATAAGTTGCCCACTTTATTTTCACTAAAGGTATGGGGTTAAAATATGAGAAGGTGAATTTCTCTACATTTAAAATTCAAACAGAATTTTTAAAAGATATCATAAGTCTTCCAAAGAATTTAACACAGGTAATTTCATCATCTCTTCATTTAACTCCTTTTGTTCCAAAGAGGAACAAAAACAGAGGATATTCCTATCTGCATGGTACAATTGGTTCTTTATTTTGACCCCAGACTTACTATTCTTGCTACTTACATAAGAACTCATCCATGCACTTCACATTGCATTCTGCTCAGTTTGCACTTCCCAGAAAAGCTAATTATATCCCTGCCCTTGAGCCACAATCACTATAAATAGTAGTTAGCAAGATTTGGACAAAAGTGAAAATGAGTTCTGAAAATTTTTGTTAAATGACTAGAACAGTAGATTTATGATGTAAAAAAAAAAAAAACTATGATATCACAAATGGAAGTGATAAGTTTGAATAAAATCATTTTACTAAAAATAATAAAAAGAAATGCCTGACGACATTGTATAATAACTTCGGAAATATCCTCCATGCTCTCAAAATTAATCACCAACTCAAGTCCCATTCTGAGGGTGCCTGTTGTCTTGGCGAGGCAAAACACACTCCACACATACCAACAAACGCATGAAGATGCCAGGGCATGAGTCCAGCTCATTTTTATCGAGCATCTTTTATTTGGTACCAAGTTGCAAAGGTAAACGTGTCAGCTACCACTGTTCCTCTCTGGGCAGAAATCACTGACTGAGAGCACCTCAGCAACGTACGCAAGGTTCCAAAACTGGAACCCGGGTCGCCGAAGTCATTTTTATGACTGTGAAGATAGCTAAACATTGTGCAGGCCAAGCATTAATGAATTATAGGGGATGCTGGCACGACCGTGGACTGTCTGTTGGGCATAGTCCTGGCCAAGACCCGGGGACCAAAAAGACCGCTGGCAGGAGTAGTTGGAGGGGAAGGCAGTGGGGTAGGTGACAGGCAGTCCATGAAGGCAACCGTCAGCACCTGGGAAGTCTGGGAATGGGCTGTTGTCAGGAGGCGTGTACACAGGTAGAACCCATCAGCAGGCGGTGGGGACCAATCCCAGAGGGCTATCGGTGTTCTGGGCACAGGAGAGCTGGCAGGACTCCAGGACCTCCCACGGGCAGAGGTGGAACAGGTTAGCTCCCGTGGGCCGAGGTTGAACAGATTAGCTCCCGTGGGCCGAGGTGGAACAGGTTAGCTCCCGTGGGCCGAGGTTGAACAGGTTAGCTGCATGCGTGCCCTTTTTACTCTCTCCCATGTATTTCGGCATTATGACCATCACCTCCCACTGCTGTGCAAGGTTCCTCACGAACAAACCAGCACCAGGAAGGGGAAGACGACAGTGAATCGTGAAGGCTTTTCCTTCACCCACCATCTCTCCCAGGTAACCACTCACCTTTGTCTTTCTGGTCAAGATAAGACTCTTTGCTGTTCAACAATTTTCAGAGAATCTCCTTGAATCAGAACCAGAGAAACGCACCATTAATAGATATTTTTTTGTTCTATTATATCATTTTTACCTTTCCCCTCAACTATCTTTCCATTCAAAATCCTTTAAAAATACACACAAAGGTGGAAAAGTGGGTCGGCACGGATGCTAATGACAGTGCGTCCCCATCTCCGCGCCAGCGCAGCGCGGCGCGTGGACAGCCCGCACACCTTCGTTCTAGTCTCCGCTCTGTTCTGCAGCACGCCGTCGTTCCGCGCGCACTTGGCAGGCACAGCAGAACCAAAGGGATTATACACTTAGCATCTGGAACTATTCTACTATCATCGTGGAGCACACTCTGCACCCCGCCTCTTCCCTCCCGTGACAAGCAGGTAAAATAAGAGAGGAGAAGGATTTGCTTGCACCCCCCCTGGCGCAGCCGCATCACAGGAAACCAGCAGGCGAAGAGTAAACATGTCATCAGACCTGGTGGCTTGTTCTGGAAGTGAAGCCTGCAGATGGCATGTGAGGAGAAGACTTGGGTGGCAGGCTTTTCACCTTGTCAAGGGAAACATTCACATCCTCAAACTACTGAAGACTGCGCTAGCCTGTCATTTCTCTAGAGAACGGGGCAGAACTGGTTGTGCATGCGGCAGGGACACAAAGACTGAGGGAACAGCACCCGAGCTCTGCGAAGCCTGCGGGGCTCCCTCACATCACTGATCCCCTGGTAGCTGTCACAGTGTGGGTGTCCGATCCTGTCTCGGCTCAGATCTCTGTGAGCCATGGAGCTGTGGAGCCACTCAAGGATAATCACACTTCCACAGGCAAGATAGTTCCTCCACGGTGTTCAAATCTGGGTGTGTATCAGAACCACTTTTGGATGCCTGGGCCCCCGTGCCTTGCAAACCTCCTCCACCCGTCAGAACCTCCAAGGATGGGGCCCAGGCAGGCCTCATTGTCACCAGCGCCCTACTTGAGTTCACTGTGCCCCTCCCCTCTTCAGCAATCGTTGTTCCTCAGCAAATATTGGTTTGCAGATTTATTTGTTTTTACATCTCACTCTACCATCTGTAGTAATGAGTGACTTCTTCTTAGGAGAGGTTTTCATAGCAGAAATATTCCATGGGAGATCATCTAATTGTAAATTCAAGGAGAAAGAAAAGGCAAGGATCCATTTTTATCTCCATTCTAAATCCATTAGCACTATTACCGGTCCTTCGCCACTTCCCCCCAACACCAGTTGATTCATCAGCAATATGGAAAAGGCAATCACTTTACCAAATCTAGTGTTCAGATCTCTGCTGTTAAAAGAAACAGAATTTTCCCTAACAAAGTGGAGCCCAGATTGTAGGATTCCCTTAAAATGTGCGCACATGGCGCCAGGCCAAAGGCGAAGCATGCCCTGGCAATGTTCGGAGAGCTGGCTATGCAGCCCAGCAGTCGGTGTCTGTCTTTGCCACTTAGTAGCTTTGGGACTCTGGCAAGTCACCTCTCCTTGGAGCCTCAGGGTCCTCACCAGTAAAACAGGACTGTAGTAAAAGCAGTTGGCTTTTCCTTGGGAGAATAGGCACACTCTCGCCTTGCCCCAGACTTCACATTGCCCCATCCTCAGCCTGGGGACTTCACATGGGAGCATCAGAAGAGCTGGGGAATGAGGCCAAGCTTCACCTGGTTGCTGGTGTTTGTCCTACCTGTCTGCCCTCATTTCCTGACCTCATTTCTACCTCTCTGGAAGGCCCTGCCTGGTCCCAACCTCTACCACCTCTGTTGCATTCCTTCCTGTCAACCCCACACCTGAGCAGGAAGGGGAACTGGCCATTTTTGAAGCTCGGTGATGAGCAAGTGTGAGTTGAGAATATTTGTCTCTGCTTTGGAGTATGCTTGAAAACTTCCCTAAGTCATTTAAACAGTTGGCCATGCTGAAAACGAAGTAAACACATTGCATGTTGCCCAACAGGCTGATGAATGCTCCTTCGATGGTTCAGCACTTTCAAAACCAGTGTGGTCACAATCAGTCCTTACTGGAGTGGTGTGACAGTAGTCAGGAGAAGTAATGACTAACCTTATTCTATAAATGGGGGAAAGACTAGACTAGACTCCCAGAAGAGAGCCCTGGGAATTCAATTCTCCATCCTAATGTTCGACTTGATTACCATCCCATCCTCCACAACACAGTAAGTCAAAGGTACAAGCAGTTAGGTTTGAGTCCACAAGAACTTTCTAGAGTCTGAAAATGGTATAAGCATCCTTGAAAAGTGGCGAGTCTCTGGCCTTGGAAGTATCAAGCAGAAGGTGGAAGCTTCTACTAGAAAGAACTTGCAGAGATTTCTACTATAGGTCGGAAGTAGGAAAGCATCATTTAACTATTTATTTCCCATGCTGCTGGAGATTTCAAAGGATTCTACGTACTTCCTCACTGGTTCCTTCCCAGGAGGAAAGGGAGAGAGGGGCCATCTAGTAAGGACTTCGGTCCCCACTTGTATACTAGGAAAAAATAACACCAAAACGAAAACAATTCGCCACCAATGAGCAGGAACACGGTGACATGCACTTGCTGAGTTTATCTGAATCTGCTCACCTAATTTTCACATAAAAACCAAGTAGGAATTAGGAAAGATCTCCAAGACCAAACACGTGTCATTAGAGCCAAGACTATGCTCATCTACCCCCTCGTATTCGCAATTACTATGGACAGATGGGAGAACTTTACAGGGAAGAAGGCCGATGGGGGGGACGAAACTGACTCCTTTGAAATATGGTGTTGGAAGAGCGCTCCTTGGACACCCTGGGCCACCAGGAAGACAGACAAGGGGGTCCTGGAGCAAAGTAAGCCTGAACATCCCTGGAGGTAAAAGTGACAAAACTGAAATCTTCCTACTTCGGGCACATCGTGAGAAGGCAGGGTTCTTTGGAAAAGGCAATAATGTTAAGAGGAAGAGCAAATACGAGAAGGACTGACTCCGTGAAGGAGACCACAGGCATGAGTCTGCAGGAGCTGAGCAGGACTGCTGAGGACAGGACATCTGTGAGCGTCACTCACAGGGTCTCCACAGCAGGAGCCAAACCAAAGGCCGGTAACCACAGACAGCATAATTATTCGGAAACCGAGACATGGAGAAGTCAAGTAACATCCAGCTGATGGGAATCTCTGCAGTAAAACCATCAGTTTATGGAGAGACACACCGCTGCTCCTGGGATGATTTGCTCTCCTCTCCTTGTTTAGAATTCTCTGGCACCTAGGGTGGCCAGCCCTAGACGGACAAGGGCACTTAGGGAGTGGAAAGGAAAAACAAAGGCACCTGCAGAGCCAATTACTGGGTTGAAATTCAACTCCAAAACCCCACTGTTGGTTCTTTGGGCTAGAGTCATGAGCTTTGATCACAGTTACTAATTTGTGAACAGTGCTGACTGGCCTCTGTCCCCCCCTGCAGAGAAAGGTAAACATTCTTGTGGAAATGCAAACATATCACTAATGGTCTAAAAGAGGCTCTCGAGGGGGCATCATTTCTTTGGGAAACAAGCCCACTCTAAAGGTAAATGGGTTGTTGTTGTTGTTTTTTACCACCTGAATGAATGATCTTTCCAACTGTAGCCAGAACTCTTTGTCTGGTAGTGACAGCACCCGCAGGGCAGATAAAGAATGAAATACTAATTTCCCAGCCCAAACTCCTGCTTGCTCTGCTTAAGGAGCTGGCGCCTGCCTGACTGGGGAGGTGAGTGTCACCCACTGGAGTTTCCCTCTGAAAGGGAGGTGGAGAGGGGAAGCTGAGAAGGTATAATTAGGGGCGGAGCCTGGAACACCTCGGATTGTGATACCAAGCGAGGGAGGCTTCCTCTGTGAAGGGCGCCCACCACCCTGATCAAAACCGCCGTCTGCGGGGAGCGCCCCTGTTATTAAATGTCGCTCCGCACGTCTGCACGGAGGTATCATCGCAGATGGGAAGCCTAGAGGGAGAGCTATTTCAAGGGGAGGAAAAAAAGAAAACAAAAGGGTGAGCTGACTGAAAACACATAAGTGCGGTGTAAAAATTCGATTAGAGACCTAGGGAAGGCGACATGAAGAAATGGAGGCAGGGACTCAACTGCAGTTTGCCTGACTTCTTGTGAGGGTGGGTTAGAGTCTTTGTTTTCCAGTCTTTGATGGTGGAGGGAAGAAGGTTCTAGAAAGATGAGAAACATGGCAGCATGTGTAGTCCTGGCATGGCCACGTCTCCCTGACCCACCAGGTACTCCTTTTTTTGTGATGTAATAGAACAATAAACCAGAAAGCTATCAGCGGGTACCTGACCGGGACTTCGGCAGGTGCACCAAAACCACAAATGACCTCACAAGATCCAGGCTCGAGGGCATTGAGTGGCGTTTGTGACCCCATGGTCATTCCCACAATGGGCCAGAGAATTAACGGCAGTTGTGAGGAGTGTGTCTCAGTCACTAAATAATGAAATTATCATGGAGCAGTGGATAGCAAACCAGCAGCACGCGGGAATCACCTGGAGCTTTAAAAAGAGCTCAACACTCGGCCCATTAAAGCAGAATTCCTGAGGCTGGGCTCGGGCATCCTCATTTCTTTCCCCAAATGATTCCAATGTCCTGCCAGGATGGAACCAGTATGGTCCTTCCAGCCTTCCAGGCACACCTCAGATGTCACCCCAGGTAAACAAGCATTACTGAGCCCTTAGTGAATACAAGGCTGTGAGCTAAGTGTTCCAAGGAGAATAAGGCAGCCTCTGCCCAGGTGATAAATGCAGTGAGGGAGAAAGTTTATGTCAGGAACAGACAGGAGCTCCATGCATATTTATGAAATAAAAGAATGAGGGAATAAGTAAGTGAATGACTTAACAATAATAAAACAAGTGAAATGCATGCAAACAGAGAAGCCAGTATTGCACGCAAGGAAGGAATAATCAGTGAGGTGGGGGCGAGGGAGACTTGATCAAGGTGGCAGCATTTGAATTGGGCTTAGGAGGAGGTGTAGTAATAACATTTAACATTTGTTCAGAGCTGTAAAGTTGATACATGTTTTATATACATTAATAACTCATTTAGTGCCTTTCAATAGTCCTTGATGTTGGCATTTTAATCCCTACTATAGAGGTGAGGAAAGGTCAAATGGCTTAACAGGGGTCAGGTAGCTATTAGAGAGAGAGCCCAGGACACCATCTGGAATTCACTGACCCTCTATGACACTGCTGAGGACTCTCTCCGTAAGTCACACAAGGAGAAGGGCATTCCAGGCCAAGAAAGCAGTATGAGGGGGGGAGTGGGGTCCCAGTCTAATGGTGTAGTTTATATGAGGAAGGATGGGTTCTTTTTAAAAGAAAACTTCTTTTTAGGAAGAGAACTGTGAATGCGAGGAGAAGGGCGGACTGGAGAGCTGGGGTATTGATAAGGTGTCCCCAGAGACCCCTAAACCCTCACATCAATGATTAGCATTTCCCTTGAGGACTTTGTCCCATTCTCCAGGACATTCTTTGATGAACTTGTCTCATTTCCCCTCCTCTGGGATAAGCACTTCGGCCAGACACTGGCCACTTTTGTGTTTGAACTTCTCTGAAACTCAGCCAATGTGGTTATAAGTTTTGTGAATCCTATAATTTCCACAGTTCAGGGGCCTTCTTCAAGAAAAATGATATAAAATTATAAACCCCAGATTAGGTACAAAGTGAATGCTTATTTAGAATGAAGAAGGAACTCACGGCAAAATACAATTTTTTTAACTGAAAGATATAACAAACCAGAAAAATACAGTTATATATATTTTTATTCCTTAACTGCCCAATACCCCCTCTGTTAACATTTTTAACCTCCAATTTTTTGGCTGCATATTCTTTGATTGCCTCTTCATATAATAAAGATTTTGTAATAGATTTCTGATAGCAAGCATGGTTAATCAAAATTTGTTTTGTATTACAAGTTTTGAAATGTTTGTGCATCACCACTTATTAACAATACTGTTATGTTTATCAAGTTATTTCCTATAAGATCCGTAATATTTGGGGACATTTCAAGTTTTCTTGTTCAGGAACAAACCTTAACTACTCTTTGACGTGATGACCCTCATTTACCAATGTGTCATAGATGTTCTAACTTGCGAGGGGTTAGTATGTTTTATGCTATCTTACGAAAAGGAAATTTCATTTTGTCTAAGCAGGTGTGAGACTCAATCCCCCACACACAATTTTACTTGTCTGCTTCTTGGAAGAATTTTCCACAGACTAGATCATGGCTCTGTACACTTCAGATGGTGTTTCTCCTCTGTTTCCTACTTCTTTTTCTTGACTCTGTCGGAGCAGGATGTATGACTGTGTGATCTTGGTCTTGTACCTCCATGTCATGATGGCCGGTAAGTCAATACCATGGAAGTTAAGAGTATTCCTTGAAGCCATACCTAAATATATACTTAAAAACTCCAGAAAACCACATACATTCATGCCCCTGAACCCAGATGAGAATGTATGTCACCTTCACTTCCTCTTCAGAAGATCAAAAGAAGGCTGTCTGCCCCTCCGGTGACACCCGACACACGTGGAAGGAACTGTGATGTCATGTGACGGAAGCAAGCTCAGAGCAAAAAGAGATAGCAGTGTTAGCTGATTACAGTTATACTATCTCAGGTTTCCAAGCTTAGCAAAAACATGCAACCATGCAAACAGGTCGCCAGGGTTCCGCCAGTGCCGGGGGGGTGGGGGTGGGGGGGGGCGGGCGGCAGGTAAATGAGGAGTTTGACTCTGCAGCTTGTCAGCTTCAAAGTAGCTCCACCTCTAACATAGTCTCCTACTTTTCAGAAAATAAGATCCGAATGAATGAATGAATGAATGCTTTTTCCTCTTAATGTAGAAGCCTAAGCTGTGAGCTGGGATCACAGAACACTCCAAACAAGTGGGGGAGGGGACCTGCAGAAATACTTCCTTCTTCATCTGTGCCCCAGAATGCCACTCCGAGAATTGAGTGCAATATTCCGGGAGTAATCTGACTCATGCAAGGCAGGCAAAGTAGACCCCTCACCCTGCTCACTCCAATTAGCCTCTCTTCACCCAAACTACAGTTGTTTTATTGTGCCTTTTCCTGTCCTGTTCTGTTGGGCAGCCTTCTCATGATATTGATGTAAAGTGAGCTGTAGTCAACTAAGAGCTTTTAATTTTTTATACTTGCTAAACCAGTTTTCCCAAAGGCTATAACTGAACAATTTAAAGCACCTGTGATGGTTAATTTTCTGTGTCAACTGGACTGGGCTAAGGGATGCCCAGAGAGCTGGTAAGCCATTTTTTTCTGGGTGTGTCTGTGAGGGTGTTCCCAGAAGAGGTTAGCAGTTGAGCTGGCGGACTGAGTGAGGAAGATAGCTCTCACCGATGCAGGTGGGCGTCAGCCAATCCATTGAGAGCCTGAATAGAACAAAGAGGCAGAGGAAGGGCAAGTTTGTTCTCTTTGCTAGTTCTGGGACACCCATCTCCTGCCCTTGAAAATTGCTGCTCCTTGTTCTTGAGCCTTTGGACTTGGACTAAATTACACCCCCCGTTTTCCTGGAGTTCCAGTTTGCAAACAGCAGATTGTGGGACTTCTTGCCCTCCATAATTGGATGAGCCAATTACTCGCCTCCATGGAGCCTTGACTAATGCAGTCCAAATGCACAACTCCACAACAATTCCAATTAAATTTGATATGTTTGTGTTCAGCCCACATAAGGTGGGCCTCCTAAGGTGACTCTGACTCTTCTGGAGCCATCTAGCATACCGACTGCCACTATCCTTTCTATAATGTCTAAATTGCTGATTCCAGAGCATAGGCTGGGATGCGATCCTGCGTGGAGCTCTGCAGCTCGTCCGCCTGGACCACCTCTCTGGCCTGACATTAATTAATCAACATCTTTGGGGTCCAGACATTTAATACATCTGAATATGATGCCATACAACCCAAACTTCAAGCTCACAGGGATTGAAATGCCTTGGTAGAATCCATGAATCTTCCACATTTTCACAATCCAACATTCCAGGAATCCATTAAAAAAAAATTAAATAGCCCTGGCCAGATAGCTCCGTTGGTTGGAACACCATCCCGATATGTAAATGTTGCTGGTTCAATCCCTGGTCAGGGCACATACAGGAACAGATTAATGGTTCTGTCTCTCTCTCTCTCTCTTTCCCTTCATCTCTGTCTGAAATTAATAAATAAAAAAAATGTTTCTAAAAAATTAAATAAAGTTGTTATCAGATTCCTTTTTCCTTAGGGAATCTTTTTTCTTCCTGTTGACCATCACACTTTTTCCAAAATAAAATCATTACGCTGGCTTAAAATCCTGTGCTTATGCAGCACCACTGTAGCGCATCTGACTCACAGCTCTCTCCAGAGAGCAGGAGTCTGCAATAGGTAAGAGTACATCTTTTGGTGTTTGTTGAGGTCAATGATTCTAGAATGTGTTTGTATGCAATTATTCATGTCATAATATCGTGCATTTGATACAAGGCTGTACAGTTTAAAACAGTCTCCCTTCTACAATCTCGTTTTTGAAAAGCTATCTGGGTAAAAGGCAAGACTTCTACTTTATGAAAAAAGAATAATGAATTCTAATCATTAGTGTCTCATTCATCCCCAGGGCATCTGACTCTGAAAAGCCAGAAAAATTGTACTTCCCATTTGAGCATTCCAAAATCCAGGTAGATCATACCAGACTGCTAAAAGCCATCGTATCCACATTGCTGTAGTTCTTAGAGCCAGGAGAAAGTTTTGCAAGGCACTGATCCCTAACAGAAGCTTCTGTTAGTCCTTTCCTAGAGACCAACGCTTTGACTGCTCCCAAACAACCATGGTAGGTTGGAGATAGGATGAGATGTTAATTATAGACAAGGACACTGGACCATGGACAAGTGGCATGGTTTTTATTAGGAATAAAAATCCTCAAAGTCTAGACTTCAATTTGACATCTTACTTACCACTCAGAATAAAATGATGAGAAGAATGGAGAAAAATCAATGGAAACAGAGCAAAGATCTAGAAAATGTGGGTTTCTTCAGGAGTTAAGAAGATAACTATTCCAGGTTCCTCAAAAAAATTAAAAATAGAAATACCATATGATTCAGCAATCTGACTTCTGGATAATTATTAAAAAGAATTAAAATCAGGGTCTCAAAGAGATATTTTCACATCCTTGTTCATTGCCGAATTATTCACAAAGCGAAGATATAGAAATAACCTGAATGTCCATCAGTGTACGAATGGAATACTACTCAGCCTTTAAAAAGAAAGAAAGTCTGCAGTGCGTGACAACATGAACAGCCCTGGAGGAAATTACACTCAGTGAAACAAACCAGTCACAGGAGGACAAACTCGGCACAATTCTACTTACATGAAGCGTCT
The DNA here is from genome assembly GCF_036850995.1 of Saccopteryx leptura. NCBI lineage: Eukaryota > Metazoa > Chordata > Mammalia > Chiroptera > Emballonuridae > Saccopteryx > Saccopteryx leptura. Next base: position 194,813,586 of record NC_089506.1, read on the forward strand.
AAACCAGTCAAGTGCATAGACTCAAAGACTGGGAGGGTAGTGCCAGGGCTGGGGTGAGGGGACGCGGGGAGTTATTAATCAACAGGCACAAAGTTTCAGTTAGGGAGGAAGAACAGCCCTAGAGATCTGCTGTGCAACACTGGACCTAACAGCCAACAATAATGTGTTTTGCACTTAAAAATTTGTTGAGTCTGACCTGTGGTGGCACAGTGGATAAAGCATCGACCTGGAAATGCTGAGGTCGCCGGTTCGAAACCCTGGGCTTGCCTGGTCAAGGCACATAAAGAGTTGATGCTTTCTGCTCCTCCCCCCTCCTCTCTCTCTCCCTCTCTCCTTCTCTCTCTCCTTTCTAAATGAATAAATAAAATAAAATAAAAAATTTAAAAAAAATAAATAAAAAAAAAATTTGTTGAGATGGTAGATCTCATGTTCAGCATTCTTACCGCAATAAAATAAAATTTAAAAAAAATTAAACAAACTTCAATAAATATATGAAAAATATTTTTAAGAAGAACATAACCATTCCCAACATGCCTCCCCTCTAAATGGAAGAAAGCCAGATGGAGGCAAAACAACAACAACAAAAAAAAAAAACCCCAGGAATTTAAATCCCAGCGCTGTTGCTTAGCAGTAGCCATTTAAGCAAACCACTTCATCTTCTGGTTTTACAAATATTCAATCAGTAATAACTCCTACCTGGGTGGGCTTGTCACGAAGTCTTAGAGTGCCTGGCACCGACAGTGGTTCTCAAAGTGTGGTTCCTGGGCCAGCAGATTGGCACCACCCTGGAACTGGTTAGAAATAGAAATTCTCGGGTCCTTTCCCAGTTCTACTGAATCAGAAACTCTGGAGCTGGGGCCCGGGAGTCTGCGGCAGCAGCCTCTCCAGCGATGCCGATGCATGCGGAAACTTGACCGCCTGGCCTAACAGAAGGGCAGTGGACGTTCAGTCTGTAGATGAAACACTGGATTCACCATCAGCAGAGAACTGGTGATCTCCACCACCAGCGATACAAGACTCTCAAAAATTAGACTCCTCTTAAGGAGACATATCAGAAGGGTCCAAACTGGCTGTTTCCCTGGAAAGGCAACGAGAAGGGTCAGGTGCAATGGCACTATCCAGGGATATGTGGCAATGGCCACGTCAGCCTTGCCGGATTTGGCTGTGCCGGGACCCTGTTCTGTGATGAGCAATGGCACAGAACAGAACGCAAACTGACTCACCCCTTCACTCTGACCCCCACACTGAGCTGGGTCCCCAGAAGCCCCCTTTCCGATCTAGGGTGTGTCCGCCTAAGCACTCTCTGTCCAGCCCAACCCTTTACGTCAGGGCAAAAAATCAGGTTATGTAAAGTGACTAACGATCCCAGCAAGTCCTGGAATGAGATTTTTCCAAGAGATGGGTCTTTCAGCACAAAACCTGGCCATGTCCCAGGCAAATCAGGACAGTTGGTCACCCAGCAGTCAGGCAGCTCAGCGTGACAGATCTAGCTGCTCTAAGTCACTGGCCACACCCAGCTGGAGCCCGCTCTAATCCAGAGGACTTCCTCATTATAACCCGGTCTCAGGTTTGCTTTCAAGATTGCTTCGAGTTCTCTGTACCCAGGAGCAGTACAGGCCTTGCCAATGTTTGACCGTTGGTTTCCCTGTTATCCTTTGAGTCCGTATCTGTGGTTCTTGCCAGTGCAGATGGCCTTACAGAACACAGACTTGGATGGCAAATATTAGAGCAAGCACCTGTTCTCACCCCCACAACACACAGAGAGATATTTTTGGCACTCATGGGTAAATTGGGGGGGCCAGGGAGAAGAAGCGATTCAATTCAGATCCTTTAAAAGGAGATGCATTCATAATTAACTGTTTTGGTTATCAATGAGTAGGAAACATCAGCCAGTTTCTCGCCCCTCCTACCACACCACCCAATGTTTGCATGTATAGACACATATAAACTGACTTTGGGGGAATTGTACAACATGAATTTGGGGCTTGTGTTTTGGAGTTGTTGACGAGTTGACAGCACAAGAATCAGAAAGCAGAATTCTCGAATCAGGATTTCACCTCCCTTTCCCTGAGTGCCCCTGACATATGGAATAGGAGCTGGGATTAAAGAATAGGCTCAAGCAAGGGAACCCGAGGACCAGAGATGGATGGTGTGGGGAGTTCTGGAGCTGTGATGATGAGAATAATCAGCCTGCCTCACATTTAGAGAGCACTTTGGGCCTGACCTGTGGTGGCGCAGTGGATAAAGCATTGACCTGGAATGCTGAGGTCGCCGGTTCAAAACCCTGGAATTACCTGGTCGAGGCACATATGGGAGTTGATGCTTCCTGCTCCCTCCCCTCTTCTCTCTCTCTCTCTCTCTCTCTCTCCTCCTCCTCCTCCTCCTCCTCCTCCTCCTCCTTCTCTCCTCTCTAAAATGAATAAATAAAGTCTTTTAAAAAATTTTTTAAAAAAAGAGAGCACTTTGGGGTCTATCACCTTCTTGAGCCCACCAGTGGTCCTACGTTTCTAAGCATTCTTAACCGATAGAACTTCCATAGACATTATCTCAATATGACCTCACACCTCAGAAACTTACCCCATGAAACAGAGAAAAGGTCCCCACGGTCATTTTTCTGATGAACCAACCGAGGCATAAAAGGAACAAATGACCTACTACCCCAACACCTAAGACAACCATTTATGCTGCTCACAACTTTATGGGTCAGGAAGTCTTGGCTCAAGTGCACGTCTGCTCCACACAGTATGGGCTGTGAGTCAGGGGCTGGAGAACCCACATCCAAGATGGGCTTCTCCACTCACCTGTGGGGTGGCTGGGTGCTCCTTGGCCTCTCTCATTCGGCAAGGTACTGTATCCTCCAGGGTCTTTCCACGTGGCTTAGACTTTCACAGCACGGTGGCTTCATGGTAGACATACTTCTATGGCAGCCCGCTCCCAAAAGGCAGGAAGCAGAAGCTGCTAGACCAGCAAAGGGCTATGCCCAGACTGCCATAGAGTCACTTCCACCGTATTCTGTTTGTCAAAGTGGTCACAGGGCCCATTGAAAGTCAAAACGTGGATACTCTCCACTTCTTGTTGGAATAGGGCAATGCCACATAGCAGCAGAGCTGTGTGGGATGAGCAATTGTCCTGGCCTCCAGAAGTACATGTAGCCCTGATATAACCTTCTCCTCTGAGAAAACAATTCAAATTTAATGTCATTTTGGGCAATTACAAATTCACAAGTTGATAATAACTATTTGGGGGGGGGAGTAAAATATATAGGCAGAATCAGCTCATTTGGAATTTGTAGCGATTTTAGAAATACGTTTGTTAAATCAAATTATCAATCCTAACAAAATTGGAAGGGGGATGTTTAATCTACTTAAGAAAATTAGCTCTGGCTATTTGGCAATCCTTTTATCAGCATCATTCGCATGTAAACATTGTACTTATCAATGATTCTTATCTGGTCATTAAAATAGGCCTTGTACTTGCCTAAGCTCTTGTCATAATTTCACAATTTTCATTCACCAGGGCTGGCCATCCTCCAAGATATTCCAATTAAGAGTTTATTACTCTGTCACACTTTCAGACATATAGTTAAATTCTATCTAGAGGACATATCCCAGGCTGCAGCTGCTCTGCTGCTGTGGGATTTCTTTTTGTCTTGTTTTTCTAATGAAAATAATCTATTGATCCTGTTCTTATGAGGAGGCTCCAAATCATTGCTTCCTGGCAGTAACTAATTTTTGAGTCCTTTCTGCTTCACCACACTGCTTAATGACAGTTGAGTAAATGTCTAAGTTGCAGACTTCTAGATCCTTTCTGAAGAATAGTGTCTTCCAACAGGGAAACAAGCACCAATAAAATCAACAAATATCTACCAAGCAGTAAACTTTGTGCTGATCACCAAGCCAGGTGCCCTCAGAGTCCCTGCCCTTACAAAAGCTTCCCTACAGCGGAGACACACTGCAAAGCCACCCTGAGGGTAACTCTCTGCCCACCCAGAGAGAACCTTCACCCTGCTTTTGACCTTACCTCCCACCCTCGCTAGCAAGCAAGCGACAGCTCATAGGCCTAGGGATGGCATGTGACCCAAAAACAGCCCAGTGCGCCCTATGGCGGTGTGGCCTGGCTCAGGCAGGTAAACTGATCCAATCCAATTCCCACCAGAATTTGCATTAAAAGGCTTAGAAGCTTTTGCCAGCAGGAGTGACACAGTGGGACCGAAAGGTCATGTGGATACAGGGCCCGGGGCGGGCATTCTCAGGAAAGGCATGTCTGCAGAAAGAGGAGAACTGAGCAAACCGGCAGCACGTGGCCCCAGAGAGACAGAGAACAGAAAAGAACAAAACCTCCATTATCTTTCTGGCTCCCAGCAGTGTTCCCAAGAGGCTGGTTCTATTTGGAGTTTTTATTTTTCCATGAATTTGGTGGGCTCTCTTGTGTTTGAGCTGATTTGACTATGTTCTGTTCCCCGGGCCCTAAAGGTCCAGAGGAACCTTGTGTCCCCCACGTACTAAATGCCACATGAGTAATGTCGACAGCTCGTGCAGCCAGTGCTCATCGGACAGAGATGGCTTTGAGCTGTAGTTGAAGAATAAAGAAGTTGGACACAACTTGGAATGATGCGGGTAAAACTGGCTCTTTCTAGGCCAAGAGACCCTCTGATCTCAGCAAATCCCACAGAATAAAAACTCCTGACAAAAATTGTTAGGAGGGGTTGTCTCCGGGAAGAAGAACTGGATAGCCGAGGTGAGGGTGGGCAGGAGACTTAATTTGTGCTGCATGTTTTCCGTATCTTTTGGATATTTGTAACATATAGAGATTGAAAAAAAAAAAGAAGCAATTTATTTTTTTCACAGACAGAAGATTCTGGCATACACAAATCAGGGAGCATGCCTATGTTTTCCTGAAAACAACATCTCACCCAGGAAAAATCCTGTTACTTGACCTGGTTACTAGATCTAACCACAGTCTGGTTCAAACCAACCTATCCAACTCTACAGCCAACTACCCACTTTCTAGAACCTTCCATTCCAGCCACCCTGGTGTCTCCGTGCAAAAGTTATCTTTTAATTATTTTTGCAAATAATAATAGTAGTCTTTTTACAGATGCATCAACATAATAAATCAATTTGGGGGGTCAATACATAGATATTAATAAAATCAAACACACGTGGAAAAGGAGTCTTCTAGTTTCCCTGTTCTGAGGTTTTGCTTCTTCACACACCTCTTCCTGCCCCCTCTGCCACCCCGCCCTGTGTTACCCACCTGCTTCTCAAGCTTAGTGCAGGAGTAGGCTTTCTTCTTTCTGAAGCGCTGCAAGGCTAATGCAACCTGCTTTTCCTGCCACTGCCATAGTGTACACAGGCCGCGTGTCAGTATCTTACGCCTCTTTAATCAGTTCAATTTTCCACATCCCCAGCCCAACCTAGGGAAGCCCCAGCCTGTACCTCCCCGTGCTCCCTGAGCTGTTGTGACCCTGACGTGCCTCAGCCCTGAGCCGCCCCAAGCTACCCAGGGACGAAGCAGAAAAGAAATAGCAGAGTTGTGACAGCACCTCGTGTTCAGTAAATGGGGGTGGAATCTGAGGATTCACGGACAACAAATAAGATGGCTGGGGTACAACTGAAAAGGTACAGACACTGAATCCTGGCTCTACTCGTCGAGAAATCATGGCTAAGTCACTTAACCTTCTGAGCCTCAGTGTCGATATCAATAGAAGCTATCATCTCTACCTCACAAGAGCTTTGAGAAGAGTGGAGGGAGGCACCTTAGGTGAAAGAATCAGGCGCTGTGTGGTCTGTAAGCCTAAAATAAACAGTAGTTCATTCTGGTTTCAACTACTCTATCGAGTAGCCACTGGTTCGTTGTAATGTTGGATAGCTTCTCATGGGTAGATTGTGTTTCTCTGGAGGTCAGAGTCCTTGACGAGCTTTTTTCAATTCCCAAACTTCGTATTGTACATAGAAAGTTCCTAGCAAATATTAATTGATTAATTGAAAGCTATGTACTGAAAACTTTTATTAACACACACAAAAGTAGAAGACCCGCATTGCCATTCATTCAGCCACATAAATCATTCACTGTGTTTCTTCAATCTTTTCAAAGAGATAGTACAGTCAATTTTCAATTATCTGTGTCAGTGGGAACAGGAATAGCCTAGATAATGAAACCCACAAATAATCTATACATCTAATTTTAAGAGTTGCTTCCAAGCAGTATGAAAATGTCCCACTGTGAATGTCACTGTACCTTCTGCCCCTCCTTTCTCTCTGGGAGGGGAGATAGTGCCAAAAGGCATTCTGGGTGGGGAAAGGGGAAATTCAGAGACTAGAGCAGGTGTCCCCAAACTATGGCCTGTGGGCCACATGCAGCCCCTGAGGCCATTTATCCGCCCCCCCACCACCACACTTCCGGAAGGGGCACCTCTTTCATTGGTGGTCAGTGAGAGGAGCACTGTATGTGGTGGCCCTCCAACGGTCTGAAGGACAGTGAACTGGCCCTCTGTGTAAAAAGTTTGGGGACCTCTGGTCTAGAGGATCCGTGGGCTGGCTAATCAGCCTTCGAATAATGAAGCCTGGCTCTGCCCCCCAGGAGGCATGGCCTGGTGCGCTGGCAAAGGACAACGTGGAATTGTAGGAATGTACCCTGAATTCCAGTCATCACAACACCCTGAATCTCATGGTCACTGGTATGCATGACCTTTGGCTAAATCGGCCAATACGGAGCTAACTCCTGATTCTGACATATTAGAGTAGAGACTCACAGAACAAACGGCACAAGAAACATACCACACAGCACCATTCAATTAACAAGTATTAGTGACCACATGGTATGATATATGCCAATGATATTTATGCAAGTGTGTGTGCATGAGTGTGTGTGGAGTGTGTGTATTGCATGTGCACACGTACTACATATATGCAAAGTGATTACTGCGCCTTTGAAATCTGAGATAGACTCAAAAAGATAGAGTGGCCATGGGGTGGGGCCGCTCCTCACCGGAATCTTGAATATAAAGGTCACTTGGGTCTACTCATCTCAGGTGACTTTCTTTAATGATAGCCAAAAGTCAGTTTGTTATTGTTTTAACCTGGGCTTATAAATTAATGTGCTTTAAAAAATAATAAAAGAATTCATCTATTTCCTCCAGTCTCTCCTGAGTTGTGAGCAGTTAACACTGAGGTTGCTGACAAGCGGCTGTGACTCTGGCCCCCGAAGTGTTTGTTCAGCTCTCCCAATGTGGGTGCTCTCCAGTTTACCAACGCCTCTTCCATCCTCCCCTTCCCCTTGACACTGAGCACACGTATCAATTGCTCTTGTCACCTGACACCTGACCCCCTCACTAATTCATATTACCCGGCTGGCTTCTCTGGGCAGCAGCCTCTGTAGTCTGTGGTCTATTACACTTTCTAAATTTTACCCAAATACCTCCTATCTCACAAGATTTTCTTACGGTGTGACTTTAATAGCCTTCCCATGAAGAAGTGGAGTACAGATTCCCTCCTCTTGAATCTGGGCATGTCTGTAGAATACCACAGACGTGATACTAGGTGACCTCTAAAGCCAGGGCGGTCTCCACCTGTGGGTGCTGCAGCCGGTTCACCAGCTCCTGAGATCTGTGCACGTCTCTTACCCCCTCTGAGCTCAGTGGCTTGAAACTGACTACAATGGGAGTATCCATGCCAGGGAAATCAGCAAACACTACAGACCCTGAGCTTCCACCCAGGGAGCCCATTGTTAACATTCCCCAGCACAGTGCTTCTGTGACTGATTCCCTCTTGAGGCTCAGACCAGCGCCCACGCTGAGAGGAACCTGAGCAGCCCACGCAGAGGTTCAGTCGGAGGAAACTAAGGCCTCTGGCCCTAAGCCCCCTCTGAGCTCCCAGCTCACAGCCAGCACCCACTTGCCAGCCATGTGAAAGTAGCCCCACCACGTCACCCCAGCTGACACCAACTGGAGCAAAGACATGTCTCCTCCAGTGATTCCTACCTCATTGCAGGTTCATGCACAAAATTGCAAGTTCATGGGCACCTATGAAGATTTGGCTTGCTCAGCAGGCAGGGTGACCAGACACGGCTGTGGGGCGCTTGGCGTGGCTCTGCCCTGCCTGCGAGGGTTCTTTTCCCGTTGGTCCACCAACTTCGCCCTTGTTTGCTGGCTCCCACACTGCTTCATATCTTACACAGGCTTGGCCATTTCTCTGTACAGGGGAAATATCCTCCCCTCAGTGAGTTCTGGAAGTTCTGTCCCTAGCTGCTCTCAGTTCAGCTCACAGCAGCCTGCGCCAGAGCTAGTCTGAGCCCGCTGTCCTGAATCTCTTGCTCTGGAGATTCCTAACTTGTAAACGCACGCTGCCTACAAAGCCAAACTTAGGGACTTTCACTTTTCTGTACCCACAGCTGTCATCTGGAATGCCTTGTCTCTGGGTGTTGCCAGGCATCAGACATTTTTGGACAGAATTGGAAAACATCTCTATTTAGTGCTACCTAAAAAGTCTCCTTCCCTGTCATAATTACTGACTCCACCTCACTTCCCACAGCTCACTCTCGGACAGGAACCCTTGCGGTTGGCAGGACAGGGCTTTGGGCAAGGCATTTCATTCCTGCCCCTGTATGGGTTACACCAGGTCTGAAAGACACACAGTGAATGAGATTCTATCCGTGCTGCAAGGGCTGGGCACTGAAGGAACTGGGGAAGGCTTCTCTCAGGCTGGGTTTTAAAGTTTGAACAAGAGTGTCCTTGGCAAAAAGAAAAGAGGGGGCGGGGAGAAAGGAAAGGAGAAAGAAAGAAAAGAGGAAGGGCAGGAAGAAAGGAAAGGAGAGGGAGGGAGGGAGGGAGGGAAGGAAGGAGGTGGGAAGGAAGGAGGGAGGAGGGAGGAGGGAGGGAGGGAGGGAGGTAAGGGAGAAAAGAAAAGAAACTAATTCTAGGCAGAAGGGAAAATATGAACGGAAGCAGATTTGTTCCCGAGGGAGAATTTGGATATACAGGGTGAGACAAAAGTAGGTTTGCAGTTGTGAGTGTGCAGAACAGAGTTTATTCTGTTATTATTATTGATCATCGTATCATGTTCCATATGAACAACTGTAAGCCTACTTTTGCCCCACCCTGTCTTTGAAGCCCAAGGTACACAGGTAGAGAATTCACAAGATGGCTTGGGGTCAGCCAAAGTGTGAGCTCATCCCATGGGCATTGTGGAGTTACAGCAGGTAAGACAAAATGACATAATCTGATTTGCGTTTTCTAAACTCGCTCCATTTCTTGGAGGCAGAGTGGAAAGGGGCTCAAAGGGGGACTTAATTGCCAATCAAAGGGGGCCAGTCCGGGGTCTTGTTCCTAGGCAAGAGGTGATGAGAACTGAAAATGACGTGGGTTCAGTTGGAATAGAGAAGAGAAAGGACTTCTGGAGTACAAACCACAACATTTGGTGAGTGCTTGAATCCGGAGGCTAAAGGGAGGTTAGAAGGATTAGAGTGTATGTAGGAGTATAATTGCAGTAATGCCAGCAGCAGCAGCAAACACTTATATGCTACTTGTTATGTCCAGGCATTATTATAAGGGCTTTCCTATATTAAGTCATTTAATACTCACATTTATTATTATTATTATTATTATTATTGTCTCACTTTTGCTGATGAGCAGATTCAGGCGTTGTGAGATGCCTTCACAGAGCCGGGATATCAAACCCAGCTCTTAGTGACTCCTGGCACTGCCTCTCCAGGGACGGACTCTGGGAAGAGGATGCAGGGGAGGGGGAGCCATCCAAACACAACGTGGCGGGTCTAGCGCCAGGGTGGGGCCAACAGAAACGAGAAGAGGGCAACTCAAAGATCTTTTAAAGGTGGAAATGGAGCTAAGGAACAGGTTCATTCCAAGGGGCTCACCAGACTCTGATTCTTTCCGAAGCCTCAGCTTCCCAACGCTCGGGGCTAATGGTCCCAAAGCATCCACACAGCAGCTGAAGCCAGGCCTCGAGCCTGTCCTGAGCAGCTCAGGGCAGTTATCAGTGACCTGAGTGCCATCTCCCTGAGAGCTTAGACTAAAGTCACCCTCCAAGTCTTAGGACATTGTATCCCAACCCCTATCCTGGGTCCCCTCTTGATCCAATCTCACACGGAGGCCCCCAGGAGCAGCCCAGCCCCCCTTTCTGCAGGGCCATCTTGCCAGTCCCATCCTCGGCTCTGATCACATGCCCCACCAAGTGCTCCAGGACCTGCCCTGGCTCTCAGATTCTCACACTGTCTGCCTAACCCAACTGCCACACCTGGCTGCCACCAGGTGCCTTGCTGATACACAAGCCTGATTGAGGGGTTCTCGGGAACTTGCCCCTTCTAGAATTGGTAATGATTCTGACTGATGCCGTGCTCTCAGATGCTGTGCCGGAGCTAGGTGAGCTCTCATCCATGTCTACTCTGTCCCAGCGGCTGCGCTGTCTCCTCCTGGCCCATACCGGCTGACCCAATGCTGGTAAAGGACCTCAGGCCTCTAGATAAAGCTATGCCAAACCACAGCTACAGGGGGAAGGGGACAGCAGAGTCAGCTAGCAGCAGTGTTTGTAGCTCGAGAGGAGGAGGAGTAATAACTTGCTATGTCCAGACATTATTATAAGGCCTTTCCTATATTAAGTCATTTAATACTCACATTTATTATTATTATTATTATTATTATTGTCTCACTGCAGGCAGATGCAGAGTTGCTGGAAGGGCGTGGGGCCATTTTGTTCCCTTCCTTCTGGGTGGGTGAGACCCACGACATCGCCACCCCTGTGCTGCAGCTGCACCCATCGAACCATCTGCACCGCACAATGCCGGGGGCTCAGGCAGGGCTTGCGTCTGCTTGGGGGTGGGGAGGACTCAAGGCTGCTCACAGCACCGCTCAGTCTAGCCCGTCTAGCACGCCCTTTCCAATGGGGCCAATTTGCCACCACACAAAGCCCAGGAGCTGCTGATCTGAGGCCGTGTGTGGGTCGTTTGTGCTCGCTAACGAGGATCGGTTGTCACTGAAGGCACCCCAGATTTTAATAGCCAAACATTATGTCTGCACAGAATTCCAAGTGAATTTCCACCCAGCCTCAAGACGCAGAACACATTATTTAAAGCCATAGCTTCTAACCATATCAAGAAGTCTTAAAGCAACCAGGGGCACTGGCAGTGAAGGGCTGGGCTATGGGGCCTTCCATGGGTGTTTGCTTGGGGTTTTTCGGAAGGGGACCAGGGTTTTGCCCTAAGCAAATGGCTGTCCCACATACAGAATGAATGCCCCTTCCTATGTGCTTTCTTCAGAGCTCTGCTTTCCATCCTCGTGAGAAGGCTTAACAATGTGTGGCCAAACCCAGACTATCTGGACAGCAGCCGTTAGCAAGCTGATGTTTGTTAACAGTGAGCAAAGTGATGGACTGTATGTGTGTATGTGAATGTGGGTAAGCAAATGGTAGATAGGCAGATAGATAGATAGATCAATTAATCAATCAATCAATAGATATATAAGTAGATAAAAATCTCTAATACATCAGGCTTCACCATTTAAAAAGGGTGAAATGGAGTCACATTATGCTGAATCCAAGTTTCCTTCTAATTGACCCTAGAAGAAAATTAACCCTTGTCAGTGAGTCCTCCAGCTATTTCTGGGAGCCCACGAATCGGGTTCTGTGTAATGTCAACAGTTCCCGTGTGGGAACATAATACAAGTTCAAGGTGCCTCCTCAGAGGCTCCCAAAGCCGCCATCCCTCAGCCTGGCCGGGAGCACTGGGTGTCATGCGGACTCCTCCCATCTCCTCATTATTCACAGCCCCCGCTTGTGATCAGAGACCGTACATTTTCTCAAATCTTGTTACTAAATGTGTGGCCCAGGGGACCTGGAGCATCACCTGGGAGCTTGTTAAAAATGCCTGGCCCCCACCTTCAGAGATTCTTATTTCATGGCTATGTATCCACTTAGCCTGCTTCTGAAACTGTGATGTGCTGAGGGGTCTCACGGGGGCCCAATGAATACAGACATTCGAATTCTGTTAGGTCTGTGCTGGGGCCTGAGAGTTCATTTCTACACATGGAGGGCACTGCTGATGCTGCCGGTGCCCGGGGCGCCCTGCAAGCGTGTGGGGAAGAGTTCCCTCAGCCCCCAGGCTCAGAGCCTCCACCCCAGGCCCCAAACCCAGCAAGGCAGTGGTCCCCAACCCCCGGGCCGCGGACTGGTACCGGTCCGTGGGCCATTTGGTACTGGTCCGCAGAGAAAGAATAAATAACTTACATTATTTCCGTTTTATTTATATTTAAGTCTGAACGATGTTTAATTTTTAAAAAATGACCAGAGTCCCTCTGTTACATCCATCTAAGACTCACTCTTGACGCTTGTCTCGGTCACATGAGACATTTATCCGTTCCACCCTAAAGGTCGGTCCGTGAAAATATTTCCTGACATTAAACTGGTCCGTGGCCCAAAAAAGGTTGGGGGCCACTGCAGTAAGGGACAGACAGGAAACATACCAAGTTCTTCCTGCCTCTCCTTTGTTCTCCCTGTTCCTCTAATTCCAAAACCTAAATGTCCCATAAACACTGAAGGCCTGGAGTGTGGAGGGGGTGGGGCACGCGTGCAGCAGTTGTGTGTTTGGTGGGATGTAGACTAGGTTGTCTGTGAGCTTCATGCCGCCAGTCACTCTCCACACCCTCCCAACCAAAACCAAAACGTGAATATGGAGGGGGGGGGAGGGCGCTTCTATCACTGCAAAACTGTGCAGAGGGTTAACATCATGGTTATGTTTACCCTCAAGATCTCAAGGAAGCTTACAGAAAATTAAAAGGATGTTTTAAAATCCCTCAAGAGATAAATCACTCATTGGAAACCGGAAGTAACAACCCAAACATAATTCAAAATTTGGATGAATTTTAGACACAAATAAAATCAGTATGGAACTACGCAGAACACGGAGCTGCCAAAACCCAACCATCACTGCTCTTGTTCCTCATGTTCCGTGACCCTAAAGAAAAGGTGTGTGTCACCTCCATGCCCACCTCACGTGTCTGTCTCCAGGCCCCCCTGCCACGCTGGCAGCTGCCTCCTGCCTGGACTTGTACAAAGATCCCTTGATGCCTCTCCCACCTCCAGGCCCCCTCGACAGTCCACAATCGACCTTTCACAAGCCCAGTACTCATCATCTCCTGCTCTAATCCAAGCCTTCCCCTAATTCTTCACGTCCCTTGGCCCTGACACTCAGAGCCCTGTGTGCATTCACCCCAAAGGACCCCCCCTCCTCAAATCTCCCTCCCTCCCTCCTCGTGACATATGTGACAAGCCTGGAACCCAGACTGGCCTCTGGCCATTTCCCAACTGTCTCCAGGCATTGGCTTATTCTACTTCTTCCACCTGAAATGCCCTCGACCCTTCATTTCCTGCTTTGTCCTTTTGTGCCTGTCAGAGAGTGTGAGCTTTGTTCTGAAAGAGACAGAACGAACCGTGAAAAGCAGGAAACAGAGCTCCGGAGCAGTAGACGCTGTAACCTCGCACTTGGGCACTGAACGTGCGGGTCTCCTGAACTGAATGCATTTCACAGGGAGTCTCAGAACTTGTTCATTAGACTGTTGAGCCAGGAGCAGGGCAGACAGAGAGCGGACCTGAACACAGGCAAGTTGAGTTCCACTTCCCAAAAAGGCAAGGGCAACACTCAACTCTATTTGACAAGCTGTAAGGCAAAGGCACTAGCCAATCAGAAGGCAGCGTTGGCCCTGAGTCCTGGAGGCCCCCTGATGGAGCTTGGGGAAATCTAAGGGACTTGGGAGGAAAGGCCATGGGAGCCGGCATGGTGTTGGGGACAGGGGCCCTCCAGGGGCCACCTAGCTCCTCTTTTTGAAAGCTCCCTTCACTCACACTCCTAGAAATGAGAACATGTCTTGCTTTGATCAAATTTTTAAGGAAAAAATATATATATATTGGAATCCTGCCTCCAAACCCAAGAGCATTTACAAACAAGTGTGCCTGTATTGGTCCAGGAAAGGTTCAAGAAGAGATGGGTTTTTGAGAGGTAAAAAAAAGGAAGGAGCAAGGATTCATTAAGAACTTGCTGGGCCAGAGCCGCCTCACACCTGGGTTTCCCACTGGGTACAGGATCCCCGAGGTCAGGCCACACGTGGCTTCGGCACTGCACCCTTGCTCCTTCTCCATCGTACACTTCCCACCCCCTCTTTCCTCCTCCAGTACCCGGAACAGTGCTGCCCCAAAGCCAGCGCCTTGCCTCCTATGCCTCAGCATCAATAACCAATAACCCCCAACCTCATGCCCAAGCTCAGGAAATTGTCCTACACCTGTGCTTCAGTTCAGGGAAGGGACCTCAGACCTTGACCCAAACACCCATTCCAGCAAGCTGCCTGGGACCCCGGGGCCTCTTGGTCCAACTCTCACCTTGTTTTGCTTTGTCCCTCCCCCTCCCCAAATTCAGGAGCCCTGACTCTGAGCACTAAATCAAATACTAGGACTCTTACAAGGGACAGCCTCAAAGCTAACCGCCTTCCTACCCTACCCTTCCGCCTCTTCCTATCAGGGACCTCAGTTTGCATCATCCCTGAAGTGCTTGTGGGTTCTTCAATGTCTCTTTCTATCTCTTGCCTCTGAGCCTTTACCCTCCTCCCCAAATGCCACATAGGCAACATCTCCTGCTCTCTTACATTCTAGCCAGGATTTACTGAGAGCATCTTCCCTTATGGTCCACACTATCGTCCAGGTCTAGATTAGAGATGTCTATCTGCTGCCATAAAACTCAACGCCCCTTTTATTACACCCCATGCACTGCATTCTATTGGGTTTCTCCCCGCCTGTGAGCTCTCTGAAGGCAGCAACGGTCCTAGCCATCTCGACATCCTCCCTGCCGAGAACAGAGCTGACACAGGGAAGGAATTCCAATCTGTGTGGATTGGCGGGTGGAAACTTGAGGGAGTATGGCATATATTTTGGAAAACGTAATAAGGGCTCCAGGCATTTTTGACAGAATAGTGATGAACCGGGTTTAACAAGATAAAATTTAATTGGAACAAATGTAAGGTTCTGCCCTTGGGTCCACAAGGCACATGTGCAGGAAGAGGGAGCCCTGTGTAGTTGCCGTCTCTCTGAAAGCCTGGGGAGTTGGAGTTGTCAGTAAGCTCCACGCGGGTCAATAGTGTGACCTGACTGCCAAAAAAATTAACTGCAACCTGGGCCGGCACTGAAAGGGCAGCAGTTTCTGGAAGGAGAGGGGGGATGGGCGCTCTCCAGTCAAACCACACTGTCGTTCTGGGTTGGTTCCGAGCTTCACACCGTAGGGGCCAGACTCTAGCAGGCTTGGAGGAAAAAATCCAGGGTGTTGAGAGAACTTCTGGTAAAGTCAAACGAGAAGAAGGTATAGGATCAGGGGCTGCTTAGCCTTCAGAAAGCATGTGGTACATGCCAGGTATCTTTGAACATCCAAAGAGGTGTGGCTTATTATAAAGAATTACTTTCTGACCCATAAGGCTGTCCAACATGGACAGAGAGAGTCTCCCGTCAATGGATGCATTTCAAAGGGCAACAGAATCATCTTTTCAAAACAGAGATCTGACTGTATCACACACACACACACTCACACACACACACACACACACACACACACATGCACTCTCACGATCCCTGTGTCCCAGGCACATCTCCCCTACTGCTCAGCCCCTACCCAGACCCCTGCTTTAAATCTTTCTAAGGCTTGGGATACCAAAACCCAACTCTGTGCAGCCTCCAAAGCTCTGCTCCTGCTGCCCCCCCTCTTCTCCAGCCTCCCCGCTGCCCCCTCTCCCTGCTCCCTCTGCCCCCTTCAGAGCCTCTCAGCAGAATCTTCTGCCTCAAAAGCTTTGCCCAGGCAGCGCCTCCACCTGGAATGCTCTTCTCGCCCTCCTTTCGCCTCGTGCATGTTTCACAGCTTTCAGATCTTGAGAGGTACAGGCTCTGCCCGTTCAGAGAGCCGATCGTCGTCCTTATTCAAGTTCTCCTAGCTCCAGAAGGCTCCTTGTCTCGGCAACCTCAGAATTTGTTCCCTTGAGGTCTCCCCACCAGACTGTAAGCGACAGAAGGGCAGGGAGTGGAGTGCATTTGGGTCAGCTCACCAGCTCATCGCCTCCTCAGCACTGAACACACACGAGTTTACAGGGGTCCCCAAACTTTTTACACAGGGGGCCAGTTCACTCTCCCTCAGACCGTTGGAGGGCCAGACTATAAAAAAAACTATGGGCCCTGGCCGGTTGGCTCAGCGGTAGAGCGTCGGCCTAGCGTGCGGAGGACCCGGGTTCGATTCCCGGCCAGGGCACATAGGAGAAGCGCCCATTTGCTTCTCCACCCCTCCGCCGCGCTTTCCTCTCTGTCTCTCTCTTCCCCTCCCGCAGCCAAGGCTCCATTGGAGCAAAGATGGCCCGGGCGCTGGGCATGGCTCTGTGGCCTCTGCCTCAGGCGCTAGAGTGGCTCTGGTCGCAATATGGCGACGCCCAGGATGGGCAGAGCATCCCCCCCTGGGGGGCAGAGCACCGCCCCTGGTGGGCGTGCCGGGTGGATCCCGGTCGGGCGCTTGCGGGAGTCTGTCTGACTGTCTCTCCCCGTTTCCAGCTTCAGAAAAATGAAAAAAAAAAAATTAAAAAAAAAACAAAACTATGAACAAATCCCTATGCACATTGCACATATCTTATTTTAAAGTAAAAAACAAAACGGGAACAAATACAATATTTAAAATAAAGAACAAGTAAATTTAAATAAACAAACTGACCAGTATTTCAATGGGAACTATGGGCCTGCTTTTGGCTAATGAGATGATCAATGTCCGGTTCCATATTTGTCACTGCTAGCTGTAACAAGTGATATGACGCGCTTCCGGAGCTGTGAGGTGAGCGTCCCGCGTCACCGGAAGTAGTACTGTACGTGAGCGACGCCGCCACATACACTACTCCACATACATCCGCATCCTGTGCTCCTCTCACTGACCACCAGTGAAAGAGGTGCCCCTTCCGGAAGTGTGGCAGGGGCCGGATAAATGACCTCAGGGGGCTGCATGCGGCCTGTGGGCCGAAGTTTGGGGACCCCTGGTTTAGTATGAGACAATCGATCAAGTGAGGGAATGAACGAACGGAAGAGATGCCCAGCTGAGAGGACTATTTGGACAGATGCTGGGAAGGAGTTGAAAACCTCAGTTTCAGACTAAATGTACTTTAAGGTCTTTGTAATGCCAACATGTCTTACCTTCACCATCAAAATCCCCACCCATCCATCCTTAAGGAACCCTCACACATTAGCCTTTCCTAAGGTGGCCGTCCTCCCCCCCCCCACCCCCCCACCCCCGTCATAAATAACTTCTAATGCACTTGCCATCTCCTACCTAATCAAAAGGACATTTGAGCATTTGTCTTCATTTCTTTGTTCGAGGAACTTAGACTCCATCTGGGGGGATGTCACATTCACCTTTGCAACCCCCCCCCCACTCCCAGCACACCCCAAACTACAACCAGTGTTCAGCACACTCCTCAGTCCTGAGAGTTCATGGATAACATTTGCTGGGCATTTCCTTACATTTCACTCCATCCCAGTTTTCACTTAGGGAAGCGTGTTTGTAAACATTGTGTGAGAGAGTACAAGTCAAATCCCATGGTAAGACAATAACACTAAGTGCCAGGACTCCACTGTATCAGAGGGTTTGGAACGGGGGAACAACAGACACGAGACTTGGAGATCCTAGTGATGAAGGCATTCCATTGCAAACCTTTTTGTGAATTTGACCTATGTAGGCTTTAATGAATTCTTAAGCTATCCCCCTTCAGGCTACCAATTATGGTCAATTTCCACTCATCTAAAAATTATAAACAGTAAATTAAGTGGAATATTACTTATTTAATACTTTTCTGAAGACTTTCCATTTCCTCCTCCCCCAAATTAAGCAGACCTTGTTGAATAGGTAACTATGAATTCACAAGCCATTTACTCAGAAGAGTACAAGAAATTCTAACTTTGTATTTGTCAACTGAACTGAACTTCTACCCCAAGCCCCAGAGTTTCTCTCAGACACAGTCTGGTGTCAGGATCATACTCCACTGGAAATCATTGTTGCCCTGACTTGCAGTGAGTTAAATCAGTACTTCTCCAAGTCTGGTCCCCAAACCAGCAGCATCAGCCTCACCTGTGTGCTGGCGAGAAGTTCAAACCCTCAGGCCCCACTCCGGAAGGAACCAGCAACCTGGGCTAAGAAGCTTGCCCCTGCGGGGTGATGCTCATCTGTGCTCAAGTTTGAGAACCCTCCGAGGCAGGTTGTTTTCTTCAGAAAACAGGAAGTCTGGAGGTCATTGGTGACAGCGGGGCCACTCCCAGCCTCAGTGAAAGCAGAGGAACACCATTAACAGCGTGGGCCCTCAACGTACATGGTGACAAGGAAGTAGGGATGGCAAGGGCCGCTGGGTCAGCCAGACATCAGCATCTGCCCCAGAGCTGTGGCCCCTCCCTGTGACAGCCCCCAGGGTCCTCCTCAGCTCCCTGCCGCCCTGACTTGGGAGCCCTAAAGTTTCTGCCGCTGTCGCCTTGCTGGTTCAGGAATACCAGTGGCGTGGTTTCTGATCCCCCAGCCCAGATCCTTCCTGCAGCGAACCCTGTCCCACCCGCGGGTAAGCCCCTGCAAAGCGGACCAGGGGCTCAGCCTCCTAGGAGGCTCTGTCTTCCACTCCCTTTGGCAGTGGGGCAGAAGGAGGTCTGTGGAGGAGTGGGGGACGCACCGGCACGCCCCTGGCTGCGCAGCAAACCATCTTCTCCCCCACCCCAGGGAGAGTCCCGTCTTTCCAAATCTCATCTTCAACAGAAAAAAAAAATACGGTACAATATGTATTCTCCAACATCCCTCTGACTTACATCTCAGGATTGCATCTTAAAAGCCAAGCCTTTGAAGCCTTTTTCCTCTGCCTTGGTTCTGGCAAGAATGGGAGCCTCAGATACAGTGGTCTGTAGGAGGTGGGGGTGGAGGGGGTGGTTCAGGGGAGAGGAGAGAGCCAGGGAGGGCGGGGGCCCTTGAACACCTGGAAGCACCCCCTCAAATCCAGAATGACTTCATAAACACTAGCTGCTGTTTCCCACAGAACATCTTTGGAAGGGAATATTGTACAGATGATGGAGTGTGTTGGTGGGGAATGTCGCTCGTAATGCTGTGTCTACAAAGTCCAAAATAGCAGTATGCAAAGAAATCTCTCTCCAACCCAGTTATTTTGAGAGGAAACCTAGTGGAGTGGAAGAAATAATGGGATAAGAATTGAAAAAAAAAAAAAAAACACTGGGTTTCCTATCCAGATCTGTCACTTCCTAGCAGGGTAATTGCAGGTAAGTCATTTCATCTCTCTGATTCTTAAATTAAGTGATCTCTGAAATGGAAGAGAAAACACCTGCTCTGCCTGCCTTGTGCATATTTTCATACCCATTTTACAGATATTGGTTATAAGGGTCAAATGAACTAAGGCATGTAAATTTATGGTTTTCATTGAGGTGTAATAGACAAGTAGCATTGTATCAGTTTCAAGTGTACAATGTAGTGATTCAGAATTTGTATATTGCATAATGATCACCACAATTAAGACTAGTTAACAACTGTCACCAGACAGAGCTGCAAGATTTGTTTTTCTTCTGAGAACTTTTAAGATCTACTGTCTTAGAAACTTTCAAATATGCAGTACAATATGATCTGTAGTCATCATGCTATACATAACATCCCTGGGACTTATTTATTTTATAACTGGAGGTTTGTACCTTTTGACCCCTTTCATGCATTTCACCCACCTCCAGCCCCAGCAGTAAGCAATTTGAAATAAAGCAGTGATTATGCAAATAAAAAGTCATATATATACCATTATTTTCTATCTTATAAACCAAAGGGGGAGGGTAATTATTTGTTCTAATAGAACCAGTCATTTCTTTTTAACCGAATTAAATTCCAATAGTGTTGCTAGATTTACCCTATGGCTGTCTCTTCAGACATTTCAAAGAGGTTAAAGAAATAAAAGACAAGAGAAAAGAATGTTTTCCATGTAACCCAGCAGGTTATTTTAGGTCAAATACATCCTTACTGATTTTCTGCCTGCTTGATCTACCAATTACTGAAAGAGGGATGCTGAAGTCTCCGGCTGTAATAGAGGATTTGTCTGCGTCTCCTTGCAGATCTATCAGTTTTTGCCTCACATATTCTGATAGGCTATTAGGTACATACACCTTTAGGACTGTTACATCTTCTTAAAGAATTGACAGCATCATTACGCAATGTCCTTCTTGATCCCTGACAATTTTCCTGTTCTGAAGTCTGCTTTTGTCTGAAATTAGCATAGCTACTCCAGCTTTCTTCTGACTACTGTTAGCATGGTATATCTTTCTCCATATTTTTTACTTTTAATATGAGTCTATTTAAAGTGGGTTTTAATGTAAATATATAGCAGGGTCTTGCTTTATATTTTAATCCACTTTGACATTTAAACCTTTTTTTTTTTTTTTTTTTTTTTTTTTTTGCGCCAATAGATACCTTTATGTTTAAGGTTCTCGGAATATATTGCCACATTTTTTTCTCCCCACAAGTTTTGTCAATCAAAGCACCCATCAGCAATTCAATATAATACATGCCTACTATGAGCCAGCCCTTGGGAATAAAATGGTGGTCCACATGAAAGTCTCAGTTTCATCACATCCTTGCCAGCACTGGGTTTTAGTTGTCTTAGATACAAAAATCTAAGAATCATGTTGGATTGCATCTAGAACTTGCATGCATGTCTGCTTACTATCTATATTTGTAGCATCTTCCCACTGGTTATAATGAACTGTCCATTTACCTCTCGAGGTGTTGATATTTATCTTACCTACTTGGATTCATTCTTTATATAATAAAGATTGTTGCCCTTTGTCATTTATGTGTCAGAGACTTTGAGAGCTGAGTAAGGCTTGGAGTTTATTTGGTCTATATCCCCTCTGATGCATTGAATGTTGGCCCCCCAAAAAAAGATATGTCCACAACTTTACTTCCAGAACCTCTATTTGGAAGGTTCTTTGCAGGTATAATTAAGTTAAGCAGACCATTCACATTTCGAATGATTATTGCTATAGTTGGTTTAATTTCTATCATGCTTGTAACCGTTTTATTGTTCATTACATTTGTTCTTTAGGATTTTTCTTTCCTCCCTTTTTTTCTGCCTTCTATGGTTTCAATTGAACATTTTGAATGATTCCATCTTATCCTCTAGCATATGAATTACATCTTTTTTCAAAAACTTTTTGTGGTTGCCCTAGAGTTTCCTATATATATTTTTAACTAATTTAAGTGCACCTTCAAATAACGCTGTACCATTTTTCATGCAGCACCGATACCCCAAAACAAAGTACTGCCGATTTCTCCTCCCATCATGACCTTGCTGTCGTTCATTTCACTTCCGTATCTGCTGTCGTCACCCAACCCAGGCATGTCTCACTCTCCGGCCATTTACGTCCACACTCAGCCATTTAAGTGTTCCTGTTAGTTTATGGCCCCAGTGGGTTCAGGTTCAGATATACAGACCTGGGCTGTGACTCTGGATTTGCCTGTCCCTCTAGATTTAAAGGTGGCAATTTGCCTGGCAATATAAGTTTTCTGGGGGTTGGGAGTTGGGGATCGGGGACCTGAATTTATCTTTATTTTGTTCTACTTCAGGGGTCCCAAACTACGGCCCGCGGGCCACATGCGGCCCCCTGAGGCCATTTATCCGGCCCCCGCCGCACTTCTGGAAGGGGCACCTCTTTCATTGGTGGTCAGTGAGAGGAGCACATTGACCATCTCATTAGCCAAAAGCAGGCCCATAGTTCCCATTGAAATACTGGTCAGTTTGTTGATTTAAATTTACTTGTTCTTCATTTTAAATATTGTATTTGTTCCCGTTTTGTTTTTTTACTTTAAAATAAGATATGTGCAGTGTGCATAGGGATTTTTTTTAAATTTTTATTTATTCATTTTGGAGAAGAGAGAGAGAGAGAAAGAAAGGGGGGAGGAGCAGGAAGCATCAACGTCCATATATGCCTTGACCGGGCAGGCCCAGAGTTTTGAACCGGCAATTTCAGCATTCCAGGTCGACGCTTAATCCACTGTGCCACCACAGGTCAGGCTGCATAGGGATTTGTTCATAGTTTTTTTTATAGTCCGGCCCTCCAACGGTCTGAGGGACAGTGAACTGGCCCCCTGTGTAAAAAGTTTGGGGACCCCTGTTCTACTTTGTTGTTGTTGAGGATGGGAGTGACGACTTCCAAGCCTTTCACATGTTGGAGCTAAAACCGAAACAGGTCCAGTGGACTGTAATCATAGAGATTAGAGTCATGTTTGCTAATTTGCTAAAGTCTCCAGGTCCTCAGCTCAGTCTTACTCTATCTAGTTGTCCAGTTCTGGAGTAAAGAGAGAGAGCAGTTCCCAACTGGGATGGCAGAGACCACCCAATCTTCCGATCCAATCAGAGGATTCTTGTACAAAGCAAGAAGAGTTACATCCCTGCCCTGTGCCAGCTTACAGTCTTGGTGACTCTGGTGCAATTGTACCAAAATGCGGTTGCGGGTCTTCCGTTCAGAAACCTCAACTACCTACTGTGAGCAAGGACTGGAATAGAAGAGCTCATTCCCAGATCATCTCTATTAACTATACTCTCATCTACCAATGGCTCACCAGAATTAACCCACTCTGTTCACAAAAAAATTTTTTAATCAAGATTTGATTATCACATGCACTTTTAAAACACTTCAGCAAGTTGCCGGTTTAGAAAAAAAGAATTCTGATGTCTTCAGAACACTAACAATCTGAACTCCCAGACTGGCAGTGCCACCCAATGAGAACTGATGCTGGCATTGCTGCTCGTGCAGCCCTACAAGATTCTGGAGAGCTTTTGATTCGCACAGGAGAGATTAAATTATGTTCCATAGCATTTTAGTGGTAAGTGCATTTTATACTGTATTCCACATCAACAGAATCTGATTATTCATATGAGGCACAAGGTGACTCTCTTTCTGCCCAGAAGCCAATCTTTTTAGTTCCATTTGAATTACAAAGGTTTACTAAACATCGACCACACATCCCACACCCTGGTGCACACTGGAAGGCATATTCCATTTATTCATGGAGCTCACAATTTCATGGTTAAAGAAAAACAAACAAGCATGCAAACTAATACACAGAACAGACAATACACACATAACCCCAGCACCCAGTACATGCCATAGTTGATTGAATGAGCACTTGCTCAATGACCTGTAGACAAGGGCTGTACTGGCACAGAGACAGAAGCCATCGGACGTGGTAACCCTGGAAGGAGATGGCCGAGCTCCGCTGGGGAGCATCCCCGGGTCTCTGGCAGTCACTAACGTGGAGGAAAGTGTCCTAGCCAAAAGGAAAGTGAGAACTTTCAGAGAATGGAAGTAAGTCTGGTCTTTCTGGAATACGTAGGTGGAAATGATGCCGGGAAAGTCAATCACAGAGACCTTGAATGGCATGAGATAACTCTCACATGACCAGCTGGGGTGCTTGTAGTCGGGGCCAAAGTGCCCACCTGCTGACCAAAGGGTTACGGGAGATTTATCAACCCTATCTCTTACATCCGGTGCGTGAGGGCTGGGGTTCAGCTGGGGCAGCGAAAGGAGGAAGAAAGAGAGTCTGGAAGATATAGACACACAGCCCAGAGGAGCATTGCGAACCTCAGCTCCATTGGGAGTTGGTACACTGACCTGAGCATAGGAACTAGAGAGTTGGGCAACTGGGAAACCCTTCGGAGTTTGTTAGGCACACATGCTGTTTGCACCTCAGAGGTGTGAAATCTGCAGCTGGCCTTGGTGCCTTAAGTCCAGTTTGCACGTGCTTGCATTTTCCCTAACCCCCACGGTCCTTGCGCCACCCATGGGACTGGTTCTCACCGCTGACTTGCTGATCAGCAGTGCATTAGGGCCAGACCTGTCTTAGTCAGTTCAAGCTGCTACAACAGAATACCATAGACTAGGTGTCTTCAACGACAGATAGATAGTTCTCAGTGTTCTAGAGCCTGGGAAGTCCAAGGTCAAGGTGCCAGCAGATCCAGTGTCTGATGAGGATACAGTTTCTTAGGTACAAAAGGCCACCTTCTTTTGTATCTTCACAAGGCAGAGAGAGACAGTCTTGTCTCTTCCTCTTCTTAAAGGCATTAATCTTGTCATAAAGCCCCACCCTTGTGACTTCCTCTAACCCAGTGGTAGTCAATCTCGTCCCTACGGCCCACTAGTGGACATTCCAGCTTTCATGGTGGGTGGTAGCAGAGCAACCAAAGTATAAATAAAAAGATAGATTTAACTATAGTAAGTTGTTTTATAAAGATTTATTCTGCCAAACTTAGCGAAAATCTGACATAAAGTACTTGGTAAGTAAGTATTATTATATGCTTTAACTTGCTGTAACTCTGCTTTATAAATTTTATAAAGTAAAGTTACTTCCCAACTTTATAAATCACCATTACTGTGGAACCGGTAGGCGGTTAGAAAACGCTACTAATAACAGAGATACAAAAGTGGGCGGTAGGTATAAAAAGGTTGACTACCCCTGCTCTAACCCTAATCTTACCTCCCAAAGATCCTATCTCCAAATATCATCACATTGGAAGGGCAGGGGGAAGACACACACATTCAGTCCATAATATGTCTTCTCCTTGAATTCTAACCACCTCGGCTGCAGTCTGCCCTCCTTGCCAAACTCCAGCCAGACCCGTATTTCTGAGGGGAGGACCCCGCTCTGAAAGCCTGGGCACTGCCTAGACTCCTGCCAGGTGGGATAACTCATTGAAAACCAAAGCTCTGCCTGCCACTCACCCAGGGCTAAGAAATGTCACTCCAGAATCCTCCTACAGCCCACAGCCCTGCATTTGAAGATTTTTATTTTTTTGAAACTGAAGGCAGCTAGACAGAGCCAGAATTTACTCCTGTCCCCTGGGCTCTGTCATTGGAACAGCGGGCTCTCCTTGCCCCTGTCCCCATACCCTCGTGGGGCCGGTCCTGCAGCGGCGTTGGTTCATCCCACCCCCATCCTTCCACAATCTCCTCTACGTCCCTCTCCAGCCTGGTCTATTCTGCCGGGTGCTCACCCATTCAGCCAACGGTCATTAGCACCTGTCACGTGCCGCGCACCGTTGGGGATTCTGGACTGAGGTAAAAAGCATGCCTTGTTTCTGCCCCCCACCCCAGGGCAGAAACCCCGTCACCTGGAAGAGGCAGGTGCGTGCACACAGCAGAGCTTTCTTAATGGAGGAGTACGTGCCTGCTGGCTCACCACCCACTGTGCAGCTGGGGCTGAGCAACTGAGTCAGCATCCTCACTCAGCAAAAGACAACAAATAAAAACCTTCTTACCACCCAGAACTGTGAGGAGAAATGAGGGGAAAGGCCAGACCACAGCTTAATGATCCCCAGCTCATTAATGGTTCCAAAGGGACACGAGGTGGCATGACAGCAGGGTCCAGCTGCCCAGCGCCCAGGATCTGAGGACGGCGGACCGGCAGGAGGCAGCTTTCCCGTGGCGAGGCTCGGGCGAAGCTTTTGCAGCATCCAAAAGCTCTTAAAACGCTCAGCTGGAGGAGCTGCCAGGTCTTATCTCAAGAGCCATGTGCTTGGCACTGAGTCAGTGGAGGCCTGATTCATAAGGAAGAGTCGAGAGCCCCGGACAGGGCATTTACCGACCGGGATACCGTTCCTGCTCTCTTCATGCTTGTCATCTCCCCTGGGAGACACAGGAGTTAAGAGATTTATGGAGCCTCAGCCAGGCCTCCTCCCCCATGGCCACTCCCCCCGGGCACTTGCCCTGGTTCTGGCACAGCCGTCATCCCCGGTCACAGCCAAGCGGCCAGAGGGCAAGGCTCACGTGGGCGAGGCGGCCAGCTGCCAGGCTCCCTGGCCTGGAGAGGAAGAGGGCACTTCCCCTGAACACACAGGCAGGCATGAGCTAGACATTGACCGCGCTCTCTAAAGCCGCAGTAACCGCCAGAGTGCCGTGTGAGCCTCAGGCGAGCGCGCTGGTCAGCCTCCACTCCCTCATCAGACCAGCGGAGCCCAGCACCTGCTTCTGGGGACTCGAGTTGGCTCAGTGTGTTCCTCGAGGTACTGGATTTCCCCCCTCCTCCTCCAGCCAGGAGCGACATCGGGAGGCCTTTGCCTATTCCCAGCTCACGGGAAAAGCCCAGCACAAACCCGTGCCATGGTGGTCTGTGATTTCTGCCCTCCCTTGAAGATGTTGCTGTGGCTGTAATGCGAAGGGTGTGGAGAAGACCCCTCCCCGACTCTCACAGCTAGTCTGCTGATAATGCCCGGAGCTGTTCTAAGCATGCGAATACTCTCACTCACTTAATCCTCGAAACCACCCACGAGGGATGTTCGATTACCCAGCTGGGACAGGAGCACAGATTGGTCTGGTCTTGCCCAGGGTCACACAGCTGGGGGAGGGCGGGGCAGGGTTCAACCCCAGCTCACGTCCCAGTAGGCATCCCTCTGCTCCCCCTCTGTTCCCACCCAGCCCTCTGTCCTCTGACCACAGAAAAATGATTCCCAAGAGTCCCTCCCCTTGGGCCCCAGAGAGTGTGGGTCAGCTCTTCCGAGGGCCTGCCAGTTCCCTCACCAAGCCCACGGAGGCCCTGGGATGAAAGGGATTAGGCTCAACATAATTTCTTGTTAGATGGTCCATTTTTTCCTTTCAGCACATTTCTCATTTCAATCATTCCTTTTCCTTTCCAGACCCCAGGAGCCAGAAATACACACACGCAGTCTCTGCATGGATGTAAATAACCGCGCGCTTATTGAACCCATCTGCTCGGGCCGCGGTTGAAATCACAGTTCTGCGGGGTTTTCCACCAAGGAGCCCATGGACATCAGAAAGCTGCTGCCCTGCCTGGGCAGGTTTGTCCTGCTCCCTTCAAGAAGGACCCTTGCTATGGAAGCTGTGTGTCCTCTGAGCTCAAAATCTAGCTGTTTCTCCTCTCTAACAATCACTTACTCTCCCTTTCTCTCACCTGTCACCTCAAAAAGCAGCCTTTTCCCCTTCAGCCCCACAGACGATGTGGCTCCATCCCTCTGTCCTGGGACCAAAGGCTTGAAGGCAGATATAGTCAGTGGGTGCCCACCAGCCCTACCCTGGGCCCTAGGCAGCCGTCTCTTTCTTCTTCTCCTTGAACTGGGGCTCCCTTTTTTCCCTAATAACAATAAAAGTGACAGCTAAACGTATCAGGCGCTTGTTATGTGCTAAATACTGCTATAAGCCTATGCAAGTATAGTCATGTGCCGCATAATGACATTTCGGTCACTGAGGGACCACATGTAATACCATGGTGATCCCATAAGATTATAAGGGAGCTGAAAGTTCCTATGGCTTAATGACCTTGTAGCCACTGTAATGCCGTAGTACAATGCATTATTCACATGTTGGCCGAGATGCCAGTGTAAGCAAACCTACTGCATTGCTAGTTGTATAAAAGCCTAGCACCTCTAATTATGTATAGTACCCAATACTTGATAATGACAATATACCATTATGCTACTGGTTTGTGTTTTTGCTATATTATTCTTTTTATTGTTATTTTAATGTGTACCTTTTCTACCTGTAAAAAAAATAGTTTGCTGTAAAACAGGACGCTGTGTGAGAGCGGCAGAAGTCTCATATGTCTTATGTTTATTGCCTCCCTTGATTGCATCATTTTCTCTCGTGCTTGATTTAACCCTGCGTTGTTCTGTACAGAACCAGGTTTGTAGCATGGGAGCCATAGGCTATGTCATAGAACCCAGGCATGGAGTAGGCTATCCCATCCAGGTTTGTGTAGATGCACTTCGTCATTTCACACAGTGACGCATTTCTCAGATTGTATCTTCATCTCTAAGAGGCCAAAGACTATGTTATTTTGTTTTACTCTCACAACCATCCAGGGAGTGATACACAGACAGAGGTGAAGTAACCTGCTCAAGATCATACAACTAGTAGGAGGTATAAACCTGAGAGACCTAGTTCTAGGATAGGGATTCTTAACTACTACGAAAAGTCATAGCTCTCCGATGGTCAGAACCCAGGGCTTCTGCTGTGGGTGATCAGTCTTTCGTCCTCAGGTTGAGTTGCTCTTGGTTTTCTGGTTTTGGTTTTGCTTAGTTATCTTCTGTTTGTTTCATCTCTTTCCCTTACTTCCTGTGTCCCCTGAGTATCACTCATTAGTTGAGCCTTTATTGTAATCAATGAGCTCATCCCTACTTCTCTCTTCTTTCCCTCTCTTGTCCCCTTTCCACACTCAATCAGTAGCCAAGTCCTCTGGATGTTCTCATTTCAGAAATATTGACTGAGCACCTTCTATGTGTCAAGCGAACAGCCGGTGAACAGGATAGACAGGGTCCCCGTGCATAAACCAGCTCTCTGTTGATGGGCGTGTGCTCCAGTCTGATACCCACCAGACTACATGATGGCCACTGGACAACTGGGTTCACTCTGTCCCACCTATCAGGACCCACAATGCCAGTCCTACCACCAGAACTTCACGATCAAATCCTAACCATCTTCAAGGCCCATCTCTGGGGTCCTCCCTCTGTAATATCTACTATGATGCCACCTTCCCCTCACCCCAGCTACGATCAGCCTGTCTCTCCTCTTTAGGAACTGCGTGTCTTTTGTTGCACTTGCTTCTTTCTACCTTGTAGTGTTATATATATGCCAGTCTTATTGCCATTATTAGATTGCAAACATTTTAAAGAGCTATTGCTTAATTAACTGACCGGATGTTCTGAACACAGCAGCCAAAGCAATCCTTTAAAAAACTTAAGTCTCAGTATGTCATTCTTCTGCTCAATCCCTTCCAATGACCCCCCCCCCCCCCATGTCACTGGGAGTAAAAGCCAAAGTTCAAGTGATCCTCTCTAAGGCCTGGTGTCGTTTGATCCCTTTTGGCAGAAAAAGCTGTAAAAAATTCAATGAGAACATCACTTGGTCCAAATGGTAGTGGATAAGGAGGGCAATGTGGCTATAACAATGGCGGCACCATTTAGAACATGATGGATGTTAATCATCAAATTGCCAAACTCTTAGCTAAACTGTCCAAATCACAGGATAGTGAACTTGGAGATGAAACCATAGGAGTGGTTGCCCTTGACTGGTGCCTTGTTGGAAGAAGCTGAGTAGATGCAGGACCACGGCATTGACTAGACCAGGATCACCGAGGGCTTCGAGCAGACCACCCACGTTGCTGTCGAGCACCTGGAGGAGATCAGTGATGGAGTTCTGGTTGACATAAAGGACAATGAGCCCCTGATTCAGACTGCAAAAGACAATGGGTTTTAACTCCGTGGTTAACTGCTGTCCCCGACCAATAGTTGAGATTGCCATGGATGCTGTCCTCACTGTGGCCAATGTGCAGTGCAGAGACATTGACTGTGAGCTCATCAAAGTCAAAGTCAAGTTGGCAGGAGGGTGGAGGACACTAAGTCTATTAAGGGCATGATTGTGGACAAGGCTTTCAGTTACCCACAAATGCCAAAACAAGCAGAAGAGATGCTAAGATTGCATTTCTCAAGAGTCCATTTGAACCACAGAAACCAAAGACAAAGCATGAGCTGCCTGTGACCAATGCGGAAGATGGTGAAGTCCTTCAGAAATATGAAAAAGAGAAGTTTGAAAGGGTGATTCAGCAAATTAAAGACACTTTTAAGAAAATGGCTCTAATCTAGCTATTTGCCAGTGGAGCTTTGACAATGGAGCAAATCACTTACTTCTTCAGAGCAACTTGCCTTTAGTGCATTGGGCCGGAGGACCTGACTTCAGTCTGATTGCCATTGTAACAGAACGGGACATCATCCTGCACTTTTCAGAGCCCACAACCGAGAAGCTGGGCTTTGCTGGGCTTTGCTGTGCTTACGAAAGAGATCTCATTTATGACAACGGGTCATCAAGCAATGTAACAATTCTAGAGCTGTAACCATTTTCATCAGAGGAGGAAATAATATGCCCATAAGGGCAGCAAAGCAATCCCTTCACAGTGCTTTGTGCGTCATCCGGAAACTCATCAGGTTCACCGTGTGGCGGGTGGCAGAGGCATTGCTGAAATCCCTTGAGCTCTGGCATTTAGCCAGGCAGCAGATAAGCACCCGACCTTGGAGCAAGCAGCACAGTGTTCGCTGATGCCCTGGAGGTCATCCCCATGGCCCTTTCTAAGCACAGTGGCGTGAATCCCATCCAGATGATGACCGAAGTCAGAGCCAGACAAGTGGAGAAGATGAACCCTGCTCCTGGGATTGACTGTTTGCACAAGGGCACAAACAGTACGAAGCAACAACATCACAGAAACCTTGACTGGCAAAAAAGCAATGGGTCTCTCTTGCAACACAAATGGTTAGCATGATGTTTCAGGATTGATGATAGCTGTAAGCCTGGAGAATCTGAAGAATAAAGAGAAAATTTAGAATACAATGTAGTAGTAAGATTAACTACTGTGATCAAATAAATGCGTGTCATGTGATACAAAAAAATAAAATCATAAAAGCTTAAAGAGAGAACTTGACGAGTTTGAGGAACAGAAAGCATTATGCATTATGCATGACCTTGGGGGACATGGGAGAAATCTAGGGTTGTTTTTTTTTAACAGCATGGGTAAGTTGATGAGAATAATAATAACCATAGCTAACTATGATATGCATAATAACATGTATATGTACACCAGGACTCACATGGATAGTATTCATATTGTTTTAAGTACTTTATTTCTATCAATTTAATTTTCAAAATTTTGCATAAGTAGGTACCATTATGCCCATTTTAAAGCTGAGAAAACTGAGGTACAGGGAGATTAAATTACTTGTCAAGCCCACAAAACTAGCAGGTGGTGGAAACCAGAATTGAAAGCTAGGCCATCTGGTTTTCCATGCCGTGTTTTAAGCACTGGGCTATCCTGTCTTCCTGCTGAGCACTTCACACAAAAACATCATTCTGTGTGTGGCAGAGGAGTCCAGGGTGACTCCTAGGCTGTAAGCTTGAGCAAGTGAGCAATGCCTTTAATGAGAGAGAAAGAGGCTCAGTAGGAAGGGTCCCCAAGCGCAGTATCCTTGCCTTTGGGTAGCCCCTAAGCCTGTGTCAACCCTCAGCCACATTCTAGAGAAAGCCCAGCACACAGATGCCAAGGTTAGCCTGTACTGGCAGGCCTATGCCAAAAACCACAAAAGCCTCATTTTATTTAAAACACAGTGCTTGGCTGAGTTCCTGACCTAGACAGAGACAAGCCCATTACTTCATCTTATGAGCTGCATTACAGCCTCTGTTTTCGTGTATCTCTAAGCAAGGCCTCTCAGCCGAAAATTCAGCCAGCCCATCAATCATTCCTCCCAGAGGCCCACAGACCGGGCAGCAGTGGCTGAGATCTCGGCCGACATCCGTAGACATTTTCACATGGGATTAAGCGCCAACGACTTTCCTGTTTGTGCATAGGGGGCCTTGTTGCTTTATATTTTTAATTAAAAGCAGATTTTTATCAATCCCCCAAAACCTATTGGGGGAACTATAATTTTGCTTCCAATCTTTCTATTTAATACTCCCCTAATGCCCATAAAAAGCTTTGGAGTTTCAGTTCATGATTTTAATCTTCACAGATAATTAGCTGGTAGAACGACTTGGAGAGAGAAGCGGGTCTCTCTTTTCACAACTTGGTCAGGAGTGGGTGGGGATGCTGTGGGGAAGGTCCCCAGGCAATCTTGGCACACCTCCATCTCTGAAACATGAACACACCATTCATGTGGAGGAACATTCATTTACATTCTTCCATTACTGCACAAGAAGTGCTTTTCCCTCTTAATTCTGAGGCACCCCATTATAATGCCGCTTGGCTCTCCCACCTTCCGTGGTCCCCTAAAGGACTCCCACCCATTCCACTGCCCCATGCCACCCGGCCCCATCCATATTCGAGTCAGTCCCCCTCAGACGTGGACAGGCCTTTCCCCAACTCTCTCCTTTCCTCTGTCCCTCCTCCCTCCTGCTCGGCCCACTCCTCACAGTTTCTTCCTTCTCCTCCTTTCCTCCATTTCTTCTCCTTCCAGCCTCCTTCCAGCTGCTGTTACCATGAACTGACCACCTTCTAGGTGGGTCAGAATCTCTGTTATAACAAACGTACTCACCTTAAAGCCTTGTACTATTTGTGTGAAATATCAGTGCTACTCACAACCACACATGCACGCAACTGCATACACACATGAACACACAAACACATACTTTGATATTTGAAGAATATGGGGCTCCTAGAGGTTAAAAACCTTACTCAAACCCCTCTTTCCTTTATTTTCTGTCTTTCTATTCTCCTGTTTCAGATATAGATACATACATGCATACACATACATATTATAGACATATAGACAGACAGACAGGTACACATATGGACAGATAGATGGGCAGACATCAGGATAGACAAAAGAAAGACAGGTAGAGAGACACATAGATGATAGATAGATAGATAGATAGATAGATAATAGATAGATAGATAATAGATAGATAGATAGGTAATAGATGATAGATAGATAGATAGATAGATAGATAGATAGATAGATAGATGATAGATAGATAGATAGATAGATAGATAGATAGATAGATAGATAGATAGATAGAGATAGATAATAGATAGATAGGTAATAGATAGATAGATAGATAGATAATAGATAGATAGATAGATAGATAGATAGATATACAGATAGATGGAGGAGGAAGTTAGACTGCAGCAGCAGGCAGAAATCAACCAGAAAGCTCATTTCTCACTTTTGTCCCTTTTCCCCACTGTATTTCTCTCTGCACCTATAATCCCTCTGCTCTTCCGCTCGGTGGAAAGGTAGCTCAATGAAAAGCCCTTGAGGTAGATGTTAAGGGCTGCAAACAGTGAGAACTAAGAAGCTCTGTGGTTTTCAGGTGTGAGTCAGAACACATGAGATCATGGGCGTGAAGGATCTTTTTGCATAAATAGTAATGTTCTCAAAGGTATGAGTGTGTCAGAATCATCCATAAGTGAAAGAAGTTCAAGGTCTGAAGGAAAATGGTTTACCACAGTGATATTCTCCACCTGGCTGTGCATTTGAATCACCCTGAGGACTTCTTAAAACCCAGATTGTTGAACTCCACCCCCAGGAGTTTCAGATTTACTAAATCTGGGTGGGGCCTAAGAATTCACTTTCCAACAGATTCCCAGGTGATGGTGATACGGATCTAGGGACCTCACTTGGATAACCACAGCTATAAAGTCACGTTCAGAGACAAATTTGGCTATTACAATGATGTTCAATCACCTCTTTTAATTAAGTCATATTATCTGTCATATTTGAAAATGAAGGAAACAGCAGTGATTTGATTGTTTTCAAGATTGGGTCAAGGTTTCAGATGATGACTTGAACTTTAAAATGACCCACTGAAGACCCCTCCCCATGTTTTCTGTCACTATCTGGAACTCTCTTCTCTACCTCTCATAAACCTACCCACCTTCCTCCTCATCCTACGTGATGAAAACTAAGACCTGTCTGTCTTATTTGACACTAGAACTCCAAGACCTGAAACTATGTCTAGAATTCTGGATGTGTTTGTGTGTCTGAGTGCCTGCATGCATATTCCTATGTAAATATAGAGAGATCAGCATGTAAAAATGTCCATGTGTGTCTGTATCTGGTGAACGAGCCAGTGAATGGATAGGCTTCCCTACATGGAATGGGCAGAAGAGTGGGCTCGGAGCTGGACCAGCTGGGTTTGAGGCCTCACTCCACTGTGTAGACCAGCTGCGTTACTCGGGCTCAGCACCCAGAGCAGGAAATCTCTGAAATAGCGTTGCTCACTACCGGAAAAGTTCCCCATCCCCAGGCAGGGAGGTAGCCTCCCACATGGTTCTCCTGACCTGACAGAACGCTCAGACAGGTGGATAGAAGCAGCCCTAGGGTATAACCTCCTCCTCTGGGCTGGGCACTAACTCCTTGCAGAGACTGTGGGGTTCTCCTTCCAGCACAGCCAGCATCTTGAAACCGATGTGAAGGGAGTTGCACGCAGATGCCCGTGAGGAGGGGCATTTCCTCTCTGAGCAAAGGAGATGGTGAATTCTTAGGAACCACGCCCAGTTTCTAAAATTGGGTCAGCTCATTATTGGCAATCATTCTCAGAGGCCTCAAGGGCAAAATAAGTCAAATACAAAATGGCTATTAACTTCCTGAAGTTTCAAACCAGCTGGGGAAATTAGAAAAACTAATAGAAAAATAGATCCTGCAACCCTGAAACTGAGGTAACTGAAAAAAAAAAAAAAAGAGTAAAGATGAAATCAGTCATGGGGGAAGGGCTGTTTGCCCAGTACAAGGTGTCTCTAGGGAGGACCGAATCCCAAGTCCCCTGTGGAAAGGTTCAATGTCCAGGAAGATTAAAGGAGGCTCTGGAATTTGGGCTGTTCATTGAAATCACGTAGAGAGCTTTCAAACCCAAACAAAAGCAAAACAAACCCAGGCACTACCTCAGGCGAGTCGACAAGAATTCTTTCTGCATACATTTTGAAAATCTTTTAATTTTTTCAGAGACAGAGAGTGTGTCAGAAAGAGAGAGAGATAGGGACAGACAGACAGGAACGGAAAGAGATGAGAAGCATCAATCATCAGTTTTTCATTTAGACACCTTAGTTGTTCATTGATTGCTTTCTCAAATGTGTCTTGACTGTGGGCCTTCAGCAGACTGAGTAACCCCTTGCTCAAGCCAGCGACCTTGGGTCCAAGCTGGTGAGCTTTGCTCAAACCAGATGAGCCTGCACTCAAGCTGGCGACCTCAGGGTCTCAAACCTGGGTCCTCTGCATCCCAGTCCAATGCTCTATCCACTTTGCCGCCGCCTGCTCAGGCATACATTTTGTAACTACCTCATGCAGTTTAGTGATTAAACCACTTAAACCAATCTTGTTTGCCTCTTCCCCACCCACTTCCCAGCCCCCAAAATACAATTATTCTGAAGCAAATCCCAGATGTCAAACTTTAGGATGTATCTCTGAAAGATAAGAAATTCTTAAAAAAAAAAACCAAACACCTCTCTTTATAACAATAATGCCTCAAATATTCTATCACAGTCTAATTTTCTGTTGTTCAATGTGTTTTGAACCATTCGTTTCCTCTGGAATGCAAATAAGCTCTGTGCGTTAGAATCTGTTGATACATCTCCCCCAATTCTTTTAGTCTATAAGCTCCTGCTCTTTCTTTCCTTCTCTTTTATGAGGAAATGAGGACATGTGTCCCGCAGACTTTCTCACCACCTGGATTTTGTTGATTGAATGAATCCCCATGATGTGGTTTAACATGTTCCTCAAGTCCCTGCATTTCCTATAAAGTAGTCATAATTAGTCCTAATGAAATTCACATTTGAGTGATTTGATAAGACTACTTCATACGTGGTATCGTGTACTCCGGTCAAAGATATTTAATGTCTAGTTGCCTCTTTTTCACAATATTAGTCCGTAATAATCATCGCATGGATTCATTCAGTTGTTTGGGCTTTCTAAACAATGATATTACAACTCTATGATTCCCACTTATGTTAGCTGGGATGCTTCTGTTAAACCCAAACTTCCTTTCACTGCCTTTGCGGCTGTCTCAGACACAGTGCAAATAGGAAAAGCAACATCAATGCTTGGGACCTTCTCTTTATTTCCCAGGGGTTTTTTTGTTTTTTTGTTTGTTTGTTTGTTTTGTTTGTTTGTTTGTTTGTTTTGTATTTTTCTGAAGCTGGAAACAGGGAGAGACAGACAGACTCTCGCATGCGCCCAACCGGGATCCACCCGGCACGCCCACCAGGGGGCTACGCTCTGCCCCTCCTGTGGGAGGGTCGCTCTGTTGTGACCAGAGCCACTCTAGCGCCTGGAGCAGAGGCCAAGGAGCCATCCCCAGCGCCCAGGCCATCTTTGCTCCAATGGAGCCTCGGCTGCGGGAGGGGAAGAGAGAGACAGAGAGGAAGGAGAGGGGGAGGGGTGGAGAAGCAGATGGGCGCCTCTCCTGTGTGCCCTGGCCGGAAATCGAACCTGGGACTTCTGCACGCCAGGCCGATGCTCTACCACTGAGCCAACCGGCCAGGACTATTTCCCAGTTTTTAAAGCAAGGAGCTGGTATGCTGACATCCTCCAAACATGACCAAAGGTTTCTAGTTGTTATTAGAATATCATGAAGAACTCAGTAATATAGACACATTTGATGTATTTTAATCCATTACCGTTATTATTCTTACGCTTCTCAAAGTAACCTTTGGCCGGTGGGAGCCTGTTCAGTTGCACTCCGGAGTCCTCCTCCACTGGCCCTTGTCATCGTTAGCAGCTGCCTTGCACTCCTGTGTGACACGATGCTCCAGGCTCATATGTGCATTCTTGCCCCAAACTGGAATCATCCATTCCTCTAACAGGCCCTGGTTTGATATCACGCAAAGTCGTATTTCCAGGCCACCATCCAGGTACTAAGGGTGTTTGTTGCTGCTGAGTTAGTGCTTGTTTCTAGGCCTTTCGAGCGGACAGGGGCGCAAAATGTTTTTGGTTTTAAGAAAGAAAATATGAGTTTATGTCATACTTTTAATTCAAATTCTGGACTACAGGTTTTTAACTACCTCAGTGGTCTCACATGTGTAACATCTTGCATTAAAAACAAACCCCCCAAAACCCTGGTTTATAATTATTATTTTGTTTTATCCCTTACTCCACGCCACAGTCTCCAAATGACACTATCAACTACTATCGACCACATGATTACTAAAAACAGTTTAGCCCCTTGAGTAGCACAAATGTTCATGTACATCCTCGTGCCTCCTGACCGTCCAGGTAACAAAAATTTTTATTTTAAAAACATGTAAGGCAACATTAAAAAAAGGCAAATGTATGTTCTTCTTGTTTCCATAAATTCGTTATTACACAAACATGATTTTAAGTTAATAAAACTGGAACTGGAACTAATTTCATTTTTGGAAAAAAAAAAAAAAACCTCCCAGGGGTCAACAAGCATGAAAAACATTCACTACTCAAAGGGTTAAAATTTCCTACTGTTTTTCCTGTAAGTCACAATTCATTGATAATCTGTATTTCTTTTAACTTACAGGTGCCGGCTCTATCACTTTCTTTCATACTATGCAAAAAATGTTAATAAAGAAATGAGGACAAGCATGTAGAGATTCTCACCAGAAAACGCATCACCCCTCCTTGTCTTAAATAACTGAAGCAGACCACACACGGAGCTCAGCTCTTCCCGGACTCCTGGAGATTGCTCCCCTGTGCGTGCAGAGACCTTCCTCATTCTTGCTCAGAGCTGCGCACCACCCCATCGTGGAGACGTGCCATAGCTCTTTCGGGGTTATTTCCAGTATTTTGCTATTACAGATAGAGCTGCGGTGCAGAACCTTACATGTAGGACTTCTCCTGTTTCCAGGCTCTTTGCATAGAGCCGGGGCGGAGGAGTTCTGATCTAGAGCGAAAGGCAGATTGTTCAGGGACCTAAGTTTGAATCCCAGGCTCTGCCCTTAATTTTACCCTTTGTGAAATCTGGATAATATCCGGATAATATCCGGATAAAATATCAAGATGACATCTGGATGCTAACCTACCTCACGGACTCGTGGAAGTGGTTTAAATGAGCTAACATATGTAAGTGGCTTCAATCAGTTCTGAGCACATTTTAGGTGGGATGTGTGGTTGCTGTGAATCTTTAAACTTCTTACTTAGCCTCCCGGCCTCAGCTTCCTCAGCTGTGCTGACTGCCTCAGGATGTTGATACAAAATTAGACCATCGCTGTGAAATTTCTTGAAATAGCTAATATCTCTGAAAATGCCGAGAAGGGGTGTTATTTTTTTTATCACCATGATTATAGAGTGGCCCCGTTAAGAGACTTAACCATGTTAGTATGGTGGGTCTCTCCGGGGCTGGGCTCACTGTGTATCCCGACTCAGCCGAGCCCGTAAGACAACCTGTCAATTCACTCAAACCACTAATTTAATTGATTTTTTATTTTCTACTAAATTGACAGACTGAGAAAATTGAACAAATTGGCCGGCTTGTTTTGATATCATTTAGACTCCGGGTGAATGGAGCTAATCATGAGGGGGGAAATAATTGTTATTGACATTGCTGCAGTGATCAGAGAGACCCTTTGCCCGGGCCCACAGGGGAGCACGAGGACCCCCGTGTCCCCCGCCTCCTGCTCCACCCCAGTAAGGCTCAGAGAACAAACCCTGCCCGCGCTACTCTGCACTGCCTGCTGGGGGGGGGGGGTCCAGTGGATGGCAGGGTGGGGTGGGAGAAGGATTGACCAGTATATACACTTATTTATTATTATTACCCAATTCTGACTGTGTGGGAGAGCTAGCAGAGCTGAGGAGACTCAGCTGTTCCCCGCGAGAGGGCCAGTGAAATGTGGTCCCTCGTGGCTAGGACTTGTGACTGCTACTTTACGTGGCCAAATGAATGAACTTTGAAGGTGTGATTCAATTAAGGGTCCTGAAGTAGGGAGATGATTCTGGATTACGTGGGGAGATCAAATGTCATCACCAGCGTCCTCATCAGAGGAACACTGTCGGACATCTGCCCACAGAAGAGGAGTGGGAAAACGCGAGAGTGGGAAAGGTTGAGTGATGTGAGGACCTGCCGGGGGCGAGGGGGGGGGGGGCAGCCAATGACGACAGACTCCAGAAGCTGGAAAAGGCAGGAAGATGCGTTCTCCCCTGCGGCCTCAGGAGGAGCCAGCTCTGCCAACACCTGGACTTTAGCCCAGAGACACTGGTCTGGGACTTCTGACCTCCGGAACTGGGAGAGAATACATGTGTGTTGTTTTCAGTCCCCCGGTTTCTGGTAAGTTTTTACAGTATCCCCGGGAAACGGATAGCCTCCCGCCAGCGGTGACCCTCAGCGCCTGCCTCCTCACTGTGGTTCTTGGGGAAGAGGCTTCAGGACAGGAGGTCAGGAGGGGAAGGTGGGTGGTTGGAATGGGTGGAGGTCCTGCCCCCTGTTTCTGCTTCGAACAATGTAGTTTTGTTTTTGTTTTTGTTTTTAATGTGGGCTCCATGTAAGATTACAATGAAGAGAAACAGGATTCTTCTGAAAGGCAGGGAGAGCGCAACCTGAAATAGAGACAGTTGACCTTTGTGTGTGTAGCTGATACGTGGAAAACTCTTGAATCAGTGCCTGCACACGGTGAACATGATAGAACACAGCCATGGTGGTGGTGACAGTAATGATCTGTTCTGGTTCCTTCATTGTGCTGATGACAAACGACAATTCAGACCCTTTCCAGTTGAATGACTGGCCCAGTGGCATCCAGGTCTTAGTAGCAGAACCACTATTGGAACCCAGGTTTTTATCATCTTAGGGTCTACTGCAACCTACACCCCGGGCCTTCCCCCACGGGGTAAATGCCCCCAGCTAAATGTGCCTTTCATTAAACTTAAACCAGTTGCATAAGGGCTGTGTTTATTTTATGCCTTTTATTTGCAGAGCCATTACCAAGTTCCAAGGACAGCTGACCATTCATTCTGGGAGCTCCCTGTATAGCCCATTACTCTGATGGGCCACAGCGCCCAGGAAGATCACTGGTCCCCTCCCCCGCTGCACCTGACAGCTGGAGAGGTGACGCAGCTCTGCCTGCAGAGCAGATTGTGGTGGGGATGGCGGGGCGGGCAGGGCCGATGGGGCAGGGATGGTGAGGCAGTGGCGGAAGCAGCTGCTGGCTCATTAAGGACACTCGGGTGAATTCTGGGCCACACCAGGCCCGGCCATATGCTCAGATGTGAGCCACAGCTGCTTGCCTCTGAATCTCTCCTCTAAAGGGGCGATGGGGAGGGCACACAACTTCTCTTGTTGCTTAGTCACTTGCTTCAGTGTCCCACTAAGGAGATGTCCTGTTGGCTAAGCATCGAGTAGAGGAGGAGGATGTTCAGTCTGGCCTGGACTTCTCTGTCCTTGCGCTGTGAGGACCGTGAGAGGCAGAAACAGCAGAGGAGCCGAGAAGACGTGGCCCTTCCTCATCCCCCGCCCCAGTGTTCTCCTTCTCTGTACCTCACTGGAGGCATGGCCTCTTTTCTAAATAAAGGTCCCTGCCTGGGCATTCAGGGTTCTCAACTGCCTCGTTCCTGCTCATCCATCCAAGGCTTCTTCCATTCGTCCACTCAGGCCTAAACGGGTTCCTCACTGGCCCCCAAATATGCCATTCCTTAGAACAACAGCTTTACAGGGGAAGCCACTGGGACTATCTTTTCAGTGCTGGGTCCCCAACTCCCACGTGCCTGGCACACAGTGGGCCTCGGAGATAGCTGTGACGGGATGAATGCCACTCATTCAATAACTGTGCTGGATGCTAAGCACAATGCCAGTCACCTACTGGCATGAGTGAGAACTTGGCCACCTTTCTAAACCTCCTTGTAACCTAATCTAATTTGCAGGACATCCACAAGTCTGGCAACCAAGGCGAATATACTTGTCATCAAAGACACCTATCAAGATGTAAAATAATGATATCCACATTAAAAACACTCCATTAAAATTGGGTTGATGTGAAAATCATGAGATAATACGTGTAAAGCATCTAACTCAGTCGCTGACACAGAGTACAGCTCGGTCGCTGTCAGCC
Organism: Saccopteryx leptura; assembly: GCF_036850995.1. Lineage (NCBI taxonomy): Eukaryota > Metazoa > Chordata > Mammalia > Chiroptera > Emballonuridae > Saccopteryx > Saccopteryx leptura. The sequence goes on from NC_089506.1 coordinate 194,854,167, forward strand.
ATTGTTCTTCTGTTCCTACCATTAAAAAGATGAATAAAACAGTAATCAACGCAGAAGACAAACAAGTAAATAGTTATAGTCCAAAATGAGAGATGTTGCAAAAGTATGGACAAAGCCTTGTGCGACTCCATCTGGAAAATGGATCCAGAACCAGAACCTTTCACACCATCTCCACCACACCCCTCATTCCTCACTTAGATTGCTTTAGTTGCTTCTAAACTCTTCTATCTGCCCTCACTGTTGCCCTCTCTACCCCTCCCCACCCTTCCTCACCTCAAGTATATTCTCTCTCTTTTTAATTTTTTTGTTAATTTTTAGAGAGAGAAAGAGAAATATTAATTTGTTTTTCCACCTATCTGTGCAGTCATTGGTTGATTCTTGTATGTGCCCTGACCGGGGATCAAACCTGCCACCTTAGCATACCAGGATAATGCTCCAACGTACACAGGCACCCTTTTAGGCCCAGTCTATTCTCAACACAGCAGCTAGGAATCCTGTTAGAATTTGTCAGCTTATGTCACTCCCCTGTTCAAAACTCTCCAGTGCCTCTCCATCCCTCTCCAAGTAAAAGCCAGAATCACCATGGCCTAACTAGAATGGTTAACTATATGTGTCAACTTCACTGGGCCGTAAGGTGCCCAGACATTTGGCCAAACGTTATTCTGCCTGTGTCTGTGAGGGTGTTTCTGGACTGAGTAAAGCAGATTGCCATCCCTAATGTGGGCGAGAGCTTTGTCCAATCAACTGAGGATCTGAATAGAACAAAAAGGCTGAGTAAGAGGAAACTCCTCCAGCCGGATTGATTCGAACGAGGACATTAGTCTTTTCCTGCCTTCCAGCTCAAACTGCAGCATGACTCCTCTCGGGTCTCAGGCCTGCTGGGTTTTCAGACGCAAGATATATAGATAGGTATAGACAGAGATATAAATTAGATACAGCTACAGGTTAGATATAAAAGGTAGAAACACAGACAGAGACAGAGATAGAGATAAAAATATAGATCCTATTGTATCTTTCTTCTGGAGAACTCTGCTTAATACACTGCCACACCTGCAGGCCATGGGTGACCTGCCACCTGCCGCAACCCCGGGGCCTTCCTCTGCAACACTATTGCTTCTTTGATTTCGATTCTTTCCACTTGCCCTTCCCTCTCTCTGTTACAGCCAGGTGGGTCTCCTTGTTGTTCCCCAAATACTAGAAGCGCAGTTCAGCTTACAGACCTCAGTGCCCCCCCCCACCCCTGTGTCCTCTACCTGGAATGCTTTTCCCTCTGGCGTGTGCGTGGCTCACACCTTCACTTCTCTCAGGTCTCTATCCAAGTGCTACATGGCTATGAAGCCTTCCTAAAGTCACTTATGTGAAATAGTGTATGCACGTGCACACATACTTCTCATTTAATTTTCCTTAAATTGTTTTTAATTTTTATAGCATTTATCATCACCTGACAGACTATATATTTATTTACTTATGTGTTTGTTTAATGCCTGGTTATCTGTCTCTTCCAACTAGAATATAAATTCCTTGAGAGGAGGAACTTTTCCTGTTCACTGCTGTATTTCCAGCACCTTGGCTGGTACCTAGTACGAGGTCCTAGTACTGCTTTTTGTCTATGTACTCATTTAATTTATGTTTGACTTTGGAAGGAGAGAAAGGCATTAGAGATAGGTGGCAATAAAAGGTATAGAGACAGTCAGAAAACACTTGGGTTTTCTGAGTGTGAATTAAGAATTAAGCAGCTCAAAATTTAGGGTTGTGTCCTCCAACAAGGACCTAGAAGCAGACACTCCATACTGCTGATTAAGGGCTGATCTTTACACTCTAACAGCCAGTAGAGCAGACAGAATGTTTGACATCCTTGCCTATAAATTAAGGAGTCCAACCAGGATATAAGCTTGAGGAGAGCTGCGTGAGTAGCCCATGCAGGGCCAAGATTTTCTTCAGAAAACAGCTCTGGGACTGCTCCAACCCTGAGATAAATTGGAGACAGAGGCCCTAAAGTTCAATGCCAATGAGAATAGCTGCAATATATTTAGTTGGAAATAGCCCACCACAGCCATAAAATCTCAATGAAGAAATCAAACATAGAAGGTCTAGGTTTAAGCAATGTGACATCCTGGTAAAATCTTGAAGAGAAGTAGTTGGTGAAATACTGCCCCTAGTAAGTAAATGAGTTGTCTGGCGATAAATGGTTGTCAGAAGAAAGAAGATAAGAAGGCCAAAGCTGTAATATACATCATGGTCAGGAAGAAAGAGACCGGAGGATGGAGCTGGAGCAAGCTGGCCCTGATCTGCGCTAGAACAGTAACTGAACAGGAGACTCGTTGCTTGCTGATTGCCCTCCCCAACTTCCATACCTATTCCATAGGGTAAGCACAAGAGTCAAATGAGGAAATGTTTGCAGAAGTGACTTAAAGAATCGTAAGCCTTGTGTAAGTGTGAAATAATAACAGTAGACTAACGGCAAGGATTTTGTTTTGTTTTTAATTTTTTTTTTAATTTTTTAAATTACAGTTTACATTCAGTATTATTTTGTATTAGTTTTAGGTGTACGGCGTAGTGCTTAGGTAATTATATACTTTACGCGAGTGTTCCCCCTGATAATTTCAGTACCCAACAAGCATCATATATCATTATTACGATATTATTGGCTATATTTCCTATGTCGTATTTTACATCCCCATGATTATTTTGTAACCACCAGTCTGTACTTCTCAATTTCTTCACTTTATTTAACCAATCCTCCAAACTCCATTCCCTCTGGCAACAATCAGTCTGTTTTCTGTATCTATGAGTCTGTTTCTGTTTCGTTTGTTTGTTTATATTGTTCTTTAGTGTCCACATATAAGTAAAATCATATGGTATTTGTCTTTCCCTAACTGACTTATTTTACCTAGCATAATATCCTCAAGGTCCATCCATAGGACACAGTGAAAGCTGTCCTAAGAGGGAAATTCATAGCATTACAGGCCTATCTCAAGAAACAAGAAAAATCTCAAATAAACAATCTAACCTTACACTTAAAGGAAATAGAAAAAGAACAACAAACAAATCCCAAAGTGAATAGAAGAAAGATAATAATAAAGATCAGAGCAGAAATAAATGAAAGAATCTAAAAACATATATATATATTATATATAAAAGATCAATGAAATCAATAGTTTGTTCTTTGAAAAGATAAACAAGACTGAGAAACCTTTAACCAGACTTATCAACGAGAGAGAAAGAGAAAGAACCCAGTAAATAAAGTCAGAAATGAAGAGGAGAAGTAAGAACTGACACCACAGAAATACAAAGAATTTTAAGTAAATGAGACAAACTGTATGCCAACAAATTGGACTAGCTGGAAGAAAAGGATTTTTAAAGGAGATGTTTCCTGGATGTAAGTTAGGTGGACAAGGGATCCTGAAATGGATTTATTATACTTGGGAAACAAACCTAACTTAATGAATGCTGTACCCATGACACAGTTTGCACCCCTCAGTCAGTCATGAAAGAGCTTTCTTCTTTCCTGTCTCTCTAGTCCATCACAGTCTTATTACAATCAATGTTGCACTGCCCAGCTAGACATGGACAATAAGAACTTGCCTCTTTGACAAGCCACCGTGTACAGCCCTGTTGTAATCATCTGTTACTGATTATAAAAGTCATACATGTTTGAAATGACATGGGTGTGCATCACTCACCAAAGCATTGTGTATAACAAAGAAAGGATTGATAACAGTTTAAGTGTTAGTTTAAATAAATTAAGATACCTCCAAAAACTGGAATTCTATGCAACAATTCCTAAACTCTAAGAAGCTCTTTATATACTGATATAACATTACTGCTGAGACATATCAAGTGTAAAAAGAGAGAAACAGAATGGTATATATAGGTATGCTATAATACTATTTATATAAAAAAGGAAGAGAAAAAGAAAATATACCTGTGGAGTTTTTTACTGGGATTGTATAGAATATCTGAAAGTATACCTATGAAACTAATAATATTGTTGCCTCCTGAGAGAGGAACTAGACAACTGATGAATGAGTGAATAAATGAATGAAAAAAATAAATGAGAGGTAGAAGTGGGCAATAGACTGTTTGCTACATATCCTGTGGAGTTTTGTCCCACATGAGTTCATTTCCTAAAAATTTAAATTAAAAATAAAAGGATGATATAAAATACATTAAACATGCTCACTGAAGAAAAACTTCAAAATAAAGCAAAGTATAAAAAGAAAATAAGTATTACTTCATAGTCTCATCTCCAGCAACGATCGTTATTAATGCTTGATATATTTCTTTCCAGTTGTTTTTCTTTCATATTTTACATAACTGAGATCTCATGGCCTATGGGTTTTTATATCCTACCCTAACGTAATATAGCATAAGCCTTTCCCCTATCACTTAAACGTTAACAGAAAGATTATTTTAATGAATGATTCCTACTCTATCATATGAAAGCACCTCAGTTTAGCAAGTACCCTTGAATGTTTAAGCAGCTTCCAATATTTAGTAATTATTTTTGGACACTGACCTCTGTCTCTGTCTCTGATTATATCCACAAGCTGAATTTCTAAAAATACACTTACAAGGTGAAAAGAAATGATTTTTTTTTTCCTTCGGTTTCTTGATACAGATTCCCAGAGTCCTCTAAAAATCGTGTACCAAGGAACACTGCTGTCAGCTGTGTCTGAGAGCACACTACCCGGTGCGGCTGGGATGTCCTTGTTGGGTGCCAATGCTCCAGCCTTTCCCCAGCTTTGCAGCAGAAACCAATAAACAGGGGAGCCACTCTCAGAGCTCCGAGGGCAGAAACCACACAAGTTTGCTAATAGCTTTATAGAAGCCTCTTTTCTGGATTCCTGAAAAAAGGTGACTAGATTTGGTAGATACTAAAAACACCATTCTCATGAAGAACAACATGCTCCAAGTATTCTTGGTCCTTGCTGAGAGAAAAATCTAATTCACAAAGCAACTCTACTTACAAGGATATCCAGAGAACATGGATATCTGGCGGGTTTGAGAAATAAGACAGGTATAAATGGGGCTACGTGAATAAGTAGCCCTCGCTTGTTTGCCTCATTTTCCCCCTTCTCCTTCTAGAAAGCACACAAGAGAAACACAAATTACAAACTGCACAGACTGTAATTTCTACAGAATTGTAGACGGATCTAACCCAGATGCCAAAGTGCACATGAGGACCCCTAACCTGGCTGAGGCCGGACTGAGATTCATTCGGGGAAAGCGAAGAGCAGGAGCGATGAGAGGACAGGACAGCCCAGCTGGAACAAATTTCAGAACGCACCACCTAAATCAGTGGTCCCCAATCTTTTTTGGGCCACGGACCGGTTTAATGTCAGAAAATATTTTCACAGACCGGCCTTTAGGGTGGGACGGATAAATGTATCACGTGACCGAGACAAGCGTCAAGAGTGAGTCTTAGACGGATGTAACAGAGGGAATTTGGTCATTTTTAAAAAATAAAACATTGTTCAGACTTAAATATAAATAAAACGGAAATAATGTTATTGATTCTTTCTCTGAGGACCGGTACCAAATGGCCCACAGATCGGTACCGGTCCGCGGCCCCGGGGGAGTTGGGGACCACTGACCTAAATGGCACAGCCTGAAGGGGAGGGCTCGTCCTCAAGGGCAAAATCTACATCCCGTGTTTATAGGGACTAGTGAACAAACAGGCGACCTCTGCCCTCCGGGGCCCAGGAAACTTATAGCAGCAAAGTAGGGCCGGATGCACAGAGACCCACAGGCTGAGCCATGTCCCTGCCGCAATCTGGCTCAGAAAACCCAATCCACTCTATGGCCAACAACAACACAGCGTTATTACTATTATCATCATCGTTATTACTCACTGCTGAAATAAGAGTAATAGTAGTAATAATGTATATAATGCATAGATTATAGATAGATAACAACAATAATACTATGGATAATAACGCAGAGGTTCTGTAAGATAAAATGGGGGCCAAAGGCAGGAAAATGATCAAGTTCCCAAATTTCCCAACGAAAAGTGACTGGCAAAACTCAGGAAAGAAGCAGAAAAAAAAATCGAGCGGACATCACAGAAAGGAAAACAAAACTAAAGATACAGAAGGGAGCACAGACGCCGCAGGAGACAGGAAAAGGGGACCCAGGGACACGCAGGCGAAACTTGAAAGAAAGCACGCAAAATGAAAGGGGTTACAGACAGGAGAAGTAACATGACAGAGGCAAAGACAGGCAAAGGAGACCCCATATCAGGCTCCCTTAAAATATAAAAAGTAAAATGAACCAGAACAGTGAAGGAAAACAAATATTTAACAATCCGAGTCGAGAAAACTCCGGAAATAAAACGTCTGACTCTACGTGTCAAAAAGGAATTCGGTGGTCAGGGAAGCCGACCCAGAAGAATCAACACTGAGACATCGCCTGGCAAAATTGCCGGGCTTTAAAGATAAAGAAACCTTTCATCTGGCATTTAAAAGTTCAATTACAAGAGAAAAGGATCAGCCTGACTTTGGATTTTTTTTCCACAGCAGCACTCAGCACTTGAAGACACTGGAGAAATGCCTAAAAACCCCCAAGGATTTAACGTTCGAGTCAAGAATTCACTGTTTATCCAGATCAGCCTCCAAGTAGAATGAGTATGGACGGACAGTTTGGAACCTGAAAAACCCAAGGATTGTTGTCGCACAGTCCTTTGTGAGGAAGTGTCCAGACTGGATAAATTGCAGCCATGTGAGTCATGCCTGGGGTTCTAGGGCAAAAAAAAAAAAAAATTGGCTGTGAGTCTTGAATACATGCACCTGAGAGCGAAAAGGGAAACATATACTCAGATTGGGATGATAGGAGAGAGGGCGGGTGTTACACGCCCTGACAACCTGGAATTGATACAGGCAACAGCAACAACAACAAAGTAGACAAGAGAAGACAAAGAAGGAAGGAAAGTCCGTAGTCCTGCTATCTGCCTCATGTGTGACAGCTGAGAGTCAGAGAATATTATTGAAAGCTGACAAATCAAGTAATGGAGGTGCATGAGAAGTGATAAAAGCCTACTGACCATTCAAATATAAACTGCAAGGGAGATAGTATTATTGACTCAATTGGGGAAACTAAGGAGAAGGAAGAAAGAAAGGACAAAAGAACAGGAATCACAATAAGTTTATAACTGTTCACACTAGGAAACCATTACATACAGTGTAAAAAAAAATAGGAACTAAGAGAATTGTATAAAGCCATAATTAATTTTATGAAGATAACAACTAGAACAAAAATACCACCCTCCTAAATATCAGAACTACACACACACACAGCAAAGATCACAGAGTGAAATACTTAAAAAGAATAATTATTTTAAAAGTACAGATAAAGTAATATAAAAGTTATGTGTGATGATAGACGTTAATAAGACTTATTGTGGCAATCATTTCACTATATATAGAAATATCAAATCATGTTGCATATTGAAACTAACAAAATATTATGTCAATTATATTTCAATTTAAAAAATATATTTAAAAATAAAAATAGGCCTTGGCCAGTTTGTTCAGTGGACAGAGCATTGATCTGGCTTATGGACATCCCAGTTTCAATCCCTGGTCAGGGCAAGCAGGAGAAGCGACCATCTGCTTCTCTCCTCCTCCCACTCCCCATTCTCTCCCACTTTCCCTCCCACAGCCAGTGGCTCAATTGCTCTGAGCATTACCCTGTGTGCTGAGGATCACTTATCTGGGTACAAGTGTCAGCCTCAGGTGCTAAAAGTATCTCGATTGATTCAAGCATCGGCCCAAGACAGGGGTTGCCAGGTGGATCCCAGTGGGGGCACATATCGAGGTCTATCTCACTATCTCCCCTCCTCTCACTTAAAAAAAAAGAAAAAGAAATTTAGAAAGAATAATTATGAAAAACTAAGCCTAAACATATACAGTATATCAATATATATAAATGAGCTTTATCAATAGTAAGAGTAAATGTTTTTCAATTCACATCACAAAGAAAATGCAAATTCTATGCTATAAATAAATATATGGAAAATAATGCAATTAAAAAATAAGGCTGGAGAAAGATATACCAGGAAGATGTAAGCCAAAGGAAGGTCGAGTTTATGGTGTTAATGTGAGACATGGTGGAAGTGAGTCCAAATAGCATTATATGATACAAACAAGGGCACTTTATAATGCTAAAGGGTAAAACTGACAATTAAGATATAACAGTTATGAATATCTATATACTTGATTACATATCAGCAATATTTCTAAGGCAGAAATTATCTAGACATATAGAAAAATAGACAAAAACCCATCAGTTGCAGAAGATTTTAGTTCAATTCTCAGTCCTTGATAGTGCACCTTGACAAAACATAATGTAAATAACAATTTGGTCCTTCCCACCCAGCAGTGCCACCTGGGATGTATCCTTCAGATAGATTCACAGGCATGCAAAATGACACAGACACAGTTATTTATTTCAGTATTGTTTGTAAAAGCATTACTTTCTTGTCCATCAATAGATGACTACTTAAATTTATTATGGAATAACAATTCGAGGAACCGTCCCATAAAAGAAGAAGAAGGATGAGGATCTCCATATACTTATGGAAAGAACTCTCATATATATTAATTTTAAGTTGAAAAGGAAAACCCACAAAGTACTGGACAGGGTGTGTAGTACACTACCTTCTGTGTAAAAGAGAAATAAGACTATGAGTTCACATTTGCTGAGCTATGCAAGAAAAGACTCTGAAAAGAGACCTAACAGACTAGCAATTGCGGTAACTTGTATGTATGTGGTGGAAGTGGGGGATGGGTGGGCAGTGAGCCAGTGGTAATGGGGAGGGAGGAACTTTTCACTGCAAACTACCACACACATATAGATATAGGTGAATGTGGATGGGTGTGACTGCATCACCCATTTATTTAAAACACACACAATCTTGTGTGCAAAAGGCCCTAAAGACATCGTTTCTCTCTGGGACTCCTAGTCTTTTATACAGACTCTTGATAAAAAGAAAAACCTGATTCCATTATCCTTCAGTTTACCTGAAAATCAACATAATGGACTTTCTGTTTTGCATATAAATCATCCCCCCTTGACACAATGAATATGGGCCGATTAAACAACCCATAACAAATAAGCCCACTGACTCCTTTTAACCCCATCACTGGAAAAATCACTAGAAGATCAGGTCTTTTCCTAAAAGACGCTAGACCTGAGCTGTCTGATGTGGCTCTACCTTGACCTGTGGCTGGCTCAAACTGCAAATGAGCAGTAAGTATAAACTACACACCAAGTTCAAAGCCTTTGGGTGGAAAAAAAGAGTAAAATATCTCATTCATTTTTAATATTGACTATATATGGATATTGGGGTAAATAAAGTATACCATTCAAATAAATTTCACCTATGTATTTTTTTTTTGCATTCTTGATAAGGTGGCCAGAACATTTTAAATGACACATGTGGTTCCCATTGTATTTCTAATGGACTGCTGTAGTCTAGGTGATTGAAACATAAGCCGACAGGCTAGATGAGATTCCGCTGCAGTAACAAGCAGCCCTAAAAATCTCACCGACTAATGAGAATAATGTTGGTGTCTCTCTCAGTCATCACACAAGAGCAGCGTGGGCCTGCAGAGGAATCTGTGTCTGCAGCCAGTAAAGCACCCAGGCTGGTGGAGACTTCCTCCGGCGCCTGCTCACTGTCACTGCAGCGATGGAAGGGACGTGGTGCATCATGCGTCTGCCCCGACACTTCCTCTTGGAAGTAACACACAACATTTGTGCTCACATTTCACTGATCAGAGCAAATCCCACAGCAGTGCTTAATTTCACAGCAGGGCAGGGAACGGCAGTCTTCCTACATGCCCAGAAGGAGAAGAAGACAGAAATATTTAATGAACCGCAGGAGACGACGACATCTCATTTTATGTCCTATCCAAAGCTCAAGCCCACACATATTGACTCCAAATGACTTGAAATCAACTATTTGAATTTACGTCGAGTACCCTTGCGTCAGACGGAAAATGATTTCAGGGAACACACAATTGAATGAAGCCGCACTTGGTGTCCCTCAGTGGCCCCTGCTAATACTTCCAGTAACTGGGTTGTCCACATCACCATGAGGAGATCCGTGGGCAACAGCTGGTTTTTATAGGAATTTATATTGAGCTAAATATCACGTTGTGCTGTGTACCTTAATTCAGAGCTGCACAGTATGTATTTCCTCCATCTTTCACCAAATAGCTGTCCAATGTGTGAACACATTTACCACCTCTGCTGTTCCTTCCCCCTGTAAAATGGGGCTGCATTTCCTCACCACCATGGTTCTTACAGTAGGTAGCTGTATTGTTTACAGCTATACACCACTATTTCCTTTCCAGAAAGGAAACTGTGCACTCCAGTTCACTGCCATGTGACATGCCAGGGTGTGACCATGTCACATCCAAATAGAAGTAGTAAATGAGATCACAGGGGCCATCTCAGACCACTTGAACTTCCCCCTCTGTCAGAAGTGTGGGCGCATCCCACATCCGGGCTACTCCTTCAGCCTGGATGCCAGATTGATGAGATGCTTGGAGCAGAGACCAACAGATCCCCTGTAGCTCACCTAGAACATGAGCAAGGAGTTACCACTTGTTACTGTAAGCCACTGAGACTGGAGGTTTTTGTGGCATGGGAAGAGCTGGCCAATGCAGATGTGGCCATTTGGGGAAAGGTTACATTTTTACTATCTGCCCCACTGTCAGGAGATTTTCTCCCTAGTTGACTTTATAGTCCAGTACCTAATCTCATTTACATAATGCATTAACATTTATATAGCAGTTATCTATATGCCAAGAACTATTCCAAGCACTTTATAGAAATTAATTTACTCCACCATCATAAAACCCTTTCAGATAGGTCCTCTTATTATCCCCATTTCACAGAGGAGGGCACTGAGACAGAGAGAGGTCAAGATCACACAGCAGGTAAGCAGCAGGGTCCGAGTTCAACCCTGGTGGGCTGGCCTGAGAGTTCACATCCTTAACCACTACGCTATGCAATTATAACCATGAAAACGTTAAGCACATTCGATCTTGTTTCTTATACTAGATTCAAGAACTGAGGGGACCTGAGATTCAGAGGCGTAAAGTTACTGACTCAAGTTTACACAGTGACCTTGATGGCAGCAAAATTCATGCTTTATCAAGAAAAAAAAACAAAACACGAAATTTCCAGTCATCGGTTGAACTCTTCCTGTTCAAATCAACTGAATCGGACCGCCGCCATATTTCCAAGAGTTCTCTTTGCGCTTCTCTCCATCACTGATGTTAATAAATATTGGCTGGACGTCTACCGTGGGGGGGCGTCGTTGTGCTAGGTAGGTAGGTGCCTTTGCCCCAGGTAAGATTGAAGAAATAGGGCTTCCTCTAGTGAGGCCTTGCTGTGGTGAAAGATGAAGTCAACAGACACCGCTGTGGATGGGGAAGCAGAGGCACCCCGTCAGGTGGCTCTCACCTGGTGACTACAGTGTTCACCAGATTGCATAGCAGCCCACTGCCCCCGAAAGTAGCAGGAACAGAGAACACAACATTCCTATCCTCCTCCTGTTGCATTAGCACCAGGGATGGTGTCGGCATGAAAAGAGCAGTGTGAAATGGACAATTCTCACATCTTCCACATTTATCAACAATGTCGGTGCCTGCTGTTGCCATGGCTGCCGGAGCTGCTGCCGCCTCAGTCTTCTCACACCAAGAAGAGTATTAGACATGCGACATGCACCAGCAGGGAAGCCCGTGCAAATAGGCATGCACGTGCGTGTGCATGCACGCACCCCCCCCACACACATACACACTCCCCACACCCTCTTCTCCACTCCCAAGAAATGTCAGGGAATGTGGAAAAGGGAAAGAGGCAGCAGCATTGGAGGAAGCGCTGCTCAGTCACGGCCGGAGGCCTTCAGAGGAGCACAGGAGTCCTCCTGCAGCTCACGGGGACAGCACAGACCAGCGCCGTTTTGCTTCTCCAGACTCTCCTTCACTGTCAGACAGACCTCATTTGGGATGGGGTGGGGCGAGGGTCTGTGGGGCCTTGTCTGATACCTGTGATGCTGGCAAGGAGGGAGTAGCCCAGGGGTCTCAAACTCGCGGCCCACGGGCCGCATGCAGCCCGCCCACCAATTTTGTGCGGCCGCAGACTGGCCCGCAGATTAATCTACGAAGTTTGATTAGTCTGCGGGCCGCACAAAATTGGTGGGCGGGCCGCATGGCCGTGAGTTTGAGACCCCTGGAGTAGCCGGTTAGAATAAGGCCCCGCCCTGCCTCCTGCCCAACCAGCCCTCCTCCCTCCTAAAGCCTTCTGGTTCTAGGTGCAGGTTCAGCCCTTCCCAAACCTCTGGGCCACATTTGCCTTTAATGAGGGAGAATGAAGGAGCTTGACCTGTATGCTCAGCATCCGGACTTTAGGCAGTCCTGCTCTGATTGTGTGGCCTCATTCCCACGCCTGAGCTTTCCCCCCATTGGCACTTGTATTAGTCAGGGTTCTCGAGAGAAACAGAAGCAGCAGAAAACACGCGCACGCGCGCGCACACACACACACACGCACACACACGCACACGCACATGCACACACACACGCATACACACATGTTAATAGATTTATTAGGAGGAGTTGGCTCACACAATTATGGAGGCAAAGGCCCGTGACTTAGCCTGCAAGGCAAAGACGCAGGAAAGCCAGGGGTATAGTTCTAGTCTGAGTCCAAAGGCCTGAGAACCAGGAAGGAGGGTGTAAGTCCCAGTCCGAGCGCAGGAGAAGACCCGTGTGCCAGCTCAGCACAGGTGGCCTTCCGTTTGGCCTTTGGCCCCACTCCTTCCTTCCCCCTGCATTGCCAAAGGGTCAAAGGGCTGGGAAGACAACAGGGGAGAGGGGAAAAGACTAGCCATCCCGAATCGCTCGGCCCTTGGTCCTCAGACGTTGGCTGACGTGGGGTGATGGCTCTGACCTGCCTGCCACGTGTGGGAGCTTTGATGTGCTCTCTCTGTATGATTTGGGGTCGATGTTTCCCCAGCCTCATTTTCTTCTTGCCCAGTACAAGCGTCCATTCAGCCCTCGCTGATGGCCATATTGATTTTGAAGCAATGATTCTCAAAAGTGTGGTCCCAAACCAGGAACATCAGCCTCACCAGAGAACTAGCGAACACTGCATATTTTCAGGCCCCTCCCCCCCCCCCCCCCCAGACACACTGAGTCAGAAATCTGGGAGTGGCGCCCGCCAGCAATCTGTCCTTCAACAAGTCCTCCAGGTGACTCCCAAGCACCCTCATTGCCTTGAGAGCCCCCGATGTTAAAGGCTCGGTCCCTTGCCCTCTGAACCGGCGCCTCCTCCCAGCCCTTCAGCCATCCCTTTATGTCCCACAGACCTCATTTGAGAGAGGTGGCATTTAAACACTGCTAAACCTGACATTTTTCCTCCCTTCCAGTTCTGTGGGATACCTGATTGCAATGTTATAATACTCCAGAGGCCCCACCCTCAGAAAGTAGCAATTTAAAATAAGAACAGATTATTTTAAAACGCTTGTTGGCACATTGATGCCACTGGCTGGCACGTACTGACTAATTAATCCATATTTGACCTGAATTAATGCCTAATCTGTGTGAAATGATGGAGATTGCTGGCATGCAGCAAAGTTGAGACTATAAAACCAAAGGCGTGTGGGAGTGGATTCGGCATCGGGCTAACACGAGGATTAAAACCTTCTTCAACTGAGACGTTATTTGAAGTTGGATTTTCTTCCTCTCTCCTCTCCACCCCCACCTCCTTCAAGAAAAAAAAAAAGAAAATTACCAGAAGACAGGAGCATATTGTCTCCCCTTCTCCAAAATAAAGGTAAACTGACAGCACTTTCAATGAAAGGCTCTGCATGATTGGAATTAAATGTCAAATACGATTTTCTGTTGGCAATTCAAAGTGTTGGTGTCAAAATCATAACTGACAGTGCGGCGGCAGATTAGTATCTGTCTGGATCACGGCATCGCACTGTGGGAAGGTTTATGATTTAGTAGATTAACACAGCTATCTTCACGCTACCACTTAAGAGATAATTTGTTCGAGCAGGAGCCGATTAGATTGTGGCTGTCCAGAAGCAGGCGCCCCCTCCCCCGAAGTTCTGTCAGGCGTGGGATGGTGCCCCCTACCCCCTGTGGGGGTGTGCCATCATTACCGGTGACAGGCAGCAGAGGCGAGCCAGCCACAGCTGCAGGCAGCCCTGCTCTCCCGAGCCACCGATGATGTTGGCCAAGTCTGGGGGGGAAATGGAGTTCCTATTGATCCAACCAATAAGAAAAAGGCTTCCAGGTTGGAGATTTGATTTATTTAGCTTCTGCTTCTCACGTGGGGTGGAGGGAGGAGGGGGACTTGCAGGCAAGTCATTGAATCATGCACTCCACCACTACGTTCTCCTCGCTCTAGAAAAAAAAAAAAAAATGGCAGCCAAGGCTCAGAGAGGTTAGGGGACTCGCCCCGGATCAGAGCTTGGGAAGAACAAGAAAGTAAATTAGTATTACTTGAGACTCACATGGGACAGACACTGTCTTCAGCACTTTTATCTCCAATGTCTTGTGTAATATTCACATAAACTGTTGTTATCAGGGGGCAGACTCGGCTAAGAGTGTAATCACTTGAGTAAGCCACAGTAAGTCATGGCAGAGATGGGTTAGAGCTCAGTCTACTAATTCCCAATCCTGTGTTCTCAGCAGCGCCTTGTAGAGAGAGTACTTGGGGACAGGTGAAAATAGGAGAATTATTTCGGGGACCATTAAAGCAGAAATCACTCTGAACATAAGCAAATTCAACTAAAAGCATTGGGTCTATAATTTTCATACAACATCCGGGTGGTTAACTCTTCCACGGACCAGCACAAGATTTCTGACAGCCAGTCCATGGACCAGTGGTTGAAAAACACTGTCATAGAGCAGGGGTAGTCAACCTTTTTATACCTACCGCCCACTTTTGTATCTCTGTTAGTAGTAAAATTTTCTAACCGCCCACCAGTTCCACAGTGATGGTGATGTATAAAGTAGGGAACTTTACTTTATAAAATTTATAAAGCAGAGTTACAGCAAGTTTAAAGTATATAATAATAATTACTTACCAAGTACTTTATGTCGGATTTTCGCTAAGTTTGGCAGAATAAATCTTTATGAAACAACTTACTATAGTTAAATCTATGTTTTTATTTATACTTTGGTTGCTCTGCTACCGCCCACCATGAAAACTGAAATGCCCACTAGTGGGCGGTAGGGACCAGGTTGACTACCACTGGTCATAGAGTAACCCTAGAATAAATATTCCAACTGAGGAGGGGGTACAAGGCCTTTGAAAACTGTGCTTCTATCTTTCACAGATGCCGTTTCTGCCAAGTGACAGCCCATAGAACCCAGATAATAAAATAAATAAAATGGATTATCTGTGTCTTGACCAGCCATAAATTATAACTGGCCCTCGGCAAGCCTGTTAGGAGTTTCATCTTGCAGCCTGTGTTTGTTCTTCCCCCTCCCTGCTGCCCCCACTTCCGGGGAGGAAGGAGAAACGGTGAAAGCAGTCAGTTCAATGCAGCATTTCTATTATCCAACAATTCCAGGATGTGACAGCATAAAAGACCCACAAGATAATGTTCCGACTCTGGTTTTAGCATGTTTACTCTCTTCTGGGTGAACTCTGACATCCAAATGCATTAATGCGGTGCCATTTTCAACTCTCATGCCACTCTCTCTCCTTGTATGTATCAGAATTTTAATGCCAGCTTCCCTGTTTGAGTTATGGTAATTTATTGTAATAGTGTATTTTGACCTTTTCAGTATTTTGTATTTTTATTGGATAGCTGTTTCACCTCTTCCCTGGAGGGTTAGCCAGGCTGAAAATGAGAGAGAATGGTAAGACCAACCAATCAAAATACAGAATATTAAAAAGGTCAACACACAAGAGCAAACTACTAATTTGGAAAACACACAAATGCGAAAAGAACGAAAGTTTCAAACAGCGCCGTGACCAGAGCAAGAACAAGTGGACAGAAGAAGGCTAAAGGGGCCCTCTCTACCCGTAGCACAGCAGTGAGTTCAATCTCTAAGAGTAAAGTAGCCCATCGTCAGAAACCAAAGCGGGGTAGGAAATCGGGGCAAACTCCAAAGGCTATAAACTATACCATTTCTGTTTCGACCCGGTCAATGCAATTGGCAGAGAGAGTTAGCAGGGTTGAAAGATCCCAGTCCAGGAAACCAGGGCACTTTTAACTGTAGTTTGCAATAACCAGATAAATATAGTATGTTCAACCCTCTACCTGCGGGCAGATTCATGTCTCAGGGGTCTAGAACTGATGTGCTCATCAGATCCTATTTTTGAAACTCTCCAGGAGTGAAATCCCCAAACCTTCCCAACTGACTCTTTCTAGCTTAACTATAATAATTAAAGCCTAATAATAAGCATATCTTGGCAGTCAAGATGAACAGAACTCTAAAAATCCAAAGGGCACCACTGCAAGTGGAACTTTCAGGACTGGTCTACTGAAGGTTATGGTCATCAACTAACTAGAAAGCACACTGAACCTGGGAGTGCATCCTCAGCCACTGAAACGGACCGTATTTCCTCATGTATAAGACACACCTTTTTTCGAAAAATGTGGGGTCTAAAAACTGAGTGCGTCTTATACAGTGGTGGTTGATTTTTTTACTTGCATTTCCCACCTTTTCACGCTTGTTGAGGTGTTGTATAAATTTTATGATGAATAAAACTTAAATTCAATAACTTTATGTAATACTTTTTTTTTTTTTCAAATTTCAGGCTGCAACATGAAGGTGCATCTTATACATGGGGAAATACAGTAACGGTCATGCACTGGTCGCTGGCTAGCTAGCACCGCAGCACAACACACCCAGCAGGTTGTCAGTATCCCAGGATGATCAGCGTCAGAAAAAGAGTCCCTTAAAGGAATCCACGTAAAACAAGGACCTAAATCACAGTACGAAGAGTGAAGAGACCTGAAAAAATAACCTGAAAATGTATGAAGAGATGATTTTGTTTTATATTTAATGAAATACAGGTTAAAGTTCTAAGCATGTTTTTTTTAATTTATTCATTTTTAGAGAGGAGAGAGAGACAGAGAGGGGGAGAGAGACAGAGAGAGAAGGGGGGAGGAGCTGGAAGCATCAACTCTCATATGTGCCTTGACCAGGCAAGCCCAGGGTTTCGAACCCGCGACCTCAGCATTTCCAGGTCGACGCTTTATCCACTGCGCCACCACAGGTCAGCTAAGCATGTTTTTAAAGTAAAAAGGCCTTAAGAACTGGGAAGTTGGGGCACAGCAATCATGAAAAGCCTCACTTTTACAAAACATTCTGAGGACCTCAGGTCAGGTCTCCTCTAAATCCTTTCATATTCCAGTTTTTGGTTGGGTTTTGTATTTTTTGTTTTTTTTAATGTCTTGATCCTTATTTTTTCTTATTCAGTCCCTATCATTTAACTGTTACCTGTGAGGTCCTGATATGTCAGCAGAGTTGAGAGCAACCTGGGTCACCCTACCATGTCACTTTCATCACCTTTCTGAACTTCTGTGTTGTTTACAAAACTTGCCATTTCCATTTGCTTTTGATTTACACAGGTCCTGCCAAAACATATGAAAATAGCCTGTATACTGTCCAAATATTGATGCCATACAGGTGTGTGTTAACCAGCTCTATTTGAGTACGGTTCAAATTTTAAAGTCTGCTAGTGAATATTGACAACTCTTAATTCCCTAGATAAACATTTAACAATGGGTACTCTAATAATGAAAACTCCAGCAAATGGACACTAGACTTATCTAAGTGCAAATCAGAATATATTCAATATAAAACATACCATAATCCATAAAAATGATTGCTGAAGTATATCCAGCTATTAACATTTTCTAGTCTGACTCTATGTATATGTGCTGCCAAACGAGCACTCTAGTCTGACTCTATGAATAGCAGTCTAAGCAGGTTGCATCATAAGATAAGAATTTGAGGGTGAAAACACTCTGTAGATTTGCAATGACTGTTCTTTGAGAATATTTAATATAGACCCTGGCCAGTTGGCTCAGTGGTAAAGCAGCCTGCTGTATGAATGTCCTGGGTTCAATTCCCCAGTCAAGGCACACAAGAGAAGCAACTATCTATTTCTCTCCCCCTCCCTCTCCCCTTTCTCTCCCTCTTCCCCTCATGCAGCCAGTGGCTTGATTGGTTTGAGTGTCCACTGAGGATACCAATACTGAGGATAGATTGGTTGATCCGAGCACATCAGCCTCAGGTGCTAAAAAATAGCTTGATTGCTAGCATCATCCCCAGACAGTAGTTTCTGGGTGGATCCTGCTCAAGACACATGTGAGAGTCTGTCTATCTCCCCTCCTCTCATTTACAAAAAATATATATATATATTTAATATATAATATACTCAGATTACACTGTTACATTTTTAAAAACCATGTACTACATAATCCTTGTTTCTAAAATATTATCTTTTATTAAACATTTACTGTGTAGCACAGACAATACTTTGCACTTTATATGCATATATTATTTAATTCTTTTAAAGGTCCAAAGAGAAAGGCATCCATAGCTACAAGTTACAGGTAATGAAATAAGACAGAAGTTAAACAACTTGCTGAAATGAAACATGTAACTGGTGGCAGGGGCAGAACTGAAACCCAGGTCTTTCTGACGCCAGATGCAGGTTTCTAACCACTCCCTGACAATACATAGAAAGGCATCTAGAAGAATTAAACTCCTGGGCTAAGATTGCAGATGTTTTTATTCACTTCTTTGTATTTTTCTGTATTTTTTTTTTACATCTTCTAAATTAAAGGTGATTGCTTATATAATCAAAGAAAAGAAAACCAGTTTTTGCAGGAAGTTCAGGTAAGAGATTGGAGATCACCACGTGGTTTGTGGCTAATGGAAGCTTTGTGGAGAAAAGGGAGGAAAGGGTCTGGCTGAGTAACAGCTTGAGGGAAGCCTCCGGCTGGCCAGGAGCCGTCACATGGAGGGTCTGGCACAGCCTGTCAGTGCCGCTGACACGGACACTGCTCACTCGATCTACTGAGGAGCTCAAAAGAAATTACTGCGGGGGGGGGGGGGGGGGGCGGGGGGAAGAACACTGACCACAGTCAAGACAAGGACACCCACCGAGTCCTATGAAGGCCGGTGGGACTGTCGTCCCCCATCCCACAGGCCCCACCCACAGCTCTGTCCTCCCCTTTGCTTCGAGGCTGACTCTATCCCAATTCAGGGCACTGAACACTGCAAATTGCTAATGTTTTCAAGACCTCAGTTAGTTCCCCAAGAACAGGGCCCTACCTTCCCACAGACTTCCTGGAGACTGCCTGGGGCTGTCCCAGCCTAGCTGGCCTGCTGCAATAGCTGCGTTCAGGCGTTCAAGCGAGGACTAGCCCCGCTGGGCTGCACTCTGTCGCACAGCCGGGACCTCCCTGACCCGGGCAGCCTGACCGTCTGAGCCGTCCCTGTGATCAGTTGCCATGGCTTTGCCCCCAAATTTCCTGTTGTCTGTCAATCTGTCAAAGTCTGTTCCCAAATGCTTACCCCGGGCTCTGCACAGCAGTGTGCAACAAACTACGACATTGATCTCTCAGGACCTGGGACTCTCCCTCTCTGGCCCCAAACAAGCGAAGTGGGCCCCATAAATGTTCCCATTCTGTGAATTCTGGGTAGGCAAAACTTGAGGAACACTGATTTTAAACCCCTCTGGTGGGTTTTCTTTGTCCCCATATACCATCCCCTTCAAACCTGGTCCATCTTAGCTCAGTAGGTCTAATTCAAATAATTATGGGTAATGGTATCATTTGTTTATTGTGTATCAGGCATTCTTCTAATTGCTTTATGTTAATATGGCTCTGAAACGTGTGGTAAGTTCTCTGGGCCTCTTTTGTTTCTCCTGGCAAATGGGGACCATGGCAATCTCTCCGAGACCCCTCCGGTCCCTCGGTGGACGTTGTGGTGCTGAGCACGGCGTTAACACACCAACTCTCGGTGCATGGTTCGCAGCTTGGCACCTGCAGAGAGAGGGAGACCAATTTAGAAACAGAAAAGAACGTTTTCTCTAAGATGATGTTTTCAAACCCTTCACCTAAAAAGAAATTGTTAGAATTGCCTGTAGAAGTGGAATAATAGGAGAGAGAATTGGTGTTCGGCAGGAGGAAGCAGGTTCGTGGTGAAATGGAACCTAAGAGCGATGGGGGGAATTGCAGGCAATGAGCCAGTTAGAAAATCAAGCCCAACAGTAAGAAATCAGCTTCCAAAGAGTTGCAGGTGCAGCCCAAGCCCAGAAGCATGACCGGGCCTTTCCACATAGCTCTAATCAGGGCTAATAAATAGTATTCATTCAAGGAACACAGTTCCACAGTGAGGGATGAGATTTAGTTAGTTACCGTAACACGCATTATTTCTTGGCATTTCCAGTACTCCTATGGGGGGGAAAAAAGAAAACATTGTTATTTTTCAATATACGCCTGAGTTTTGCACTCTCTCAGGCTATCATCAACCAGTTTTCATTTATCTCAGAAGACAAGTTATCTGCCTTGAGGTCTTACCTACCAGAGCTTGGTGTTAGTATCTATCCCTGCAAGGTAGGCACAGGGGTGACAGTCAGAGCCTGTCATCCTCACCCACAAGCAGCTCACATACCATATTTCCCCTTGCAGACACTGGTAAAACTATCATGAAAAATAAGATGAAAATCAAGTGACCTCCCCTCTCTGCCACTTCATGGAGTCTCCTATTTTCCAGACTAAATCACTTGTGAATATTGTCTCTTCTCCTCTCTGGAACAAATCATCAAATCAACTTTGGTTCTAACAATCGTTTGCCAGCTAATTGATACTTCCAGGCTCAGAGGTTCTGAGCATGACACCAAAGGATCTTTTTCTTTATAGTCATATAGCACCTTTCCCTAGAGAGATCTAACATTTGTAAATGTTAATTATTCATTAACACGCAGGTACGTCACTGCACTATAAAACTACAGATGATTTAAAATCAATAACCGTTTCTCACATAGTCACTATCCACGCAGACTTTATGCATGTCTATGCATGCATTAGTCTTTCTCCAATGATGGTCTGAAATCACCATTGACCAACCAACAACTAGTAGGGTCATAGTAGGAGATTTTAAAAACAGTATATTGAGAAAGATTAGGCCCTGGCCGGTTGGCTCAGCGGTAGAGCGTCAGCCTGGCGTGTGGGGGACCCGGGTTCGATTCCCGGCCAGGGCACATAGGAGAAGCGCCCATTTGCTTTTCCACCCCCACCCCCTCCTTCCTCTCTGTCTCTCTCTTCCCCTCCTGCAGCCAAGGCTCCATTGGAGCAAAGTTGGCCCGGGCGCTGGGGATGGCTCCTTGGCCTCTGCCCCAGGTGCTAGAGTGGCTCTGGTCGCGGCAGAGCGACGCCCCGGAGGGGCAGAGCATCGCCCCCTGGTGGGCGTGCCGGGTGGATCCCGGTCGGGCGCATGCGGGAGTCTGTCTGACTGTCTCTCCCAGTTTCCAGCTTCAGAAAAATACAAACAAAAAAAAAAAAAAAGAGAAAGATTAAGAGACTGTCAGAAGAGCTGGGGGGGTCTGTGACATTCTACCCTGAATTTCAGTTTTCTTATTTGTAAAATGAGAAAGTTATCAATCTCTTCAGCCAGCAGTATTAGGCTGTGGCACCTGCCCTATGAGCAGGACAACATCGGGAGTCGGGGGAACAGACATTTCCTCTATGCACTTGGTCCCTGTCTTTCTCTTGCACCTCTACAATCAATTGCACCCTTCAAAGCCGATTCCTGTCTTTCTTTCTCTCTGAAGACTTATTTGACCCCATCATCTCACAGTGAACACATCCTACATGGACACTGATACCACTTAAATGCTCCACATCAGCAGAGATCATTCACTGCTGTGTGTTGTTCTCATTGCTTTTGTATCTTGTCCAAATAACTAAATTGTAAGCACTGAATAGAAAGGATGTTTATTATGTTTTCAAACCCCAATCCTCCAAATCATAGAATTAGCACAGTAGGAAATCCATTCTTTGTTATTTTATCTATTTATGCTACTAGTAGTAAATTATGAAGGAGACCCTTCCGAAAATTTAGGGATCAACAGCCTCTCACTTGCACCGTGTCTAAGCCAGGATCTCTTTTGTCTCAATTGTCCATTCCTTTTGTCTCTTTCCTGAACACTCCCACCACTTTCCTCTAAGAGTATTGTCATTACCATCATGATATTTGTCCTTTCTCTGAAATTCCTCCTTAAAGACATCTAGAGGTGGATAAACTTGAAAGTGCAGGTAAAATAAAATTTAAAAATTCTAGAATAATATGAATTACCAAAATTGACCCAAGAAGAAATAGAAAAATTGAATGGTCTTATAATCGTGAAAGAAATTGACTTTGTAACTAACATTATTTTCCATAAAGGTAAAGCTAGGCCCAGGTGGATTTGCAGTAAAGTTCCACCAAATAGCCAAGAAAACTGTAATTCCAATATTACATAAACTCTTTCATAGAATATGCAATTTTTTCTTTTTTTTTTTTTTTTTTTTTTTTTCTTTTTCTTTTTTCTGAAGCTGGAAACAGGGAGAGATAGTCAGACAGACTCCCGCATGCGCCTGACCGGGATCCACCCGGCACGCCCACCAGGGGCGATGCTCTGCCCACCAGGGGGCGATGCTCTGCCCATCCTGGGCGTCGCCATATTGCGACCAGAGCCACTCTAGCGCCTGAGGCAGAGACCACAGAGCCATCCCCAGCGCCCGGGCCATCTTTGCTCCAATGGAGCCTTGGCTGCGGGAGGGGAAGAGAGAGACAGAGAGGAAAGCGCGGCGGAGGGGTGGAGAAGCAAATGGGCGCTTCTCCTGTGTGCCCTGGCCGGGAATCAAACCCGGGTCCTCCGCACGCTAGGCCGACGCTCTACCGCTGAGCCAACCGGCCAGGGCCAATTTTTTCAATTAGTGCAACTTCATACCAACATCAGACAAAGATAATATGGAAAAATTAAACTCACGGGTCAATTTCTCTCCTGAATGTTGGTGCAAAAATTGCAAACAACCTACTAGCAAAATGAATACAGCCATGTGTAAAAACAGTAATTTATAATGACTAAATTGGGACTATGCCAGAAAGGCAAAACTGATTCAACATTCAAAAATGTATATATGTTCATCTTCCCTCCCTCATCCATTCAGATCAATTCAGAGCAATTAAAGTCTCACCATCTTCTCACACAGTCGCCTCATTTCTTTCCTTTCTATCCCGACCCACTCAACCCTGACCAAAGGCAGTGCATTCCGGGCCTGGGTTTCTTTTACAGCATTCTCACAGTCTGGGATGTTTCCCACAGGAATATTAACACCTTCAAAATGTGATTACCCCAAATCTGTTGACTGTCTAATCTTTCCAGAATTTCAGGGACTTATAAGGAAATGCAATACAATAGCAGGAGGCCCATTTTCACAATATTTAATAGAAAAATCAATTAATCCCCAAACCAGATATGACCCTTATAGTCATTTACAATCTTAACATTAATTCCCAAGCAGAAATAATGTTTCCTAAACCCAACATATCATATCATCTAGATCCATGTCATTATCAGCTTTCATAGATAAGGAGTCATATTAGCACAGTGAAGAGATTAACGAAAATATAAAGGAGGAAAAATTAAGCCCACGTGGCTTCAGCTCTCACAGCATGGCAGTCAGTCATGCCAGGTATTCAAAGTTCACCGCCTATAAAGAATGAAAGAAGAATCTCATCAACACACTATGTTTCCTATATTCTAAGAAAATACCCCTGGGAAAGAAGAAAAAGGACCAATCCTCATATCCTCCCTCAGGACCATTTTTCTTTCAATAATCTGTGCCTGCTTCCTTCCATTCCCTCTCCAACCCTGCGTACCTGCACCCTAAACGTCCCTGAATGGGGCTGTGCCCAGTAGCACGCAGTTAATCTCCATCCAAGTCCATGGCTTTATACCTCCTCTGATCCCAAGAAGCATGCACTTCTCTCTGTAGTTTTCCAAATATGAAGGTGAGGCTGACTCATTTTGTGTAATATTTCAGTCTCTATGACTACTGTCTTGTCCTGCCATTCTGGAGCCTAGGTTTGTCCCACAAATGTCTGCCTCAGAGGAAAACGAGCACCTCCCCACCTCACTCCTTAGCCTTTGCTTCCATATTTGCTCCACACCCATTGGAAAGATTTCTCAATTTCAACTGCTTCTGGAGAATTTCCCAAACCTGCTCTCAGTCATCACATGAGCTTCAAAATCCCATAACTCTTGTCCTCTTTCAAGGTTTGAACTCCCCAGGTCCTGGCAGCTCAACTTTACTTTCCCAGAACATGGGTTCAGAGGGCTTTTTAAACCTTCGATCTGCAAGTGGGATTCATCCCATAATCACAAGGATGGTTCAACAAACATAAAACAGTTCATGTAATACACCATTATCAACAAAGCAAAGGACAAAAACCATCTGATCCTATCAATAGATGCAGAAAAGGCATTCAATAAAATACAACACAATTTTATGTTTAAAACACTCAACAAAATGGGTATAGAAGTAAAATATCTCAACATAATAAAGGCCATTTATGATAAACCATCAGCTAACATTATATTAAATGGCATAAAACTGAGGACTTTTCCCTTAGAATCAAGAACAAGACAAGGTTGTCCACTCTCTCAACTCTTATTCAGCATAGGGCTGGAAGTTCTAGCCAGAGCAATCAGACAAGAAAAAGAAATAAAAAGCATTCATATTGGAAAAGAAGAAGTAAAGGTTTCACTTTTTGCAGATGATATGATCTTATACATCAAAAACCCCAAAGACTCCACAAAAAGACTACTAGAAACAATAAACCAATAAAGTAAGGTCACAGGATACAAATTAATATACAAAAGCCCACTGCCTTTCTATATGCCAACAATGAAACATCAGAAAACAAACTCAAAAAATAATCCCCTTCATGGTTGCAACAAAAAATAAATAAAATACCTAGGAATAAACATAACAAAGAATGAAAAAAGGACCTATATAATGAAAACTACAAAGCATTGTTAAGGAAAATCAAAAAAGATACAATGAAATGGAAAAATATTCCTTGTTCCTGGATAGGAAGAATAAATATAGTAAAAATGACTATATTACCCAAAGCAATATACAAATTTAATACAATTCCCATCAAAATTCCAATATCATTTTTTAAGGAAATGGAACAAAAATCATCAGATTTATATGGAACTGTAAAAAACCCCGAATAGCCAAAGCAATCCTAAGGAAAAAGAACGAAGCTGGGGGCATTACAATACCTTACTTCAAATTATATTATAGAGCCACAATAATCAAAACAGCATGGTACTGGCAGAAAAATAGACACTCAGACCAATGGAACAGAATAGAAAGCCCAGAAATAAAACCACAGATATATGGTCAAATAATTTTCGATAAAGGGGCCAACAACACACAATGGAGAAAAGAAAGCCTCTTCAACAAATGGTGCTGGGAAAACTGGAAAGCCACATGCAAAAGAATGAAACTTGACTACAGTTTGTCCCCTTGTACTAAAATTAATTCAAAATAGATCAAAGACCTAAATATAAGACCTGAAACAATAAATTACATAGAAGAAAACATAGGTACTAAACTCATGGACCTTGGTTATAAAGAGCACTTTATAAATTTGACTCCAAAGGCAAGGGAAGTGAAGGCAAAGATAAATGAATGGGACTACATCAGACTAAGAAGCTTTTGCACAGCAAGAGAAACTGACAACAAAACAAACAGACAGCCAACTAAATGGGAGATATTTTCAAACAACAGCTCAGATAAGGGCCTAATATCCAAAATATGCAAAGAACTCATAAAACTCAACAACAACAAACAAACAATCCAATTAAAAACTGGGGAGAGGACATGAACAGACACTTCTCCCAGGAATATAAATGGCCAACAGATATATGAAAAGATGTTCATCTTCACTAGCTTTAGAGAAATGCAAATCAAAACTACAATGAGATACCACCTCACACCTGTTAGATTAGTTATTATCAACAAGACAGGTAATAACAAGTTTTGGAGAGGCTGTGGAGAAAAAGGAACCCTCATCCACTGTTGGTGGGAATGTAAAGTAGTACAACCATTATGGAAGAAAGTATGGTGGTTCCTCAAAAAATTAAAAATAGAGCTACAATATGACCCAGCAATCCCTCTACTGGGTATATACCCCCAAAACTCATTGCTATGTAAAGACACTTGCAGCCCTATGTTCATTGCAGCATTGTTCACAGTGGCCAAGACATGGAAACAACCAAAAAGCCCTTCAATAGATGATTAGATAAAGAAGATGTGGTACATATATACTATGGAATACTACTCAGCCATAAGAAATGATGACATCAGATCATTTATAACAACATGGATGGACCTTGATAACATTATACTGAGTGAAATAAGTAAATCAGAAAAAATGAAGAATTATATGATTCCATACATAGGTGGGACATAAAAAGAGACTCAGAGACACGGACAAGAGTGTGGTGGTTACGGGAGGGTGGGGGGAGGAAGGAGAGGGAGGGGTGGGGGAGGGGCACAAAGAAAACCAGATAGAAGGTGACGGAAGACAATTTGACATTGGGTGATGGGTATGCAATATAATCAAACATCAAAATAACCTGGAGAGGTTTTCTCTGAACATATGTACCTTGATTTATCAATGTCACCCCATTAAAATTAATAATAAAATAAAAAAGAAATGAAAAAATAAAAAAGAAACAAAACAAAACTCATGGGCACAGACAACAGTATTGTGATTGCCAGAGAAAAAGGGAGATGGGGGAGGTAGAAGAGGGTGAAGGAAGGAAAATGGTGATGGAAGGAGACTTGGGATGGTAAACTGTCAGTGTAATGTGCAGATGTTGTATAGAATTGTACACCTAAAACCTATATAATTTTATTAATCAATGTCATGCCAATAAATTCTATTTTTTTAAAAGTATAATTAGGAAATATATTCCTGCCTTTAAAATTCATTGAGAAGAGTTAATTTGATTATATATGAGCAAACAAATATATTCATTGTCAAAAAGCATTCTTTTTTCTAGTTGGGTTTTTTAAAAGAGCTTTTTATTTTGAAATAATCACAGATTCACAGAAAGTTGCAGAGATAGTACAGATTGTCCTTGTGTTCTTCACCCCATTTTTCTAGTGATTCCACCTCCGAAACAGGAAATTGACAAGGGTATAAAAGAAAGTATATGGTTACACAAAGGCCTCCAGTGCTACCCTTGGATAGTCACACCCACCTCCTCCCTCTCCCATCCCTAACCCCTAAGGAAAAAAAAAATCACCTTAGATCTGCCCTTAATGGTCTTGTTCCTCCCATCCCAATCTAAGAGCTAAGCCATTTGCCAACCATCCAACATCTTTCACACCTTCTGTTCCTCTTCTCAGAGGTCTCTTCAGGCCTAGAAAATTGAAAACTATTTTTGAGCTGATTCCATTTCTCCCTGAGATACCTCCCAAGATCTAAGCATTTTCTGTCCACATACCAATTCCTAAATCCTTCTCGCTCATTTCCTGCAGACCTTTCCACCTCCAGTGAGCAAACTTGATTCCTAGCCATAGCAAATTGTTGCTTTGTTGTTGTTGCTTGCTTGCTTCCTTCTTAACCACTCACTTTTGGATAATTCCATGAACTTGTTGTCTCCCTGATTTAGCCTAAGAAGATCCATGCCACCTGCGTATAAAGCCCACGTCCTTGTTCTACTTAGTCCATTCATGGGTAAACTGCACCACCTGCTAAGGTTTCAGCCCGTCTTCTATGTATTTCTAAGAACTCCCTCTCTCTATGGAAAAAGAAAACAAACAAAAACAAGAGAATAAAATAAAATTTGAGTCCATTAATACCAACTCAGTCTATAATCCAGACACTAAAGGCATTTGCATCAGAAGTCTGTAATTTGGAAGTGAACTTTTTTCGAGAACCCAGAAGTTCGACCTCTGCCAAACCCAAATTCCTGCTAATCAAAGTCAAGGCACAAACTCTCTTTACCTCTCTGAGTTTTGCTAATGAAAACCAGAGCTGCTCTTGACAATACAAGTTTCTGCAGGCAGCTAAAGCCCAACTCCCGGCTGTTGTGCATTACTCCACCTCTGTGCGCTGGTGGACAGCAGTTGGTAAGGGTAAACCCCCCAGATCTCAGACCCTAGACCAGCGGTAACCATGGCTGATGTCATCCGCTTCTCTGCTGTGTCCTAACAGAGTCTCTGGCTGAGGAATCTGGCTGTAAATCCCTTTCTGGTCAAAAGCCTGATGATCTAGGCTGAGCCTCACACAGGATTCCCAAGCTCCTCTGGACTCTTTCCTTACCTTAAGAGGTCCCTTGGAGCCGCTGGGCAGTCTGCTCCATGTCCCCTTCCCCAGGGACTCCTCCCTGGACCCACCTCACTGTTTTAAGGGCAGAGTTGCTCCCAGCCCCGCATTACTGTGGCCTGTCTTACCACACCACCTGCTTCACGTGAAAGAGAAGAGAGCCATGCCCAAACAACCCCAGCGAGGAGGAGGACGTGAACCTTCTTTCCCCCTCCCCTGGTGTCCTTGAGGTCTCCATTTTCACCTTCTACCCACAGCAGGTCCCCTCCTTCCCCCCTCCTCCCCGAAGTCCCAAAGAGCTCTGCAAATGAAACTGTGGCCAACTTATCACGGTTCTCACTTGAAGCATCCAACAGCAGAAATAATGGAATGGAACCTCTGACATGCATCCCTTCTCAGGAGTTCAAAGGAAATAGAGATGAGATTACGGCCACTAGAATCCGTCCAGCTGATTATCGCCGCTGGCGGTGACACGCTGCTGCTGTTTCCTGATCTGTGCGGCGATAAGCAGAGCAGACGGAGCGAGTCTGCAGGGAGCGCGCGCTGCGTGTTCCCGGAGCCGTGTTCTCCTGGCTCAGCCACTTGAATCAAGCCATATGCACTGTGGGCTGATTTTGATTCTTAGTAACAACTGTTTAAAAGAGGACAGAGGCAAGGATTCCAGATTTGTTGACTCTTGTTGTTCTAGGAATGCAGGAGGAGTGAAGGTTCTGTTCCCAGCCCTTCCCAAGGGAGGTAGATCACTCACTGGGGACCGGCTACCTTAGAAGTAGCTGCGGGGTAGCTGCAACATATGCCTGGGCCTTTGAAGAGGTGTGGACTTAAATCAGAGGTCTCAAACTCGCAGCTGCGGGCCGCATGCGGCCCGCCCACCAATTTTGTGCGGCCCGCAGACTGGCCCGCAGATTAATCCACGAAGTTTGATTAGTCTGCGGGCCGCACAAAATTGGTAGGCGGGCCGCATGGCAACGAGTTTAAGATCCCTGGCTTAAATGAAAGGATTGGGTTTTTTTACTCATATTCACCAAAAACACGAATTTCTCCTCCTGGGTGATTATAAGAACTCACAGCACTCTGATGTGATTATAACATATTCTGAAAGGTTTATCATGTCCTATGAGCACAAGAAGAATTTTTAACAGTGGAATTCCACAACTGGACCATGACGTTGGTAAGATAATAAGCAATGCTGGTTTGGGGGTTCTTTTTCATTCACAGACTCATATATTCATGCGTTCATTCAACAGGCTTTGTGCAGTGGGCCTCAGCCAGGTTCTAGCGGTGGGGTGAGGTTAATCAGGCTGCGACAAGGACCCTCCTCAGAGCACACAGGTGCCTCCGTAGATATAACTGGCCTTCCCAAAGTTCCAGGTACATACACACTGCCTCCCCTCCTCCCACCCCTCCTTCCCAACTGGGCAGTCAAAATACTCCCATTCTTCTCATGGTCAAGAGACCATAAATCACAATGAAGAAGTTATTTTAAAGAATATGTGAGTTGGTTCCTTTCTGTTCTAAATCCACCTCTGCAGCTAAAACTACAGACCATCCCATTTCAAAGTTAGTGAGGAACTCTGGTTCAACTACTCACCTGATGGTTGAGTCCTCTCTACAACACCCCCACCAAAGGGGGGGGGGGGTGTTATAATCACATCAGAGTACTGTGAGGTCTTATAATGACCCAGGAGAATAAGAGTCAATAATCTGTGCTTAAATGCTTCCAGTGACAGGGAACTCACTACCTTATTAGAAGTTCTTCTCCAACTACTTCTGAATCTCAGGACCTGAGCCAAGCTTAATTTTGCTATCCTGTATCTTTTACCCATTGGGTTCTACCAGTTGGTACTACACAGAACAAGTCCAATTCTCGCCCTAGATACTAAACATGTCCTGTGTCTTCTCTCCTCCTGGCCAAGGATCTGCAGTTCTTTGATCTGTTTATCACATCATCAGCTTATTGTGTGACATTGAAGTTGCTAGATGCAATACCTCTATTATTTCATTTAATTATTATAATCATCCTGTGAAGATTTTTTTCCCCTTTGTATACATGGAAAAACTGAGGCTCAGTAGCTTAAGCAGCATGCCCCAGAAACTCAGCTAGTGTGGCAGAATATGGATTTTAGCCCATGGTTAACTAACTCCACAGTCCACGGCAATGGCTCTCTATCCTCGTAGCTCTCTTATACTTAAAGTTCTGTTTGTAGATATAATTTTTAGGTTTGTCCACCACTCTTTCATGTTCCCTCCTTCTCTAAAAGCATATTCTCACCTGCCTTGGCATATCGGTCTCAGTTTTCACAGTTTCCTTACAGCGTGAAATCATTGGTAGGTTAGGGACTTGTAGAATTATAAAATAGGTATTCATAATGACTTAGCTGTGTCCCACAGAAGTAGAAAAAGATTACCACTTGAACTATTCAATCACCTCTTACTCTGCCCAACAAAAGTTTGAATGCTCCCTAGTTCAGTGCTCTGAACAAGGAATACAAAGATGATCAAAAAATGGTTATTCCATCAAGGGAGACAAATAAGTAAAAAAAAGTAATCATGAGACATGAGGGTGTATGAAGAGCCCCGTGATCACGGTAGAGAGCAGGGTAGGTCCTGCTCGGTGCTGGAATATGGGAGCGGAAGTTAGAGGATTCTCTTAAGGAATGAGGCTTCTTAACAAAGAGGTTAATGGTTGACGGGGTGGGGGTACTCCAGGCTCATTCTAGAATGAGTAAAGCCGCTGTCATGAAGTGGCTTGGTGTCATCCAGGAACACAGAATTTTCTGGTAACACCAATGTATGAAATACAAGAAAGAAGGGAAGATAGACTATAAAGCTGAAAATAAGCTGCTAGGGCAAGATAGGGCACTAAGTCTTGACATTGGACGTAGTGTGCTCGGAGCCATCATGAGTATTTAAGTAATAGAAGCCGATCTATGTTTTACAAAGCTATCTCTGGTGCCTTTGTTGTGAGTTCTAGAATAAGGTAGCCTTTATAGAACCCCTAGGCTTGCAATAATGCTGGCCAAAGTTTTATTTACTTCTTTTCGGCCAAATCACATAGTTTACTCTCCACTAACCCTTCTTTTCAGATGTGATGTTAAGTCATGTCTTCCCAGCTGTGAGCAGTGGGGCCCAGGTTTGGGAACTTCCACTCATCCCAGTGCATCGATCTGGTTAAATTTGGTCCTCTTGTCCTCATGTTTACACGCTTCAAGATGTTGATTTTTATTTTCAACATGCTTACAAGTTTCCCAGCTTCATGTTAGACATTAATAAACCTCTTGATGCAAATCACAGATTAAAAGAAAAAAAAAAACAAAACAGAAGGCAAGGGCAGATCTCCAAGCTTGTCACTACACACTTCCCACTGGATTAACAATTACTTTTAAATCAGTCCCTTTAAAAATAGAGCTCTTTAATCAGCAGCTATTCCACTCACTTGTGCCTTTTCTTGCCAAACATCACGCTGACATTGAGCATTCCGGATGAAGTTAATCACACAGAGCGTGCTGCTCATGGTGAGCCCACGTTGGCTGCTCATGTATGTGGCTTCCTCTTCTAGGTGCTCACATGCCAGCCCTTTAGTCTTCCATTAGACATTCTTGAAATCTATTTAGTTGCAGATTCCATCTTCTCTCCTGGTTGGAAATCCAAACTCCATTAGCTTGTCTCCTATTTTCCAAACCACTTATATTCTCCATAGCTCACCAAGATCACCCATGGAATTTGGTAGAGCTACTGTGACAGGTTTCTTTCAGTAATACGGGATATACTTTCCCAGCCTAGGATACCACAAATGTCTGTTTCATCATCTGTGAGATGGGGAGGAGTTTGATAATTAAATAACGTAATGCACCTAAAAGACCCATGTCTATAGCACATAGGAAACACTACCATTCAAATTTGTAAAAAGCCACCATGTCACTTCGTTTCCTTCTGAATATCATGTCAATACCTCCAGTTCAATTGACTTAAAACCGCAACTCTTCTAAAATCTGCACTTCATCCTGTTTCCTAATTCTGTAAATGATGCCAATATTCTTGCAGGCACATAAGCTCGACACTCAAGGACAGGTTTGATCCATCGCTTGCCTTCACCTCACATCTACCAGTGTTAGTCTGGTGGATTCTACTCCTGCAATCCCTCAAACACAGCCCTTTCTTTCCCTCCCCTGGCCACTGTCATAGGTGAAATGTTTGTGTCCCCCAAACATACATATCTTGAAGCCCTAGCCACCAATGCAACTGTATTTGACCATATGGCCTACAAGAAGATGATAAAGAATTAATGAGGTCATAATGGTGGGGCCCTAACTCAAAGGGCTGGTGCTCTTATAAGAAGAGGAAGAGTCACCAGAACTCTCCCTCTACCGTATGAGGACACAATGAGAAAATGGCCATCTGCAAGCAGGAAGAGAGTCCTCACCAGGAATCAAATTGGCCAGTACCTTGATCTTGGATCCCAGCCTCCAGACTGTAAGAAATAAATTTCTGTTGTTGTAAGCCCCCCGGTCCGAGGTATTTTGCTATGGCAGCCCAAGCTGACTATGACAGCCACCACCTTACCTGAGACCTTCATTGCTTATCTGGGTAAAGCAATAGCCTCCTAACTCTTACCCCGTCTCTTCACTTGCTCCACCCAGTCCCTCTCGCTCACCATTGCCACCTTCAACTTCCTGAATTCTGCCCAGATCACCTGTCACTGCCTATTGTGTATCAGATTGGGCATAAACTCACCACTACTTTCAAGATATTGCAGATAAGCTTTGAATACTAAGCCTCTTTTTTTCTTTTCTTTTTCTTTACAGAGACAGAGTCAGAGAGAGGGATAGATAGGGACAGACAGACAGGAACGAAGAGAGATGAGAAGCATCAATCATCAGTTTTTCGTTGCAACACCTTAGTTGCTTATTGATTGCTTTCTCATATATGCCTTGACCGTGGGCCTTCAGCAGAGCGAGTAACCCCTTGCTCGAGCCAGCGACCTTGGGTCCAAGCTGGTGAGCTTTGCTCAAACCAGATGAGCCTGCGCTCAAGCTGGCAACCTCAGGGTCTCGAACCTGGGTCCTCCGCATTTCAGTCCAATGCTCTATGCACTGCGCCACCACCTGGTAACCCTCTTTATGATCCCAATCTATCCCTGAAAACTTGGATCCTCCATCCCTGATATGCCCTCCATTCCAGACCGGTGAAGAGTCTCACCATTCCTAAGAAACATGATGGTCATTTGCACTTTTTTACTCAACTCTGCACTCCTACAGTATGTTCTTCAGGAATGTATTCAGCCGCAAGAGACAAAGTAACCGACTGAGAGTGATGTCAACAATTAGGAATTTATTACTCTCATAACAAATCCAGGGACGGGGAGTTGCTGCTGTCAGTTGCTCTGTCATGCCGACAGAAACCAGGACTTCTTTTTCTTTGCTCCTCCTCAAAATTAAAATATGGATGCCACCACTCCAGACACTGAATCAGTGTTCAGTGTATGAAAAGTCACTCTCTTCTACTGCACAATAGTCAAAATATTTCCAGAGCCCACCACAGACTCCTACTTACAGCTAATTGTCCAGAATGCAAGCCCATGGCCACCCTTACCTGCAAGGGGAGCTGGAAAAGTGAACATTTCAAAGCATCCGAGGCCCTGGCTGGTTGGCTCAGCGGTAGAGCGTCGGCCTAGCGTGCGGAGGACCCGGGTTCGATTCCCGGCCAGGGCACATAGGAGAAGCGCCCATTTGCTTCTCCACCCCCCCCCCTTCCTCTCTATCTCTCTCTTCCCCTCCCGCAGCCAAGGCTCCATTGGAGCAAAGATGGCCCGGGCGCTGGAGATGGCTCTGTGGCCTCTGCCTCAGGCGCTAGAGTGGCTCTGGTCGCAACATGGCGACGCCCAGGATGGGCAGAGCACCGCCCCCTGGTGGGCAGAGCACCGCCCCTGGTGGGCGTGCCGGGTGGATCCCGGTCGGGCGCATGTGGGAGTCTGTCTGACTGTCTCTCCCTGTTTCCAGCTTCAGAAAAATGCAAAAAAAAAAAAAAAAAAAAAAAAAAAAAGCATCCGAGCGAGGCACAACCACACCCAGAACAAAACTGGGACACTGTTAGTAAGGCATAAGGAGGCAGTTGATACTGGCTGGGCAGCTAGTATAGACACAAGACCCTGACGTTTATTTGGGGTGGCAGGATTCTTATGTTTATTTCTCTTCAAACATCGCCCAAGAGTTCTTGCACATACTTTGTATTCAATACATAACCACTCGTTATATTACCAGTTTATGACTATCTACAAATGGCTCCACAATCAATAAGTACTTGCTGCCCTGCATTAGGTCTGTTGGAAGAAAACAAGGAGTAAAGGAAATTATATGTGTCCGCAAGTTAGAGAGACAAGTGACCACTGCTCAATTATTTTCCAAAAACATAGTCATTTTGGGACTCGTCTTGCCTCCCCAGCACCAGCATTCAACTTTGCTCAGCAAACCCTTTCTTCAGTGGTTAGTTTACCCGATAATTCTCAGCCCGGACTGAGTCACATTACTCTGCCCTCTGGTGTCTCTGGGTTGATTGGACAAGGTTTTACAATAGGTGTGTTAAAAAAACTTTGTTACAAAGCAACATATAGGCATACTTCACTTTTTTGTGCTTCGCTCAATTGCCTTTTGTCAATACTGCATTTTTTCATTAATTGAAGGTCACTCTCTCCACCAGCAAAAAGATGACAACTCTCTGAAGGCTCAGATGATGGTTAGCATTTTTTAGCAATAAAGTATTTCTTAATTAAAGTATGTACCTTGTAATTTTTCTAAACAATTGCACTTAGTACACTGCAATGTAAATATAACTTTTCTACTCACTGGAAAGCCAAAATATTGGTGTGACTTGCTTTATTGCGACATCTGCTTTATTGTGGTGGTCTGGAACCAAACCTGCAATATATCTGGGGTATGCCCATAATTAAACATTATTTCATGAACAGCATTTAATAGGCAGGAGGCAGCCCTGGCCAGCTAGCTCGGTGGTAGAGCATCGACTCGGTGTGTGGAAGTCTCGGATTTGATTCCCAGCCAGGGCACACAAGAGAAGCACCCATTTGCTTCTCCACCCTTTCCCCTCTCCTTCCTCTCTGTCTCTCTCTTCTCTTCCCGCAGCCAAGGCTCCATTGGAATAAAGTTGGCCCTGTGCACTGAAGATGGCTGCATGGCCTCCATCTCAGGTGCTAGAATGGCTCTAGTTGCAACGGAGCAATGGCCCAGATGGGCAGAGCATCGCCCCCTAGTGGGCATGCAGGTGGATCCCAGTTGGGCGCGTGTGCTGTGTCCCCACTTCTCCAGAAAAATACAAAAAAAAAAAAAAGGCAGGAGGCAGCCATTAGATGTGATTCTACAGGCCCTGGCCAGTTTGCTCAGTGGTGCAGCATCAGCCCAGCATGTGGATGTCCTGGGTTCAATTCCCAGTCAGAGCACACAGGAAAAGTGACCATCTGTTTCTCTAACCTTCCCCCTCTCTACTCTCTCTCTCTCTCTCTCTCTCTTTCCCTCCCACAGTCATGGTTCAATTGGTTCGAGCACATAGACCCGGGGTGCTGAGGATGGCTCTGTGGAGCCTCCACCTCAGGAGCTAAAAATAGCTCAGTTGCAAATATGGCCCCAGATGGCCAGAGCATTGACCTCAGACAGGGGTTGCCAGGTGGATCCTGATCACATCACATGTAGGAGTCAGTCTCTCTATCTCCCCTCCTCTCACATGGAAAGGAAGAGAAAGAAAAAGAAATGATTCTACAGAATTAATGATATACGTA
This sequence comes from Saccopteryx leptura, assembly GCF_036850995.1. Classification (NCBI taxonomy): domain Eukaryota; kingdom Metazoa; phylum Chordata; class Mammalia; order Chiroptera; family Emballonuridae; genus Saccopteryx; species Saccopteryx leptura. Next base: position 194,890,347 of record NC_089506.1, read on the forward strand.
AATAAGTATTAAATAAATACAGTCTACAAAGCAGAGTACACATGCTCAGTAATCACTGATAAGATACATTGTGTGTAGGGGGACGTGGATATGGGCGGGTCTGCATTAGGAATAGAGCTAGAAATATAAGCAAAGAGATTTTTTAAAAGTATTTACTAAGTTATTGACAGCGAGAGCATCTAGGCACTGCATTATAAAGGGCTTTTACTTTTTTTTTTTTTTTTTTTTTTTTTTTTTTGCATTTTTTTTTTTTTTTTTTCATTTTTCTGAAGCTGGAAACAGGGAGAGACAGTCAGACAGACTCCCGCATGCGCCCGACCGGGATCCACCCGGCACGCCCACCATGGGGCGGCGCTCTGCCCACCAGGGGGCGATGCTCTGCCCATCCTGGGCGTCGCCATATTGCGACCAGAGCCACTCTAGCGCCTGGGGCAGAGGCCGAGGAGCCATCCCCAGCGCCCGGGCCATCTTTGCTCCAATGGAGCCTTGGCTGCGGGAGGGGAAGAGAGAGACAGAGAGGAAAGCGTGGCGGAGGGGTGGAGAAGCAAATGGGCGCTTCTCCTGTGTGCCCTGGCCGGGAATCGAACCCGGGTCCTCCGCACGCTAGGCCGACGCTCTACCGCTGAGCCAACCGGCCAGGGCCGGCTTTTACTTTTTGTTTTTGTTTGTCGGTAGTTTCCAGATTTTCTAAAATGAAACTGTACTGTGTTTGTAATGAAAAAGAAAAAGGTTTTAGTTTTTGTTTTGTCTTAACTTTGAGGGGTTTTAGGAGATAAGCCAGGCTTCTGATGCTTCCTTCCCATGATGACCCAAATTCGATTACATGAGATAAGGGCCAGTGGACTTCAGTGGCCACAGATTTGAGACAGCCTCTGGGTGTGACAGCAAAACCATTTGAAGAGCAGGAGTGAGTCGCTAACTCTCATTTGCAGCTCCAGCTACACAAGGAGTGAAATGTAAAGACAGCTGAACCTGGAAGTAGGCGATGCACAACTGAAAATATTTTTCCATGGACGCTTACTCACACGTTGCATATCTTCAGAGGTTCCCATTCACTGCAACATGTGACCCCAGACAATGAAATCATTCAGCAGGGAGGAACTGTCTTTGGTGCTCTGAATGCTACCCCTTGTACTTCAAGCCTCCTTGAATAAATCCATTCTGGAAAGCTCATTGCTTTTCTTCTTTTGTTTTAGTAATGGAAAGCCTTTACATAGGATGGGCTCACATCGATTGGGTGACAATGACCATGACATTCAAGTGATTCCCATTTTACATGCAGTGCTGAGCTGAGTGCCAGCTTTATCTTACTACTCACATGACAAAGCAGCCACTTATCAGTAACAACTAGAGCAGAAAAGGCTGGGGAGTTTCAGAGAGCCCAGGCGATTGGCACCATTGCTGCTAGATCTGGTGTCACGTCCCAAATTAACCCCTGGAAATCTCAGCAAAATCATGACCTGTCTTCTAGAACACACTGGCTTCAAGAAGTTAATCTTTCCACTTACAAGGGGTTATGACTAAGACTTACAGGATATGTTACAAGAAAATAAATGGAATATGGTCAGAAACAATACTTCTTGCCTAAGACTACACCATGATAGAGCCAATGTAGTAAAAAAAAAAGAACTTAGGCCCTGGCCGGGTGGCTCAATGGTAGAGCGTCGCCTGGTGTGTGCAGGTCCCAGGTTTGATTCCCGGCCAGGGCACACAGGAGAAGCGCCATCTGCTTCTCCACCTTTCCCCCTCTCCTTTATCTCTATCGCTCTCTTTCCCTACTGCAGCCAAGGCTCCATTGGAGCAAAGTTGGCCCAGGCTCTGAGGATGGTTCTGTGGCCTCTGCTTCAGGTGCTAGAATGGCTCCAGTTGCAATAGAGCAATGCCCTGGATGGGCAGAGCATCGCCCCCTGGTGGGCATGCCGAGTGGATCCTGGTCGGGCGCATGCGGGAGTCTATCTGCCTACCTGCTTCTCACTTCAGAAAAAAAAAATACAAGAAAAAACAAAAAACCTGAAGTTGTAAAACACAACAGATAGTGGACATATAGATTTGAACCTAGTTTCTGGCTGTATCAGACATGTTCTAAGCTCAAGGGGAAAGGTTACGAATGTCTCTAGATTTTCTTTTAGGTTGTCCTGCCAGGATCCTAAGACAAGGAAGGAGGCAGAGCTTCGGGATAGATGCTCAACACAGAAATAAATTCAGTGTATTGAATTTCTCTGGAAACTAAACTTTCCAGAGGGTGGTAGTGGAGAGTGAGGATCTGATGCTATAGAAGGGTCAACTTTCTATGAAAACGTCAACTATAAAAAGGTTGTTGTCAACTCAGCACTACTAGGCCCTTTGACTCCTCATTGTAACTTAAGAAAAGCCAAAAAATGCATTTCCCAGGATTCCTTTCTCCATATAGTACCGAGTTACCCAGTGAGAGGCAACCATTGGAGATTTGGGAGGTGGGAGAAAATCTCATTACTCTCTGAAGGCAGATGACAAAAGACACGAGATCGGAGAGGAGGTTTACTGGCTTCCTAGTGAACCCTTTCAAACTCCTCCACTTTGTGCACACGTATGCATGTATGCATGTGTGTGTGTGCACGTGTTATGTGTCATTTAGTCAACTCCGACTCCTGGAGAACCTATGAATGAGTGACGTCCTGTCCTCAACCGTCCTGCTCAGCTCCTGTAGACTTGCCTACGGTTTCTTTTATTGAGTTAATCCATCTAATATTTGGTCTTCTTTTCCTGATGCCTTCTATCTCTCCCAGCATTATTGCTTTTCCAAAGAGCCCTGCCTTCTCCTGATGCACGTGAAGTAGGACAGCTTCAGTTTTGCATTTTTGCCTCCAGCGATGCTTCTCACTCATTTGCTCCAGGACCCACTTGTTTGTCTTCCTGGCAGTCCAGGGTGTCCACAGAGCCAACCCTCTTCCAACACCATATTTCACATAAATCAAATTTTCTTTCCCATCAGGCTTCTTCACTATCCAACTTCCCCATCCATATATAACACGCAGGTGTGGGTGAGGTTAGCCTTGGTCTCTAACGACACATCATTGGCTTGATGATATTGCCTAATTCTTCTGTTGCTGCCCTTCCAAGTCTCAGTCTTTTCTTAATTTCCTGGCTGAAGTCTCCGTTTCAATTGACTGAACCAAAGTAAGCAAAATCTTCAACAATGTCAACATATTTCTTGTCTATGTTAAAGCCGTGCGTTTATTCTGAAGTCATGATTTTCGTCTCCTCAGTGTTCAAATGCAGACCTGCTTTGACATTTACTTCTTTCACTTGCCTCAGAGGTCACTGGAAATCATTGCTACTTTCTGCCAGGAAGATGGTATCACCTGTCCATCTTAAGTTATTGATATTCCTTCTACAAAGTTTCACTCCTTCTTCTGGGTCTAACCCAGTTTTGGGTATGATATGTTCCACACACAGATTAAACAAACGGAGATAAAACACAGCCTGAGCTGACGCCTTTACCTGAAGAGAACCATTTTGTCTCTCCTTGTACTGCTGTGACGCTGGCTTTCTGTCCACAGTGCAGGTTATCTATCAGGACAATCACATGCTGAGGCATGCTCATCTCCTTCAGGGCAGCCTAGAGCCTTTCACGATCCATGCATCCGAAGGCTTTACTGGTGTCTACGCAACACAGACTAAACCTCTGCTGAAATTCTCTGGAGCTCTCCAGCATCCAACAAACATTCACAATTATATCTTGAGTGCCTCTTCCTTTTCTGAATCCAGTGTCAACATCCAGCCTTTCTTGCTCCACGTAAGGAGGAAGCCTTTGTTGCTCCACCTTGACATCACTGTACTTGCATGGGAAATTACAGCAACGGTCCTATAGCTACAGCTCTCTGTAGCATTCCCTTTCCTGAAAATCAGGATGTATACCGACTTTCTAGCCTGCTAGCCATTGATTGTTTTGTACAATATCATCGTGTTACATCAGGCTGAAATCATTGGTGGTGGATGACCACAAACTTACTTTAGTCTCCTATGTGTCCCAATGGCTAATTTACCTCTAAATCTTACCTTTAAATCCTTTGTACACAGAAGACAGAGCATTTTTAGGGCAGTGAGAGTATTCTGTATGATCCTATAATGGCAGATACAGATCACTATGTGTTCGTCAAAACTTGCAGATGTACAACATCAAGAGTTGTACTGTGGACTTTGGGTAACAATGACATGTCAGTGTGGGTTTATCAGTGTTAACAAAGGTCCCACTCTGGTGTGGAATATGATGGACAGTGGGGGAGCTGGTGGGAGGTCAGGGAGGAGGTTATAAAAACTCATTGTACTTTCTGCTCAGTCTTGCTGTGAACCTAAAACTGCTTTTAAAAAAAAATAAAGTCTGTTTGTTTGTTTTTAATTCTTTGTACTCAGGATACAAAGACTAGCTTTTGTTTTCCTCAACATACCTAATGAACCCATAGATTTGCTCTCTGAAGTATATTACAAACCCTAGAAAGAGCCACGAGAAGGTAAAGGTGGAAACCAGATTGTGAATGTAAACATGAAGCTTAAATCTCTTGTAAAGAAGGTCTTTACAAGTTCTTTCACAGCTGTTAGAGCTGTTACTATACCCTCCCCAAATTTATAAAGCTGCCCATTTTTAACTATTTTATAATTTTGACTTTTTTCCTTCATGATGCTCTATTATGCTGTTACAATGTTATGTTTTATGTTTTTATTTCTTAAAAACTCAGATAGATCTCTAGCTCCATTTTCTCCTCATTCCAATCTCTCTGACCATCTGTGAAGTCTTCAAGCTCAGGCCCCGGCACACAATAGAAACTCAATCAATTTCCGCTTCCTGTGTTGCTAAGCGTGTATCCTGTCCCTTTGCTGAAAAATAATCCCCACCTTCAAGGCGCTTGTAATCTTTTTAAGAAGACAATATACAGAACACAAATGAATAATGGAAATATTAATAGTTTTAACACAGCGATCCAAGACACATCCCCCGGTAGCGTGTGGTTAGCTGCCAGAGAGGGGAAGCTGGCAGCGAAACCACAGGAGCAGTGAGAGATGGTACCAACCCTCCTGAATATTCATCATCTCGGAAAACCGCAGGCGCTTTTGGAAGGCCCGACAGTAAGAGCGAGCCAAGGAAAGGGAAAACTCTGCTTCCTCCTCAACCTTCTTCTCCAGAATCTTCTATAGTCAATGGGATTCTTCAGGTTGAACGGAGCCAGATACAATCTGAGTGGTTTAATTGTTATTGATAGCACCATTTTGAACCACGAAACCCGGGTGACCTCCCATCCCACGCTCTCCACTAGATAAATTGGGCAACTGGAATAAACCAATACATGGAATGTGCCTCCCTGCCAACGACGTGCTGCTGTCATCTTTCCACTACTGTCATCAATTAAAGGATTAAATAATGAATGAACTGGCAGAGTTCAACTATAATCTTCAGACTCCAACACCGAAAACACTCCGTGAACAGCAGTGTGGGATTTATGGCTTTCATTTCCCTTCACCGCGCTCCATGAGGGTGCACGCAGTCGTAAACACACCGGTGCACAGTCACACACACACACACACACACACACACACACACACACACACACACACTCCCTCTCTCTCTCTCTCTCTCTCTCTCTCCCCCCTCAGTTTCCCTGCCATTTGTGTGGCCTTTTTCAATTAGGTGATGAACTTATTAAAATCATTCAGTAAAATAGATTTGTCTTGAGGGAAGTTGTTTTAATCTTTTAATTGAGAAGAGAAAAGCTCTGGGAACCTTGGCCAGCAAGCCCCACCCAGAGTGAGCAAGAGAAGCACCCAGGACACCAAGCCAGGAAGACACTCAGCTTGACCTGTGGGACAGCTGGACATGAGAGAGGGGCTATGGCAGACGGGGGCTTCCAGCTGCCCAGGGACACCCACAGTGGAAGGGGTTTTTCTCCAAAAGTTGGCAAAGCTACTAGGATGCAGGAGTTCGGCAAAGATTTAGATAAAGACATGATGCCCATCTATAATACAATACTGGGAGGTTGTTAGAGATATTGATTAATCATTGTAGTAGCTTACACTTATAGATCCTGTACAATGGCACGGGCGCTGTGCCCAATACTTTGCATGGATGATCTCATTTGAGCTTCACGAGAACCCTATAATGCAAATAAAATGATTAACCTGGTCTTTGAAATAAGAAACCTCGGGCTCAGGCTCAAGGAAGTTAAATAACAAAAATCACACAGCTGGTCTGTGCAGTAGAGCTGGGATTCAAATCAGTCAGACAGATTCCAGAGCCCGATTCATATCACAGCCACAGGCCTAACTCCGTTTCCCTTCCTGTAGCATTCCTCAACTTTTGGGATTCATTGTACAGAGGAAAATATCCATTACCATATTCTCCACAAATTCTCCCTTAATGCCATAATGAGAACCAGACTAGCATATGCAGGCAAATGTACATGTGCGTGCATATAAACACGTGCACACGTACGTATGTGCTTACGCACATGCGCGCACGCGCACACACACACACATACACATAGCCAAAGAGGATGACTAAGGGCAATACAGAGAATGCCCTTAGTTCTCTCTCTCTTTCCTTCTCTCTCTCTCTCACCCTACCAGGCAGGATAAGCAGGTTGAATGAAGCTCGCAGGTGCAGTCTCTTCCAGAACCCCTGCTCCACCCCACGCCATCCGAGGAGTATCACAGGTTTGTTGCTGTCCAACACTAGACAGGTAACATCGCCTGGGAGTCGCTGGTACCTCAGAAACCTGAAAGTCATTATACAAAATGGACAGACTGCACATAGCACAAAAATGGGGCAAAAGTGTCCATCGGAGAACACAGAGGGGTCATCAGCCACCAGCAGCGTCTCCCAGAGCTGGTTGCAGGGAATCAAGAGCAGGACTGCACTTGGCAGACACACAACAGGTCCAAGAGAAAGGGAGTTCATTCGGGCCGCGTCCCAGCTGTCGCCCCAGCCCCTGCCCTTCACCCCGGCACCAGGACAAAGAGGGTCCTGAGTCTGATGAACCCCCTTCCCTGCGCTCCCTGCCAGCTGTCCTCCTGAGCAGCAGTCCTGCCTGGTCTGCTTGTGTTTGCAGTGCTGGGGAGGGGGTGGTCCTGGGTAGAGGGGGACAGAGGGGAGCCTTATGTCTTCTTAGGAAGGGTCATGGCTCCCAAGGCCCAAGGGCAATCATGTTGCCTACCGCTCCTCACAGAACTTGGCCTCGGCCTTCCAAGGCATATGTGGCATCTGGAAACATTCCTGTGCCTTGAAGGCCCCATCTGCTCCCTGATGGGAGCTGCCCACATGAAGGCTACACTTCCCTCTGTTGTTTTATAAAGAGCAGAGCCTCCTTCTCTTCCAAACACAAACACTGACACCCTAATGTCTGGTTTTACTGGGTCTCTTGTCGAAAATTGCTAGCTAGGGGAGCTGAGACCAGCATAGTGTTTTACCAAAGTCCCCCACACTTCCCAGAGGCACCAGTTACAAGGAACAAGGCCGCAGCCCCCTCAGAGCCTGTGGCCTGGCTGAGGTCACGAGAACCAAGGAGAAGGCTGACCCCTTCCGGCAGTCACACTGTGTGAAGGGGAGGTGAGCAGAGAACAACTCGGCATTCACGCAAATGCTATTGCGTGTATAAAACTGGGTTACTGGGAAGAGGGGGCCTGGACTTCCATAGTCTCTGCTGATGTTTGGGTCCCTTAGACTACAGAAGATGGAACATTAGACCTGAAAAAGGCAGAAACCCGGCTAGGAGCAAAGTTAACTGGAGACAAAGGAAAGAACAAGTCACTGGCACCCAGCATTTAGAAGTTCATGGCACATCAGCCTGGCCAGGCCTCCTCTGCTGGGGAAGCCTAGTGCCGGTTCCAGCCCCGGCTGGAGGTCATTCCCTGGGCAGAGGACCCATAAGGTCTTCTCTGCTCTCTGGTCTGACCCTGCCCAACACTTAACTTGCTAAATATGCCCAACATTTCCTCCCTAGTCCCATTCCTTACCCCACAGACATGCACCTTTCCGTGAGAGAAATATTGAAGAATTTGGAGCTCCAGGAGTGAGAGTTTTCAGTGATGGTCTCCACCTTCCCAGGGTTTACCCCGGTTCACGAGTCTATCTGTATGGCCTCCATTTTTCACAACTGGTCCCAAGGCACACTACCGCAAGAGTAGACTGTCACTGGGGGGGGATGACCTCACTGTGTGCTTCCAGCCCCTTCAAAAGTAACATTATCTGATTGAAAATATCATTTCCCATTTAGTTGTAGGTGGGACATAAAAGTGAAACTAAGAGACATTGATAAGAGTGTGGTGGTTACGGGGGGAGGGGGGAAAGGGAGAGGGAAAGGGGGAGGGGGAGGGGCACAAAGAAAACTAGATAGAAGGTGACAGAGGACAATCGGACTTTGGGTGATGGGTATGCAACATAATTGAACGACAAGATAACCTGGACTTGTTATCTTTGAATATATGTATCCTGATTTATTGTTGTCGTCCCATTAAAAAAATAAAATTATTTAATAAAATAAAAAAAAAGTAACGTTATCCGGGGACGAGGACCAATGTGGAAGAAGCATTTGCTCATCAGCCCTCCATGTGGGTACGTCCTGGTCAGTGATGCGGTACTACAAATCACTCCAAAACTTAGTGATGTAAAACAACCACAATCTGATTTTGCTCATGGTTCTGTGAGTTGGGAACCTGCAAAGGGTCAGACCGGGCAATTCTCATCTGGAGCCTTTCGCATGTTAGATTCAGGGAGTACTGACATGCTGGGGCTGCCAAGAGTGTACAAGGTCCCTGTGACGCTGAGAACAAAGAGTTCAGCAACATCCTGCACTGAGTCAGAGACCCTTATCAGAAGTTTATGTTTGAAATTCTCCACTGAGTAATACCCCCCCCCTGTAACTGCGCACGACCTCCCTAGCCAATGACTAACAGCCACATCAGCTTCTGTATGATGCTTGCTCATCCTACATAGCCACCCTATAAAAAGGGAGCCATTTTAGAAGCTCGTGGCTGCAGTGCTCCAGTCTCTTTGGAGGTGTGGGTTGCCTGCAGTCCCTGTGCAGGTTTGGGGGGCTGCAGTGCTCCAGTCTCTTCGGAGGCGTGGGTTGCCTGCAGTCCCTGCGCAGGTTTGGGGGGCTGCAGTGTTCCCCTGTGTGGGTTACCTGCAGTCCCTGCGCAGGTTTGGAGGGGCTGCAGTGCTCCCTTGCATGGGTTGCCTGCAGTCCCTGTGCAGGTCTGCAATAAAACTTATAAAATTTACTTTGTGTCTGCTGTGGCCTTTCTCGCTAGGATATAACATCGCACAGCTGTGGTCAGATGTCAGCTTGCTGTGGCCATCTGAGGGCTTGACTGGACTGCATCTCCTAGGGGGACTCACACAGAGGCTGCCGCTCGCTGCTACAATCAGCTGGTTGTTCAACAGGCTGTGTGAGCTCCGGCCTCTCCAGGGGAGTTGCATCTCTTACACGGCAGTTGTCTGTCCCCAGATTCAGAGTCCCAAGAGAACGGTTAAGGGCTGGGTGCCTCTTGTTACCTGGTCTCAAAAAACCACTCAGCATCACTGCTGAAACAGTCACGAGATCGACCTAGATTTGAGGGGAGAAGACCCGACACCTGCCTTCATTGGGAGAAGTATCAGAGCATGTGGGGGTAGTTGTTAGTTGCTGCTACGTGATTGTCCCCAACATGAAGTTGAAGGGATTCCAAGACGATTACTGAACTGGCAAAAATCACATTCCTAAAAGTTAATGCAACGGGAATTCAAACCCAGCTTTGTCTGATGCCAAACCAGTCACCCCTTTGGCTAGGTCACACCTGTCCCGTGAGCCAGGGCAGTCCTGCTCTCTGTGCCTTGGTGACCAAAGGCATGAGGGACTAAACGTGCACTCCACGTATAGAAACGGTAGGCTTCCTTGTTCTTTCTTGCTTGCTTGCTTTTTTCTCCTTTTTCTTGGTAAGCATCAACTGACCACCTGGCTTGCTTGCCTTCCTGACTTATTTCTGAATTAGCTGTCAAGTTCTACCACCCCCACCTTCATGTTGCACCCTCACCCCACCAGGACTGTAGAAATTAAGACGTAAGGAGGTGATGTCACCATGCTAAAGGCTAAAACAGAAGGGAGTTTCCAACTTGTCACCGAGCTATCAGTAAATAGCATCCTCCCCAAGGCTGAAGTCGTGTTTAACTAAAAGGATGGACAAAGATACTGCATATGAAGCTCGAGTATGTGCAAGAACTCTAGAGTTTGAGAGGTTGAAGGGTCACTCAGGTTCCTCCAATTGTTTCTTCTGAAAACACTTAGAGATATCTCCTGCATCCATCCGGAATGATGAGCGCAGACGTTACGGTGATCAAACACAAACACCTATATCATCTGAACTGTTCATCAGAAAGAGTTCTCATTTCCAAATGATCCTTCAGGTGATCATAACAGATTATAGACTTAATTGCATCCTGTTCACAACCTCTGAATGCTTTGGCTGAGTGGCTTCTGTTGTCAATTGTTCTCCCTGAAGGATGAAGAGTCCACGCCCTCCAGCGCCATAACATCTGCCTCTAGTTAGTCCAGTGACCAGGTGGGACAGAGAGAGCTCTCAGGCACAGCAGCACGATAGCAGTTTTGACATCTTATAGTCTTGGACTCAAATCCTCATACTGACAACTTATTCATCTCCGATCCTCAACCTTTTCAAGCCTTGGGTACCTGACTGTAAGATACAGATAATAAGAGCATCTTCCTTTTAAGGGTTGTTATAAGATCCTGTTAAATGAGATGAAGTGACATCATACTTAGCATGATGCCCAACAGCATTAAATAAATATTAGGTGTTATTATAACCCCTAGAAGTAATTAGAGAATTTATTGAGAAGAGGGGAGGCAGAGAGGCAGATTCCTGTATGCATCCTGACCAGGATCCACCCAGCAAGCCCCATCAGGGGCAATGTACTGCCTGTCTGTGGTATTGCTCCATTGCTCAGCAACCAAGCTAATTTTAGTGCCTGAAGCAGAGGTTCTGGAGCCATCCTCAGTGCCTGGGGCCAACTCACTAAAACCAACCAAGCCATGGCTGTAGGATGGGAAGAGAGAGAGAGAGAAGGGGGGAGTGAGAGGGGTAGCAAAGCAGAAGGTTGTTATCCTGTGTGCCCTTACCAGGAATCAAATTTGGGACATCCACACACCAGGCCAACACTCTACCACTGAGCCAACCAGCCAGGGCAGTAATTAGAGAATTTTGGAATAATGAGGAAGCTTATATTGGAAGAAAGGGGGGCAGAGGTTAGTCGGACTTGAGAGGCCTCACAAGTACACCAGTTTTAGGGAGGCAAAGAGTCAAATCCCAGGAGGTCACCGAAGGGAAAGAAGGTGTAGAGAAGCATGCAGTATCTGGTATTTGGAAGTTTAAAGAGTCAACAATAACCAAACATAAGTAAAGACTGTCTTGTGCTAGGCTCTTATCTCTCAAATAATGTTCTGAAATGTTGGGCTGCTCAACATCCACAAGCAGAAAGACTTCTCACGCCACATAAAATCTAATATCTTTAACATGTGAAGTCACAGAAATTAAGAAGAGGCAACATTCACTGAGCACCTACTGTGTGCAAAATATAGTATGCCATTTCTACGTATATTATACCACTGATTCCTCACATTATGCTGAAGCATTGGAATCCTTGCCCCTATATTTCACAGGAAAAAAAACTGAGGTTCAAAGAAGTTGATATACGTAAGGTCACGGAGTTAGAATGTGTGTGAGCTGGAAGTTAAAGCCCACCTAACTCTGAAACCGGTGTCCTTTGCATTGTATCTTCCAGAGACCGGTGTCCTTTGCATTGTATCTTCCAGAGACCGGTGTCCTTTGCATTGTATCTTCCAGAGAGGTTTCCTAGAAGATCAGCGCATGTTGGGCTTCGAGAGATGGCAGACTCTTCTGAATTGGGGAAGTGCAGGGGAGTTGTCCAAAACCACAGCCACAACAGAAACATCATCCTCCCCTTATTTTCTTCTCCATTATCTGATTCCAGTTATTTCCTGCCAGGAAAGCAAGAACATTAGGACTTGACTTTGAATCTGTACTTTCCTGACCTTTGGCATTTACTTCCTCTGTAATCTTAATTTTTCAACTCTGTTCAAGTACATTAAAGACAGCATTTGACCTTAGGTTAGGTAGTTTGTTCTCATATGAAATCATTATATTGGCAGCACCCAAAACAGAGCTCCTGGTCATATGAGATAGAAGGCTAGCAACTGTGCAAGAGATTTTGACAAATGAAAACCCAGCTACATATTTCTCTCCCAGATCTTAACTGGCACACAATAAAATATACAGTAATATAACTCACTGAATAATGAAAACTAGGTCACTGGAATGATGTAGAAGTGACCTAAAAACATGTTGTTGTGAGCACCAAGCTGAGAAGCCAGTGGCAATTTTCTGTTTCAAGAAAGTGGCATTGTTCTATATTACATTTAGAACTGTGGCTTGTCTCACAGAATGCAGCTAAACATTGGGTCTCTTGTACCTAAGGCACATGATGGCAATGTGAATGCGTGTTCCCCATGCAAGTTCGTGTATGGAATCAATCTGGAATGATTCTTTAAAAAGGATTTGAGTTTTTAGCATTGCATGGGAAATGCCTGAGTCAAGAATTCAATAACATGTTAGTACACTGTGTCAAAACAAATGTTCTAGTAAAACACTTCACATTGTGCCATCAGAGAACAATAGTATTACATGTGCCACCTGATAAAACTTTCACAAAATGTTGTGATCAGTTTATCTGTAGCAATTGTTTTTCTTTTTCTAACGAAAGACTGGAGGCACTAGCATTCTGGATTAGCTACTAAAACTTTCCTTTTCCTTCCCACATTCTTCCCCAAGAAACTGGAGGAAAATATCTGCTTTGGGTATGATCATTAATCCCATATAGAATCTTCAAGTAATGGATGCCTGGGGCATGTGTACAAATTCACCTCGATAGGAGAGACAGAACCAAGCTTAGATCCTCTGATTTATAGATGGATTTTGCTGAGGCAGGTACCTAGATGACCCAGGACATAATTCCAAGTGTAAGAAATGAAAGTCAAGCTTTTATCTGTTTTACGTCTGGTTTCATTTGGATGGAAAAATAAAATAAAAACACAGTTTCTCATATTTAAAAATAAACTCTTTTAAGTAGACAATAAAAGTAGTCTGTTCTTGTGGATAAGACAGGAATCACTAATTTTATACCAGCTCAACATATGAAATTTCAGATTGAAATATTAGGAAACAACATCTACTAATATATAATTACTTGAAAGTTCATTTTAGTAACATCGTAATGTCTAATAGCAAAGTATACAGGGTATTACTACCATACAATTTTGAGCTTCTTGTATATATTCTGAGGACAAATTATATGTTTGGCATTTGTTACAAAGAAAACGGGCTCTGGAATAAAGTCAACAAGCTTTGGTTTGAGTCCTACGTTAGCCAGAAGCTAGCTGCATGGCCACAGCAGGAGAGTTACTTAATATTTCTGGGTCTCAGTTTCTTCAACTGTAAAATAAAAATGTTTGAGAATATGATCATCGTGGCCCTTTTTGATAAAAGTACATAATTTTATTTTTTTCCCCCAAAATACTGAGAAAGACAGAGAGACCACAATGGATACTACTATAACCCTAAGGGATGCTAGCAGCCTATACCTAAAGAAAGAAGCCAAGGGCAAGCCGTCCTGCTGAAAACAAAAGGCATTTTGGAATCAACTTCTTTGTCATTCTTCTTTTCTCACCTTTGCTATCACCCCCACCCCTTTGGGGAATTTTATGCATTGTGGAGGTTAAAAGACAGTGCCTGGTTGGAAACTGGTGCTCCCATTTTAAAAGTCTGTGCTCTCTCCCAAAGACCTTTCATTTTACCTACCTGTCCCATTTTCTCTCTACTTTCACTAGTTGTACTTTCTGGAACATCTCAGCATAAACGCCTTTCAGTGAAAGCACACATTCAATTTTACAAAGTGAGCTAAGTGAAAAATAAGGTTCCAAAATCAAAACTTCACCTTCTGACAAGGCTATACAGCAGGGGTCCCCAAACTATGGGCCGCGGGCCACATGCGGCCCCCTGAGGCCATCTATCCGGCCCCTGCCGCACTTCAGAAGGGGCACCTCTTTCATTGGTGGTCAGTGAGAGGAGCCTAGTTCCTATTGAAATACTGGTCAGTTTGTTGATTTAAATTTACTTGGTCTTTATTTTAAATATTGTATTTGTTCCCGTTTTTTTTTTTTACTTTAAAATAAGATATGTGCAGTGTGCATAGAGATTTATTCATAGTTTTTTTTTATAGCCTGGCCCTCCAACGGTCTGAGGGACAGTGAACTGGCCCCCTGTGTGTAAAAAGTTTGGGGACCCCTGCTATACAGTGTCAGGCAACAACTGACGATTGACAACAGGTAATAATAGCCAGCATGGGAGTCCCACAGCCCTGCTGATATTGGGGTGGGGGATGGGAGAGGTCTGTGTTCTGCTTTTTAGGAGGTCCCAGACCTTCCTACCAGCATTTGACTTGCATCCAGTGTTCCAGGTTAGGAATTTGGATAGCTATGAAAACAGAATTTCAGCTTCTTAAATTGATGTGTATTTTGGGTGAGTTAGCTGTGATTTGTGCTCCCCGTTTCCTAGGTGGGTTGTGCCTGTCCCTCCCCACTATATTCTCCCCACACACTCACACACACACTTCAACTCTCCCAGCCACTATACGGTGCTTTGACATTTAACGCTAATAAAAATAATAATGCTTGTTATTTGAAAGTTAGTAGTATAGTTTGAAATTTTTATGTACATTTATTTTTCCCTTGGATTAATGTCACTCTCTCCAGCAAGCAAAGAATAAATAAATGTAAGCACTTTATCATATTTATAACCTACTTCAAATTCGTAGGTTTCTGAATAGGAAACAGAGCAGGGACATTTAGCCAAGATTAATTTAACTAGAAAACCAAAATCTTGCATAGGATGCTTTGGAGAAAGATGTTGGTCAGTAACGGTTGTGTCCACATGTGAAATGTGAAGTGTTAACTAGGTAACTGGGGCAATTACCTCTCTACCAGAGGCCTTTCCACCTTCACCTTTTCCCAGAAACACTCGGGTAACAAAACCACAAGGGGTTTCCTGGCCTCCGTTATATCCTAATAATTGTTTCAATTCTCTGCTTCCTTTTGAGTGTGAAGATCTAGAGTAAAGGCCTTAAAAAAAAAAAAAAAAAAAGGCTGAAAAAGGTTTCCCAGACGTGAAATAGATTTGACAAAAGAAACTTCTGGCAAGTTTAATGTAAGTAAATCAGAAACATATGGACTATGTTTCCTTCCAAATACCCATGGGTCTGAAAGCCCAGAAAACACACAAAAAGTAAAGGGAAACTGTTTTTCCAAAGCCGAGCTCATTTGAGAAACGGCAGAGGACCTGACTGGGCTCCCCTAAGCAGGGGATGGAGCCAATGGTCGGGCAGCCCACCCGCTCCTGCCTTCGTGCGCGTGTTGACAATCCTCATTGCTGAGGATGGTACGTGTGATTGATGGCGCCTTGACCTGTGTCTGTGGGTGTGACTGAGAAAACCATTGCTCAGTGCTTCCCATACTGAAGACATGACTTCATAGCTCCTCCGCAACCATCTGCAGCAAATGTTTACACAGCCTGTTTCTCTTCTTGAAGACCTCTCCGGCTAACCCATCCGTCTGGTGGTAAGCATACATTTACTGACCACTTAGCGCGCGCCCCATGGGGAAGGGGAACAAAGACATGGATAATCACGTGCCAGCCCAGGAGGTGAACTATAGACTCAGACCAGGAGGAACTCGAAGATTCCTGCGTTCCTCCTTCCACCCTGTGGGGGGATTCCAGCGACAGCTTGCAGTCCGGACAGTGGGAAGATTAACTCAAACAAAATTTCAAATGCGAAGAACACGGTTTGGAGAGTCAGACCTGGTATCAGGTCCCAGCAGCACCGTGACGGTAGACCTGTCCTTTGACTTCTCGGAGTTTTGGTTTCCTCATCAATTAATCAGGAATAATAGTCAAATCACCTATAGGGGCTGCCAAGAGCAGATTTAAAAATATCATGCTTCGGCCCTGGCCGGTTGGCTCAGTGGTAGAGCGTCGGCCTGGCGTGCGGGGAACCCGGGTTCGATTCCCAGCCAGGGCACACAGGAGAAGCGCCCATTTGCTTCTCCACCCCTCCCCCTCTCCTTCCTCTCTGTCTCTCTCTTCCCCTCCCACAGCCGAGGTTCCAATGGAGCAAAGATGGCCCAGACGCTGGGGATGGCTCCTTGGCCTCTGCCCCAGGCACTAGAGTGGCTCTGGTCGCGGCAGAGCAACCCCCCCCCCCCAGGGGCAGAGCATCGCCCCCTGGTGGGCAGAGCGTCGCCCCTGGTGGGCGTGCCGGGTGGATCCTGGTCGGGCTCATGCGGGAGTCTGTCTGACTGTCTCTCCCCGTTTCCAGCTTCAGAAAAATACAAAAAAAAAAAAAAATCATGCTTCTTCCCACCCAGATACTAAGTAAGTAGAAAAACAAAGCAATGAGAAAGATGGGGACCAGAACTTTCAGCTTTATTTCTGTGAGAAGCCAAGTTAGAAGACAAAATATTGTAGAATGAGATAAATGGGTACGCAAGCTGAACCCCAGAGAGAGGCAGATGACTCATTCAGTCTCGGTCCACACTGGGCTGGGACAGGCCCCTGCCTACAAAGGGGGAGTGAAAATGAAGGCCTAGGGCTTGAGACGTAGAGGAAACCTCAGACTCTCAGTACATGGCTCACCCCCAAAAACAAGTAGGAGGGTTGGGCTGAGCTGAGCATGTTCCGATTATTCTGCCCAAACTATCAACCAGATAGATCCCTCTGCTCCCATGAAAAGGGGCAGTGAGTGGGCAGAGAACAGCCAAAGGTGACTCATAAGATGTGATCTCTCTACCAAAATGGAAATATTAGGAGAAGCCCTCTAAGCAAGATAAAGCATGTGAAAGCGTTCGTGGAAACCATAAGCATTGGTTGCATTTTATGCTCTCATTCAACCCATCTACATTTCTTGAACATCTATTATGTGCTCAGTCTTGTCACCAGTTTCCAGGAAATTTAGGTTGAATAAGACATTGTTCCTTCACTTAGGATTACAGTCTAGTAGGAAAAACAGACGGGAAGCCAAAACTTTCAGCGTGCATTGAGTGCGCGAAGATACTGAAGGCTGCACAAGGAGTAACAATGCAGAGAAGGGGCATCTAATTGAGTGGGCAACCAGGTGAGTGGGCAACCAGGCTGCACAAGGAGTAACAATGCAGAGAAGGGGCGTCTAATTGAGTGGGCAACCAGGTGAGTGGGCAACCAGGCTGCACAAGGAGTAACAATGCAGAGAAGGGGCATCTAATTGAGTGGGCAACCAGGTGAGTGGGCAACCAGGCTGCACACGGAGTAACAATGCAGAGAAGGGGCATCTAATTGAGTGGGCAACCAGGTGAGCCTTCTTTGTGGCAACAACACTTGAGAGCTGAGGTGTGAAGAACACAAAGGAACTGAGCAAGAAACTGGGATATGGGGTGACTTTCAAGGCAGAGGGAAGTCCAGAAGAAGGCACAGGGAAAAGTCTGGGACATTTCAGGGAACTGAAAGTCCTTCTGTCTGCTTATAGGAGAAATGGTCTTACTGGAGAATGATCAGAAAAGAGCGTTACAGTCTAATCTGTGATGGTGAACCTTTTTATAAAAACCACCCACTTTTGCAGTGCTGGTTAACCTGGTCCCTCCCGCCCACTAGTGGGCGTTCCAGCTTTCATGGTGGGCCAATCCCGGTGCTGTTTGGTTGCTCTGCTACCGCCCACCATTCTCAGAGTATGGGCTTGACCTCAAGAAGGTAAAGGCTGAGTCATTGATTACATGTGGCAAAGCACACCACACAATCAACAGTTCAAAAGCAATAGAGATATTTACTTGGAACCTATGTACTATATTATTGATCAATGTCACCCCATTAAATTTAATTTTCTAAATAAAAAATGTTTTTAAATGTGGCAAAGTACAAAGGGAGAAATAAGACCAAACAAGGAGATACCTTTTTTAAATTGATTTGATCATTCTAACTTTTGTATTAGGTAAACTGTAAAGCATAAGCATGTAAAACATTTGTTTTTTGTAAAAATAAAAAATAAAAAATTGGGATTCTTTAAGAATGTGTGTGTGTGTATGTGTGTGTGTGAGTTATAAATGGAGAAGGAAAGAATGCATCTCAAAATGTTAACAGTGGCTATATCTGGCTAGTGGGATTGCTAATTTTTTTTTTTGGCTGATCTTTAATAACCTTCATAAATATTTATAATTTTTAATAAAATGACTAATAAAACTGACCTCGTCACAAGAGATTTTCTATGTGAATTATCCTTTTAAATGGTGCCAAGTGTTAGGTTCTCTTGTGCGGAACCACTGGCTCTTTGCAGCAATCAATATCCAGGTCACGTGGCCACGGGTTATATGGGCCCTAGTTGCTCTCTCCCACCGCAACAATGGCCTTCCGAAACATTCGCGGGGGACATTTGGTGAATGCAGTGGCACGGTGACTCCCTGTTCCCACCAGCAGGCTTCATTCAGTGGCAAGCTCAGGAAAGAGGTCAAGTTTCCCCCTTCTTTCATTCATTCCCTTATTCATTCAACAATGTTTACTGAGACAGGCCCTGTCCTAGGTGCTCAGAGCAGAAAAGCAAAACAGACTCACACTTGAGCTCTGTAACTTACTGGAGAAAAGAGCTACGGAAGACCCATGTTGCACACTTACAGAGAAGACTGAGTATTACTACACATTGCTGCAAACACTGTGGTCCCACCTCATCACCTCATTCCCTGTATGTTTCCCCGGTTAAATATGTCTGAGTCAACCCAAAACAGTCTTTCTTAGATAGATGAATGAATTTTTCTCTTTATGTAACATAAACACTATATATATATATATATATATATATATATATATATATATATGGCATGTATATAATGCAAACAATACACATACTCCTCACTTGCCTTTTACTTAAAAATATACTTCGAAGATAACATTATACAAGTACACTTTATTTTGCATATGAGCAAGCATAAATACAGATCTAAAAATAAAGATGTACATTTGGGATTTTGATAGAAATGACTAAATTCTTCTCCATAAACATTGCTCCAATTTACCCCACCCCACCTCCACCCCCAGTGCCTGCTGTCTGGTACCCTCCCTAAACCAGCATGGTATCAAACTCTTCATCTTCACCCAACCAATGGGAAAAAAGTGATACCTCATTTTAGTGCGTATCTGCATTTCTATTGTGACTGCAGAATATGCTTGAACAGGATTAAAGAGCCATTTTGCTAAAAGCCTGTTTACCGCTACTAAACACAATCTCTTTAAGAGACAAGGACTGCAGACTCTCCAAGAGAAAAAAAAAAAAAAAGTGCAGCAGCAGGCAGTATAAATCTGCTCTCAGTCACTTCTGTGAACAGCAATTGACTGCTTTCCACCTATAACCTGAGCATTCATAAGCTGCTTTCTGGACCACGGCAGAGAAATCACAGAGGAGACAGAAACCAATGTGCGAGTGCTTGCTATAAATCAGGCTCCCGGCTCTATATACGCTCTCATTTAATCCTCCTAACATTTTAATCCATGGGGCTCTGAGAGGTTAAGTACCTGCCCAAACTCACAGAGATTATAAATGGTAGAGGAAGAACTAAACCCAGTTCTAAACGCCACCACCAATATTTTTGTGCACTTCTGCTAGGCTGAGGTGTTTGAAGTCCATGAGCCTGAATCCTGAAATTCATATGCTAAGAAGCCGTCTTTCTACTTTAATCATGACCTTCTAAGCAGAAGTGTACTATAGTATTGCCTACCTATAGAGCCTAATATATAGGCCTTGATAAGATTTCTCTTGATCCCAGCTTTCCTTAAAACTTTCCGGCCACTTAAGACTCAACATTGAATTAATTTATAGAATCATTGTGGACACCCAATTATCCGCACCAGGAAGTGTTCAGAGATTTAAATATATATATGATTATTCAGACCAAGAAATTGGCTGGGAATTGGTATAGAGGTTGCAAGGCTGTGCCATGTAGCTCAGCAAGGTGGCCCAGAGGATTTCTTAGGTGGCCCAGAGGATTTCTTAGGTGGCATGCTGATGACATGCCTTGAGAATGAATCTGACAGAGCCCTAGAACAGTGTTGAGAAAACCAGATGTGACAACTGCAAAGCTCCAAATAAGAATCCTAGCCAGTGATGTCTCATCACAGTATGTCAGAGTTCCTAACACAAATATGAGGTCCAGCAATGGGAAGACAACCTCTTCCCCAGAAGCTGGGTAACAGATTAGATCGGGCAAACAAATGGGATAAGGGTGTAAAGAATCCTAAGAGAAAAAGTTGTCTTGAGAGAAAATATCTTCCAAAAAAAATGTATCAAAACGAACTTCCAAGAAAAGCACCCTAACATTAGACACTCCCACATGGGGTGGGGGGGTGGTTGTTACTCAAAGTGTGGCCCAGAGAAGGTATGCTACTGGGCCACAATGAGATAATTACAGAAATTGGGAATAAGCATTTAGAAAATTTTATAGCAATTTGGCAGAGTAATTTTATGTCTGTTGAATCTAATAATAAAAAAAATTGGGGCTTATAAAAAATTTTTATTAAAGCCGTTAAAATGAAGAAGTGTTTTGATATGTGACAAGTGATCACAGGATAGGGTGGCAATTAGTCAGGATAAAGAAGCCGCGGCATTCTATAATGTAATGAAGGACTTCCGGGGGCCTCTATGTGGCCGGAAGTGCATGATGTAGGGAGTCTTTGTGGTGGAGCAGTACCACCCTCAGCCACCATTCCTCTTCTAACGGCCTTTGGCAAAGGTTGAAACCACCAGCAGGACTACCATCACACAAGTGCCACAGTTGGGAGCTGTATTTAAAATGTGCAGAATAGCTTCTTTGGAGAGAAACATCTATGCACCATTTTAAGAGGTGACAGAAAAAGCTTCTGAGAAAATAATTGAGAAATTATGCCACAGACATCTGTGTCCAAGACACAGGGACAGCCAAATTCCAGAGGGCTGTCAAGAATTTCCAAAGACAGGCTCAGTAAAATAAGCCAGACACAAAAAGACAAATATGTATAATTCCACTTACATGAGGTACCTAAACTAGGTGAATTCATAGAAACAGGAAGTAGAAGAGCGGTTCCCAGGGGTTTGGGGGAGAAGGAAATGGAGAATACTGTTTAATGGGTGCAGAGTTTCTGTTTGGAATGATGGAAATTTTCTGAATATGGGCGGTGATGATGGTTGCAGAACGTTGCAAATATGCTTAATACCCGATCACATACTTAAAAATGGTTAAAATGATACATTTTATGTATATTTTACCACAATGAATAAGCAAGAATTCCCAATGTACTTTCCAAGTACTAATTGCCAATTAAAAAAAAAAACCAAAAAAAAAAACAGAACAGCTTCTAATAAAACAGCCTTTCTCTGAGGCCTGGGCGAACACCAAAAATAAGTTAATTAATGAAAGCACAGGGATCATCCCATCTGGACCTAGTTATTGTATTTATAAACCAGAAATATACCTTTTGCTCATAAGAAAAGACTGACAAGCTAGAAATAAATAAATAAAACACATTATTTTGAAAAGCAGTGAGGAACTCTATCAGCATTAAAACCCGTGACTCCCTGTCCTTTGACACTCCTTATCATCTCATTTTATTGAAATTTCCCCACTCCCATGCAAAATCTATCTTCCCGCCCACTGTCCGGACTGACTCAGCTAATCCAGTCCACAGGGCGAGATAGCCGGTCTTCGTGGGCAAGCCTGTGGACACACAGTTGAGGTGGGTCTCGGTCCATAAAGGCAAACTCGGTTTTTCATTTAAGATATATGAGTAAGTGTTCCCTTTAAGAGTCTCCAAGCAAGTACCTGACAAACCCTTCTCCATAAATTTCAGTGGTTTTATACTCCTCTGGGACCCATGTTTTTCCTCATTCCTCTGGCTTATTGTTAAAATCAATGTTCTCCAAGTAGCCACCCACCAGGTTCTCTCTTGGCAATCCCATCTTCCGTCTCAGCTCCAGCCAGCCTAGTCTTTCCCACTCAATCTGTGACCCTCTCCTCCCCAGTCTCCAGTCGCCACTGTGACTAACTTCTGGACAAGTCCACAGTGATGTCCCACAAACACTTCAAGCTTGGCATGATCAAACATTTCTCGTCCAAGCCTCTTCCTGTGTGAGACACCTCTACCAATGGCACCACCGCCACCCCACCAGTCACCCAAGCATGGAACCTCCCTGACATCGGTGACATCTATCCATGTTATTCTCTGCCTTCTGGGTTCCCTTCCATCCAGCATGTACCCTGATTCGTTTACTCCTCTGTCCACCTGAAGTGTCAGACACCAGAGCGATAGGTGATCACTCTCTGCAAACACTGGAAAGCTCCAAGGACTTCAAATCCTCCCTCACCAGAGGTCAGTGAACACACAGGTGTGGAAAGCTGAAACTTGCCTGAGAAAGTTTTGAAAGAAGAAAGGAGTAAGCGATATGAAGAAAGCTATAGAGCAGTGGTCCCCAACCCCCGGCCCGCAGACCGGTACCGGTCCGTGGGCCATTTGGTACCAGTCCGCAGAGAAATAATAAATAACTTACATTATTCCCATTTTATTTATATTTAAGTCTGAACGATGTTTTATTTTTTAAAAATGACCAGATTCCCTCTGTTACATCCGTCTAAGACTCACTCTTGACGCTTGTCTCAGTCACGTGATACATTTATCCTTCCCACCCTAAAGGCTGGTCTGTGAAAATATTTTCTGACATTAAACCAGTCTGTGGCCCAAAAAAGGTTGGGGTCCACTGGTATAGAGTACAGGTTCAGGAAATACTATAAAACTCTAGAAGCACTGTAGGAAGTACCCTAAATCTCTTCCCCAGCAGGGTGACCTTCTGGGAAGGGCAGAAGCATCAGAGTCAAGAAGATGAATTTGAGTCTCAGTTTCTACAGACCTCCGTGTCCACTAGTAAGTCTTGTGATTTTCTTTCATCTCTACAATGAGGGTGTTAGACCAAATTATTTCAAAATCCTGTTAGTTCACTAAATCCTCCATAACTTCATGGATCTACGACAATGATTCCTAAACCTGCCTGTGTATCAGCGCCACTGGGGAAGCTTTATAAATCTGCAGCTCCCCGGGTTTCCTTCTCAGAGGAGGTGATTCCGCCAATGTGAGGAGACATCTGAGAATTCTGTAGTTTCAGAAAACCTCAACAGGTGATTCTGACGCGAAGCCCCATTTGGGAGCTGAGCCACCATAGAGAATCTTCATCTGCTATCGTTTTCAACTACATCTACCACCTACAGAATAATGGTTTTCCATGGGAATACATCTTCAGTTTCATAATAATGGTTAAAGGGACTATAGGATTCACTTTACATAACATCACCTTAGGGGCACTTTATTGAAACACGGTTATTGTTCAAATATGGAAATGACTTACAGGGTTTTGTATTTCAATACCTGCATTGTCACAATTTTCAGCATGTAATTTGGTATAATTTGGGGCAAAATATAACTTTCTAAATAAACCCACATTCGGTTTTTTAATGAGAATCAGTAAAAAAAATATTTCATGTATTATAAATATACAGCCATCACCCAGGAACATGCATACACTGCAGAGGAAGATGTATGTCTGTGGCACCAACCAACAGCAAGACAAAAATGTACCATCTATACCCAGATCTCCACGGTAGTTGTCTCCCCACCCTCAATATTTTTCTTACTAGCAGGACCTATCCATTTCCAGGCAATGAATTGTAATGAGTCTGAGTTAATTATGACAAGATACTTGGCAAGATCCTAATTTTTGCAGCCCCTCTTGCATCTAGGGATAGCCATGCGACCCAGCACCGGACAATGAGATTTGAGAGCCAGTTTACTGGTGGACTTCCAGGAAATGGTTGTTTTCCCCTCCTTGTTAAAGGGAGGACCCTTTTAATCACTCAGATCCCTGATTCCATCCCTGAGTGCAAAGGGCTACAGCAGCCACACGGTGACCACCAGGCTGTGAGCATGAGGCCCAGAGTCCATTCCCAGAGATGACAGAGTAAAAATTGAGAAAAGCCTGGTCTTTATTGGCATCGGGAAGTCACTGCTCCTAAGAGCACACCTCTTGTTATTAAATTAAAAATTAATTTTTCAGCCCTGGCCGGTTGGCTCAGTGGTAGAGCGTCAGCCTGGCGTGCAGAAGTCCCAGGTTCGATTCCCAACCAGGGCACACAGGAGAAGCGCCCATCTGCCTCTCCACCCTTCCCCCTCTCTTTCCTCTCTGTCTCTCTCTTCCCCTCCCGCAGCAAGGCTCCATTGGAGCAAAGATGGCCCGGGCGCTGGGGATGGCTCCTTGGCCTCTGCCCCAGGCACTGGAGTGGCTCTGGTCGCAACAGAGCGACGCCCCGGAGGGGCAGAGCATTGCCCCCTGGTGGGCAGAGCGTAGCCCCCTAGTGGGCGTGCCGGGTGGATCCCGGTCGGGCGCATGCAGGAGTCTGTCTGACTGTCTCTCCCGGTTTCCAGCTTCAGAAAAAAAAAAAATTAATTAATTTTTCAATCACACTACCCACAATTTTTTATTTTTATTTTTTGCAGAGATAGAGTCAGAGAGAGGGACAGATAGGGACAGACAGGAAGAGAGAGAGATGAGATACATCAATTCTTTGTTGCGGCTCCTTAGTTGTTCATTAATTGCTTTCTCATATGTGCCTTGACTGGGGGGCTACAGCAGACCGAGTGACCCCTTACTCGAGCCAGCGACCTTGGGCTCAAGCTGGTGAACCTTGCTCAAACCAGATGAGCCTGCGCTCAAGCTGGCGACCTCGGAGTCTCGAACCTGGGTCCTCCACATCCCAGTCCAACGCTCTATCCTCTGCGCCACCGCCTGGTCAGGCCTAGTCACAATTTTTTTATTGATTGATTTTTAGAGAGACAGAGAAAAAGGGAAGCATTCATTTGTTATTACACTTACTTGTGCATTCATTGGTCACTTTCCATATGTGCCCTGACCTGGGATCAAAAATACAACCTTGGTTTTTTAGGAATGACCCTCTAATTGATTGAGCTAACTGACCAAGGGCCCAAACTAGCCACATTTTAAAATATCTGGATGGGGAGGGGAGTCTTAGCAAACAACAAATGAACTCTTACCAGCTAAATTCTTGTTATGTGAAATAATTAAGTGCCTTCATTGTTCAGAGCCACTGAGAGCCTTGTTTTCTATCAGTTGCAGTGAAAAGTGCCTCCTAGCCTGACCAGGCGGTGGCACAGTGGATGGAGTGTCGGACTGGGATGCAGTGGACCCAGGGTCGAGACCCTGAGGTCGCCAGCTTGAGCACAGGCTCATCTGGTTTGAGCAAGGCTCACCAGCTTGAACCCAAGGTTGCTGGCTCAAAGAAGGGGTCACTTGATCTGCTGAAGACCCTCAATTAAGGCACATATGAGAAAACAATCAACGAACAACTAAGGAGACTAAGGAGCCGCAACGAAGAATTGATGATGCTTCTCATCTCTCTCCCTTCCTGTTTGGCTGTCCCTATCTGTATCTCTCTCTGTCTCTCACTGTTTCTGCCACACACACACACACACACACACACACACACACACACACACACACACACGCATCCTATCCACATCCTGGTCTGGTGAGGACTAAGTGCAATCCTCAGGAGGCAACTAGGCGTATCTGGGATCAGAGTTCAATGCCACAGGGTAGGGAAATAGCTGTCAGCGAGGGAGTAGCATTTCAATAACTGCTTGAAGGATGGGTGAAAGATGAGGAAAAGAGGTGGAGGCAGTAATAGTTTTCTGGAAAAAGCTTGAAAAGTAGAGGAAAAAACTAAAAAGGCTCCAAGTTTATCATCTGGCACTCCAGGATGGAAACATACAAAGATTTTATTTTGTTCAAAAATCTAATTCAAAAAATTTCAGGAGGCCTGACCTGTGGTGGCGCAGTGGATAAAGCATCAACCTGGAAATGCTGAGGTCGCCGGTTCGAAACCCTGGGCTTGCCTGGTCAAGGCACAAATGGGAGTTGATGCTTCCTGCTCCTCCCCCCTTCTCTCTCTCTCTGTCTCTCTCTCCTTTCCCTCTCTATCTCCTTTCTAAAATGAATAAATTAAAAAAATAAAAAATAAAAACAAAAAATTTCAGGAGTCAACAAAACCTGTTTACACATGTGACTACCTCCATCACTCTTTTCCACTCCCCACCTTGAAGACTGTGTCTCCGACCCTGTCCTGCCCATTGGCTCCACGCCAAGGGGTGTCCAAGTTCCCATGAACTCCTTCTGGCACTGAGGTTGGCTCTGGGTCACTGGAGCTCGGGTCCCTTTGAGCACCTTTTCATGGCACTCCCTTCACATAAGCCTCTCCAGTCCCCTTGGGATTCTGAAGTCATGTGAGAACAAGATCTCACAACTGGAACTGGTTTCTGGAAAGCACCCACGAATGCGGCACACTATCTCCTCACGCACGCGCTCTCATCTTCTCACACTGAAGAAAATTAAAAAGAACTTATCAGGCCCTGGATGGTTGGCTCAGCGGTAGACCATCAGCCAGCGTATAGATGTCCCTGATTTGATTCCCAGCCAGTACACACAGTAGAAACGACCATCTGCTTCTCCACCCCTCTCCTTCTCGCTTCTCTAGCTCTCTCTCTCTCTCTCTCTCTCTCTCTCTCTCTCTCTGTCTCTCTCTTCTCCTTCTGCAGCCATGGTTTGATTGGAGCAAGTTGGCCCTGGGTGCTGAGGATGACTGCATGGCCTTTGCCGCAGGCACTAAAGAAAATGGCTCCAGTTGCAAAGAAGCAAGGGCCCAGATGGGCAGAGCATCGCCCCCTAGTGGGCTTGCGGGTGGACCCCCTCCGGGCACTCGTGGGAATCTGTCTCTGCTTCCCCTCCTCTCACTAAAAAAAATAAAATAAAATAAAAATAAAAAATGAAAAAAGAACCTATCGGTGTCTAGCACATGGACACATCAAAGTCCCCAAAGGAAAATGTTTGAATTTCTTCCATCTATTTTCCTCTCCTGTTCTTTATGCTTCTCAATGAGAAGAAAGGTAGAGCTTACATTTTATGTCAACACCAAAGGCCTCCGTTTGTGTGCATTACTTACTAAAGTATTCAGTGATTCAATGTCAAGGTATGTATTATACATACTTTTTTTTTTTTCTAGGCCATTATCAGTTTCCTTACAACACTATTATTCTTCAGCTCAGCTAATGCTTCTGTCAAAGATTTAGCAACAAGCACGGAAAATGTCAAACAGTGGGGAAGAGACCTAGCTGTTTCCACGACTGCACAAAAAGCTGGAGTTGTCTTTTATGGAAAAGCAGAACAATTCTGCCACGAACACCAACGTTTCATCAGGGCACAGAGGAGTGGGGTGGCTTATTCGTTTTGCTCCGCACACCTGAGTCCATCTCCTCTGAATAAGCTTTCTTTCTTCTCTTACCAATATACTTAATAAAATAGAGCCCATGTTGTTACCATTTCACCCTCTCCCCAGGAGGTATCCGGCTTTAGCGCATGACGGGAATCAGCCAGGAGAGTCAGTGCTGATCTGTCTGCCGAGCGGTGTGATAAAAATTTAAGGGGCACTAAAAGGCTCCTCTAGAGAAAAATATTTTCCCAGCATGCTTACGAGGGTGCCTGAAATTACAACCCTTCTGCTTTAAGGCATTGGAAGCCTCCATTAAAATGCAAATATGTTAGGTGAGTTATTTTATCAAACTGTCACATCTTAGCTTGAATTAGTTTATAGCTTAATTCAAAAACCTGAAGTGACAGGACACAGGGTCATAAGCAAAGATGATACAAAGGTTTAGGGTTTAAAATGTGTTGCCTAAATCGCTGGCCCAAATAGCAGGACAAGGTGGGAGAAGAGAATACAGTCTGATGGCCCCGAGCATGAGGTCAACAATCCCGGCTGAGCCACAGGCTGGTCCACATGATGGAGAAGTCATCTTCACCCTTCAAACATAAACTCAAGGAAGCATCTGTGTGTCTATGTCTTCTTTTCTCCCCACTGAAACTGGCATTCTCAATGGATTTACTTACTATTTCCTCCCTGAAGTGAGCTCAGGAATTCTTACCCATTCCCCCCCCCAACAGTTTCGGAGGCTGCAAGAGCCCACGGTAGGCACTACCAATACTCTCCAATATTTCCATTTCTCCTCCGTCCTACCCCCTTGAAGTTAGTCATGGCTATATGACTGACTTTGCCCAATGAAGTGTAAGCAAAAATGGCATGTGTTGCTAAGAGCTCCCTTCTTCTGCTATAGTGAACTTGACTAAGGATACTATTGATACAAGGTTAAAGCCACCAAGAATGGTAGACACAAACCAGTTAACTAGAATCCTGCTCAGACTTGCGGATGACCATAATGGAGCAGGAATAAACTTCAGTTGTGTTAGACCAGTGATGTTCTGATGTTGGCACATTAGCATAGCCTCATCTACCCTACTGATCCATACCCCATAAATAACGCTTCAGGCTCTCTCTATTACCGGACATTCACCCTTCAACAAAATGTATTGAGCACCTACAGTGTGTACCAAGTACCATAAATTTAGTAGGACTGTAACAGTAAAGACAAAGTCCTTGAACTCATGGAGGTTACATTCTCGTCAAGGAAAAAAGATTATCAATAAGTTTTTCTGTTAGGAATAAGCTTGGTTGAACATAGCAAAAAAAAAACCCCAAATGATATCAACTTCAGCAAATGATAAGTCTTGTTTCCCTCACATAAAGGAGAGTGGAGGTTAGCAATCTGAGACCCACGGGGTGGTTCTACAATGTCACCAGGGATACAGATTCCTCCCATCCTTCTGGTCCACCATCCTCAGCACGTGGTTTCTATCTCCCAGAGTAACTCATCCACCAAACTGGCTGCCGCCACTCCATTTGTTTTATCCACATTCTGGCAGGGGGAAAACAGTGAAAGAAAGGCAAGAGAAGGGTGCCTCCCAACTGAGCCAGGTGCCCATAAAGAGCTTCCCTGGAAGCCCCAGCCCATAGGTAATACACACACCTCATTAGCCACCCCTGCCTTCAAGGGAGGCAGAGAGGAAAATATAACCCCAGCTGGATATATTTTGTACCACAAATAAAATAGGATTCTGTCTTTTGAAAAGGAAAGAGAATAAGTATATATTAAGGAGGTATTTATTAGTCTCTGTCATAATAAATGAACAAATAAGAATTTCAGCTGGTGATATTTTGAAGGGAAAAAAAATGGTGATTAAAAAAATAGAAAGGCAGTAACTGTGCTCGGGGCAAGGAGGAAAGGGCTTCCCACCCGGGTGGCAATTGGAATTATGAGAAGTCCTCATTGGGGTGACCTGGGGAGGAGAACCCCAGGCAGAGGGAACAATGAGAGATGAGGCCTGAAGCACCAAAGAAGAGAAAGCGCACAGTGGCTGGAATGAGTGAGTGAGGGGGATGTGGTGGGAGAGGAAGGCAGAGGGGTGGAGAGACTAGGTTACCCAGGACCTCGTGAATTTCACCCCCAGGGTGTTGGGGGCAAGGGGGAGGCTGAGGGGTAAGCAGCGAGTGACATCATGTGATCACACCTTAATTCTGTTATTTTGGGTACTATTGGGAACTGGTTGTAAGGGGATAAGCATGGTGACCAGTTAGGAGGCCCATTCAGACATCCGGACAGCTGACAATGGCGCTGGACCCATAGTAGGCTGGACGGGCAGTGCTAAGGATGCAGCTGAGACCAGCTATCACGAATGAGGGGTAAACCCCATGGGCCTTGATAGGTAACTTTTCTATGAGAGTTTAGCTGCTCATCTAGAGGCTCAAAGAGAGCTCAGAGAAAGCTGGATTTTTTTCAGAATTGAAGTCTCACTGGGAGAGGACGGCTGATCAAAGGTGAAGAGAGGCTGGGAAGGAAGGTTGGTGAGAAGTCACTGAAATGAGTGAGGCTGGGCTCTAAGCAGAGTGGAAAGAGAAGTGGTGGGAGGCAAAGCCCGAGGGGCTGAAGCCCCCCACCCCGCCCGAGTCGGCCACTTTGGTTTCCCACCTGCAGCTAATGCTTGGCTCCGGCCGCTCTGCCCAGTGTCTGCACATGGACACACGGCTGGATTATCTGCCTGACACCTGGTAACCAGTGCCACCTGGGCCCCACCTCTCAGCTCACCCTTGCAACATACTCAGCTGCTCAGCGCTTGGTCCTGTTCCACCCTCACTCAACCCAAGTGTTGGGCTCCCGAGTGTCTGGGAAGGATCAACTCTACTTCTCCAGTCCAGTGGCTAGGTATCCAGGCTAAAGGGAGACTATGGGTACCAGTCCAAGCTCCTCCATCTTCCAGCTGTGTCACCGTAAACAACGACCACCCTTCCTTCCTTGTGCCTTGATTTCACCTGTAAATGGAGGCTACGAACAAGCCCCGCCTCCCAGGGCTAAGGCGAAAATCAAATGAATGCACGGAAAGCACTGAGAGCATGCAGCACACAGGAAACTCCCCCATTAAAGTGATCCAGCGTTGGTGTGTATCATCTTCCTGCGCTGCACAGATCAAATCTCAGTCCCTCCTATCACCTTCCCTCCCCTCAGTCCTCATTTATCTACTTCCTCTGACTCGTTTTATACTTACTATTCATAACACATAATCTGCATCTTACAACATGCTGTCCTGTTCTCTAATTGTTGGTATCACTCAATTTGGCACTTGAATCCACACTAATGACTGTATGCTAATATGTAAAAATCACGCCTTGTCCTAATTCTTCATGTCTGTGCCTTAGCTTTTCTCTTCAGCTACACCAGGAGACTCCGGAAGCCAATTATATATCGATACTTCTCTCACACCTTTACACAGGCAGCGCAGGACCCGTGACATGAATGTGCTGGGTGCTTGGGTGCTGAGAGAGGGCTTTGCATCCGGCGAACTCCAGAACCCTGTGCCTTAGGGAACCAGATGGAAGTGGGACAACGTTTCAGAACTGAAACTGCATTGTATCAATCTCTAGTTCAGCCAACGCTTCTCTGGGCAGGGCCTGTGCTGTTTTGGGGAGAATAATGCCATGCATTCTTTTCTGAAAGCTCTCCAAAATACTTCAAGAAATGGTCTGACTTGGCCCTGGCCGGTTGGCTCAGCGGTGGAGCGTCGGCCTGGCGTGCGGGGGACCTGGGTTCAGTTCCCGGCCAGGGCACATAGGAGAGGCGCCCATTTGCTTCTCCACTCCCTCCCCCTCCTTCCTCTCTGTCTCTCTCTTCCCCTCCCGCAGCCGAGGCTCCATTGGAGCAAGGATGGCCCGGGCGCTGGGGATGGCTCCTTGGCCTCTGCCCCAGGCGCTAGAGTGGCTCTGGTCACGGCAGAGCAACCCCCCGGAGGGGCAGAGCATTGCTCCCTGGTGGGCAGAGCGTCGCCCCTGGTGGGCGTGCCGGGTGGATCCCGGTCGGGCGCATGCGGGAGTCTGTCTGACTGTCTCTCCCCGTTTCCAGCTTCAGAAAAATACAAAAAAAAAAAAAAATGGTCTGACTTAGTCAAGATTACAAATTCCAACGTTAGCCTGATCCTCAGACCTCCTGGGCCAGCTGGGCTAATTGGCCACCAAAACAAATTAAGCTCTTCCAGACCATTCACCCAAGAGAACTCCCCGCTATAGGGAGAAAAACGAAGCAGAACTCACAGGCCAGCTGAGAAGGGAGCCACACTGCTCCTGGCTTCGGGGGCTGCCTACACTGAAGGAAGAGCCTCAGGCTGCACAACCAGGAACTTCTGCAATGCAGAGCAGTCTGGTTTGCCCATCACACAGCCTCTCTACACAGTCTTTTAATACAGTTAATATCGCTGCTGACCAGAGGGCACAGGGGTCAGAACCTGCAGCCAGGCCACCAGAATTCAAACCACAGCTCCGCCACTCACTGATTGTGCGATTCAAGTCCCTTTAACCTCTCTGTGTCTCAATTTCTTTGTCTGAAAAGTGGTAGCTATAATAGCTCCCAAGGCTTACCGTTTTTATGAGGATTAAAGGTTTTAAATTACTATAATGCTTAGGACAATTCCTGGCTATACGCATTATGCAACTGCTTGTTAAATGATTTTAATCATATTTATTTGTGTGCATTTTGAGCATTTCTGGGAAATTATTCTAGAGTCTGAGTAGATAAAGATGAACAAGACAGTCCTTTCCTTTGAGAAACTCACAGTTTATTTAATAGATAACTGGTTTTAACAGCTCTAGAAGAGGTATTGGCAAAGTGTTTGGGAAACATTGAGAAGGGAGGATTAACTCTGCTCAGAGTAACAAGAAAGGCTACCTAAAGCCGGCATCCGTAGTTGAGTAGGATTCCAGGTAGATGGGAAGGTCCTTTACAATAGTGGTTCCCAACCTGACCTGGCATTTGAATCACCTGGAAGGTTAAAACCCAGATTCCCAAGCCCCACCTCCAGAGTTTTGAATCTGGTAGGTCTGGGTGGGATCTGAAAGCCTGCATTCTTAACAAGTTTCCAGGTGCTGCTGCTGCTGGTCCAACACCCACTTTGAGAACCACTGCCTTTCAGAAGTAGAGAGCAGCGTATGCATAGATGCAGGAGTAGGAAACTCCTGGGCTTCTCTTCTCAGGGCAGAGACGGTAGCCTGGCATGATTGGATCAGAGAGCAGTCATGGAAAACAGCAAAAGATGAGGTGGGAAACGGAAGCAGAAGCGGATCCCAAAGCGAAGAGACTTGGCACAAACCCTGTACAGTTGGGGGAGCTAAAATCAGAAAGAAAGAAAGAAAGAAAGAAAGAAAGAAAGAAAGAAAGAAAGAAAGAAAGAAAGAAAGAAAGAAAGAAAGAAAGAAAGAAAGAAAGAAAGAAAGAAAGAAAGAAAGAAAGGAAGGAAGGAAGGAAGGAAGGAAGGAAGGAAGGAAGGAAGGAAGGAAGGAAGGAAGGAAGGAAGGAAGGAAGGAAGGAAGAAAGAAAGAAAGAAAGAAAGAAAGAAAGAAAGAAAGAAAGAAAGAAAGAAAGAAAGAAAGAAAGAAAGACCTTCTTGACAACATCTGTGTCTGTAAATGTGGGGACACTTGGTGGTATTCTCAGTATATATCCTTGAAACTTCGTTAACACCAGGACAGTGAATGAGAGCCATGGCCTTCATCTTTTATCTAATTTTGATATATGTATTATTATTACTCTGTTTTTGCAATCTTTAGAACGTATTTTTGCAAAAATAAAATACCCTACTGGGTTATAACTTAGTACCATCCATGGATATAAGAAAGTATATTATGTCCTGAAATAAATACAAGTGATGGGTTATCAATCTATCTCCCTGAGTCATTTTTAGTGAAGACTTCGTCATTCATTGGCTTTTCGGGGGATCTTGCCACTTTGACTGGCTCATTGGTACTTTCTGAATCCTTTGCAACTCTCTTGCAGCCATTGAAAAACAGGCAGCGCCGGCTGACTAGAACCATTGGAGGACTGCGTATCGGGAAAGCACCATGGCTCACAGTACAGCATTAGTCCTTTAACAGTACTGAACACGCATCCAGTCCATCCCACCACGTTTAGAACACTGCTGCTTTAGCTTAATAAAGGGCACCGTTCTTCTAAGTAATAGGCAAGAAGGTCTCCATAGAGACAGCTACTCTTCTGAACTATGAAGTACTGCCTGACGCTGCTCTGCTCCTACAATTAACACTGGGGGTCCAAACGGAATCTACCCCTTTCTGAACAGCGTCCTTAAAATATGCATAGCAAAAGACTGAAAAGATATTGACTGCTATAATGATTGATTTTTATGAACATCTCTATTTCATGTAGTATTAAAATTAATCAAGAATTTAAAATTAAAGAGGCCAGAGCTGGTGCAGGTGCAGTGAGACAAGAAAGAAACAGAGGAGTCTTGGGTCACAGAATGGAGCAGCTGTGCGCAGACCTGTATGAGATTGAGGGAGAATGAGGAGTTGAGGGTGGTTCCAGGCTGACCAGCTCTGATGCCCGGCTGGAGGAGGTCCTATCAGCTGAGAAAGGGCTGCAGTGATGAGGAGATTTAGGGAGAAGAGAACGTCATCACTTCCATTCACAAGGATTCTGAGGCATGCACGATGACCACTGGGCAGCGAGAAATCCAGGTCTGGAGTTGAGCGAAGAAGTCAGAAGTAATCAAGAGCTGGGCACCCCTGTGTGCGGGTCCAGGTCAGAGTCACGCCGGGGGTGAGATGGCTGAAGGAAGAGCCAGGACACAAACTCAGTTCACCTTATTTAAATGGGCTCAGCGATTCAAAGCAAGCGGGGAGACAGGGAGAATGAGAAAGGGGAGCAGAAGCTGAGAGCAGGAGGAAGCCAGCCAAGATGTTACTGTACAGCCTCCTGGTGGAGCGCAGTCACTTTATCACAAACTCTTCCGACCTCACCTGCGTCGCAGGAACGGTGTCTGTGCTGGTCACCGTCTGTTCTCAAGTCCATCGACAGCCCTTCCTTGTTAAGTGTGACCCCTGATAATTTCATTTCTCAGGCCCCTGTGCCAACTGGTTTCTGCCAAAGAGAGTCAGTAGCAGGAGACTGGGAGGAGGAGGGTCGCCAAAGCCAGATTATTCCTCCCCCTTTTCTTTCCCCACCCCCACCCCATCTCTGCCTTCTGTGGCTTTTCATCAGA
Organism: Saccopteryx leptura; assembly: GCF_036850995.1. Classification (NCBI taxonomy): domain Eukaryota; kingdom Metazoa; phylum Chordata; class Mammalia; order Chiroptera; family Emballonuridae; genus Saccopteryx; species Saccopteryx leptura. The sequence goes on from NC_089506.1 coordinate 194,925,031, forward strand.
CCTGTGCTTCTGGGTCCCACCAAGTACCCAGTTCCTGGGGTCTGGGAACATCCCCTTCTCCCTCCAGCTTGGATGGGTGGGGGGAGGGGTTAGCTCGCTACTGCTACTCATCTCTGCATCAGCTCAGCAGCCCATTTGGCTTTTCAGCTCCTCCAACACTTCACAACTAGTTCCCCTGTGATTTCTTCTATTAAACTGGCTAGCGCAGGCTCTGTAGTCCTGGTGGGTCCCTGGTTGATAAACATCAAATGATAATATATCAGTTTCTTTCCCCACAACTTGTTTCAGTTTTCAGAATCCTGTTCAGGCTGGGATTATGCGAGTTGCTATTTAAAAAGCCTTCTACTTAAAAGTTAAGGGAAAAGAAAAGTAATTTTAAAAGAAGCAGTAAACAAAGATAAAAGCTGAAATAAATAAATTTGTAAAACATAAAGCAGCAGAATGATAAATTAGTTCAAATGCTGGGTGTTGGGGGGTTTTTTTTGTTTGTTTTTTTTGATAAGACTACTAAAATAAATGAACCTCTGACAAATATAATTAAGGGAAGATTTTTAATTAAAAATGACAATGAAGATAGGACAAAATAAAGAAAATAGTATTTTTTCCCCAAATCTAAAGAGAATGTGAGGCACTTATAAACTAATCAACAGAAATCCTCAATGAAATAGATAATTTCTAGAATGGTGCAGTTTATTAAAAATGACTCGATGTTTAAATCTAAACAGAATAATAATTAAGTAAGAAATGGAGGAAAGCTTTGATAACGACCTAAAAATGCAGCAGATCCTAAAGTTTGCACCAGAGCAATTTTCCTACTTTTAATAAACAGCTGACTTTGATGTTGTATAAAACATCCTGAGTGCAAGGGCAGAGGAACAAACTCTTCCGACCTCACCTGCTTGGCCATTAGGCAAGCATGAACTTCCTAAAACCTGATCAAGATGAATTACACAAAAAGAAAATCATAGGCACACATCACGAATGAATGTGGATAGGAAAAGCTCAAGTAAAATCCTCACCCTAAAAAAGAACTTGTTTTACTGTGCTGCTTCAGCGCTTTAGAGGAAACGTACTTTTTTGTAACACTTTACTGAGATACAATTCTTAAACCATAAAAAATATGGAGCTCTTTACCAACCTGTGTGTCATCCTTGCACAGGGCCAGGCTAATCGCCTCTGTATCGTTTCAATTTTAGTGCACGTGCTGCTAAAGCCAGTCCAGGGATGATAACTTTAGGAGTTGAAAGAAATTATGAAGGATGGAGAGTTTGTACATTACTAAAGTAAATAACCATTGGACAAAACCAGTGTCAAAGAGAAAATATCATCTAGAGCAGGGGTCTCAAACTTGCGGCCCGCGGGCCGCATGCGGCCCGCCGAACAATTTTGTGCAGCCGGCAGACTAATCCACGAAGTTCAAAATATTTTGGATAAAATTAAGTAAGCCTAGGGGCCTACTTGTATTTTTCATTTCTCTAGCATCCTAGCTAGATATTAGCTTAGTTAACAGCAGTTGTGATGTGAACTATAGTTTCTGGTCATTTTGTGACACTGAGTAAACTGCATGTACGATTGTGCTTGTTGTACTGATTTTTTTTTGTTTTCAACTGCAGTGAGAAAAGTGTTGCGTAACAGTTGCCTTTTGTAGACCTAGTGTGGCCCGCCGAACGGCTGTGATCTTGCTCTGCGGCCCACATGCTGAGTTGAGTTTGAGACCCCTGATCTAGAGGAAGCTTTCTCAGCAAACATAAAAAGAGTTCATTTCTATGTTATATAAAGAATTTATACATATTGATGCCAAAAAAAAAGTTCCCAATTTGTAAACTTGCAAAGAACTTAAGCAGATGATTCATGAAAACAGAGAAACTATTAGTAAACAAGCATGTGGGAAAATGTTCAACTCTGTTTGTAATCAAAGAAATACCTCTTCAAATAATGTTGTAGCGTCTTATACCCACTACATTAGAGGGATTTTAGAAATTATGCAGTATTACAATGCCGTGGTAAAATTAGTCCGCTCACACCCTCTAGGGTAGCCATAGAAATTGGTATCATCTTTTGGCAATTCATATCAGGAACTATCTTAAAATTTCACAATATATCATTACCCCAAGGAATTTATAAATAATAAAAAATAAAACTACAAGACATTTGTATTCCAATATTCCTCTAACAATCTAGATGAATATATAAAAGATTATCTAAATCTAACAACAAGGGAATTATTAAGGAAGGCTTATAAATTATTGTTCATAATTATAATAAAAATTACAGTTTACCAAGCACCCTTATATAGTTAACTCAACTTTCCCAGGAGGTAGGTAGGAGTCGTTAAGATTCAGAAAGATTGCCCTGGCCAGTTGGCTCAGCAGTAGAGCATTGGCCCAGCGTGTGGAAGTCCTGGGTTCAGTTTCCAGTCAGGGCACACAGGAGAAGCGCCCATCTGCTTCTCCACCCTTCCCCCTCTCCTTCCTCTCTGTCTCTCTCTTCCTCTCAGGCAGCCAAGGCTCCATTGGAGCAAAATTGGCCCGGGCACTGAGGATGGCTCCATGGCCTCCGCCTCAGGTGCTAGAATGACTCCAGGCCATAATGAAGCGACGCCCCAGATGGGCAGAGCATCACCTCCCCCCCCCCCGCCCCGTAGGCATGCTGGGTGGGTCCCAGTCTGACTGCCTCCTCGCTTCTAACTTTGGAAAAATACAAAAAAAAAAAAAAAGATTCAGAAAGATTAAGGAATTTGCACAAAAATCACACCATCAGTGGCTCTCAGATATCTCCTACCAAATCCCACACTCTCTTGATGTTAAAGATGTGAGTATGAATATCTGCTCCGAGCCTCAGTTTCCTCATTCAGAAACGAGAGCTAATAAGAGTCCCTAAAGGTAGTTATGAGGTCTGAGTGAAGCTCGTAAGCTCCTAGCACAGGATGTGGCCCACAGCAGCACCCAGGAAATTATTAAGAATACGGTAAAACAAAGTGTATCCATTCAATGTGATCACAGCAATTGAAACATGTCTGCAAGTGGACAGGGACCAAAAAGAAAAAGAAAGAATAACAATGGCTGGTGCACAAGTAAGGCAAGAGCATAAACATCTCTTTTTAAAATCATTTTGCTTTTCCCTCATCCACTGTTGGTGGGAATGTAAAGTAGTACAACCATTATGGAAGAAAGTATGGTGGTTCCTCAAAAAACTGAAAATAGAACTACCTTATGACCCAGCAATCCCTCTACTGGGTATATATCCCAAAAACTCAGAAACATTGATACGTAAAGACACATGCAGCCCCATGTTTATTGCAGCATTGTTCACAGTGGCCAGGACATGGAAACAACCAAAAAGCCCATCAATAGATGACTGGATAAAGAAGATGTGGCACATATACACTATGGAATACTACTCAGCCATAAGAAATGATGACATAGGAACATTTACAGCAAAATGGTGGGATCTTGATAACATGATACGAAGCGAAATAAGTAAATCAGAAAAAACCAGGAACTGTATTATTCCATACGTAGGTGGGACATAATAGTGAAACTAAGAGACATTGATAAGAGTGTGGTGGTTACGGGGGGGGAGGGGGGAATGGGATAGGGATAGGGGGTGGGGAGGGGCACAAAGAAAACAAGATAGAAGGTGACAGAGGACAATCTGACTTTGGGTGGTGGGTATGCAACATAATTGAACGACAAGATAACCTGGACTTGTTATCTTTGAATATATGTATCCTGATTTATTGATGTCACCCCATTAAAAAAATAAAATTATATAAAAAAATAAAAATATAAAAAAAAAAAATAAAAAAAAAAAAATCATTTTGCTTTTAGTGCAGCAAGTAGAAGTCTGGAGTAAAAGTCTCCTAACATGGGTGGGCATCTTTAGGGGAGCTTAATATTAACTTGAAATAATAAACTCAGCACACATGGCCCCTGGAGATGTGGTGTGGTGCGCGGGACCAGCCAGAGGATGGCGCTGTTTCATTTGCCCAAGGGACTGAGGAGGCTTTTATTGGCTTCAGTAATATACTAGCACTCGTTTTTCAGTCTTTCTCAAGGGTGAATTCTTTTTCTTCTTAAAACTGAGACTCTGAAGCACCTCAAGCAAATCTCCAGGTAGTTGGGAAATGGAGCCAAGTGCCCTCCGGATGAATAGCGCCTTCCCAAGGGAGCTGCTCTGCTGAGCACCATCATCTTCAGGACCAAGGAGAGTGTGGGTACACGACCTCTCCCTTTGGTCATGTGACTCAGATCAACCATCCGTGGGCAGGAAAGACTGAACCAGTGTCAGTTCCAGGTTTTCGGTCTACAAACAGGCAGCCATTCCAACCACCAGAGAGAGAGAGAGACTGCAGCGTCGTGAGGGAAAGAGCTACAGGCATCCCTTGGCTTGTCCTTCCATAAGTCATCCGGGCCCGAAAATCTCCACCCACGACAGGAGCATCCATGGAAAGTTACCCTTCTCTCGTCTCCTGAATAGTCACGGGCTGGAGTTGTGAACAACTGCATACATGAGTCAGAACGTACACGATTAGCCTGCGAGTTCCAATAAAAGCAGTGACAAGTTCAGCAAAGGACATAAATTCAGAAGAGAAATGTCAGGGATGACACAGAAACTAGCATGACCGGAGGCTGAATCACACTGAGCGCAGACCCACGTGTCCAAACACCACTCCACTTGGGATGTCAAAAAGGCATCTCAGATTTTATGTGTCAAACATGAAGCCCCAGGTCATGGCCCTTACCTGCTCTCACGTTTGACAGCCCTCCCATCCCAGATAACTGCAAAGCCATGCTTCCGGGACCTCAGCTGGAGTCTCTCTGATTCTTCTCTTTCTCTCACATCTCACCTCTAATCCATCAGAAAATGGGACATCCTCAAGATACACCCGAATTCCTCCTCTTCTCCTCACCTCCCCTGTCGCCACCTCGGGCTAGAACATCACCATCCGTTGCCTGTCTTCTTGTGATAGCTCTTACTTACTCTCGCCACCTCCACTTTGCCCACCATCACTCTTTTCAAACAGCAGCCAGAGGGATCCTCCTCAAACCAAAGTGGGATGACACCTTAAAAGGTCAGATCCACGAAAGAATTCACAAATTGGATTTCACCAAAATTAAAAATCTACCCTTTAGAAAATATTGTTAAAATAATGATAACAGTATCAACAAGCCACAGACAAGGAGAACATGTTTGCAAAGCACATACCTGGCAAAGGACTCTCAAACTTCAAAAATAAGAAAATAACACAGCTCAATTTAAAACTTAGAAAATGATTTGAACAAACAACTTCAGCCAAAAAGATATATGGATGGTAAATAAGAACATGAAACGATGCTCTACATGAATAGTCATTAGAGAAATACAAATTAAAAGCACAATAAGATATTCAAGCTATTAGAAATTCTAAAATTAAAATAACTGATCGGGCCATATGTTGGCAAGGATATGGGGCAACTGGATTTCTCCAAATCATAGTACAAGTGTAAAATGATACAATCACATTGGAAAAGAGTTTGGCAATTTCTTAAAATGTTAAGCCTACACATACCATTATGATATTACTATTATACTCCTAGGTATTTGCCCCAGAAAATGGAAAGTATACGCCCATGCAAAGACTTGTACAAAAATGTTCATAGCAGTTCATTTTAATAGGTAAATGCTAGAAACAACCCAAATATCTAGAGAAACTGGAATAACAAATTGTCATATACTCATACAATGGAATACTACTCACCAATATAAAGTAATAAACTATTGATACAACAGGGATGAATCTGAAAATAATTATGCTGTGGAAAAGAAACTGGGAAAAAAAAGAACACATACTATATGATTCCACTTATATAAAATGCTAGAAGAAAAAAAAACTAATTTTAATGACAGAAAGCAGATCAGTGGCTACATAAGGACAAGTGACAGGAAAGAAGGAAGTTCGAAACTAAAAGGAGAGAACACATCTGGGAAGTGTTGGATGTGTTTTGTATTTTACTGTGGTGATGGCTTCATAGATAGATAGATAGATGATGATGATAGATAGATAGATAGATAGATAGATAGATAGATAGATAGATAGACACAGAGATATGTCAAAATTTATCAAATTGCCACAGGCAAAAGAAGTAAAAATAAATAAATGAGACTACATCAAAAATAAAAATAAAAACCCATCTGTGCATCAAAGTAGACAATCAACAGAGTAAAAAGGCAACTTACAGAATGAAAGAAAAATCTGTTAATCATGTATCTGAGAAGGGGTTAATATCCAAAATATATAAAGAACTCTTACAATTAAACTATTAAAGAAAAGAAAAAGCTATTGAAATCTGGGCAAAGGACTTGAATAGACTTTCCAAAGAAGATATAAAAACAGCCAGCAATCTCACGAAACGATGCTAGACATCCAAACTATTAGGGAAATGCAAGTCAGAACATAATGAGACACCACCTCACACCCATTAGAATAGCTACTGTACAAAAAATAAATAAAAAAGACAGAAAATAGCAACTGTTGACAAGGATGTGGAGAAACTGAAAACCTTGTACACTGTTGGTAGGAATCTAAAATGGTGCAGCCATAATGGGAAACAATATGGTGGATCCTTAAAAAATTAAAAATAAAATTACCATGGATCCAGCAATTCCACTTCAGGGTTTATGCCCAGAAAGACTGAAAGCAGGGTCTCCAAGAGCCACTTGTATACCCACGGTCCTATCAGCGTTATTCATAATAGCTAAATCATGGAAGCAACCCAAGTGTCCATTGTCAGATGAATGGATAAACACAATGTAGAATGTACTAACTATGGACTATTATTCATCTAAACAAAAAGGAAATTCTGACATATACTGTAACATGAATGAAACTTGAGTTAAACAAGACAGTCACAAATAGGTAAATGCTGTGTGATTCCATCTATATGACATACCTAGGGTAGTCAAGTTCACAGTCAGAAAGTAGAAGGGTGGTTGGTTGCTGGGGGAAGGGGGAAGGGGAGAATGAGAAGCTGTTGTTTAACGGGATGGGGTTTTACTTTTGCAAGATGATACTGGTCACACAACAATGTGATGGTCTTAATATGAATGAACCATATATGGAAAAAGTGGTTAAGAAGGTCCACTTTATGTTACATATCTTTTACCATTACTTAAAAGTTTTTAATTATCAAATTGCACACTTGAATCTAGGTCATTTACTGTATGTCATTTTCATCTCAGTAAAGCTGTTTTCCATTTTTTTTATTCTATTTTTTTAAATTAAGTGCGATCAGATCCCTCAGCTGCTCCAAACCTTCCATGAGCCTCCAGTCTCATTCAAAGAGAAAGCTCAAGTCCTTAAAATGACCTCTAAGGCCCTACATGGTCTGGCCCTGAAATTTCCACATCTCTCCCCCACCCCCCACCCCCCATCCCAGCTACCTGGCCTCCTCGCTGTTTCTCAGACACACTGGGTACACTCCTGGGCATTTATACATCCTGTCCACTTCGCCTGCAAGGCTTTTGCCCAGGAAACTTCATGGCTCACTTCCTCAACCCTTTGAAGTCTTCAGTCAAATGTCACCCTCTCAGTGGGGCCTTCCCCGACATGGTATTTAAAACTGAAACACTTCCTCGTCCCGTAAGTCCCCAACCCCCCTTCCTGCTTTGTGTTCCTGTATAGCAATTATCGCTGTCTAATAGACCACATTTTACTTATTTATCTGTGTTTCTACCCACTAGCATTAAGCTCAGAAAGACAGGGGATCTTTTATTGTGCTGTTCATTAACTACATCCCCGGCAACTGGGACAGTCCCTGGCAAATCATACATGCCCGGTAAAGACTTGCTGAATACATAAATAAGTGAAGAAAAAAAGAATATTTTCTGATCTTGACAGGCAAGTGTAAGGATCCTGTAGGAAGTCACCCCAACCCAGCTGGATGTCTGTCAACTTTATGGTGTAAGAAGCTCTTTGTACCAACTCAATCCTTCTCAACCCTAAAACATCTGATAGGATGCCACAGTTGTTCCCTTTTACATGTAAGGGGAGTCTCCGAAGATTAACTTTCCCCAGATCAAGGGGCTGCAAAGGACAGCACCAGCATTTAAACCAAGAATTTTGCCAGCAGCCGCCAAATGCCACAATGCCACCCTGAGCATCTAAATTTTCAACTTCCCTGCCCTTTCATTTCACTCATAATGGCACTGCTGACGGATTTTAACAGTTCGGCAGTTAACCCTTGTGCCATAAATTTCTATTTGTCACACCCAAAATTCAATATTTTAGAAGGCTACCCTTCTGGTTTTTAAATGGAAATTGATGACATCGCGTGTAAGAGCACAGGAGCTGCAAACCTTCCCCATCTCTCCATCTACCTGGAGGCAAAAATAGAAAAGTCAGAAGCTCTGGAGGCTGCAGGCCCGCCCCCTCCAGCATGGGATGGAGCCAGGTTACCCCAGTCTCGCCGGGCCCTGTCACCCTCCACACTGAGGGGTCCGAGCTGGGTGGAGCAGCTAAGGCCCACAGAGAGAGGAGTGTGGCTGGGACCACTCGGGCGTGGAGAGCTCTCTCCCCTCACTGCCCAAGGTGGCCTGTTGTCTCTCTGAGCACCCAGAAAAGAACACAAACAAACAGGTTTTTATCAAGGCTGTAACCCAATTGACAAAGGCGAGCTCTCTCAGCCTGGAAATGTCCCTGCCTTGAAACAGTTGCCTTGCCAACAAGCCACATGTTTCCACTCTGCAGAATCCAATTTCTGAGCAGTGTGACAGTGACAGGTCCAGAGACATGATACACAATTCCAAGGTGCCTTTGAACACTGACTGAATAGCGAAGAACAATGTGGATCCCTGGGTGTCCTCAGCGGCACGGGACGTGCTCTGGGCAAACGCAGGTTGGGCCCTGTTCGTGCGACAGCCCCCACCCACCCACCCCAGCATCTTGCAAACTATAGATAGCACAGGCTAAATCATGTCCTTTATCACTATCATTATTATAACCATTGAGAACAATTGCATGGGACTCATTCTTTAAATATACTATTTGATCCTCTTGACAACCCTATGAGGTAGGTATTATAGTGTATCATTTCAGAAGAAATAGAGACATAGAAAGGGGTAATTTACCCTAATTCACAGAGCTAGAGAAAAGTACAGCCAGGATTTGAACCTAGACAGTCTGCCTCCAGAGTCGACGTTTTAAACACTACCATACTATCATTCTCGAATACTCTTTAAAAGGGAAAACTGTGAGATTGTTCTAGTTATCACTGCTGTGTAACAAAGCACCCCAAAACTTCATAAAGCAAAGCACCCACTTTATGATGTTCATGGACAGTGTGCATCAGAAATTTGACAGGATCCAGTAGGGACAGCTTATCTCTGCCCACAAAGTCTGTCTAGGACATCAGCAAAAAAAAGATTCAAAGCTGAGGGTGACTCAACAGCTGGGGATCAATAATGTCACACACACAGCTGGCAGATGATGCTAGAGCCCCATGGGGGACCCCAGACAGGTCTGTCTGCTGGGACACCTGCATGTGGCCTTGCCACGTGGTCTGAGCATCGTGTTAGCACAGTGGCTGGGCTCCAAAAGCAGGTATTCCAAGAGGCACAGAGGAGGAGCTGTCAGCTCCCTAAGATAAAGACCAGAAATTGCATCCCTTCTACCATATTCTCGCGGCCAGGAAATCACAAAGCCCAGATTTAGTGGGAGAGGACGCACACTTCACCTGTTTAAAAACAGGTGAGTCATATTTGAAACCAATGAGATCGTTTAGCCCAGCCCCTACAAGTTCTAGATGAACACCTAGAAGCTCAGAGATGTTGAGTGACTCATCCTGTCCAAGATCAATGTATCTTGTGTTAGTGTCAGGACAGAGCCCAAGGGCCTCCTCGCCCTGTCTCAGACTCTATGCACTGCTTCTCACTTGGTTTACATACTAGAGGCACCTGAGGAATTTTTTGAAATTCTGATGCTTGGGTCCCATCCAGAGAGATTCTGATTTGTTTGGAGTGCAGCCTAGGGCCTGGAGTTTGCAAAAGCCCCCCGGGGACTCTAATGTGCAACAGTGTGAGAACCATCATGCTCTGTGCAATATCTCAAGGCGGTTATACTTAGGGGACACCCACCAGTGTTTCACTGTGGCTCAGCATTTGCAGTGACTCCAGCCTGCCATGGGACAGTCCCACAAAGCACCGATTTCTGCCGCTTTCACCTGGGTCGCAGACTTCATTCTCAACTATCTGTCCTCCTCCTTCTTACCTGCCTTCTCCTTCTTACTATACGTACTTCTGACCATCTCTGCTCCTGAGCAGCCACTCAGCACTCCTCAGCTCCGCAGCTCCCGGGCGCCCCTTAGAAGCAACACACTTAGCACCCAACTCCTCAACTCTGAGGCAAACACACCTCTTCGTTATCATCTGCCAGCTCCAGAAATTCAGTCCTGCCTTTGGGATCCCTCCTAGGTAGAGGTTGAAACATCAGGTTCCCCTGCTCAATCCCCCTCAATCCTGCTGGATGACCCCTAACCTCAGTCATAACATGCTCCTTCCAACTCCAGTATGTCTTCCTTCCTCTCATCACCTTGTCGCACTGGGGTGAGGCCCTGTCTAGGTCGTGCTTTAAAAGGGTGATTTTGTGAAACCATCGGGCAATTTGGCAAGAAACAAAATATAGCAGCTTGATTATTTCACTGAAATAATCGCTCTGTTGCATCGTCTGTCGTGTAGCGTGACAAACCGACCAAAAGCATTGGCTTAAACAAATATTTTCAATGTTTCTCCATAAATTTAGAGTTTCATGAGGCTGAGTTTTTTTAACAGGTGAAGAAGGGGCTTTTCTGATATTGCTACTATTCTGCTGGGTTTACTAATCTGTATTCAGTCAAGAGAGCTCTATAGTTTTAAAACATACACACACACACACACACACCTCCTGAGAATAATTTTGTAAAATATGTTTATTCTTCAATTTACACAAACAGGAGTAGGATTTAAAAAGGAAGAGAGAAAGGAAAGGGGTAGGAGGGAGGGAGAAAGAGAGGGAGAGCAGGAGGGAGGAAGAAGAGCTGATTAGTTTCGGGGACTCTGTGGTAAAGTAACAAATCTTTATGTAGAGTAATGCAAGTCATACCCTTCCCAAAAGAAAAAAATTGCCTTGGTTATTTCTATGTGTATGGGTATGAAGGTGTGTATGTGTGTTTTCAAGCTGTGTATATATGTGTATATGTACACATCTATAAAATACATGTTTTTAAATTCCGGTTTCTCTAGACTGCGGTTCTAAAAATCTAAAATAATAATTATCATAAAGCGTTTGTCTCTCTCAGTCTTAATTTTTCTCTCCCTCTCCCTAGTTAGGTCTCGTCACTGGGCAAGTGAGAGTCTCACATCCATCTTGGTCCCCAAAGAGCTGCTTGCTTTATATACACATGTCTATACTGTAAGACAGTCATTACACAGTGACATTTCGCACAGCCTGTGATCACTTCTCCCACCAGCCCTTTAGTCTGCCTTGGTTTTCCTCTATAAATTCCTAGCCCCACTCTAGTACACGATACGAGGCTAACCAATTCTCCCTCCATGTCCCATGCTGGAAACGGGGAGGCAGTCAGACAGACTCCCACATACGCCCGACCGGGATCCACCCGGCATGCCCACCAGGAGGTGATGCTCTGCCCCTCTGGGGCATCGCTCTGTTGCATCCAGAGCCATTCTAGCGCCTGGGGCAGAGGCCACAGAGCCATCCCCAGCGCCTGGGCCATCTTTGCTCCAATGGAGCCTCTGCTGCAGGAGGGGAAGAGAGAGACAGAGAGGAAGGAGAGGGGGAGGGGTGGAGAAGCAGATGGGCGCTTCTCCTGTGTGCCCTGGCCAGGAATCGAACCTGGGACTCCTGCATGCCAGGCAGACGCTCTACCACTGAGCCAACCGGCCAGGGCTGAATAAGGAACTTTTTAAAATCAGTCAACAGATGTCCATTGAATACTCTCTAGAGAAATCTTTGGGCAGAAAATACATAACTGCAAATGTTAAAGTTGTAAGCTAGGGGATATTAAATTTTACATGTAAATATATAACAAAATATAGCCCATGAAGTGTAGATATCAGATACCGTCTTAGTGGAAAGCCAATGTTGAAGTTGACAAAGATCATATAACATTGACCAATGTTTAAGTTAACCAAAATTATAGAATATACCAACTGGGATGGGTTTCTTTAAAATTAAATGACCACCTAATGGAAATAGTGTAGAAATTCCCAGCCCTTTCTTTCTTGGCTTGTTTTCACTATTCTCTCAAAATGATACCTTGAACCAATGCATCCCATCAGCCTGTGGCAGGATATATTTTTGACAAGTTGCCTCAATTATACCTCCCATCTCACCTGTACTTCTTGCAATGTGATTTTGATGCTCTTTCTGTTGAGAGGTGGAAGTCTTTGCTCCCTCCTCTTGAATCTGAGAGGGCTTGTAACAATGGAGGAAGTGAGGCACCGTGATTTCTAAGGCCAGATCAAAAACAACTGGCTCTCTTGGGGTGCTCACTCTTGAAACTGAGATGCCATGGTGTCGGAAAGCCCAGGCCATGTGGAGAGAGCACATGCGGGTATTCCAGCCAACAGCCACAGCCACCATACAGACACGCGACGAGGAAGCCTTTGAGATGACTCCAGCCCCCGCCATCATCTGACTGCAACCACGTGAGTGACTGTGAGCAAGAAGTACCTAGCAGAGCCCAGCCCAGCCAACCTCCAGAACCATGAGAGTAAATGATAAAATAATTGTTGATATTTTAAGTCACTAAGTTCCGGGGTAGTTTGTTGTATAGCAATAGATACTGGACTACCTCATTATAAAATATCACAGTCATAAAACACAATTGAGTAACATGCATACAATCATAAAAGAAAATATTAGGACCTGACTGGTGGTGGTGCAGTGGATAGAGCATCGACCTGGGATGCTGAGGTCTCAGGTTCAAAACCTTGAGGTCACCGTCTTGAGTGTGGGCTTATTCAGCTTGAGCGCAGGGTCACTGGCTTGAGTGTGGGATCACTGGCATGATCCCATGATCATTGGCTTGAGCCCAAGGGTTGCTGGGTTGAAGCCCACGGTTGCTGGCTTGAGCCTAAGGTCACTGGCTTGAGCAAGGGGTCACTGGCTTGGCTGGTCAAAGCACATATGAAAAGCAATCAATGAACAACTGAAGTGTCACAACGACGAGTTGATGCTTCTTATCTATTTTCCTTCCTTCCTTCCTCTCAAGGAGGCGGTGGCGGAGGAGGAGGAGGAGGAGGAGGAAGAAGAAGAAGAAGAAGAAGAAGAAGAAGAAGAAGAAGAAGAAGAAGAAGAAGAAGAAGAAGAAGAAGAGGAGGAGGAGGAGGAGGAGGAGGAGGAGGAAGGAAAGAAGAAATTCTTTAAATTAAACTTTGGTCTTTTCACAGTACTTGGAGTAGCATCTTCTATTTTGATCATGAAGAGCTATAACAAGCTTAAAAGAGTTTTGCCACAGAGCCACAAAAACCTGGATTGGAATCCCAACTTTGGAACTTTCTATCTATCTGTGTGACCTTAGGCAAGTCACTCCAGTCCTCCCTTTTCTCATGTGTAAAATGGGGATAATAATAATACCTGTCTCACATGGTTATTATAAGTGTTAAATGAGATAAAGTGTGCAAAGTATAGTGCTCTAGCTCAGAATAATTGTTCAGTAAATGTGAGGTCCTATCTTTGCAGTGGTTGATAATAATATTATTATCAATATATCTCATAACCAACCTATGAATATATTTCACATCATATATCTGCCATAATCCTAAGAGGTAAAATATTACTATTCACAATTAAAGAAATCAGTTTAGAATGGTCACATGATTTGCCCAAGATCACACAGTGTTGGGGTGGAAGCCGTGGGAATGAGGAGAATATGTATTTAAACCCAGGACTGTGTCCTAATTCATGTTCCCTGTTACTGCAGCCACCTCTCTACTGACTGGTTTTCCAGCCTTTGTTAAGCTCTTTCAGTGACGGGGAACTTACCACCCACAGAGGCAGCCCCAAACATCTTCTGACAGCTCTGTCTGTAGCAGGCATACCCTTCTATTGTCCTGGAATCTGTCTCCATGCCATGTCCAGCCATTGGTCTAATTCCACCCAGCCTAGGCCACCAGGAACAAATCTGCTCTCTTTTTCAATAATAGCCCTTGAATTTTTAAAGACCCAATCATGTAACCCCACCAAGTCCTCTTCCCTCCAGGCCCAACACCCCCAGGTCCTTTCACGATTCCTCCTTTATCGCTCGGATGCAAGCCTCTTCCCACCCAGGCCTCCTTCTCTGCCTCGGGCTTGACAAGAGGCATATACTATTGATGACTGGAGAAGCTTTCATCCTGCCCCCGGAGGCTTGTAATACATTTATGCTTTCTCAGGATGACACATACTCCAGGAGTACTAAGAATTGCTGTCAATCTCTCTGGCATCGTGAAGGACTCTAGCATTTTACCATAGAATCCTTTTTCCTCCCAAGGGGCTGCCTGCTTGAGGAAACTGTCACATTCTCCAGCCAAGGGGAGCCAAAGTGTTCAGAGGCAGATAAGCTTACCTCCCTGTGACGGGGTTCCTTCTGAGCTTTTCTGATAAGCATCAGCTTGTGGTAAAGGAGCTCAGATAACCTGCATTCATAGGTGCTGGCCTCCTCCCAGCCCCCCAGGCCTTACTAGCCCTAAAGAAGAGGGGACTATTTTTGTCAGGATAGGCTAAGTTATGCTGTGGTAAGAAAGAGCCCTCAAATTTCTGTGGCTTAGCAATAAAAACTTATTTCTTATTCATGCCAAGTTCACTGTGCATCTGGAAACTCCCCAGGGAAGTTTCCTTCAGTGGTGACTTGTGGATCCAGGAGATTTGCACATCTGGAAGACATAGCTTCCAGGACACTATGGCCAGGGAAGAGCCTGCTCGTAATTGCTTCAACCTAAAACCAACACAGATCACTTCCGCTTTTAGCTGATTGGACAGAACTGGTCACATGATTTTGGCTAACTGCAAAGGGACTGGGAAATTTGGGTGAATACACAAATACTCAAAGAGCACTGAACATTCAGCCACACACTCACAGTGGCCCTTTGGCCCTGGAACACCTCCCCATACATTCTGGAATCATTGTGATGCCAAGCTCTCCACCACCCCTTCTGATAATTCATGGCATCCTCAGTAGCCATGGTGTTTGATGGCTGCTATCAGCAATGTCATTCTCTGAGCCCCCACAGGGTGATTTTAATTGGCAGCTGCAGACAACCCTCTCCCATCTCTCTCTGCTGCCATTGACTGCACTGAGGCCCTCATCGTTTCACTTCTGAATCCATTACCATAGTGCTCTTACCTTATTTCCATTGCTCTTTCTGCCACGCCACCGTCCATTATCTCTTACAGATTCTAATCCGAGTATTCCCTTACTCTGCTTCTAATCCTACCATACCACAGTGCCTGCAGGAGAGATCCGGTTTCCTGAAAACTGCATGAAGAACCTCTTGTAGTCTCGTCCCAAAGACCCTTCTAGCCTCATCGCTCAAGGCCCCCCAGCCCTGCGCTCCCTGAGCTCAGCCTCCCAAACTCACCCCTGCTCCTCGGGTTGCCAGAGTGCTCCTTTCAGTCCAAGCAGCTACAAACTCCACTGAGCCTACACCATCCAGCCCAGTGGAACGCCTTCTGTGCCAACATCCCTGCCTCCCCTGAACAGCGCTCGCTGCCCCTCGCCCTGGTTTCCAGACACCCTGTGAGTGTGCCTCCGAGGCCCTTCTTCCTGGACGTGTCCATCTCTTCCCCTTGGTGGATTTCTCATGGGTGGTGGCCATACCCTTCCATCCTTGTACCTCCAGTGGATGGAATAACGCCTGCCCCAGGGTGTGTGTCAATAAGTATTGAATAAATTCATGCTACAAATTGCCCCATCCCACCTTACACCGCTGAAAAAGAAGTCATTCCTTCATACCTTGCTCCGTTTTTATTCCAAAATAGTGAGAGAAGCGGGAAATGGAGACAATAATAATAACACGGCTCAGCCTGGGCGGGAACGAAGGGTTAAAAGGAGAACAAGAGACTCCCCAGAATTTCCCCTGGCGTCCTGAAAACCAGAAGCTCCGGAGGTACCACTTTGACTTTCTGGATCATCCTAACTGGCCTCTCCACCTCATTCAGAAAACCCTATGAAGATGGGCTGAGAAGAAATAGCTGTGTGATTAAGGCAGTTTGAGTGATCCCAATGCACTCCCCCTCCTGACCAGAGAGACTGCACGGTCTGACATGAAAAGAAAGCATGTATGAAAGCCTGGTTATTCAAAGGAGCAGGAGAGACTTAAAAAGTCTCCAGAAAGCCTTCAGCACTGTAGCTAAATGTTAATGTTTAAAGATATCCCAATACTTCAGGAAGCTATTGGTAGTGCCACACTAAAGCTCATTCTAGTTTTAAAGAGAAATATTTGACTTGGAGGGACAGACCCCGTGCTGGCTCCAAGATAAACTTTCCTCACTCTCTCCGGCCAATTTTAATGCTAAGAGCAGCTTCAGCGGAGTAGAAGTTCATTTTTGAGAGCGAAGCTGTGAATTATGCTACAGGCTGAGCTGAGCAGTTGGTCTTTTGCTGATGAAAGCAGAAGCCTGGATATGATACAGAAGTGGAGGGGGGAGCCAGGGACATCCAAGGGGGATTATCACAGAAGGTCAGACTAATTAAACCGAGAGAAGTCACCAGAGAGCCATCTTCAAATGCTCTGACACATGCAGGGGTTGATAAGAAAGAGAGGGTTGAATTGCCACTTTCATCTGCCTGGAAGGACAACAGTCATCTAAATAAAACTTTTTAGTATTCGTTTAAGCCCAGGTGGGGAGGAAAAGATTGAAGCTGCTGCCAATTTCAAATGACGCCATTGAATCCGAGACAAGAGCAGGGAGGAGAAGCCAAGTGCAGCGGTCTCTCTGGTTGGCCATTGAACGCGTGATTGTTGCACAGTTACTAGGTACCAGGCACAGCGCTGGGCGCAGGGGATGAAACGAATAAATGTTCCCTGTGTTCAAGGAGGTCAGGTTAATAAATGTTTGTGTAATCATATTATACAGTATGATTGATGCTCTAATAGAGTTTATCTAAAGATTGCCAGGAGCACTTTAGGGGGAGTCTAACTACCCAAATAGTGTCAAGGCTGGCCCCATGAAGGAAGCAACACGTGAGCACGTCCTTAAGAGTGAACAGAATTCTCCCATTGGTGAGTGGAAGGAAGGCAAGCAAGGCAGTGACCACAACACGCAAAGGTCAGAAGGCTTGAAACCATGACGTGAGTGGTTTGGACGTGGGTGGGACATAGAATCCATGCCAACAAATGCTAGGGGTGAGACTGACAAGGCAGCTAGGCACGAGAGCCTATAGGAACTTGAATACCATGCTAAAGCATTTACGATCCATCTTTGCAGGCAATGAAGAGCAGTTAAAGATTTTAAAAGGTGATGTGATCTAAAATGAATGTGAGAAAGGTTTCTTAGCCACAGATGAAAGACAGAAAAGGCAATGGGGAAGGATCTGTTTCCAAAGGTGCTAACAGTACATGCCCCACGTGGCAGGTCTAAGCAACACTTTCTGTCCTTCCTTTCCCTGCTTGTCCTCACTGTGGGGACGCTGCCAAGCAAGCAATTCTTGTGTGTGCCCCGCACCAAGCTACTTGTTCTCAGAGCCACAACAGTGTGCAAAAGCTAGCTCATACTGGCTCATACTGGATCTTACTGAATCATTCTGGCTCATACTGGATCTTACTGGATCATTCTGGATTGTTCTGGCTCATACTGGATCTTACTGGATCACTCTGGATCATTCTGGCTTATGAGAGCTGATTGTGCTCATCTCTTTTTGGCTTCAGGGACATCTCATTAGTAGCTTGAAATCAGCTGTGGTAGAATCTTTTTACACCTCAGAATCCTGCAAATGCTTCAAGACAGGGATTCTTTCTTTTCCAGAGAACCAAATTTATTAAAAATTTTGCCAGTGCACCAATTGACAAGACCTAGTCCCAGACTTCCATGAGAGCAACATCTACTTAAATAGAACAAACCAATACATATGAAACGATGCAAGGACAGTCTAGAATTTATCACACGCTGAAGAAGGAGTCGTGGGGTGGGGTGGGGTGGGGTGGGCTGAGCTGAGGAGTCAGAGAAGAGGAAGGAAGAAAGAAAAGGCCCTGGAGAGTGACAGCCAGGTCCTCCTCATGTCGGACTCTGCCACTCTGGGCTTAATCCATTCGGTCCCATCTGCTGTTAGTCATTATGACTAGCTATCTCCAACTCTGGTTCTCAGAGGTACCTGGTGACCCCCAAACTATACGTGCTAGCGGAGAACTGCAGACTTAGGAAGAGCCTCACAGAGAAAATCCAAGCCTAACACCATTTTGTTCATCCATAAAACAAAGCATTCCTTTGAGTGACTTGGGGAAGGCCTTACAAGTATAAACAGTGAAGCAGAAACTTGAACGCAGGTCTCTCCTCAGCTCAGCATACACCCACTGCCCGAGCCCTTTCACATCTATAAATGAATGTGCTTCCAGGACACTCGTTTCCTTAGCCACTCAGCAACACATTTCTGTACGGTATTGCCAACAATCTTAATGTGGCTTAATCTTCACTTGAAGTGTCTGCAGTCCAAGAAAGGCATGCCAGATACCGTTAACTGAATAGAAATTTGACCAACAACACGTAAAAGTTTCAAATCAGAAAATGTACATGCAACTGTCTTCTGAGATTTCATGAGAAGCTTGGCCATAGGTCCAGGGCTGAGACTCGGGCGTCTAGACACAGGCTGGGAGTCAGCACATGAAATGAGGTTGCTCTGAAGGTCACACACAAATGGATGATGGCAGAATCAAGAACCAAGCAGGTGGTCCAAAGGTCACATTAACCAAAAGAGCTAGACAAAACAGAAGAATCAAGAACAAGACAAGTGGGCCCTGGCCGGGTTGCTCAGTTAGTTAGAGCATTGAGTAGATATGTCAAGGTTGTGGGTTCAATCCCGGGTTCAGGGCACATATGGGAATTAACCAACGACAACGTGAATAAGTAGAACAACAAATTGATGTTTCTTTCTCTCTCCACCCCCCCTTTGCCTCTCTCTCTCTCTCTCAAATAAAATAATTAAAATAATAAAAAACAAGACATGTTAAGTAGGGAAGAGGAAAAGGGTCTACAGTGGAGGGGGTCTGGGGAGGCGGGACGACCTCAAGAGTGTCCCTGGAGCCAAAGTCACAGCCCCTGATATTTTCACTAAACAAAGAGTTTAAACTGTGGCTCCAAAGAATTTGGATTTCATGCTCTGAAATATATTCCTAAAAATATTTCTGGGACTAGAATAGAATTTCCATTTTTAACTTTGCCAAAACAAGAAAAAAATACAAAAGCAAAAGCACATTAGCACCATTTTGTGAAATAATGGATATTTAACCCCCCCCCCCCAAATTTAGAAAGAACACATTGTCAAAAGAAAGAACACACTCATTTAAATCAACTACATAGAGCTCCATGAAAAATACGCAAAACTGATGACCTCAGCTACTACTTTGCTCAATGCACCGTGGGCTACTGGACTAGATGAAGACTGAAGAAGTGTCAAGAAGTCTGAACAGCCTGACCAGGCAGTGGCGCAGTGGATAGAGCATTGGACTGGGATGCAGAGGACCCAGGTTCGAGACCCCGAGGTCGCCAGCTTGAGCGCGGGCTTATCTGGTTTGAGCAAAAGCCCACCAGCTTGAACCCAAGGTCACTGGCTCCAGCAAGGGGTTACTCGGTCTGCTGAAGGCCCGCGGTCAAGGCACATATGAGAAAGCAATCAATGAATAACTAAGGTGTTGCAACGCGCAATGAAAAACTAATGATTGATGCTTCTCATCTCTCTCCATTCCTGTCTGTCTGTCCCTGTCTATCCCTCTCTCTGACTCACTGTAAAAAATAAATAAATAAATTTTTTTTAAAAAAAGAAGTCTGAACATATTTGCAATCAACCAACACCTTCTATATGTGTCTATCCCTCATCTCACTTATGGTGACCAAACAGAAGAGCATTCTATAGGGACATTTTCCCCAGCACCAGGTAGTAAGCACTATTGCTAACCCTCCCAGGATCCCTTAAGCCTCTTCCATTTACATTGTATTGAGCCTGGTTTCCAGGGTTACTATGAAATGTGTTTCTCATACCTTACAACCTAATAAAAGAGGATGAAATCCCTTTTTTTTAGCTTCTGTAAGACCATCATTGCTCCTCTGTTACTCAAATGTTAGAAATTTCAAATAAGAACTAAAATCAGCCCAAAGTGAGCTGAAGGAAGGAAATAAAACTCAGAGCAGAAATAAATAAAATTGAGACCAGGAAAAAAAAAACAATAAAAAGATCAACAAAACTAAAAGTTGATTTTTAGAATAGATAAACAAAATTGACAGACCTATAGCTAGTTTAACAAAGATTGCAAAAGAGACTCAAATAAATGAAATTAGGACCCATAACAACTAATACTACAGAAATACCAAGAATCATAAGAGACTACAACTAACAATTCTATAGCAACAGATTGGATAGAAGAAATGGACATATTCTTAGAAACATACAACCTACAAAGATTGATTCATAAAGAAATAGAAAATCTGAACATACTAATAATGAGTAAGAAGATTGAATAAGTAATCAAAAATCTCCCTACAAAGAAAGAGCCAGAACCAGATGTTTCTGTGATGAATGCTACCAAACATTTAAACTACCAACATTAACCCTTCTACAATTCCTCCAAAATAAATTGAAGAGGTGGAAACACTTCCAAGCTCACTTTACAAAATCAGTATTACCCCGACATCCAAGTCAGAGAAGGTCACTACAAGAAAATAAAACAATAGGCCAATATTCCTAATAAATATAGATGTAAAAATCCTCAAAAAAATATTAGCAAACCAATTGAGTAGCACATTCAAAAGATCATACACCATAATCAATTAGAATTTATCCTTCAGATGCAAGGATAGTTCAACATATACAGGTCTATAAATGTGATATATCATATTAATAAAATGAAATGAAAATCATGTAATTAACAGAGTCAGAAAAAGTATTTGACAAAATATATCTTTTCATCAAAAAACTCTCAACAAATTGGATGTAGAATAAACATATTTCAAAATAATAAAAGTCATACAAGACAAGCCCACAGCTAACATAATCCTCCATGGTGAAACTTTGAAAGCTTTTCCTGCCCTTGTTAGATAGCTCAGTTGGTTAAAGCATCATCTTGCTATGCAGAGGATGCCAGTTCAATTCCTGGTCAAGGCACATATAGAAACAGATCAATGTTTCTGTCTCCCTCTCTTTCTGTCCCCCTGTTCTTTTTTCTCTAAAATCATCAATATATGGTGTGTTGTTGTTGTTGTTTTTAAAGAAAGCTTTTCCACTAATTTCAGGAATAAGACAAGATGCCTACTCTCCCCACTCTTATTCAACATCACATCAGAAGTCCTAGCCAGAACATACAGGCAAGAAAAGAAAAGCATCTAATTATGAAAGTAACACACCCCAACTGCCTGTGAAAAGAAGTGCATTTACTTGTCCTGGAGATTCAACCTGAGACACAGGCTGCAGAACTGCCACACATCCAGGGATTTAGGCAGGGAGACTCCACCATTACACCCTCCCTTGGCCTCATCAGAGCACACTGCTAACTCCTAGATAGAAGCTTATACATTCATGTGAATCCCCAACTTTTGCAACTGTCACCCAGGGGACACCTCCAGATCCCCTGGTATGGAGGTCAGCAGTGTTTACAATTGTGGGCCCACAGGACTATATATATTTTTACAGTTTAAAAGCTGCTGCTTAAGAAACTGGCTTCAAACCAGCCCAAAACGAGGTATTGATTGGATCACTCCTTTTGGAATACTGACAGGTCCTGGCATATCCTCAACAACTGGGACGTATCAAGAATCACTCAGGCTACTTAGACTATCGCAAAGGTTTGAAAGACAACTAAGAGCACAGGGAAGGTTCAAACGGTAAAGTTCATCTACTACCCAAGGCCACTCCTTCAAAACTGGGAGAAGTAACTGCTTCACCTAATACACAGAAACCCCAGCAGAATGAAGAAACAGAGACATATGTTAAAGGAGAAAAAAAAAAAAAACTTAGAAAAAAACTTAATGAAATAGAGATAAAGTAATCTACCTGATAAAGAGTTCAGAGTAATGAATATAAACATTCTCACTAAACTCAGGGGAAGAATGAATGAACACAGTGAGAACCTCAACAAAGGGAAAGAAAATATTTTAAAGTGCCCAACAGACGTCACAGAGCTGAAGTATACAATAACTGAACTGAAAAATACACAAGAGGTTTCAACCGCAGAATAGATGAAACAAGGAACACATCTGTGACTTGGAAGACAGGACAGTAAAATTTACCCAAACGGAGCAGCAAAAAGAAAAAATGAATTTTAAAACTGTAAGATAGTGTAAGGGACCTGTAGGACAACACTAAGCAGAATCATATTCATATTACAGTAGCCCCCCCATATCTGTGATTTCATATTCATAAAAATTAATTCAAATTGATTAAAGATGTAAACATAAGGCCTGAAACTGTAAAACTCCTAAAAGAAAACAGGAGGGAAAGATCTTTGACATTGGACTTGGCAACAATTTTTTGGACATGACACTAAAAGCAGAAGCAGCTGAAGCAAAAATGAGTAAGACGGCCCTGGCTGGTTGGCTCAGCGGTAGAGCGTCGGCCTGGCATGCGGGGGACCCGGGTTCGATTCCCAGCCAGGGCACATAGGAGAAGCGCCCATTTGCTTCTCCACCCCTCCCCCCTCCTTCCTCTCTGTCTCTCTCTTCCCCTCCCGCAGCCAAGGCTCCATTGGAGCAAAGATGGCCCGGGCGCTGGGGATGGCTCCTTGGCCTCTGCCCCAGGCGCTAGAGTGGCTCTGGTCGTGGCAGAGCGACGCCCCGGAGGGGCAGAGCATCGCCCCCTGGTGGGCAGAGCGTCGCCCCTGGTGGGCGTGCCGGGTGGATCCCGGGTCGGGCGCATGCGGGAGTCTGTCTGACTGTCTCTCCCCGTTTCCAGCTTCAGAAAAATACAAAAAAAATACAAAAAAAAAAAATGAGTAAGACTACATCCATCCAAAAAACTTCTCCATGAAAGAGAAACAATCTACGAAATAAGAAGGCAACTTACCAAAGAGAAGAAAATATTTTCCAACCATCTATCGGCTAAGGGTTTAATACTAAATATAAGGTACTCAGACAACTCAATAGCAAAACTAAACAATTCAATTCAAAAATGGGCACAAGAACTATATAGACATTTAAAAAAAAGTACAAATGACCAAGAGGTACATGAAAAGATGCTCAGCATCACTAATTTCCAGGGAAATGTAAATCAAAACCACAATGAGATATCACCTGACCCTAGTTAGAATGGTTATTATAAAAAAAGACAAGAGAAAACTAGTGTTGGCAAAGTTTTGGAGAAAAGGGAACCCTTGTGCACTGTTGGTGTAAATATAAATTGGTGCAGCCACTGTGGAAAGCAGTATGGAGGCTCCTCAAAAAAATTCAATACAAAACTGCCATGTGATTCAGCAATCCCACTTCTGGGTATATATTCAAAGGAATTGAAATTAAGATCTCAAAGAGGTATCTGCACCTCCATGTTCACATGTTCACTGTGGCATTATTCACAATAGCAAAAATATGGAAACAGTCTAAGTCAGTGTCCACCTACAGGTGGATGGATAAAGAAAATATGAGGTGCACACACACATGCATGCACGCACGCACATGCAATGGAATATTATTTAGCCATGAGAAAAAACGAAATCTTGCCGTTTGTGACAACCGAGAGGGACCTCAAGGACATCATGCTAAATAAAATAAATCTAACAGAGAAAGACAAATACTACATGATCTCACTTATATGTGACATTAAAAAAAAATTAAAAGTAAGAAAACAAACTCATAGAAACAGAGTAGAGTGGTAGGTGCCAAGGACTGGGGGGAAATGGGCAGGGGAAATGTGGAAATGTCAGTTAAATGATACAAATTTTCAGTTATAAGATAAATACATCCTGAGGATCTGATGTACAGCGTGGTCACTATAGGTAACAATACCATATTGTATATTAGAAAGTTACTGAGAGTAGATCTTAAATGTTCTCAGGACAAAACAGTAACTCTGTAAGATGATGGAGGTATCAACTAATTCTACCGTGGTAATCATTTCACAATATAGATGTGTATCAAGTCATCATGTTGTATACCTTGAACACAGTGTTATGTCAGGTATATCTCAATAAAGCTAGGAGGAAAAAAAAACTTGGAGATTCCACAAATAGAAAGATATTCATTGGTCCTCTCTATGAAGTAAGTTCATAAAACTTGTCCTCGAGGCTCAAAAGATTCCTAAAGCTTTGGTCTGTGCTATGCTGGCATTCAAGCTGAAACCTTGAATGGATGATTGACATCCTCCCAACCACTGAGAGAAGGAGGGGAATGGCAACCCCGGGGGGGGGGGGGGGGGGGGGGGGGGGGGATGAACACATTGACCTGATTAGATCCACAGTTGTTGGCAAGTCGTAGAACTCTAAAATGTTAGCTATGAAAGAGCCCCGTTGGATTCCCCAGCCCCAGGCTCACCAGTTGGTTTCACTCCACATATAGACACCATCTGAGAGGAGCAGCTGCCCGTGGTGCAGGGAGAAAGGCTGCCTCCGGGCCCAGAGGGGGAAAAAGGCTGTGATCAGATTGGTTATATCTGCCATAGACTCCAAAAGAAGAAAGGCAGCAATCCTGGGGAGCCCAGGCCAACTCCCTTGTTGTAATTAGGGAAATCAAGGCAGCGAGGTGACTCCTCCAGTACCCCCACCTGACCACACACGCAGCTCACCTGCCCTATCCTACCCTCAGTCTCGCCGTGTGTCCACTGCCTGCCTGTCCCACCACGTGGTCTCGAAGCACGGACCTCCTTCTGGTCTTGGTTCTTATTTCTCAACAGTTCACACACCTGCACCTGCTAGCAATTCCCCTCAGGCTGACAGGTGGCTGAGGTGACACATCTCACCCCTTGCCCTTGGGCCCCCTGCCCTTGCCTAGATGAGTACTTCCCACACTTCACTGGTGTTTGAGTTGTAGCGTTCCTGTGTTTATAAATAATAAGGTCCTTCCGAGAACAGGCTGGGTCCTTGTATGCTACACTGTGCCTAACGCAGGGAACAAAATGAGTACATGTGAAAGGAGAAAATGAGAGGATATAATTAAGTCTCATGTTTCTCTTTTGTATTTCACAGCTTCGAAGCCAGAGCACAATGTTTAAAATCTGACGGGGAGATAGATGCATTTCGCCTCCTTTCTGCTACAGAACACACCCTGCACGCCGCCGCCGGAGTTCCCGCACGGTTCCCCAGGCCGGGCTGCCCGCCTCGCCGCCTTCTCGCTTCCTTCCTAGCGCAGTGGTCTTCCGATTCTGCTTTAGCAGCAAGACTCTTGGGTCAAATAAAATATTTCACTAAACCCCAAAGATAAAACAGCAGTAAGTACTGAAGTGAGGGCATCCTGCTTACTCTCCCCTTGCTCCCTTCAGCAGCCCTTCACACCCCCCCAGCACCCCCACCGCACCCCAGGGCACCCCCACAGCACCCCAGGGCACCCCCACCGCACCCCCACAGCACTCCCAGGGCACCCCACAGCACCCCCACAGCACCCCACCACACCCCAGGGCACCCCCACCGCACCCCCACAGCACCCCCAGGGCACCCCCACAGCACCCCCAGGGCACCCCACAGCACCCCCACAGCACCCCACCACACCCCAGGGCACCCCCACCGCACCCCCACAGCACCCCCAGGGCACCCCCACAGCACCCCCAGGGCACCCCACCGCACCCAAGGGCACCCCCACCGCACCCCCACCGCACCCCCAGGGCACCCCCAGGCTCCCAAATCCCTGGAGCTCAGGGAACCTCACACAAGCCTCCCACTTGTGCCTTTCTCTCCAGTGTCCTTTCCACCAGCCTAATAATAACACCAAGCTAATCTTTTTTTAGACAGAGAGGGAGAGAGAGAGAGAGAGAGAGAGAGAGAGAAATTTGTTGTTCCATTTATTTATGCATTCATTGGTTGATTCTTTTTTTTTTTAATAAATAAATTTTTATTTTAATGGGGTGACATCAATAAATCAGGGTACATATATTCAAAGAAAACATGTCCAGGTTATCTTGTCATTTAGTTCTGTTGCATACCCATCACCTGAAGAGAGATTGTCCTCCGTCACCTTCTATCTAGTTTTCTTTGTACCCCCTCCCCCTCCCCCTCCCCCTCTCCCTCCTTCCCTCCCCCCACCCCTCGTAACCACCACACTCTTATCCATGTCTCTTAATCTCGTTTTTATGTCCCACCAATGTATGGAATCCTACAGTTCTTGTTTTTTTCTGATTTACTTATTTCACTCCGTATAATGTTATCAAGATTCCACCATTTTGTTGTAAGTGATCCGATGTCATCGTTTCTTCTAGCTGAATAGTATACCATGGTGTATATGTGCTTCATCTTCTTTATCTAGTCTTCTAATTTTTTTACAGTGATTAAAGCCTTTAAGCAAACTCTTGGCCAATACAGTAAGAATCCATAAAAGAGTAGTGTCCTTAACATGTTCACCAAGTCCAAGTTGGCCCCATCACCATGCCAAATCCCTGAAAAATGCAACCCAACCACAGTTCAGTCTGTTAGGAGCTGTCACAGGGAGCAGGAGTCCAGGAAAAGTCCACATCCAGGAAAAGTCCTCATGGCACTGGAATTGTTGTCACCATTCTATACTTTGCAGCTCATGTCCAAGTCCCAAAGACCACTGCTTCTAGCTGGTAATGGTTCAGGTAGACTGGAAAAGCCATTTGCAGCATGCATGGATATGGAGCTTCTGTTCTCCTCTGCCTGGAGAGATGAGACCAGGTTGCTTTTCCCTGGAGCTCTGTGACTGTGGCATGGTCAAGAGAACCTTGGGATACACTAAGTTGGGTGGCAAAGGTAGATTCATAATAGAAGTTGGCAAAAGGGGGAAAGAGAGCTCTAAATTAGGAGTAGGTCCCAGCCTGAAATATGAGTGGGGCATTGAGGTAGGAGGAATAAAGGAAACACTATATATTAAACAAAGCAGCAGAAAATAGGACTATCAACACCCACAACAGAGATCTTTGAGGGAAGAATAAAAAACCTGACTATTCAGGCAAAACATAGTTAAGCGGCCCTTGTGCAAATGAGATCAGTTTACCTGCTTCTTGGAAGAAATACCCTAGGCTCGTCCACAGATTGGTTGATTCTTGTCTGTGACCTGACCAGAGATGGAACCCACAACCTTGGCATATTGGGAGGACGCTGTAAGAAACTGAACTACTCGGCCAGGACCGCCAGTCTAATCTTAACACCCCTGTTAACCCATCACTCCTGGAAGACATCAAGCCCAAACCCTTCCTGGGGCTCCAGTATGGAGAAGAAACAAGCCCCACATTCAACCTATGCCCCACTTCTTTCCTCTACTCACATCACCTGGTTTCAGCAGGCTCTTCTCTGCACACCGTGCTGCGTTCACTCGCGGGACTTCCTGAGCTGTGAATGCACCTGAAACCCATGCCCCTCTCCCTTCTCACTGCCTCAATATAGACTCTCTTAACTCTCTCAGGATTCCTGGAGAAGCTTGCTGATGGGTCTCCTACTTGGCCATTCTACCTTGTCCCAAGCCTCAGGGCCATCCATTCAATTGCAATCCCCTCCTGTGGCCTAAAATCTTTCAAGGGCTCTCACTGGCTTTGCCTTAAGGTCCACATCTAAGCTGAGTGTATAAGGCTACTCATCCTCGGGCTCCCACTTTCCTTTCTGATCTCATCTCCCACCACTCCCCTGGGCTCAGCCAGCAGTTCAGCCATCCCAAGCCATCGCTACTTTTCCACGGGGCCATTTCTTTTTTTCTTTTTTTTTTTTTTTTTTTTTGACAGAGACAGAGTCAGAGAGACAGATAGATAGGGACAGACAGACAAGAACGGAGAGAGATGAGAAGCATCATTTTTTTGTTGTTGTGGCTCTTTTTTTTCAGTTGTTCATTGATTGCTTTCTCATATGTGCCTTCACCGTGGGGCTCCAGCAGACCGAGTAACCCCTTGCTCAAGCCAGCGACCTTGGGTCCAAGCTGGTGAGCTTTTGCTCAAACCAGATGAGCCCACGCTCTAGCTGGCGACCTCAGGGTCTCAAACCTGGGTCCCCGCACCCCAGTTCGACGCTCTATCCACTGCGCCACCGCCTGGTCAGGCTCCACAGGCCATTTCTCGTTCACCTGTGAGTAGACTGACATTCCACCAACACAGACCACTAGGACAAAATCAGTTATTAAATGAGAAAAGACTTTTGAACAAGTTGGTAAGTAGCCCTTGGCCCAAGCCCCTAAGTGCCTGCTGCTGCCCCAGCCCTCCCACCCCACCCCCACCTCCAGTAACCAAGGCGAATGCCTGGCCCAGCTAGAAGCCAAGTAGTGAAATTCCTTGGCTCCCTCCCCCATGCCTGGGCCCCTCTTCAGGTCACCCTCTGCCTGTGCCACCCTCCTCCCCAGCCCCTGATGTCCTTTGCTTCCTCCTCTAGCCTCACTCAGTCACTCCCCGCCCCCATACTCCCATAGAACCTTCTTTGCGCTTCTATCATATAACATGTTCTGTTGTAGTGTCATTTTCTACTCATCTCTCTCCCAATCAGCCAAGAGTTCCTTGGGAGCTGGAACCACATTGCATTCACATCATAGATGCTCAATAAGTGTTTAACAAACTAGACCCTCTAACAACTCAGGAGAGTCCTGCCTCCTTAGAGCTCTCCAACTCCTCGACTAGACTTTCACATGTCTGGGTCCTCCCTAGGACTTACTTTGTAAAGCAAAGCACATAGTAGGTAGTCAATAAATATGATTTCTTAAGCTAATATGTATGTACCCAACCTCCTACAATGAGGACCTAACAGCCTTTCTTAGCTGAAATCCAGAGATCCAGCTGGGGCCAAGTAAACCAGGACCAAGCTGCCAAAAACAGCTAAGCACACATCCATGCAGCGGGTGAGCCAAGCTGCGCTCGCTCCAGCTCTGCCTCATGAAGGGGGAGCACAGCCCCCTCTCCTCCCTCTGGGGGCTTTGCCTCTTGCCCTCTGTGGAGATCCCAAATAAGGCAGCCCAAAGCCAGCTAGAGGAAGATAAAGGAAGGAATCAAACAAGGCTCTGGTTGCAGCTACATAGTCATGGGTGTTGTTTGTTTGTTTTTAAAGGAGAGAAAAAGCAGAATCCAAAGAATGTCTTTTCTTATTCAGAAACAAGCAAAGTCAGCCAGCTTTCCCATCTTCAGCAAATTTCTCTCAAAAGACCTCAGAACAGGGGCCGAGGGTGGGTGTTGGCTTATCCATGTCCTGTCTGAAACCAGAAACATCTACTAAATCGCCTCCTGGGCAGGCTAGGGAGGGAGGGAGGGAGGGAGGGAGGGAGGGAGGGAGGGAGGGAAGGAGGGAGGGGGGAGGAAGGAAGGAAGGAAGGAAGGAAGGAAGGAAGGAAGGAAGGAAGGAAGGGAGGGAGGAGGGAGGGAGGGAGGAGGGAGGGGGGAGGGAGGGAGGGAGGAGGGAGGAAGGAAGGGAAGGAGGGGGGAGGAAGGAAGGAAGGAAGGAAGGGAGGGAGGGAGGGAGGGAGGGAGGGGGGAGGAAGGAAGAAAGGAAGGGAGGGAGGGGGAGGAAGGAAGAAAGAAAGGAAGGAAGGAAGGAAGGAAGGAAGGAAGGAAGGAAGGAAGGAAGGAAGGGAGGGAGGGAGGGAGGGAGGGGGAAGGGAGGGAGGGAGGGAGGGAGGGAGGGAGGGAGGGAGGAAAGGAGGGGAACGGAGGGAGGGAGGGAGGGAGGAAGGAGGAAAGAAGGGAAGAAAGAAGGGAGGAAAAAGGGAGGAAAGAAGAGGAGGAGAAAGGGAGGAAGGAAGTGAAGGAAAGAGTGGAGGAGGAGGACAGGACACATAACCAACAACTACTACCGGCTGAGCACTCTGGCAAGTGCTTCGCACATGTCCTCTCCATGAACCATGAAAACAGCCCTCTGAGCTTGGTATCACTCCTTTTCTAAGCAGAGAGAACTGAGGCTCGGGGAAGTCCTTTAATTTCCCAAGGATGGAGGGCTAGCAAGTGGCAGAGCTGCAACTGTAAGGCGCGATGCCTGACTGTGATTCTAACAGGCTCTCTGCAGCACTGCCCCCCCCCCCCTCTGGATTTCCCCGATCTCCAGCAGGACCAAGCTTTGCTTGACATCCAGTCACTCTCCCCACTTTCTGCTTGGCGAAGCAGGTCCGCAGCCACTGTGGCTTCTCCTCATCAGGGGAATTACCACATCCATCCATGTGCTTTTCACAAGGTCAGAGCTAAAGATTAATAGCGGATGGGGATTACGGACAGCAGTCGCCACGGGCCCAAGGCAAGTGCAGCTCTAGACGCCCCTTGTTAAAGCATCTGTCTGAAATGTCACCTATTCTGGGTAGTCCTTGGCTCCTATCTAGTGTTGCCCTCACCCATCCCCCAAACCCCTCTATCTATCACGTCACACCTTAAGTTTCTCCTTTCTCCTTATCACAATCTGGAATTCTTCTTACCCACGGGTTTCCTTGTTCAGTGTCTATCCGCACCACTGGAACGTGAAGTCCAGCTCTGACAAAGGCAAGGCAGGCTGTCCAGGAGTTCTGAGTCAAACCAGAACCCCATATCCGCTGCGTCCACTGGCCAAGAGATTCTTCCCCAGTCCTCTCTGCTTGGGATGTCTCCCCACCACTCAATCACTCAGTTTACCCAGACTGAAAGAGGTATGTACTGTATTATTACCTAATGTGGGTGTAGTCTCCAGCTGGATGTAGACTTCCAACTCTGTCAGCGTCTATCTCTGAGGGATTCCTCCAGAAGCTGGGAGCAGCACCCAAATCCCAAAGAGTCACTGCAGATTAGGACAAGGGTCCTCCCCAATCAGCTGTTCACTATCATGCCCTGGCTGCCCACACCTCCCAGCAGATGGAAGGAGGCACTGCCCCCCTTTCTCCAGAAGCTGTTGGCCAGTCATAGGTATTTGGCCCTAAGTTTACAGCAGTTCCTGGGGTAACTGTCAAAATCTAACATTCCAGGACCCTGAACTTCTGATTCTGATATTTTGTGACTACTTCCCTCCCACTCCAAAGTAAAAAAATGAGGCCCTGGCCGGTTGGCTCAGTGGTAGAGCATCGGCCTGGCGTCCTGGAGTCCTGGGTTCGATTCCCGGCCAGGGCACACAGGAGAAGCGCCCATCTGCTTCTCCACCTGTCTCTCTTCTTCCTCTCTGTCTCTTTCTTCCCCTCCCGCAGCCAAGGCTGCACTGGAGCAAAGTTGGCCCGGGCGCTGAGGATGGCTCTGTGGCCTCTGCCTCAGGCGCTGGAATGGCTCTGATTGCAGCAGAGCGACGCCCCAAGATGAGCAGAGCATCACCCCCTGGTGGGCGTGCCAGTGGATCCTGGTTGGGCGCATGCGGGAGTCTGTCTGACTGCCTCCCCATTTCCAGCTTCGGAAAAATACAAAAAAAAAAAAAGAACAGGAATATGCCGAGTCAGACAAAACAGCTCCTGGAGGTGTTTCTCAGAGTTAATCAAGGTACCCTTGTTTCCTGTGTAAAATATGCAAAATTAAACAAATTATTCTACATAGATCTTTGTTCTTTTCATTCCCTCCTAGGCTTGGGCGGCCATCATAATGGTGCTGTACTTCTAAACTGCGTTTCTCTCCCTAAGCACACGAGCTATTATATTTACCTGGCTTATGCAATTGCCGACCACAGCAGCATTGTACACCTGGAACTTTGCACTCCTCTCTGTTTTTGCTTTTCCAGCCAAGAGCTCTGGCCTGACGTACCTGCTCCCCACTAAAGAACACTTTCTTGAATGTAACTTGACAAACCCAATTCAATGCAATCCACAGGCATTATATTTCCATTTGGTAAATTTGTACCTCTCTATCCGCAATTAAGAAAGAAATATGGCCCAGGTACCCCCTGCCTGTTACAGCAGGGAAAAAAAAATGTTTATAGCTGCCTTCAATGAAAACTGACAGCAAGCTAAGATCCAAAATCCTGATCACGGGTAAACTTTGCCCTTCTCTGAGCGGTTTCTGCCTTCTTCCTGCCCTTTACGTAGGTACTTACGTAGGTACGTAGGTACGTACATTGTGAAACCTTCCCAGTTACCCACCTTCTATATGAAGGAGAAATTCAAGGGCCAGAAGCATGCGATTGGTGTGAGTTAGCTGGAACCCTGGAGCCTTAACTCCAATACACTACCTGTCTAAATATGTTACTGCCATGCATGTACTTACCCAGACGCTCATCTCTATCAATAGCTCCTTTGTTTGGGGTTGTGCAAACTCCACTGCCACAGGCAGTTACCCTTGGCAGATGTGAACAATAGCAATAGCAAAGCTGGCTAGTGTTTTTTCACCACTCTGCGGTTCCCTCAGCTTAGGAGAAGTGCCTGAACCACACTGGGGCTGGCCAGCGATCTGCTGGGCCTCCTCGTCCCGTCCTCTCCTTCCTTCCCTCCCTCCCCCCCCTTGTCTGGGTCTGTTTCAAGTGTTTTTGGTTACTGTGGCATGTTGCCTGTGAATGTTAAACATTCAGCAATCTTCAGGCTCCTCGGTGCTTTTGTGCAAATAGGTTGGCTTTGAGAAAAGAACAAGCTGATCTCAACTAAAGGGAGCGACGCAGCAAGCCAGCAGAGTCAACAGTTCAAATGAAGTTACAAAGGCAGAAGGCTGCCTATTCAACAAGACACACTCCACAACCCGACACAGCGGAGCAGGAGCCAGGGTGCATCTTGATGAGAGGCAGGGTGGCCTGGGGTCAGGGCTCAGAATGGGGACTACCAGGAAATGAATCCTGCAAAGCCCTGGGCAAACATGAACCTTCCCTGGGTCTCAATGTTCTCAAAAAATGGAGAGGTTTGTGCCGACCTGATAGGGTTGTTTGTGAAGATTAAATGAAATGAGGCATGTGCTTGGCTCAGTCAATGTGAGCTCTGATTAGTAACCAAAACACACTGCTAAGGGCAGACTTGAAAATTATCTATACAAAGTGAGCTTCCGTCTGCAGATATTTCAAATCTGGAAGTTCCAAAAGGGATAGAAATGCATGTGTTTTACACACACACACACACACACACACACACACACACACACACACAGAGTTAGCCTGGCTTCCTTTGTACTCTTTGGAATAAACAGAGATGACCATAATAATGGTACTATGGCTACCACTAATGGAGCACCAACCACATCCCAAGCTGTACCAGGCACTTTATCTACCCTCCCTCCATTTTCACAACAGCCGTGGAGGGAAAAACTAGGGTCCCATTTCAAACATGGGGCACCTGAAACTAAGAGAGAAGAAGTAACTTACCTCTGAGTACACAGAAGAAGCAGATTCCAGAGATGAACTTTTGGGCTGCCAGACGCCAACCCCCAGGTTCTTATCACTGTACAGCCTCCCACTCTGGGAGAAAAAGCTGCTAAGTGCAAATAGGAAATGTCTCTCCAGCCTGGCCTCCTGTTTCCCAGATGTAGTATGGAAAATACATAACATGCTAAAGGGAAATGTAAACGCAAAAAAATGTAATGTAAAAAAGTTACAGAAACGTGAGCTTCGGTTCAGAAAGAGGTGAATTTCTCCTTATTTGAGCTGCCTGTCTATGCTGACAACCATGTCCCAACAGAACTACCCAAACCCCTGTCCTACCCAGTGAAATCCCCTCACCCAACTGGCAGCCTCAACAAAGTGCCAAGGCTCCCTAGTCCAGGGGCATGACCTCTGACCTCTATCCAGTGCAAAGTGACAGCAAACGGACCCCTGGAGTACGGGGACACTCTCAAAGCGCAGCCACACGCCAGGCCTAATTAGCTTATTTTTACCTATGCGGCTCCTACCAGCAGTGTCCAATCCCTGCAGCCAAAAGGCTAAGAACTCGGCTGCCAGCATCTCTGCAGCAGCTTCTCAGAGCCTGTTCATAATTAATTTTATAAAGGACCTTGGCTCCCCAGCCCCATTCCATGTGCCTGATTCAGGTGAGATCATGACAGTGATCGTTGCCAAAGCTCTGTCCAGTGGAATAAGCGCCCACTGGTATGTGCACACATGCGGGGGAGTGGCGGCAGGCAGGGGCAGGGGGGTGCAGAGAGAAAAAGCCTCACCCCACCTAGCAGCTGGCAAAGGAGGCTGTCATGCTTTTCAGATCCTGGACACCTGAAATGGCACTGTTTCACTCAGTGATACATTTAACTAACTGAGTGCTCTTTTGTGTGTCAGACAGTACTCCACCGGGCTGTGGCAATATAGAAATGACTGACACGTGATCTCTGTCTTCAAGGAACTTCCCACCAAATGGGGAATCTACACATGTACAATGCAGAATCTATGTGAGCGCAGAGAAGGCAACATCTCACTCGGTCTGAGGAGGTCCAGGGAGACTTCCTGAAACCCATCAAAAACTCAGAACCTGGCACAGAGTTTGGTACGGTGCAGACACTCCGCAAATATTTTTGGATTAAATAAAGTGTCTTCTATGTTGACTGAAAGTGTCTCCACGTTGGTTCCCGTATAATAATGAGCTAGACTGTTTCTATGAGCCAGGAAAACTTTTACTTATATCAAGTAGCTTAAACAACTAGATATTATTTTTCTCATGTAATAAGAAATCCAGCCTGACCAGGCAATGGCACAGTGGATAGAGCCTCAGACTGGAATGCAGAGGACCCAGGTTCAAAACCCCGAGGTCACCAGCTCGAACACAGGCTCATCCAGCTTAAGTGTGGGGCTGCTGGCTTGAGCATGGGATCATAGACATGACCCCATGGTCGCTGCCTTGAGCCCAGGGTTGCTGGCTTGAGCAAGGGGTCACTCGGTCTGCCGTAGCCACTGGTCAAGTTATATATGAGAAAGCAATCAATGAACAACCAAGGAGCTGCAACGAAAAATTGATGCTTCTCATCTCTCTCCCTTCCTGACTATCTGTCTTTTTATCTGTCCCTCTCTCTGTCTCTCTCTGTCTCTATCACAAAAAATAAAGCGTAAAAAAAAAAGAAAGAAAGAAAGAAAGAAATCCAGAGGAAAATGCACTTGACATTTGTTGGTCCAGTATCTCAGTAATGTCAGAAATGACATCTCAGTGATTCTCTTGATCTGTCCCTCATGGTCACAAGATCGTTCTCATAGTTTCAGACATCACATCTACCACCAAAGCACAAAAAGAGAGCAAAACATAGCATCAACGTGGGTTTGTCCTTTCAAAGAAAAGCTTTCCCCGCAAATCACCCCATAGGTTTCCGCTTCTTTCTTTGCCAGATATACCACATGACTTCCCCAGAGTGTCAGAAAACCCAAGAAAGTTAGAATTTTCTGGCTCTCCTAGTGAAGGCTTGCAGTGCCCTTGCATCTGGTTTAGTTTCTTTAGCGTAATGTCCATGTTGTAGCAAGTCAGGATTTTCTTCCCTTTTAAGGCTGAATAATATTCTGTTGAATATCTATAAATATATTCACCATATTATAAAATATGTTTATCCATTCACCCATTGGTGGACAGAAAGTCCTATTTTTTAATGCCCTCAAAATAATGATTTTTCTCAATGTATTCACTGTTTTTGTGAGAAACAGACATCTATTTGTTTAAGCTACTGACATTCTGCATTCTCTATTAGTCAAAGTCAAACCTAATCTTTATTAATATACCTCATGTTCATATATTAATATACCTGATAATCAGATGACATGTAGCTGTATGGTCATACCAGTTGCTAAAGTAGTCCCATATCTATCAATGAATAGAAGCAACCCAGTCCCCTAAGTGACCCTGCTCCCATGCCCCCAGAAGTCCCCATCACCTTGCAGTCAAAAGGTTAATGCTTGACTAGTTGTTAAATACTTTTCATATCTACCCTATTTCTATCATAAAACTATTGTGATAATTAAGATAATACCTATAAAGTACTTAACATAGTGCCTGAAACCTAGTAAATAATACATTTTCACTCTTATTAAGTTATAATTATTATAGGACACTTCGAGATCATGCACTATAAGTCACTTAGCAAGAACTTGACAGCACTTTTTTGGAAAAACGTTCTCTCCCAACACTGTTTAAATCAGCTCAGCTTTAGGGAATTTATTCCCAGTCTGAGACATCTGCCTCCCTGCACTGAGGAGGAGGAGGATTTATTAGGAGCTCAAAGAGACCGCTGACTGGTGGGGATTCTGCCAGGAGGTGGGGAGGTCCCGGGTGGGTGGGCATGGCCGGCATCCTGATTCCAGGGCTGTGCTCCCCTGTGAACCGAACTTACTTCTCAGAAGCTTTCTGTTCTAGCTTGGCTGTTGTCTACACACAGTGGGGGGGGGGGGGGGGGGGGATTTTTTTTTTTAATTAAGGTTTGATTTAGGACTAATCTATTTTGCCTCAGCTTTACAAATAGTTACAGTTAGTGAGGTTTGTTTTTGTTTTGTTTTTTATAGAGAAATTTTTTTTTTACCATCCAGGCCGTCCACGTGCCCCCGTGCACTGCGGAGTGCAGTTTAACTGCTGCAATTCCTCAGCGATGCTAACTCTGCTCACTTGTTTACCTGAGTAACTCCAAAACCACCGGCCGGCCGCTGCGTCTCGCTACCAGCCAGCGGTGCGGCTGTCCTCCCTAGCCCTGCTTCTCAAAATCAGGACTCAGCCTGTGTGTCCCAAACAAGACCTTGACATCTGCCCAGACTCATCTTTGCTGAAACTGTGACTCCCGTGCCTTTCACTCTCTTCCTGTGTGCTGCTGGTTAATTTTAAAATCCCCCTGAGAGGTGAGTTAAATCAGTAGGAGAAAACATGTTACAGAAATGATTCGGGAGCATTTTACCAGTCGGTCTGACCAACAAAAAAAAAAACAAAAAAAAACGCTACGATCCAGCCAGCGCGTGAGGGTGGCCTTGGTGTAATAAGAACAGAGTACCTTCAGCCTGAGCGCACGGGGTCTGCCCTGCCCTCCCTGCACGGGGCCTAAGTACCGCAGCTGGAGAACGAACAGCGAGCCCGGAAGGATCTGATGAGGAGCGGGTCCCACCGCAGAATCTTAAACAGGGAAGGGGCATGATCGGAAAGGCGATGGGAACTCCAATCCACGGGCTGGGGGAATAGAGGAGGAGAGAGCAGGAGAGAGGACAGCAGGGCAGACGCCGCAGCAGTCCGCTGGCAGGGGATGGGTCCTGACCCGTGTTAAGTGATGGCTGGTCACCTAACGGCTGCTGGGAGTCTTCAGAGGAGAAGTGGCAGGAAGGGACAAGGATCCAGTGGCTGTCTGCCTACGGGGTCTGGAAGTCCTAGGGATCTGAGTCAGAGCTGTCAGGTGTCTCCCCTGAGGAACAGAGAGAGGGGTGGGACCAGAATCCAGGCTCTCAGAAAGCAACTGAATGCGAAGGGCCAAAGCCTGACATTTGAGAAAGTGAGTGGAGAAGCTCTCTGGACTCAGGCTAATGGGAAAACAGCGTGCTGTGTGAGATTGGATCAGCAAGTCCCTCCCGACTCCAGATGTAGCAACATCCCACAAGGTGATGAAACGAACATGGGTAACATAGCCAAGACTTGCCTTAAAGAGAGTGGGGTCCTACAGCCAGCTCCTACCAGGAATTTTGCACAGCCATTCTTAGAGATTCGATGTTATGGTCTAATAATTCATTAAACTACCTATTAAAAACAAAGGTGATAAATATTTAAAATTCATTACTTCCTAATCATTTTACTACATTTTACCATTACCACAATATATGTTCTTGAGGTCATTTCTGTGTATTGTTATCCACGTTTTGAATACTATAGAATGGTGTGCTATTGTACTTCTCTTCCCAGATCTGGATTGGGTATTGTCCATTAGTTGTTTTCAATCACACCTGGTGGGATATTTACACCAGGGAAATTGTCAAATGCTCTTCCAGATCAGGGCTCTGGGAAGCAGCCTCCTGCTAGGGTGGAGAGCTGAGCAAAGACAGGGTGTTCCTCATTCACATAGGGCCTAGGATTTCTCAGTTCCTTTCTGCGCTAAGCAATCTCCAGGCCTTGAGCGCCTCTTCCATCTCTCTGCCTTGCAACCTCTGGTTTTAGGGTGCCAGGCAACTGGACCTTAAACAGCAAGCACTGAAGCGTTTGGTGTCTTCAGGGTCTCGAAATTCTATCTGAGTCTTTCGGCCGTAGTTTCAAGAGCTTTCCTTAAGGCAGCAGTACATTTCCTGCTGCTAACCAGGCGCCTGCAAAGATTTAAACCCTGAGTGAAATTAAGAGATCGGTTGTCAGGGCCGGCCAAGAGATGAGCAAGAGGGAGAGGGAAAGGGGAGGAGGAGGGGCACAAAGAAAACTAGATAGAAGGTGACAGAGGACAATCTGACTTTGGGTGATGGGTATGCAACATAATTGAATGACAAGATAACCTGGACTTGTTATCTTTGAATATATGTATCCTGATTTATTGATGTCGCCCCATTAAAAAAATAAAATTATTAAAAAAAAAAAAAGAGAGAGATGAGCAAGACACTGCCTCTCCTCTATACCTTCTCAGTTCATGCCAAATGGTTC
The DNA here is from genome assembly GCF_036850995.1 of Saccopteryx leptura. Lineage (NCBI taxonomy): Eukaryota > Metazoa > Chordata > Mammalia > Chiroptera > Emballonuridae > Saccopteryx > Saccopteryx leptura. Next base: position 194,963,708 of record NC_089506.1, read on the forward strand.
TCCAAGAAATCTAGTTAACTGTAGCTGAAGGACAACGTCACCAAAAGGCAGCTTCGTTGGGCCTTTGGAAAAGTTAGATGGAGCGGTTTCAGCCTTGCCAGAGGGTTCTGGAATTCAGGCCCCTCCTTCCATCCCTCCACCACCACTACCATCACCTTCATTCAGGCCCCTTATCTTCCCTACTGCCCCCTGTTTCTGTAATAAGTGGTTAGATCATCTCCCTGCTTCTGTTTAGTGTCCCTCTGCCTATCCCATCTGTTCTCCACACTGCTGACACCAATCCTTCCTGGATGAGATGTAATCACAGGCCACTGCCTTTGGCTCACATTCGGTGGCTGGTGTACCAGGCCCTCCAGATCCGGGCCCCATACCCTCTCCATCCTCCCTTTAGCAGCCTCCCCTGCTCCCCTCACTCTTTCCTGGAGTGCAGTCCCCCGAGGTCCCCAGGTTAGTGAATTGCTTTCTCCATAGAGCCCCTACCCACTCCGCATCCACTCCGAGCCTTCTAGCTCATCTTCAGGACTCAGTGCAGGGCTCATCCTCTTCCCCACCATTGGGTTGGGTACCTCTCTGCTGGGTCCCCAGCCTCCTAGGCTTCCCGCCATGTGGCGCTTATATCACCTGGTATTGCCATGTCATCTTCTCTTGCTGCAGTCACCAAAACCCTTGCCCCATACCCCGCGGCCAGAACAGCACCTTATTCCTGTGTGAGACCTCATTGCCAGCATTCCTCTTGGCCTGGCACGCAGAAAGCACTCAATAAACGCTTGAATGAATAGATGGATCATCACAGACAGGTGGAAGAACACCCAGCCTGACCCATCTATTGTCATTCTCCAGAACTAAACCTGTTATAATATATTTGTGCCATTTGGGTCCCAGCACCAACTTCACTGGGGGGATTTCCTTCACACAAAGGGAAGCATGTGGGCTGTCATAAGAATGACCCCAAATTAACAAGACAGGGCAAGGCAAACTTCACATGGCAAGAGTTCAGTTTCTTCATCTATAAAATGGAGTGGAAATAAAGGCATTGACTACCTCCGAGGGTTGTCCTCAAGCTTAAACAAGGTAACAGATGTTGGAGTGTTTTGTAAATTGTGGAAGCTATAAAAAATATTATACTAGTTCACAGGGGAAGGCCAAGGGGGTGGAGTGAAGGTTCTGATGTGGGAGGAAGTTGTTGCAGGCTTACTCAGACAGGGCGACTCCTCCCCGCATCTCTCTTCCTTCTCCTCCCCTCTTTCAACCTGAGCACCTGCAGAAGAGCAGCTGCAGTCTGCTACTAGGTAGCAATATCACTTGGGATTTCTATGCTGGGAATTGCTGTAGACTATTTGCTGTGTACCTTTGAAATTCAGGTGTTAAATCCTGCCCCCAATGTGATGATACTTGGAGGGGGGCCTTGGGAGTGATTAGGTCAAGAAGTGGAGCACTCATGAATGGGATTAGTGGTCCTTATAAAAGAGGCCCCAGAGAGCTCCCTTGCCCTCTGTCAGTGAGGAGAGAGAGAGAAGACGGCCACTAAGGAACCAGGAAGCAGGCTTTCATCAGACTCGGAATCTGCCAGCGCTTTGACCTTAGACTTCCCAGCCTCCAGAACGATGAGAAATAAATTTCTGTTGTTTATAAGACATTGTATTTTTGGTATTTTATTATAGCAGCCTGAATGGACGAAGACAGGAGTTTCATTATAAGTTATTTTAAGTTGGCATGATTTCCAAAAGCAGATCTACCATGTAATGATTCTGGCTTTGACACCACCTTGAAAAAAGAACTCCAAAATAACCGTAACACACACACACAAACACACATCCCTTTCAGGCCATTATTTACACCTGGAAAAGTCTCTTGAAGACCAAGTCATGCTCAAGTCATACAGGGTTTTATTTGTTTGCAACGCAGAATCCTTCGTTGCTTGTTTTATAGGGTTTGAACTCCTAGAGCCGCTATTACCAGCAGATAGGAACGGGGTTGGCAGCCTGACTCCACAAGGCAGACCTGAGCATTTACATCTTCTGACTTTTGTGTGCTTTACTTCACAAACGAAAGTCCTAGTCAACAAGCTCTTTACATCTGAAGAGATTACAGAGTGTTTGTAGGTCTGAGTCCTTCCACGACAGTAGTTAATTGGCCTCACAAACAACAGCCGGAGAGTGTCATTATCCTGATTTAACAAAGGGAGACACTTCATCCAGACAAGTTAAGGGACTGGACCCAAGCCCTGGCGCTGAGCTTAATCATCGTTGTCATCAGCATCACCGTTATCTCATCACTAATTTTTAACCTGCTGGGAGGGCACTCCAACAATCTGTCCTCATCCTCCAGGAGCTCAGAGATTAATAGGCCTTGGATGTAACCATTTCTCAAAGAGCTAAGTAGGTAATAAAACATAAACATGTATTAAAAGTAATACCCTGGTCCTGCAGGCCTCCATTCTTCATTAGCAAAGGTCAAAGGCATCAAATCCAAAACCAGGGAGATCCTCTGCTGAGTCTCAGTTTCCCCATTTACAGTAAAGAACTCTACGTCTTCTTCCCTAAGGACCAGCTGGGACACTTATCAAACACTCGGATTCCCAGGACCCTACGTCACAGGAGTAGGGCGGGTCCGTAATCAGAACCTATAGGAAATTCTGTTTTGACTAAGAATGGAATAAAGGACAGGACAACAGCTTTGGAGCTAACTGTGTCCAAGGCACTGTCATGGTTCGATGTGGTCCTCACAGCTGCTGACCCAGAAATACGGTTTATTTTTAGAAGTTTGGACAAACCCAGAGCTTGATGGGTCACTTATCTTCATCAGACATAGAATTGAATTCAGCTAAGAACCTTGAATGGATAGTCACATAGTCACCTAATCAGGATTGAGATGAGATGCTTTTTTTCCCCAGGACACAGGCCACCCAAGAAGAGTCAGAAGGGCATAAAGATGAGGAATGGCCCAAGCCAAACTGCTTGGGCTTCAAATGACCTTGGATAAGTTACTTACCTTTCATGAGCCTCAGTTTCCTCATCTGTAAAGGACAGTTAATATTACAACATGCATAAACATTGAAAACATTATGCGCACTGTAAGAAGCCAGACATAAAAGGCTATATATGATACGGTTCCATTTATAGGAAATATCCAGAATAGGTAAATCCATAGAGAGAGAAATCAGATTAGTGGTTGCCAGGGGTGGGGAGGGATGAGGAGTACGTGCTTCACGGATACAGGGTTTCCTTTGAGTTGGTGAAACAGTTCTAGAACTAAATAGGCACAATGGTTGCACAACACTGTAAGTATACTAAACATCACTGAATTGTACACTTTAAAATGGTTAAAATGATGAGTTTTCTGTTATGCATTTTACCATAATTTTTTAAATGCAATTAACCGTAACTTGCCTCCACCCTCTCTCCCCATCTAGCAGGAGGGGAGTCGGGACACAACAGTCACCACAGGAGGGACATCTGGCCAGACAGGCTGGAGCTACTGTGTCCTTTACCTCATAAGCATCTTAGAACCAGGGAAGTTATCTCCTTCTGTCATCAAATTCTTTATGTGCAGGGGCCTGACCTCATTCATTCTTTAATCTTCTCAACTGTTGTGCAGGAAGCTAAGGCTCAGAGCAACTCAGAGGTTGTCAGTAGCGTAGCCGGGTGTGAATCCAGTTCGATCTGGAGACCAAAAGCTGAGACCGTTCTGTTTTAATACAGTATCTCCAAAGAGCAACGATATTAACTTTGTATAAACGGACGTATACTTTCTGTACTTCTTACACTTCACTCAAGGCTTTCAAACTCTTGGTTTTTACTCTCAGGATAACCCTGTGGAATTGGTGTTGTTTCCAATAATGTGTTTTTCCCAAAGGAACTGGCCTGGTCCCAAGAGAGCCTGTCCTCTTCTTCCCTCCGGAGCAGTTCCCATGCCGAGTAATTAGATTATTAACAGAAATAGGGTAGGTTCTGTGAGAACTTTCTAGATCAAGGGTGTGAAGAAAGAAAGAAAGAAAGAAAGAAAGAAAGAAAGAAAGAAAGAAAGAAAGAAAGAAAGAAAGAAAGAAAAAAAGAAAGAGGAAAGAAGGAAGGAAGGAAGGAAGGAAGGAAGGAAGGAAGGAAGGAAGGAAGGAAGGAAGGAAGGAAGGAAGGAAGGAAGGAAGGGAGGGAGGGAAGGGAGGAAGGGAGGGAGAGAGAGAGAGAGAGAGAAAGAAAGAAAGAAAGAAAGAAAGAAAGAAAGAAAGAAAGAAAGAAAAGGAAGGAAGGAAGGAAGGAAGGAAGGAAGGAAGGAAGGAAGGAAGGAAGGAAGGAAGGAAGGAAGGAAGGAAGGGAGAGAGAGAGAGAGAAAGAAAGAAAGAAAGAAAGAAAGAAAGAAAGAAAGAAAGAAAGAAAGAAAGAAAGAAAGAAAGAAAGAAAGAAAGAAAGAAAGAAGAAAGAAAGAAAAAAGAAAGAAAGGAAGGGAGGTTTTTGTTTGGGGTTTGCTTTGTTTGTGTAAACCCTGAATTGCTCGCCAAACATTTTCCCATCAGATATGGAAATGCCGAGTCCCTGCGTCCCAAACTGAATTACTGTACATTAGCTCACTTAAATGCATGTTTCTCTACTAAGAAAGTCCAAGGGAGGAAGCACTTTTAATCTGACGTTTTCAGCATTTGAAAAAGAACAGAAGAGGAAAAGGCAACAGATAAGAAACTCATGGGAGTGTAATGTATTAAGACTACTTTCATTAAACTAATATTTACCGAACTCCTACTACAAGCCTGGTTCTAGAAAGATTTAGGAGCCAGTAGTGGACAGGATGGATACTTGACTTCTGACCTCGTGGAATTTGTAATCTAAACCAGAGTGATCATCTGGAGAGCTTTTTAAAGTGCAGATTCTAAGGCCCTGTCCCCAGATACTTTAATGAAAGTCTAAGAATCTGGATTTTGAAAAGCTTTCTCAGTGATTAGAAAAAAAAAAAAAAAAAAAGCCTAATCTGAGAACCTGGTTTATTCCTTCCTAAACTTACCCATTCATTAGGCACCTATAGTATTTGGTAAACAGGTAGATTCCCAAGACTCTCCCCACAGGGCCCGGGAATAGGAATGTTTACGAAGCATATATCAGGTAACTCCTATGACCCAGCAAGTTTGGGAAACAGTGCTCGAACAGGCTTACACACCATGCACAGCCCAAGTCTTATCCCTGAAGCCCTAATCCTTTACCTGGTAACAGCTCCACAAGACATTATGGTTTGGCCCCATCATCAAATGAAACTGGTTGCTTTAGTGAGACTGTCAAAAGCCACATTCAGGAAAGCACTCCATTCTCGTAGGATTCTGTCCCCTTGGGCAAAAATCCAATAAGAAAGAAGACACGCCCTCTATGTATTAGTGCTATAAACTATAACCAGCAAATCAAACTGGAAAAAAAGAATGCTGATTTCAAAGAAAGTGTGCCTCTGTGCTAAGACCTGCAATGCCAAGTTAAACGGAAGACATTTCTCTCGTAAGGCCATGAACCTGTGTGTATCTCTAATGCCTTATAAATAAATAATGGACATAAAAATACCAATAATGAGCTCGGAAAAAAATACTAGCTCATTTACACCATAAGAGAAATACTTGGGAACCTTTGACAATTGAAGGACTGCTTAGGCAGTCTCCCTAAGAAGCATACCAAGTCATATTATTCCACATGTAAGTATAATTTCTAAATTGCAGTGTGTAATTCAGAAGGGTGTATGCTCTCTGAAAGGCAAAGAAGTATTTATATGAATGCTATTACTCAGCTGCATCATCCCCTGATGAGAAAAATCAAAGGAATTATTGGAACAATGTATTCCTTGAGGCCCAGGAGCAAAATGTTTCAGAAAAAAAGGCTATCATTAATCTTAATGCAGTTGCGGAGATAAGCCAGTGTTCCGTGCCACATGAGGCACACAGAGGTCTGTGCCTTTGTGTGAGTGCTGTCCCCCCTTCAACCCGCGGTGGCTGAGAGGGCTGCCACTGCTCTGTGTCTGTGCCCTAGAAAAAGCCCTGCTCCGAGGCTGGCCGTCATTTGGGTTGGGAGCAAGGGGTTCAGCTGCACTCCAACAGATGCCCGTCAGAGTCACTTCCCAAACCCAAATCCAACATCCTCTAATAAAATTTAAACTCCTGATTTTAGCAAGTGATATCTTCCAATAACAGCCCCTACCTACCTCTGCAGCTGCTTTTTCAGTCATTTTTACTCTTCTCTTCCCCCTTTCTACTTCTTTATTTTGTATCTTACATGCCAACAATTCAGGATATTTTGTTTTCTAAACATACTTTGGTACAATGGTTCTCAAATGGGGCCAATTTAGCAAACTCCCCGGGAGGGGACATTTAGAAACTCTGAAGACATTTTTTGATTGTCACAAGTAAAGAGATGTACAAGCATCTAGCAGGTAGAGGTCAGGGATGCGGCTATGCATCCTACAGTGTACAGGACAATCTCCCCAAGAAAAGAATAATCCATCCCCAAATCTCAACAGTGCCAGTGTTGAAAAACTCTTCCTTGGAAAATCACATTAATAGCCCTACATCTTTATCTGGTCTCTGTATCCACTCCTGAGCCCTTTCACTGTTCAGAGTTCTTCCATTGTGGGCAGGGCTTCGTGCCCACACCTTGAATCTAGACTCAGACATGTGACTTGTATTGTCCAATAGAATGTGGCAGAAACGAGAGTGCACATGTTTCTATTTGTTCTCTTGCACCTCTGCTGATGCCATGACAAGGACCTGTTCGTTGGTCTGGCACCAGGAGGAGAATGAGAGACACGTGGACTAGACCAGTCCCCAGCTGAGCCCAGGCTAAATCCACCAGCCCACAGGCCAACCCATGAGAAATAGTGATTACTGTTTTAAGCTGCTTAGTTTTGAACAGATTTGTCATGCAGTGGTAGCTGACTATGACACACAATACTGCTTTCTGCCTTTGTACACGCTATTCTTTCTGCTTAGAAAGCCCCCCGCCTTCCCTTCACCTCCATCAAGTGAAACTTCTACTAATCTTTCAAAATCAAACTCAGAGTTCTCCTTTTCTAGAAATCTTCCTTGGATTCCCTGCAGAAAAGTAATCAGTCCCTCCTCCCTGACACTCTTTTACTGCTGTACCATATTATGTGTATTAAGTTGTCTTTCTCTCTTACTGGATAGTGAGCTCCTTAAGGACAGAGACTTTGTCTGACTCTCTGGCCCCAAAGGCAGCACAGCAATTAGAGTGGACACCGGGAAAATATTCATGGAATGCAAAGGGATGGACTAAAAGGCTGGGGGAAGGTGATTATCAAGGGCACTTATCAGCTTTGGCACTCACACTGAAATGGGGCCTGGAACATGGCCCAATCCCCATGACAAAAGGAGAGACTGTTGGCTCCAGCCTGCAGTCTGGATTTCCCTGCCAATCAAAGTTGTCATGGCGAGGAACAGCCCCTGCCATTAGCGTTTAGCACAATGAAACTGTTTAGAGGAGAGCCTTACCTTCAGGAAATTCCAATGAGCCTGTTTTATTGTTACCGTCCAACAGTAATGACTCCCATGGGATTAAACAGAGTGGAAAGTAATTGCTAAAACATCCCCTGCCGTGGACAGAGAAGGCTGAACAAGACGTAATGCTCCCACTTCACTTGGGAGGGGAGGGGACGCATTCATGGAAGCTAAGTGTGTTATTGGAGACGTACTGTGTAGAAAGAGGTAACCCAGGGAGGAAAGATGCAGGGTGATGTGGAGGAAAGAAGCCAAACACTGGAAATAGACCGGCTCGCATTGAAATCCCAACCACACCTCCAGTCACCTCGCGCCTCTGTATCTTGGGGTTGCTCGTCTGTAAAAAAAAGGGATATAAAAACCTTCTCCTTTAAAGGATGTGATGATAAAAGATATTGATAATATACATGAAAAATACATGGTGCACCGGGGCTCGATAATTTTAGTTCCCTTTCTTCCTACAGAAATTTAAAGTAGAAGCATATCCAAACAAATACTAAGGGTCCCAGGCCAAAATTAAGCAACCCAGCCTAAGATAACAAAAGCTCCGAAAGATTAGTTTTACTTGAAAACTGAGTAGGCAACAAGTCAGTGGGAATAGAAGAGCACTTAGAAAGGTCCTTCCCACCAACGGAGACCCCCGTGTGGCTGGATTCTGGCTGGGAGGCAATGACTCTCAGCCGTCTTTTCTTACAAGGACGGCTTCATGGACGGATGATCTGCGCAGTCACACAGGGCCCTGTGCTTACCAGGGCCTCGTGCTTGTTTTCATACTCTGCCGTGACCGTCTTGAAATTCTTTATACCTTTTTAACAAGGGGCACTGGATTTGTCTTTTGCACTGGGCGTTGCAATTAAGAAGCTGTCCGCACTCTGTTGTTCTTCAGTCACTACAGATAAAGGACAGGATTGCTTTTCTCCAGGGGCTCCCATGTGCTAAAAGATGTGTGTATCTAACAAGGCCCAGCCAACTGGGGAATTCTAGGGTCATCACTGTTGCGTTAAAATACCTAGGACAGGACTACTCAGATACTCAGAGGTGGAGGATGAGGAAGGGACATATTTTTCCTCCAGCACATTTCAGCACTTTCCTATGAGTTGCGTTGACTTTTAGGTGTTCAAGGATTTCTTACTGAAATGCAGGTGTCCTGAAAAAGGTACCATAATTATGAGCCAATTCCTGCTGGAAGATGGCTGTTCTCCTGACAAAGGAAAGTCTTTGGGGAACTTAAGGCCTGGTTAGAAACAAAAAGAGTAAGTGACGGGCTGAGAGGTCCCAGCAGCATAATTTCCCACCTTGCAACTTTGTCTCCAAACATCACATTCAGAGGAGTCAGGTGTGTGTAACCCAGGGTGTCACCGACTCAAAAAAATATATGTGTCCTCTTTGAGCTGACAGAAAAAGGACAGAAATGTAACATAGAATTGTGTTAAGTCACAGCAAATTAGGGCAGTGTTCAGATCCTGGCATGAAATGTTAGATAATAACAGTTTATTGATTGGTGAGCTGAGTTCAGTCAGAATTGGGTCTGTCGGCATAAAAGCTGGATTTGGGCAATGTGATTATTTTCAGCGACACAGCATTTGGATATCAATATCAATAACATTTACCTTTAGAGAAGAAAACACAAACAACTACTGCCACCACTGTTGGGTGGCATTAGGAGAGAGGATCCTACAGGTCTGAAACAAAAAGCATCCGTCCCTGAAGGAAATGCAGATTCGATGCTGTAGGGTTACTGCTGAAATGGTCTCCCAAACGGCCCAGGTCAGGTCACATTTCGCTGTGTTCTCCCATTGTCTCAGTCCATTCAGATGCTATGTGAGAACACCATAGACTATGTGGTTTATAAACAGCAGGAAGTTATTTCTCACGGTTCTGGAGGCTGCGAAGTCCAACATCACAGCACTGGTGAGAGCCCACTTTCTGGGTCATAGATGGCTGTCTTCTCTTCTCACTGTGTCCTCACATGTTAGAAGGGACAAGAGAGCTCTCAGAGGCTTCTCTTATATGGGCGCTAAGAGAGCTCCACCCTCATGACCTAATCACCTTCCTAAGTCCCTACCTCTTAATGCCATCACTTTGGGAATTAGGTTTCAACATGTGAATTTGGGGGACACAAGCATTCAGTCTCTAGCACCCACCCACCTACCTTCATCATTATATGAAAAGCAGCAAGAAATCCACAAGCTGTGATTTAAAGAAACTTAAAAGATCAGTCCCTTGACTAAATCGTTGGCCATGTGATTTAACTCAACCTCCAAATCCCCTGCTGCCTATTGGTCCAACTGGCTCAAAGTTCCAACCCTCTAATCCCAAGGTTAGACCACCTCCCTCCCCCACCATCCAGAAGCTAATTAAGGGCCCATGATTTATCTCATTAGCATGAACTCAGGTGTCTTTTTACTTTTTCTCTATCTGAATCAATATTTCATAGGATACCTTAATTCAAATTCTTGATCACTGAAATTTTGTCTACCCAAAATAAACAAGGACCTCTCCTCACCCCCAGATCCAATTTCCTGACCACAATCACATATCAGCATCAACCACTATTGTTTCAATGATGTTATAAACCCACAGATATTTTTTAACGGAATACTCACTTTGTAATCTTCTCAGCCAGTACGTATCATATTATCTTGCCAAGAATTTACTTGGTGCTCAATAAGTGTTTATTTAGCTCAATCAGCTGGTTAATCTGAATATTAGCTATCACGTATCTAATTCAAAAAACCATAAACATTTAATGAACACAAACTGTAAGCCTAATTCCTGAGAAATAACTATAAATAAAGCATAGTATACGGTCCAAAAGAGCTAACTATGGAGTGGAGAAGACAGCAACTAGAATAATAACTACATTATTAAATTTTAATTGTATAATGGAAATAATACTGACATACTACAGGAACCTTAGTAGTGATTATGCTTGAGTAGCAATGTGTGTGTTGTGGGGTTGGGAAGTGAGAATGCAAAGAATGGAATTCACGGAAGAGAAGATGTTTGAGCCATGCTTAATTGAAGAAGTAGACACCAGCAGAAGAGCATAACTAAGTTTTAGGAAAAGTAAAAACATGAGAAGGAAAAGAAGGGGCTACAAAGAGGACAAGCAGAAATTATAGGGTGATAGAATTTTTCTGTATGTAAATGAGTGATAGATACATTGCTATGTATTTGTCTGAGACCCTTAGAAGTTCACATCACAAAGAGTGAACTGCAGTATATGCATATTTTTTTAAAATCAACCAGGAAATGGAAGAGACAGTGTCCCAGGATGAAACACAGACTATGACAAAAGAATCAAAATGTTTTACAAATTAATGAAGGGGGTGGGAAAAGAAATACTGATCGCAGTAACTTTGAATGTGTAAGTCTAAAGACAAATGGAAGTCTACACAGATACTGTACTCAGGTTGATAAAGTTGTTTCTCACATGGCTACAGGTTAAAAATTCTTAAACTGTTTTACATGTACATTGGGATTGAAATAATAAGTAAATAGATGGTGAGTGGTGGGAGCCAGGTTTATCACTCTGGGGGTGGGGGGGATAACAGATAAGTAAGAAATAAAGGCTAGAATAAACCAAAAGGTGCAGGATTGGAGTCAGAAACATTAGCATGAACATTAGCACTTATTTAATATAAAAATGGATAGATACAGAAATAATTATGTATATGTGTAGTCATGAGTCAGTATACACACATATATTTCCCAGCTTTATCAGCTGGGAGGGCCTAGAAGCAATGACATCTCAGTAGCAATGAGCACACCAAGTGCCCATATCTTGGTTTCTAACACTATTCTCCAAAAGAATCCAGTGCTCTTTGGAGTTCATCAGTGACTCTAGGGCTGGGTCATGGAAGATACAAGATGACCCCAGAATATCATATAGTGCCAAAAAGTAAAGAAGTACTCAAAAACAAAAGGAGAGCCTGACCTGTGGTGGCGCAGTGGATAAAGCATCGACCTGGAAATGCTGAGGTCGCCGGTTCAAAACCCTGGGCTTGCCTGGTCAAGGCACATATGGGAGTTGATGCTTCCAGCTCCTCCCCCCTGTCTCTCTCTCTCTCTCTCTTTCTCTCCTCTCTAAAATAAATTTTTAAAAAAATTTAAAAATTAAAAAAAAAACAAAAGGATAGGTGTATGTCAAAAGAATACAGGCCCTAGCTGGATGGCACAGTGGATAAAACATCAACCCAGCATGCCAGAGGTCACAGTTTTAACCTCCCTGGGTCCCTAGGAGAAGTGATTAATGGGAGCAATTAAATGGAACAACTAAATGAAATGAGTTGATGCTTCTCTCTCTCTCTTCCACTCTCTCTACCTTTCTCTCTCTCTCTCAAATCAACAGAAATTTTTTTTTAAATACAGAAGCCAAAATGTAATAATTTGAACAAAAAAATACTGTAGTATTGGATGACAATCCAAAGTGTACAATAAACACACATAAGTTTATACTGATATAAATACATGACCAAATAAATAGATAATTATAGGCTTAAAGACAAGTTTTCTTTACAAAATAATCCCAAATAATATATATATAGATATTCAATGGAGCTTAATCTCCCACAAAATGTAAGAAAAATAATAAATTTACAGCAAAAAAAAATCTGGCAAACACTTCCTGAACCAGATGATCAAGATCAACATTGGTGGTGAGTTCTGTCAATAGTACATGCCTTTGATGTGGCACTTTACCTCTGTAGTATTCCCCCAAAATCCCATAACTCCAACCTAAACATGTGAAAATCAGACAAATCCAAACTGAGAGAAAGCTACAGTACATATTTCTCAAAACTGTCAAGGTTACTGAAAACATGGATAGACTTGAAAAATTGTCATAGACCAGAGGAAACCAAAGAGAGATGACAGTTAATGTAATGTGGTATCCTGGATGAAATCCTAGAAAATAAAGAGAACATTAGTAAAAAGTACTACTGAAATACAAATAAAAAGTTAAGTTTAGCATCACCAGTTAGTAGGGAAATGCAAATCGATACTACGTCATACTGATTAATATGGCTATTATCGGAAAGACAAGTGTGGGGGAAAAGGACCCCTGTACACTGCTGGTAAGAATGTAAATTGGTGCAGCTACTGTGGGAAATGGTATGGAGGTTCCTCAGAAAATTAAGAATAGAGCTAATACATGACCATATGATCCAACAATTTTTTGTTTGGGTATATACCTGAAAATACAAAAACATTTATTCATAAAGATACATGTATTCTTATGTTCATTGCAATATTAATTACAATAGCCAAGGCATGAAAACAACCTAAGTTTTCAATGATGGATAACTAGATAAAGAAGAAGTGGTACAGCCTGACTAGGCAGTGGTGCAGTGGATAGAGCATCAAACTGGGACGCAGAAGGCCCAGGTTCGAAACCCCAAGGTCCCTGGCTTGAGCGTGGGCTCATTCAGCTTGAGTGCAGGACCACTGGCTTGAGCATGGGATCATAGAAATGACCCCACGGTTGGTGGCTTGAGCTCAAGGTTGCTGGCTTGAGCAAGGGGTCACTCCTTTCACTGTAGCCCCCCAGTCAAGGCACATATAAAAAAGCAATCAATGAACAACTAAGGTGCCATGACAAAAAATTGATGCTTCTTATCTCTCTCCCTTCCTGTCTGTCTCTGTCTTCCCTCTCTCTGTCTCTCTCTCTGTCACACACACAAAAAAAGTGGTACATATATACAATAGAATACTATCCAGTCATAATAGAGATGAAATATTGATATTTGCAACAACATAGATGGATCTTGAGAGTATTATGCTAAGTGAAATAAGTCAGTTGGAAACGGGCAAAAACCATTTGATTTCACTCATGCAGAATATAAAACAAAAAGTAACAAACAAACTAACAAAATCAATAAAAACAAACTCTTGGATACAGACAATAGAATGGTGGTAACTAGAGGAAAAGTGTGGAAAAAGAAGTAGGTAAAAGGGGTCAAATATATGATGATAGAAGGGAGGAAAAAGACTTAAGTTTAGTTAATAGTAATATGCCAATGTTGGTTCCTTGGTTGTGACAAATGTTCCATAGTAATATCAGATGTTAACTACAGTGGAAATTTGGTGGGGAGTATATGAGAATTATCTGAGCTACCTTTGCATTTTTTCTGTAAATCTAAAACTATTCTAAAATTAAAAGAGTTTTTAAAGTATAGGACAGGTTGGAGAAAGAGTAAGAAATCTGGCATGGTTAGAGTATCAGGTAATAGAGACAGTGAGGGGAGATGAGGCTTGAAGGTATTTGAAGTCAGATTCCAGGAGCTTTGTTAAGCTGCATCAATTAGAAAGCACTAGGCCAGCAAGGGATTAAATAAGTACAGATTTTATTAGTCTCACAAAAAAAAGAAGAAAAGAGAAAAAAAAGAAAAGAAAAGGTAGACTGTACTAAGTATTATAGATAGAGAAGCTCTTGCTCCCACTAGCATTAGAACGTGACTTTTGTCTTTCATTTTCATAAGAGCAAAATGTCACATTGCATTAGCATTCCTATAGGGAAAAGTAAAGAATGACTAGCAAAAGGCCAAAGGAGCTGGACAGTTAAATAGAGCTTTAAAGAGCTTTCCCACAAACCCGACCCAGTGAACTTCCACATCTTCTCATTGACCAGAATTGGATCACATGGACACTTCTAGCTGCAAGAGAATCTGGGAAGGTAATTATTTTTTAATGGACACAATACTACCCCAAACAAAATAAGTATCTTATTTGTAAAGAAAAAGAACTAAATATGAAGAACTTATATAGTAGTATAGTTACACAGGGTGAGAGAAATTACTTGCATTTTGTTTTATGGGCAATATGAATTGCATACATTTTTAAGCAAAGAAATAACATGATCACAGGTATGTTTTAGAAAGATCACTTATGGCCATTTTTGTCATCCAGTAGAAGAGTACTTCTTAATCCTCTTTGGATCACAAATTTCTCTGAGAATCTCATGATAGCTATAGATTCTCTCCCAGGAGAAAAAATTGTACATATACACAGGATTTTCTAAACAATTAGAGGGCGGGACTTGAACTTTCTGAGGCTCACAGACATCAGGAAAGAACTGGCAAAGAGGGTGGAGATACTGAAGGCAGTAGGACTGATCAGAAAGCTTTGATGTTGTCTGAGGAGAATGATGACAGTGGCTGAACCAGGCAGGTAGTCATAGATATGGGGGAAATAGATTAGAGGGAAAAAATCTGAGCTAAAAAAAAAGCAGAAGTTGGTGTTTAATTAGATTGACTAATTAGACTGGTTTGGAGAATCAGGGAAGTCAAAGAGTATTTTTATATTTAGTAACTTAAAGGCTAGTTATTGCTAAGAACCATACAGGGGCTATGGGAGAAAGTTAAGGGGACAGGCCATGAGAGTGTGTAGTACCTGTAGTAGATCCAAGTTCAATCATGCAGCAAGCAAAAAGAACTCCAGACCTGACCTCAGGAGAGAGTTGGGGCTGTGCAGGAAGCAGCGGCAGTCAGCACTCACCCACAGCCTACCAACGTAGTCATCTGCCAAATGTCCTGAATTAGTTGAGTCTCTACTTTCCTGTATTCAGTTCCAGACTGTGTTGAATATGATGGTAGATTTCTTTCAACACAAAGTCCTTTTTAAAAAAATGATTATGTGACATATGAGAAATAGAAGGCTCCCTTACTTCTCTAATTTCAGCCTTGAAATAAATTATAATTTGCTCCTTCTGGGAAACAATGAACTTAACATGTCCAAAGTCAAATTGACATCATAGGCTATGAATATAATGATCTTATGAATGCTCTTAAATGACGGTTGAGCAAAGTTATGTGGTATAAGTTAGTGCAAACATGAAGATAATAAGAAACTATTTGGGAGGCAATATAACATGGTGGTTAAAAAGACAAGCATTGACAGACGATAGACAGAACTAGGCAGGGACAGCAACTTCAATACTGACTAACGGTGTTGATCTTGGGCAATTTATCAAACCACTTACAGCCTCCAATTCCTCATCTAAAATAAGGCCAAAAAAATAGTGCATATATATAGTACCCCACAATATGGTGACTGTGAGAAGTAAACAAGAGACAATGCTTAGCACATAATAAGTCCTTGAAAAAATGTTAACTCATAGTAGTACCAGTGGAGTAATATTAGTAGCAACGTTTACCTACTTAGTTTCATGTGTATCATAATTCTGTATCATACTAAGTTTCTTGAATTATCACAGAAGTGTTTTTATTTTATAGCTGCTCATCAACTTGCCAAGACTATATATTTTATAGTCAATGAGTAATAAAACATTGAATCAACTCATTTTGTCACCAGTTTACAACTTTAGGAAAAAGGAGCCTGGTTTAAAAGGGAGGGAGGGAGTAAGTCAGTTATTTCTTTTTATTTTTTGTTTTTTCAGATGGCTGGAATTTTTAAACCCTTGTGTTGAGAGGAAGAGTCACTCTCACAGCTGTGATTTTTTTTCTCCATCTTTGTAAAAAAAAAAACCATGGCTTTCCTGATACCTTGGTTGGCGGTGGCGAAAACGGCACCAGGTGTTAGACCGGCGAGGTCAGACTGGACCTCGATTCAGCAACCTTAGTACTTGAATTCTGGTTAAGAAAGCATGCAGAGCCAAGACTCAAACTATATAAGAGACAGCTTGTTTAGAAAGGCACAGAGGTAGAAGAAGAGAGCAGTAAAAGAAATGAGTTCAAGAAACAAGTTTATACAGGCAAAAGGAGGGGTCTTTGGTGCTCAGGAGAGAGAAGGGTAAAGGTGATTCACCTGGCCTGGAAGAAGCGGGGGAGGGGAGGACACCGGCACACTTCTGCATGTTGGGTCCTCCATCCTGAGGGCTTTCAAGGGTGGAGAATTTAGGGGAGGTCCCAGGGGAGGATTCATAGAATATTCATCAGCTCTCCAGGTGTGTCCATTCAAGGTTGTGTCTCCACTGATTGGTCAGCACCAGTGGTCCTTAGTCAATGAAGCTGCTCCTTGGGTCAGCCATGGCATCATTTGTCTGGTTTTGCCGATTTTCTGAGCCTGGAGCTGAAACGTAACTAAAGCCCAGATGAATTTGATGCTGTCAGAACCTCATTGTCCTGGGGGCTTAATGCTTAAGGGTTATTCTCTGGCCCCCCTATTCATTCCCCTTCTAAGGGGGTCTAACCCTCATGACTAGCACCATGCCAGGGGAGGAAAGGTCAGGGGCGGGTCCAAACCGCATGACCAGCAATATGAAAGGTCAGGGGGTCTAAATCACATGGCCAGCGATATGAAAGGTCAGGGGGTCTAAATCACATGGCCAGCGATATGAAAGGTCAGGGGGTCTAAATCACATGACCAGCGATATGAAAGGTCAGGGGGTCTAAATCACATGACCAGCGATATGAAAGGTCAGGGGGTCTAAATCACATGACCAGCAATATGAAAGGTCAGGGGGTCTAAATCACATGACCAGCGATATGAAAGGTCAGGGGGTCCAAACCGCATGACCAGCGATATGAAAGGTCAGGGGGTCTAAATCACATGACCAGCGATACTCAGGGGGTCTAAATCACATGGCCAGCCATATGAAAGGTCAGGGGGTCTAAATCACATGACCAGCGATATGCTAGGGGAGGGAAGGTCACCCTGAGGGCGAGGTCCTTGTTTTCCCAGGTTTGCCTGTCACTAGGCACCTGGGGCTTTCTTCCCTGGTGTCCTTCTGTACCTGGACCATCGTACTTGCTCTGCTCCTGTCTGTCTAACTGCCTCCCACACCTCCGAGGACCCTATAAGGAAGCTAAGACAATATTCATTGTGATGTCACAGACTTCCTGCAAAAACCTGATGAACGTGCCAGGCCAAACAGAAAGATATGCTGTAGACCAATGGTCCCCAACCTTTTTTGGGCCACGGACCGGTTTAATGTCAGAAAATATTTTCATGGACTGGCCTTTAGGGTGGGATGGATGGATAAATGTATCATGTGACTGAGACAAGCGTCAAGAGTAAGTCTTAGCCCTGGCCGGTTGGCTCAGTGGTAGAGCGTCGGCCTGGTGTGCAGGGGGACCCGGGTTCGATTCCCGGCCAGGGCACATAGGAGAAGCACCCATTTGCTTCTCTTCCCCCCTCCTTCCTCTCTGTCTCTCTCTTCCCCTCCCACAGCCAAGGCTCCATTGGAGCAAAGATGGCCCGGGCGCTGGGGATGGCTCCTTGGCCTCTGCCCCAGGCACTAGAGTGGCTCTGGTCGCGGCAGAGCGATGCCCCGGAGGGGCAGAGCATCGCCCCTGGTGGGTGTGCCGGGTGGATCCCGGTCGGGCGCATGCAGGAGTCTGTCTGACTGTCTCTCCCCGTTTCCAGCTTCAGAGAAATACAAAAAAAAAAAAAAAAGAGTGAGTCTTAGATGGATGTAACAGAGGGAATCTGGTCATTTAAAAAAAAAAAACAACAACATTGTTTAGACTTAAATATAAATAAAACAGAAATAATGTAAGTTATTTATTCTTTCTCTGCGGACCGGTACCAAATGGCCCACGGACCGGTACTGGTCCACGGCCCAGGGGTTGAGGACCACTGCTGTAGACAAGATTACAAAGTTAGCCCTCTTTGCAAATTATTTGCAAATACTCCTCAGTGACTACTAGAAGGGAAGTAAAATATCTCCTCTATCTTGAAGGGTTGGGCCTGAGAATTAAACTGACATAAGATTGACAGGAGGCCACCATACACATTTTATTTCATAACTTTTACATGTAGGTAGGAGACTTCACAAGAAAAATAAGAAACCCAAAGAAGCATTTAAGGTCCAACGCTTGTATGCTAAGTCGGACAAATGCACCAACTCCTCCCAGCCTCCATCCCTGGTGAGAAGAACAATTTTGCCACCTGGTACAGAGCGGACACCTTTCAGAGCAGCATTTTATCTCCTGCTCTCAGAGGAAAACTGAAGAACGGAGGGCCCCTCTTGCATCTGCTTCCCTTCAAATGCCTTGAACTTAAAAGTATCAATATGCCAAAGTGGCACGTTGTGGCATGGCATGTTATGACACCCTGCACCACCTGCACATGCTTGGGGCAGCACCCAGGCCCAAGGCAATGAAATAAGAATGGCCTTGAGAGGTAGACACTGTCGTGACCTCTATCTTACTGATGAGGAAACAGGTGTCCAGAGGTTTTCTTGCCCAAGGGCACACAGAACCAGAATTTGAACCCAACGCCCTTTGACATTAGAGCAGTTCTTCACGATAATTAGGGACTGCCTCTCTTCAGAATGGGCATGAGGGTCATCAGAGGACACGCGTCCCACCGCCCACAGAACTTCCGGGGCAGCGAAGAAGGGGTGGATTTGGGTGAGGAACAGACTATCAGAAGACATTCAGAACCCTCTCCATAAACCTCTTCGCCACAATGGCAGCTGACATAATCCTCATGGGATCAAAGACCGCCAGTCCCACAGATCAAAGGACCCTCATCCCCAAAGCTGCCCAGACAGTAATGGTTCCGAAGCTGCTGATGCCTGCACGGCACAGGGAGGCCCGGGAGGAAGGAGCAGGGCTGGCTGGGACTCAGCACTCCTAGCCTGTGGACCAAAGAAGACTGTTTCACATTGGAATAATTGTTGTAATACGTGATGGTCATTGAGGATTTTTTCAAACCATATTTTTATCTGGTTACAAAAGTAATACCTGTTCATTATAATAGATTTAGAAAATGTACAAGTAAAAAGAATAAGTCACTTATAATAAAGTTACCAAACACAACCGCATTTAACAGTCTGATGCATTAATTTGTTTTGTTTTATGCAAATACTTATGTTTTGACAGCAAAATCTGACATCATGCTGTTCATGCCGTTTTGTAACCTGCTTTTCAGATACTATCTTGCCCACCTTTTCCCAGAGCCTCAGTGTTACCCCTTCAAGTTCCGTGATAGCTCATTGAATGGCTGTAGGCGTCTGCTCCCCTCCGTGTGTATGCTAGAGTTCAGTCTCCAATTCTGAGACGGCAAGGTGGTTTCTAGCCTTTTATTACTATAAACAATGCTTTGTGCACAGATTTAGCCTAATAATGATTATTACCTCCATCAGCTAAATTCCTAGATGTAACTGCGAGGCCAAATTACATGCTTGGTTTTGGGGGGGATTTTGTTTTGGTTTGTTTGCTTGCTTGTTTGTTTGTTATTCTTATTGATTAATTTTATTTCTTTTGTTTTTAAATTTTTTATTGATTGATTTTCGAGAGAGAGAGAAGCATTCATTTCCTGTTCCACGTAGCTGTGCTTCCAGTGTGTGCCTTGAACAGGGATTAAACATGTAACCTTGGTGTTTCAGGACAACAGTAACGGACTGACCAACCTCCCAGGGCCTTACACATTTATTTTTCAGGCTTTTAATGACTTGCACAAAGGATACATTGATTCAGACCCCCCACTAAAAGAATGCTTTCTTCAAAAACAAGGTATGAAAAGCTGCTGAATCAGCGAATGCAAACAGCTCCGTTAATGCAGTTTTAAAATGCCACTAGATGAAAGGAGAAATGAGTTTATCCTGTCCTCTCCACACGGCTTCCTCCTCTTCCAGGAACTCTCTGTCCTCCTTCTGCCATCACACTATCAAGAGGACAACCCTAATCGGTCATTGCTTATCCAGGAAACAATGGTGCTCACTCCCTATATATCCCTGGATGCTGCTGGCCAGATTGTATCTAACTTTGTAAATTTTTATCATTTTAAAGATATGATTCCTTTCTGGGTTGCTGATTCAAGGGAACGTTTCTTTGTATAGTAAAAAAAAAAAAGATCTGTTAACACGTAAAAGGACAGAACACCTGGGCAATCACCCATCGCCTCAGATAATCTGCCTTTCTGGAAAACTACTTAACACTGTATAAAAGTTCAATCCTCCAATCCCAACAGAATTGACTTATTTAGGTTCCGTTAGTCACAAGAAAGGCTCATTGATCCTGAAAATCTAAAAAGCCAGGGATTGTAATAAGGAAAGATCAGAAGCTACTGATAAAGTGAGTAGTTATTGTAGTTCAGGATCAATTCAGTTCCAGTCTGTTGGAGTAAAGCTAATTCATGGCAGAAAACCATGATTAATTTAAAAATAAACAATATTATGACTCCAGTGAGTTATGAGTTACCGGAGAGGGAAAGTACATTTAGTAGAACATGACTTATTCAGACATGTAATTTTTTTTTTTCCTGAGCTCAGTAAAGTCGTGTGGCAAAAATGCCAGAAACAGCTTTGTAATTGGAATACGCAATTTAAAATAAGTTAAAGATTACTCCCAGGTAGTTTATTGCTTTAACTACAGCGAGGCACGTCCCTGTAGCAGACAGCATAATGACTCTCGTTTCATTTTTGGTTTGTGCCAAATATTTTCAGTTAGTTTTGCTTTATTGGCTCCATGCGATTTATTGCAGCACTAGAACACGATTGTAATGCAACTAGTATTTTAGTTTTATCTTCCACTGGTAATTTTTCCTCTTTATGGTGACTATACTGTCTGCATTAATATAAGCCATGGAAATTACACAGTATGGAACCCTGTTCTGGGTAGCTCCCTTTCTCATGGAGAGCGGAACCATAGCAGCCGACTCCCATAACATGGCGATGACCAAATGTGCTCCAGGGGAAGAAACAACCGCATAAATAATGGCATTTACAACTCAATCAATTGATTTGTTCGACTAAGAATGACTAGAAAGCCTAATTTTGCCATGGTTCAAAAAGAGGTGAAATGTCCTCTAAGATCTTGGGTTCCTCAGTAGTCTTCAAATAAATCCCTGGAATGCAAACCCCAAATCCAAGGTGATGATAACACTTGGGGAAGAACAGAACCCTTCAGATAGTCTTCAAAAATATGTTTACATAGCTTGGTTTGCATTTATGGGTTGATCCACTTCACAACACCACTATAATCCGTTAGGAAATTATGTAACTATTTCCAGTGTCCTGAAAGTTGGCTAAGTGATGTGCTAGATTTTACCTATGGATAGACTACATCAATAAATATACATCATTCCAGGGCAGTTTCCTATGAAAGGAAGAAAGAGAACTGAGTCTTCCAGTCCTGGGAACTCCTTATTCCAGACACTTGTGTAGAGCTATACAAGAGAGGAACCAAAATTAAGTCAGGTTAGTGGGCCCAATTGAAACATATTTCTCAACCAAGTCCTTGCATCCTGCGGGAATTTTGCTATGAATAATTTACCCCATAAAATAAGGTCTATATCTTTAAGCATCCCCTGTTAAAATCCAGAGTTCCAGGGAAAGGTAGCATAGCAAAGTATTATCATTCATTACTTTTCATTAAAATGAGTTTATCAAATCGATATATAAACACAGCAGAACCACAATCCCATAGAGTACGGGATGATTATATTCCCATGGAGGAAAGGGAAAGTCCGAAACATGAGCTCTGCACAAATAATCTCAGGTACCACAGTGCAGTGGAGGTCCAGAGACAGTGAGGACACAGCCCAAAATAATTGTCACTAGTGAACAGGAGTGTCAGGAAAGCACAGAATGAAAAACTAAAAAGGCTTAATAAAAAATAAAAAAAAAAGTAAGTGTAATAAAAACATAATAGCAAGCAATGGCAAGTATGTGGAGAAATTGAAATCTCATGCATTGCTGGTGGGAATGTAAAGTGGCACAGCCATTGTGGAAACAGTCTGGCAGTGCCTCAAAGGGGCCCAGTGATTCTATTCCTAAATATATGCCCAGGAGAATTGAAAACATATGTGCACACAAAAGCTTCTACATGAATGTTCATAGCAGTTGGAGAGGAGCAGAATTTGCCTTCTCCAAAATATGTCTCTTTGGCATAAGGATTATCTTAGGCTGATTATGTTTAAGAAACTACAGCTATAGAAAAATCTCTAAATCTGAGAAGTTACCCTTTTGTAAGACATATTTACAAGTATCAGGACATCTCCATTTGTAGGGTGGTTCCCTCACTGTACTAGGAAGAGGGCTCAACCTAAACTCTAAAAAGTCTTATCGGTGTAAAAGGCAAGGACTTAAATATCTATGTATTTGCCTGACCTGTGATGGCACAGTGGATGAAGCATTGACCTGGAATGCTGAGGTCCCGGATCAAAACCCCAGGCTTGCCCAATCAAGGCACACATGAGAAGCAATGATGAGTTGATGCTTTCCTCTCCTCCCCTCTGCTTCTCTCTCTCTCTCTCTCTCTCTCTCTCTCTCTCTCTCTCTCATTTTCTCACCAAAATCAATCAATAAATCTTAAATATACATGTATTTAAATATTTATTTATTTATTTATTTATTTATTTAACAACCTTACCTTTGTTTCTTGGGCTTTTCCTAATAACCTCCCGTAATGACTGCCCATCCTCAAATCTTCTTTCATCTTTAGCTGAAAATGGTATTTAAAGCGAGGGCTTCCACCATTGTGAGTCTCTCCCACGTACACATGTTATGAACCTTTTGTGTGTTTTCCTCATCTTAATCTGTCTTATGTCAATTTAATGTACTAGACCAGCCAAAGACCCCAGAACAGTAGGAGAAGTATTTTCCTCCCTAAGTCCATAATAGCTAAAAAGTGGAAACAACCCAGATATTCACCAACTAATGAATGGATTTGTGTAACAATGTGTGTACAAAAGTGAGATATCCAGACAATGGAGTATTATTCAGCAATTAGAAAGAATGAAGTACTGATACACACTACAACATGGATAAACTTTGAAAACATTATCCTAGATAAAAGAACCAGTATTGTATGATTTCATTTATATAAGACATCCAAAATAGGCACACCAACAGATTCAGAAAGTAGATGAATAGTTTTCTAAAGCTAGGGAATAGGGGAGGTGGGGGGATGGCTGCTAATAGGCATGGGGTTTCTTTGGGGGGGATGAACATGTGCTGAAATTAGATCATGGTGAAGGTTGCAAAACCTTGTGAATATATTGTACTAGAGAACATTGAATCAGTGGTAGTCAACCTGGTCCCTACTGCCCACTAGTGGGTGTTTCAGCTTTCACAGTGGGTGGTAGCGGAGCAACCAAAGTATAAATAAAAAGATAGATTTAACTATAGTAAGTTGTTTTATAAAGATTTATTCTGCCAAACTTAGCAAAAATCCGACATAAAGTACTTGGTAAGTAATCACCATTACTGTGGAACCAGTGGGTGGTTAGAAAATTTTACTACTAACAGAGATACAAAAGTGAGCGGTAGGTATAAAAAGGTTGACTAACCCTGCTTTAAATGAATAAATTAAATGCTATCAATATTACATCTCAATAAAGCTGTTTAAAACATTAATTATACCTGAAGTTGACTGAAGTTTCTACTCAGTCCTATTTCCTATATTTTTTTAAATTAACTTCTAACTAACTTATTCTGAAAGCTCATAGAATGGATAACCTAAAAATTAAAAACGTAAAAAATGTGGACCCAAAAACCAAACGGAACTGGATTGGAACCTGAGTTTCATCACTTCTTGGACCCCTTAGGCAGACAGTTTGCCTAGACCAAGACTGTTTCCTCTTGCCTTGACCAAGCATCAAGTTCCAGCCCCTGATCTATTTGCTATCCTATCTTGCTATAAGTAAACACCTATGTCTTCAAAATAAGTTCTAGGTTTTAACTTTTGATAAATAACATTCTTGGGTCCAAAGGATATTTTTTTAAAAAGAATATCTCACTAGAATCAGACTAAAGATTTTTCTGATTGTCACCCAACACATCTGAGCCATCAGAAGAATGGTGACCTGGTCAGTTGTTTGAATGCCAGAGAGGAAAAAAATACAAACTTAACAAAATTAGGGAATTAACATCACACAGTTGAAACACATAAGAAATACTATAGAAATTCTTCAAGTTCAAAGCTTCACATAAACAATTTTGCTTGCCAAGAATTTTCTTTTAATAAAATTTGGATTTATCCTCAATAGATTTGGTGGCATAGCTGCCCATAAAATGACTTCTGTAAGGAACTGTAGAAAAACAAAGAACTGCTGACAACTGAGAAAGTTCGTCTTTTGGAGTTAATAGTCCTAAGATGACCTGTTCCTATTTCATCAATTACAGAATTCTCTACAGCTGGGTATAGAAAACTCTTCCACAACAACATAGCTCATTATCCTTTTTTTCTTTTTAAGATTTTACTTATTGATTTTATAGATAGAGGTGAGGCAGAGCAAGAAGCATCAACTCATAGTTGCTTCACTTTAGTTGTTCATTGATTGCTTGTTGTATGTGCCTTGACCAGGCAAGCCCAGGGTTTCAAACTGGTGACCTCAGCCTTCCAGGTCAGTGTTCTATCCACTGCGCCACCACAGGCCAGGCCACATCTCATTATCTTTAAGAAAAAGTATAGATGTTTGCCTCCATCCTTACTGAAAATTAGACATAAAATGACTCTTCAGAGTATAGATCCCTCAGACTGAACATAAGGTAAAGTTTACTCCATGTTCAAGAAAGAGCTTTCTGTCATCTGTCAGTGATTATAGACTCATTAACTTACAGGACTTATTCACAGATTTTCATATTGTCTTTCTTCTCAGCAAGCCTCTCAACCAACCATCCTGCATGAAGAGCAGGTAGGTTTTCGGTATAACTTATACACAAGTACGAATCTATACTCTGCTTCTTGCATATGATAAATCTTCTGAGGAGTGAGTTATAAACAACGAAGACTTTATAACACATTTATTAGTCTATCATTGGCCTTTGGTTCTGTGGACAGAAAGTGTCTTTGCACTAAACTTGATGGTCTTGGCAAAAATCCCAGATGATTATCATGGCCTAAAACCTGTATCATAGCACAATTGCCAGAATCAGAATGGCTAGGAATGATCTGAGGCTGGGCAAATTTCATTTTTAAATAGCATAAAACAGGGCTTTCTGGGTCCTACTTCAAATTAACTTAGATATATGGCAACTTGATTCCTATTTCGGATGCATGGGATGCCTGCCCCGCCCACCATAGTTAGAAGGAAAATCCGGAAATGGGAGATAGAGGACCGGGATGAAGTTTTACAACAGGAAGAGCCATAAGACCCAGCTCCGTTAATCACTGTCAAAAAGAGCAGTTCACATTCAACTATGCCAAGAAGAAATGATTGATTTGAGCAGGACTCTGTCAGTTTTCAAATGAACAACACTACAGAGCTCAATTCATCAAATTATTGTGTGCCATAATATGAAGGTATGATTTTTAGCTAATTCATTCTCCCGAGCCTATCAGGGGACTGTGCTTCCAAAGAGGCTTCAGCAGGGACTTCCTACAGGCCACTTCATATCTGGGAAGCCAACTAGAACCAGGGCCTTTCAATTTACCTTATCTTCCTTCATGGTTTTATGAGAACTTTTCCAGGCATTTGAAGTATATTTCTAGCCTTGTTTAGAGGAAAATGTTTTTCTTGTCTACAGGCTCCTGTGTGGCTTACTATCACACAAACTTGAGATAACCCCTACATCAGGGAAAAAAAACATGTGTTTTTACAAATGCTCTCCTGAATAGAAAGGCACCTTTGTTAAGTGGGGTCTAAAGTACATATCTATTGCTTCCCTGGATTAAAAATACAATAGACCCATCCTTGCAAGCTCATATACTGAAGATGAATCTGTATGGCTAATCAGAGAAAGAAAGCCTTCTTGTTGGTATGTCTGTCTGTCTGTCTGTCTCTTTGTTGACTGTCTGTTATTTCATGAGCTATTGGATAGCTCATGGCACCACCATAGATTGAAGAATCAGGTTTGAGGATCAGCTTCCAGAGACACTGACCAAAATGACACCATAGAACTGAGCAGATGGGGAACCCGTGGACACTGGCTCGAGCTCTGGGCACTTCATTTGGCTCTCGGTCTCTTTACCATCAGGAAAGCCACTTTGTCACCGCCTACTGCTTCCCCCTGTTCTGAAAAAGAGCCACATCTTGCTTTCTTAAAACTTCAGGTCCAAAGTTATAGTGACATGGATAAAAACCAAATAGCAGAGCCCAAGTCTCATACATGAGCCTTAGTTTCAAGGGTCACTAAGAAAACAAGTATACAATATTTTTAGGGTATATGCAGGGCGGTTTTCACCCCAAACCACCCCAATTCAAAAATTGAAGCGTTCTCTAAGCAAAAGAAAAGGATTCAGTTGCTGCCTGGCCATGATGAATGGAAAATATTTAATACAACTATCATTTGGTTCCACATTTCAAAATATCATTATAATAAATAAGATTTAAGAAAAATAAATATGCATTCCTGGCAGGGTGGCTCAGCGGATAAAGCATTGTCCCGGCCCACTAAGGTTGCAGGTTTGATCTCCAGTCGGAGCACATAGATGAGAAGCTATCAATGAGTGCACAGCTCAGTGGAACAACTAAGTGGAACAATGAGTTGATGGTTCTTTCTCTCGCTCTCTGTCCCTTCCCCCCACCTCAAATCAATGAAAAAAAGTGTTTAGAAATTTTATGCAAAAAGCAAGTGAGGCCCTGGCCGGTTGGCTCAGCGGTAGAGCGTCGGCCTGGCATGCGGGGGACCCAGGTTCAATTCCCAGCCAGGGCACATAGGAGAGGCGCCCATTTGCTTCTCCACCCCCCCTCCTTCCTCTCTGTCTCTCTCTTCCCCTCCCACAGCCAAGGCTCCATTGGAGCAAAGATGGCCCGGGCACTGGGGATGGCTCCTTGGCCGCTGCCCCAGGCGCTAGAGTGGCTCTGGTCACGGCAGAGCGACGCCCCAGAGGGGCAGAGCATCACCCCCTGGTGGGCAGAGCGTCGCCCCTGGTGGGCATGCCGGGTGGATCTCGGTCGGGCGCATGCGGGAGTCTGTCAGACTGTCTCTCCCCGTTTCCAGCTTCAGAAAAATACAAAAAAAAAAAAAAAAAGCAAGTGAGCTGTTTCTTTAGGTAAACAATACCAATGGTTCTAAAATGTAATTCTTCATTAGAATGAAGAGAGGACCTTTGTTCAGGTTTCACATGTAAAGATTCTGACTGAGTAGGTTGGAGTTAGGGCCTTGAAATCTGCTTTTTTTAATAAGTTTTCTAGATAATTCAAATGCAATCAGTCTTTAACTGTTTGGGAACTACTTGCTGAAACCTTCCCTTATACTCCTAGCCCACAGAAGGTAAACAATAGCCTACATTAGTTTTCTTCTAAAGTTCAAGAAGTGGCCACATAAAGACTCCATTCTTGTATTCTATAAATTTACTATGAAAGACAGCAAAGTCACCCTGGCCAGATGGCTCAGTGGGTTAGAGCATCATCCTGAAGTGTAGAGATTGACAGTTTGATCCCCAGTAAGGGCACATACAGAAACAGATTAATGAATCTCTCTCCTCTTCCTTCTCTCCCTCCTCCTCCTCCTCCTCCTCCTCCTTCTTCTTCTTCTTCTTCTTCTTCTTCTTCTTCTTCTTCTTCTTCTTCTTCTTCTTCTTCTTCTTCTTCTTCTCTTGTTAAAATCAATAAATAAAATTTTTTTAAAGATATCAGAGTCAGAGAAAATTAATAGGTAATGATTAAGTTATGTATGGGTTGTCTATATAATAAACCCTTATGCAGAATTTTTATACAGTCATTACAAAGAGCTTTTAATGGCATGTAAAATACCTATCCCACAATAACAACAGGGAAAACACCATAATGTTCAATATTCTGTTTTGTGTGTGTGAACATAACGTGCTCTCAATCATGTAAAATAAATGTATATATAAGTCATCAAAGCAAAATCTAAAGCAGGGGTCCCCAAACTTTTTACACAGGGGGCCAGTTCACTGTCGCTCAGACCATTGGAGGGCCGGACTATAAAAAAAACTATGAACAAATCCCTATGCACACTGCACATATCTTATTTTAAAGTAAAAAAACAAAACAGGAACAAATATAACATTTAAAATAAAGAACAAGTAAATTTAAATCAACAAACTGACCAGTATTTCAGTGGGAACTACGCTCCTCTCACTGACCACCAATGAAAGAGGTGCCCCTTCCGGAAGTGCGGTGGGGGCCGGATAAATGGCCTCAGGGGGCCGCATGTGGCCCGCGGGTCGTAGTTTGGGGACCCCTGATCTAAAGGGTGCATTTCATACCTTCCCTTCTCCATCCACTATTGGAAAAGACTTGTCGCACTGCCAAATGTTCCCAAGGGGGCAAAATTGCCCCCAGTTGAGAACCACTGCCTCAGGCTGGGCAACCTGAGTAGCAAACTCTCCTGAGAAGAGCATCTGTGAGCAAGCAGGACTGAGAAATGGAGGGGGGGCATAGTAATGTGGGTCACATTGTTTGTGCCAAGAAAAACCCTCCCCTGAGACCAGACTTAACCTGAACCTCAACATGAGCTTATAAATCCCTACTTTTGTTTTCTGATTAAGCTAGTTTAGGTGGAATGTTGTGCTGTTTGCATCAGAAATCATCCCCTCTACTGCCCTTAAAGTGTTTCAAAAGAATCAAGGTTAGTGGAGAAATTGGATGAAAGAATTGAAATCCCTAAAAACATTTTTGGCTGATTAGAAGGATGGATCGTCTACATGGAGTCTCAAGTAGTAAAATAGTCACCTGAGAGAAATCAAAACCCAAGCTGATACCACTTTTAGGAGTGGAGTCCAAATTCACAACCACTTACAGGTTGCAAGACCCACAGACTGAGAATTCATCATATATACTAGCTTGGAACTCATGAATTTTGAAGAACAAATATGGAACCATCTGGTTGAGACACTTCTAAAATCCAAGGTCATGGTTCACACAAAGAAAGTCCCATTCAAGATGGGCTTTCAGTTAAAAAATAAATAAAAAATAAGTTGTTTAACAGGTTGAGATCCTATATTGATAGATAGAGGATTCCAAAGTAAGTTGTGAGGCAGACTTCCATACAGATATTTCAAAGGAGGTGGTCAAGAACAGTTAGATGACTCTTAAACCCCTCATTCGCAGCAAGGAGGGGACTTGGGTATTGGTGAAGAATTTCTTTGGAAGGAATTTTTGGTGTGCCAAGACCCACTTCACACAATGGAGAGAGAGGGAGTAAGGTAAGAATAGACATCGTGGACTAGGGTCTGATTCCCACATAAGAAAAATAATGTGCAAGAAGCAGTCTTGTAGATTGTGGACAGATGCTCTCTGACCAGCCTGCCCCCTAGAATGTTTTGAGGCAAAAGATGCATGTGTGTTTCCTAAGGACTAGATGTGGGCCATGGAGGAAAAAGTTGGTATAAGATTCACCAAGAGGGATGAAGAGGTCTCAGCAGAAAGAAAGTGAAGGAACCATCAGATTCTAGGATCTGTGTAAACAGCCGCTGACCCCACAAGGCATGTGCATCACCCACAAGAAGGGAACATTAAACAGATGGAAAGGGAAGTCTTAGAAGAACCCACAAACATGCTCTGCAAAAACAAGTCAACTTTAACCATTTGCCAAGCCAAGATATAGAGCCATCTAATGACAGTACCAATTGGGTAGGAATGTTCCCCTCTCTTCATCTTTCCTCCAGCCCCAAGGGGATCAGAAACCATTCTTATTGAACCAACAGAAAAGAACTGGGGAAACAAAGAACTCAACCATACCCCCCTTTCCAGAAGAACCTGCTGCAGTAGAAGGGCAAGGTGTTGGTTTTTCAATGAAAATTGAAGTGTTGATGATTACATGAGACTGGATATATGTATGAGACTGTGCTTTCAATGTAAAGCGACTATAGAACTTTTATTTACGAAAGTATAAAAAATAACGTTGGACTTGCACAAGCTTACATCCAAAGACATGGGAAAACAAATTCAACTGTAAAAAATTTAAAAGGTGGCAGAAATAAAAGTGAAATTGTTTTCTGATTACATAGTTATTCAAGTACCAGTTGTTTTTACAATTCATATGGGAAAACTAATCCCATGAGAGAAGAGTCAATAAAAGCAACAAATTACCGGAATGTACACCCTGAATAAATTTAAATAGTTTAAATCTTTTAAAATATCCTTAAAATAACTATTTTAATTTTTAAATATAAAAAATAGAATTTATTAAACAAGACTGGACAAGACTTATTTAAAATAACTTTAAAAAAAAAGAGCTTTCCAAATACAAGTTTGAAAACAAAAAATATAGTCCATGAAATAAAAATAATTGGAGGGTAGGTTGGAAAACAGACTAGACACTGGGGAAAGGAACGTTAGTGAACTGGAAGATAAATCTTAGGAAATCATTCTGAGTGTCTTTGGGCTTTTCAGAAAAGCTGGTGTTCTGTCACCAGTGGCTTTTTCTCAGGATCTAGACCTCCACATGTTTCCCCCACCCTAATTTCCATCACTTTATATCAGCCAACAACTTGGGGGAGTATGGTGCTATTTCCTTTCAGAGCAGTGACTGTATTTCTTCACCCTGGCTGCTCTGTGACTCTACTGGTCAGAAGGTAACAAGTGGAAAGATCATCAGGAATATAAGCATCATCTTGTGAAGTTTTGTAGGTTTTGAGGCAAAAGAAGGCGACCTTTCCCTAGTAAAGGAGAAATTCTGCTTCTGCCAGATCAGAGTTAACAAGAATCTAGGGGCCAAGATTCTCAGGCCTGGCTATTCAAATGTCCCACTGCCAGAACTCAGTCTTCAATCCTTCGGCACAGGAGAACTGGTGGGGTTGTTTCTTCAGTCTCCTTTGTAGCATTACTATTTTTACATCTTAGACACAATCATCCTTACAATTGGTTCCTCAGTCGGGACTTCAACACTGTCTTCACTGCAGATGCAGGAGATGAATCTCTTTAAAAACTGCCTTGAGGGCTCTCCAACACTCACAGTGCGCCTGAGTTGACAGTTAGCTGAACTGAACCTGCATTTTCTATTTTCAGGTCTTCTGTGTCAGTTAGGGTTTGATCAGAAAAATAGAACTACAGTGGTGCCTTGAGATACGAGCAGACAAATATATGATATGAATTCTTTTTTAAGATATGAGCTGCGACTCGGTTCATATTTCTGTTCGAGATCCAAGCGAAATTCCGAGATACAAGTTGTGACCGAGGAAGCTGCTGCTAGTTGGTGTATTGGCGCGCGGGTCCACTATCAGCAGCACAACACCAACATCTCGTTCTTTCTCACGTGCTACCCACAGAATCAAGTCAAATCTCGTGCACTGTACTCATTCTTGCATCATTTTTGCATTTCTTATTAACTTTTTTTGTGTGCTATCATGGGGCCGAAGAAAGTGAGTGTAAAGGACAGTGGTGAGAAGAAGAAGAGAATGATGTCAATAGAAGTAAAGCAAGAAATAATAGAAAAACATGAGCATGGTGCACGAGTGATTAACTGGCAAGGCTGTACAACCGCACTACATCTACAATTTGTACCATCCTTAAACAAAAGGATGCCATCGAAAGCGCAAATCCAGTGAAAGGAACTACAAATTCTGTCCCAATTAAGGACAAATATCCATGAAGAAATGGAGAAGCTTCTGCTGGTGTGGGTGAAAGAGAAAGAGCTGGCAGGAGATACAGTGACGGAGACTATAATATGCGAAAAGGCACGTATTATTTACGGCAACTTGAAGAAGAAAGAACCATCAACCTCAAAAGAGGCAGGAGAAGATACGTTTAAGGCAAGTCACGGGTGGTTTGAAAATTTCAAGAGGAGATCTGGCATCCACTCGGTGGTGAGGCATGGTGAAGCTGCGAGTGCTGACGTTAAGGCAGCTGAGGAGTACATCGCACATTTTGCTGCACTTCTCACAAAGGAAGGCTACATCCCCCAACAAGTCTTCAACTGTGATGAAACAGGATTGTTTTGGAAAAAAATGCCCTGGAGAACTTTCATCACCGCAGAGGAGAAGAAGCTGCCAGGCCATAAACCCATGAAGGACCGTCTTACCCTTGCATGGTGTGCAAATGCTAGCGGTGACTATAAAGTAGAGCCACTGCTAGTGTATCATTCCAAAAATCCTCGAGCCTTTAAGACTCACAAGATTCTTTTTTTTTTTTTTTTCACTTTTTATTTTATACGGACAGAGAGAGAGTCAGAGAGAGGGATAGACACGGACAGACAGACAGGAACGGAGAGAGACAAGAAGCATCAATCATCAGTTTTTTGTTGCGACACCTTAGTTGTTCATTGATTGCTTTCTCATATGTGACTTGACCGTGGGCCTTCAGCAGACTGAGTAACCCCTTGCTCGAGCCAGCAACCTTGGGTTCAAGCTGGTGAGCATTCTGCTCAAGCCAGATGAGCCCATGCTCAAGCTGGCAAGCTCAGGGTCTTGAACCTGGGTCTTCTGCATCCCAGTCTGACGCTCTATCCACTGTGCCACTGCCTGGTCAGGCAAGACTCACAAGATTCTTAAAGAAAAACTGCAGGTTATGTGGCGCGCCAATGCTAAGGCATGGGTTACATGGCAGTTTTTTATTGAATGGGTAAATCTAGTCTTTGGTCCTGCAGTGAAGAAATATCTTCAAGAAAATAAACTCCCGATGAAAGCATTACTAATACTTGAAAATGCTCCAGCCCACCCACCTGGTCTTGAAGATGACATTCTTGATGAGTTTAAATTCGTGAAAGTCCTTTACCTCCCACTCAACACGACTTCAATCTTGCAACCTATGAATCAGCAGGTAATTTCCAACTTTAAAAAGCTTTACACAAAGCACTTGTTCCGCCACTGCTTTGAGGTGACTGAGAATACAATTCTAACCCTTCGAGAGTTTTGGAAAGATCACTACAACATCGTGATATGTTTATGCATTATTGACTTGGCATGGCAAGAAGTTACACGAAGAACCTTGAACTCAGCATGGAAAAAGTTATGGCCTGATGTTGTTGCAGACAGGGACTTTAAAGGGTTCAAACCAGAGACCAAGACCGAGATAGAAGTGTTAGAGGAGATTGTGTCCATTGGAAAGTCAGTGGGTCTGGAGGTAGATGAGGGTGACGTAAATGAGATCATCGAGGAACATGAGGAGGAACTCTCAACTGAGGAGTTGAAGGAGCTACAGATGATGCAACATACAGAGCTTCTGCAAGAGATTAGTGAGGAGGAGGGAGAGTTGGAGGAAGTGATTTCTACAAGTGAAATTAAAGACATGCTGGCAATATGGGAGAAGCTTTCAAGTTTCATTGAAAAGAAACACCCAGAAAAAGTTTCAACTGGTCCTACTTCAGCACTATTTAATGACACTTGTTTGTCACATTTCTGTAACATTTTAAAACGCAGGCAAAAGCAAACCTCTTTAGATAAACTTTTATTCAAAAGTCCTGCAAATGGAAGTGCCTAAAGTGCAGCCAAAAAGGCAAAAACAGGTGATGATTAAATGAAAAATATGTAATATTAAGCTTAGGTTAAGTTTAAAGTTAAGAAAGTGCATTTTTTTCAATTAAGTTTTTATGGTTTTATTTTCAGTAAAGAAAGCGCAGTTTTAGTTTTGTTTAAAGTAAAGAAAATGGGCCCTGGCCGGTTGGCTCAGCGGTGGAGCGTCGGCCTGGCGTGCGGGGGACCCGGGTTCGATTCCCGGCCAGGGCACACAGGAGAAGCGCCCATTTGCTTCTCCACCCCCACCCCCTCCTTCCTCTCTGTCTCTCTCTTCCCCTCCCGCAGCCAAGGCTCCATTGGAGCAAAGATGGCCCGGGCACTGGGGATGGCTCCTTGGCCTCTGCCCCAGGCGCTAGAGTGGCTCTGGTCGCAGCAGAGCGACGCCCGGAGGGGCAGAGCATCGCCCCCTGGTGGGTAGGGCGTCGCCCCTGGTGGGCGTGCCAGGTGGATCCCGGTCGGGCGCATGCGGGAGTCTGTCTGACTGTCTCTCCCCATTTCCAGCTTCAGAAAAATACAAAAATAAAATAAATAAATAAAATAAAATAAAATAAAGAAAATGCAGTTTTAGTTTACATTTAGTGTTAAGAAAGTGCAGTTTTAGTTTACGTGTCTACAGTGCCTGCATCCCTTCCTCCCTTCCTCCTCCTCCGCCATTCACCTCCGTTAGCTACACTCGTCTGTTTCCAAGGTAAGAATACAGTACTAAATAACACTTTTCTTTTATTTCATATATTTTGTTATGCATTGGTAAAGTATACATGTGTGTTTCTTAATTAAAAACATGTCTTTTTTCATAATTTAGGATGTTTTGGGGATGTTTCACAGGGCTGGAATGGATTAAATCTATTTCAGTTATTTTAATTGGGAGAAATTTGTTTGATATACAAGTTGACTGACTTACAAGCTCGGTTACAGAACGAATAAAACTCGTATCTCAAGGTACCACTGTATTAGAAATGATCTAGAATATGGGCTTTATTACAGGGATTTAACCTTATGTAGCTGTAGAAGCTGGTTATGCATCTATATTCAGCTATGGCCTCTGCATCTGGTACTAAGACTGAAGTAGGCCAGGCAGGCAGCTTGGCTCAGGAGTCAGAGAAGCTGAAGAAAGAGACCTGGTGGGGTGGCAGCTGTTTCCCACCCCCGAGGTGAGCCAGCAGATCAGCAATAATATTTGTGAGCTACAATGACACCTGCTACCCCTGCTCACCGTCTGCTATGATCTTAATGTCTGTGTTCCCCCCAAATTCATTTGTTGCAATCCTAACCATCAATGCAAAGGTATTAGGAGGTAGAGCCATTGGGAGGTACTTAGGTCATGAGTCTGCAGCCCTCATAAATGGGAATAGCACTCTTATGAAAGAATAAATGGGTCTCTTAAAAAAGAGACAGAACTACAGAGCCCCGCAGCCCCTTCCACCATGTGAGGACACAATGAGAAGTCTTTACCCTGTAAGAGGACCCTCGTCAGACCATGCTGGCATCCTGACCTTGGACTTCCGGCTTCTAGAACTGTGAGAAGTAAATTCGTTAGGTCTAAGCTACCTAATCTGTGATATTTTGTTACACAGCAGCCTGAACAGAATAAGACGCCTTCCAATTGCAAAATAAATATAACTACCTTCCAAATATCACCCAAGTTCAGGTAGCCCAAACTAAATCAGACCATGTAAGAAAGGGACTTCTGGGAAATGTAGTTCCAGCTTAGCTCAGGTGACAGAACGTATTCTCCACAGCTCCTAAAGCAGTTAGCAGAAGTCAACCAACCTTACAATCATTGTGAATACCATTGTCCCCCTATTATTCAGACATCGCAGATGCTGCAGAAAGAAGCCTCTCAGGCCACTGTCCTTCAAGTGAGAGTCTAATAACCGTGGTATTACTGGAGGGGGGGAGCCCACCCCACTTACCATATGCCGTGGGATCCCCACCGCCCGCTGAGAATGCTCCCCCTTCCAGAATGCACCCTGAAGCTTTGTTTGTAGACCATTTCAGCCTGAATTTCCCCTGGAAAGCAGACCCTGAGACAGCTTGCGTCCAGACTCCTAATCTGGGAGGTGATTCCAGGGTGGCAGTCGGGGACAGAAGGGAAGGAAAGCCACAGTGAGGGCAGAGAATCCCTGAGTCCCTCACCGCTGTGGGACACTGGGGCTCGACCCTGCCGAGATCTCTAAGAAACCAAGTAAAACGCACCTCAGTACCATTCACAGGAGGGATAGATAAAGGGATTATTGATGGATAAAGAGAGCATTTATCCACCTTCTCCAGTAGACATTGGACAAAATTTGAACGCGAGGGTGTTAACTACTCCCCACTTTCAGGAGGCAAGTGCATGAGTGGCAGAGGGTTCCGTAGACACCTGACACAAAGACGCCCTAGACCCTGGGCAGAAAGGGAAGGTTAGGCGGCCCCTCTGAGTCAGGGTGTCCGCTTTCCCCTGTACAGAGCTGCTGGCTGCCCTGCTGCCTGGTGAAAGCTGAAGAGCAGAGACGTGAAATGGGGCAGAAGGGCTGTCTGAGACAAGGAGGAAAGCAGGAGGGATGGAAATAAGATATGGGGAGAAAGCAAATACCGAACGTTTGGGTGCCCGGAATCATGTCCGACCAGGTGGCAGCTCAGAAATGTGGCGAGTAGTGAGTCAGCTTCACCAGCAGTTTCCACCAACCTCCAGACCAGCCCAGGCATAGGCCGATGACACGGGGGGACATCAGTATTGGTCTCCACACACACCTCCAAGGGTCTCCCTAGGGGAGCTGTTCCCCTCACTCCCCTACATTTTACTAAACTCAAGGGCAGCCACGTAAGTAAAGTGACCCATGTAAATAAAGGGCTTTTGATAGGGCATTTCATGAGGATAAGGGCAAGCACCAGAGATCTAAGTGGCCTACTTAAATGCATTTCATTGCCTAAGGAATAAGAGAGAGAAATAAAGAGAGAAACCACTCCTGCTATGAGGCAAGGGGCAGGGGGGCTCTATCTACAGAATGGCTCACAAAAATGAAGATCTAAAAAACCCTCGCCAGGCCCTGGCCGGTTGGCTCAGCGGTAGAGCGTCGGCCTAGCGTGCGGAGGACCCGGGTTTGATTCCCGGCCAGGGCACACAGGAGAAGCGCCCATTTGCTTCTCCACCCCTCCGCCGTGCTTTCCTCTCTGTCTATCTCTTCCCCTCCTGCAGCCAAGGCTCCATTGGGGCAAAGATGGCCCGGGCGCTGGGGATGGCTCTGTGGCCTCTGCCTCAGGCGCTGGAGTGGCTCTGGTCGCAACGTGGCGACGCCCAGGATGGGCAGAGCATCGCCCCCTGGTGGGCAGAGCATTGCCCCTGGTGGGCGTGCCGGGTGGATCCCGGTCGGGCGCGTGCAGGGGTCTGTCTGACTGTCTCTCCCTGTTTCCAGCTTCAGAAAAATGAAAAAAAATAAAAATAAAAAAAATAAAAAACCCTCGCCAGTGAACTATGCCCAGAGCCTCTGATCTCAGTTTGAACCTTTCCTTGACATCTTCCTGTTTCGTCTCTAAAGAACAGCCTGGGTGCAAAGGAGGAGGGCTGAGTATGGTTGACTTGAGAATAGTGACCCAGCACAGCCCACCCATAGAAAGACACTCCCTTTTCTCCTACAGCCAAATTAGATTTTATTATTTTTTTTCTAGAGAGGACAACAGCTCCTACAAGATGTGTAATCCTTATCAATGCAGCAAAGGGGGCTATCAAAGCAACGAAGATTGCATGGCTGTTAAGATAAAGGTTTGGCAGTTCCAGGCTGAGCTTATCAAGGTTTAGCAGTAAGAGAGTTTTGTTGCTTCAACTGCATTTAAAAAGTTCATTGATTTGTAGCTAATACCAAGTTGTCATAGTTTCATGAGGAACAGCTGGCGTTTTGCAGAATCAAAAGCCTTTTTCTAAATCAATAAGAGCAGATTCACTGAGGTGGCCCAATCATCTGCAGAGAGGGGAGAAGCTGAGAAAGACACTCGAGTAGAGAGAAATAAATTTGGTCAAACCATAAGTGGTCTATAAAAGAGGAAAAATGACACTCTGCTTCCCAAAGCAGCAGAATTTTAGACTTTTAAAAAATTTCAAATGACTTGCAAAGAGACCATTGTTTTGAAAAGTTTATTGATTAAATATGTGCATATACATAAGTAATAAATTGACTTCTATGGTTTGGGAGGACAAAAGCTAAACTGAAGATTTTTTATTTCTTTATTTTTATTCTTTTGCATGCACGCAAGAGAGACACAGAGGGAGAGAGAGTGAGATAGGGAGACAGGACGGGAGAGAGATGCGAAGCATCAACTCACAGTTGTGGCACCTTAGTTGTTCATTGATTGCTTCTCATATGTGCCTTGACCATGAGCTCCAGCTGAGTTAGTGACCCCTTGCTTAAACCAGCAACCATGGGATCATGTTAATGAGCCCACACTCAAGCCAACGACCTCAAAGTTTTGAACCTGGGAACCTCAGCATCTTGGGTCAATACTCTATCCACTACACCACCACTGGTCAGGCTAAACCAAAGATTTTTTAAAGTCCATCAGTGGGTTTAATCTTCTACAAGACAGCTCTTCCACATCCTGAGCTTAGCATAACTGAGCATTTTTCCAGACCCAGCTTTTTTTGGAAACATCAACCTGTACTTCTTCTTTTCCTCCTAGGAGAATATAGGTACACAAAGACAGGCATATGTGAACACACACATGATATTGTCCCTGGCCCCACTAAGATATATTTCTAATACTATTTTAA
The DNA here is from genome assembly GCF_036850995.1 of Saccopteryx leptura. Classification (NCBI taxonomy): domain Eukaryota; kingdom Metazoa; phylum Chordata; class Mammalia; order Chiroptera; family Emballonuridae; genus Saccopteryx; species Saccopteryx leptura. The sequence continues at coordinate 195,002,142 of NC_089506.1, forward strand.
TGTTGTGTTGAACTTTCATAGCATTTTTTTTTTCAGCCTACTCCATTAGAGCTTCATAGCATCTAAGTCGGGCTGAGTGAGCTGTTATTTTTATTCCCTGTTGATTGAGGTAAAACTGAGACTTCGAGACAGAACAGCTACTGCAATTTTAATGGTGCCCAGGGCAGACATCACTAATCAAGCAAGGAACTTTTACCCCAGATGCTCAGATTAAGCCTCAGAAACCTTTCCTCAGCAGATCTCCAGGCAACCATTATTGATTGGCAGAAGATGACATGAAAGATAATACCTGTTTGCCATCCCAGACCCAAGCTCTCTGCCCAAGGTCATAGGACTACTTCATGATAAAGCCAAGTCACACATCTCTCCTTTTGGTGCTTCCTTTATGAACTAGAAGACTTTTATCTCTGTGACTTGGGTTTGCCTTTGACACCAGCTACGACCTGGGGAACTTTTGCCTCTCTCCATACAACTGCCAAATGCCATCCGCACTCACTAGCCAAGGTGCTTGAGACCTAACAGAGAGCTCCTAGAAATTTTGACATTACATAAGTGATTCACATTATATTGTTATCAGGTTGTATTGCTTTAGATAATACGTAGTTGTCAGAATCTTTAAATGAACAAACGCCTATCATGTTCTTTAATTTAAATATTTATTGAACCCAAATAGGTAATCAAATAAGTTATACAATTTCAGAATGATAAATACCAAAAGGAAGGAAGGAAGGAAGGAAGGAAGGAAGGAAGGAAGGAAGGAAGGAAGGAAGGAAGGAAGGAAGGAAGGAAGGAAGGAAGGAAAGGGGGAGAGAGGGAGGAAGGGAGGGAGGGAGGGAGAAAAATGAAGCAGAGTAAGAAGGTAAAGAATGACAGTGAGTGGGAATGGGGTGAGCAATTTTAGATATAGAGATCATGTAATGTCTCACGTAAGGAGGTAGCATTGGAGCAGAAACATAGATGAAGTGAGAGGCCTACATCTAAACCTCTAGAGAAAAAGTGTCCCAATGAACAGCAAGAGAAGAAGCTTTCAAGAAAGAACAAGCTGTGCGTGATTGAGAAATAGTCCAAGGAGTCACTAGATGTCAGAGAGACCACGGTGAGGAGTTTCTGTTTTATTCTGTGTGTAATAGGAAGCCACTCTAGAATCTAAAGCAAATAAATAATGAAGCTAATTTAGTTAATTTTTAAAGATTACACTACCAAATGCTTATTTTGAAAGATTACCTGTTAGTAGTGCAAACAATGTATTCAGCAGAAAGGTTGCGAATAATGGGAAAGAAATAAGCTGGGGTCACTCACTGCAATAATCCAGTTGAGGTTGTCCAATAAAAAGTTAGAAAGACAAGTCTGATGGTCAGAAGAGATCCATAGCTACAGGCTGACTAGGGCGTCGGTAGCTCCATGAGGTCCTCCTAGGAGCTTATGCAAAGGCAGGTTTAAACATACAAGAGCTGGCCCTGGCCGGTTGGCTCAGCGGTAGAGCGTCGGCCTGGTGTGCGGGGGACCCAGGTTCGATTCCCGGCCAGGGCACATAGGAGAAGCGCCCGTTTGCTTCTCCACCCCCCCCCCCTTCCTCTCTGTCTCTCTTCCCCTCCCGCAGCCAAGGCTCCATTGGAGCAAAGATGGCCTGGGCGCTGGGGATGGCTCCTTGGCCTCTGCCCCAGGCGCTAGAGTGGCTCTGGTCGTGGCAGAGTGACGCCCCGGAGGGGTAGAGCATCGCCCCCTGGTGGGCAGAGCATCGCCCCTGGTGGGCGTGCCGGGTGGATCCCGGTTGGGCGCATGTGGGAGTCTGTCTGACTGTCTCTCCCCATTTCCAGCTTCAGAAAAAAAATAAAATAAAATAAACATACAAGAGCTTTACTGGGGGAAATATCTGCAAGGGATAAAAACAAGGAGGCATAAGGAGCAAGAGTGGCATCTGTGAAGGAGGGAAGGAAGGTAAAGAATCTCAGCCTGTAGCCGAGTTCCGAGAAAGGTTTGGCTAAGACTATGACAGGAAGGGGGTGGGGCTGGGGTGGGCATTTGCTCATGCCAAAATCACCACAGGAATGGTTCTGCCACGCTTAGTCATTTACTGGAGACAGCCTGTGGGAATCATGGCCCCAGCAGGGGTGCGGGAGTAGACCCAGAAGGACAGCAGCTGAGACCATCCATCAATTATGCTGCCACAGCAGGAGATGTAGGCAGCTGGTTTGCATGGCCACCATAGTAGCAGTCAAGAATGTGGATGGACCCGTTGCTTCCTGTCTACTCAGGCAGAGGTAAGACTTAGCTCCTATATCTTCGACCTATCCATCTGAACTCAACCATACTTTAGGAAGTTGTTATTTTTGTTGTTTGTTTTATTTTGTTAGTGAAAGAGAGATAGGGAGACAGACAGGAAGGGAGAGAAATGAGAAGCATCAGTTCTTCATAGCAACACCTTAGTTGTTCATTGATTGTGTTCTCATATGTGCCTTGATGAGGGAGGATCTTCCAGCAGAACCAGTGACCCCTTGGTCAAACGAGTGACCTTGGGCTCAAGCCAGCGACCTTGGGTTCAAGCCAGCAACCATAGGGTCATGTCTGTGATCGCACACTCAAGCCAACAACCCTGTGCTCAAGCCAGTGTCCTCAGGGTTTCGAACCTGGATCCTCTGCATCCCAGGCCAACGTTCTATCCACTGCACCACCACCTGGTCAGGCAAGAAGTTGCATCTTTATAAAACCTCTTGCTCTCCGATCCTCCTCCAAAGAAAGCCCTCTTTGGTCCCCATACATACCCAAGTCCCTGTGAAAAGTGTTCCTCCAGAGGTGCTTCTACTCCCTCATTTATTTTTTTTAATATTATTTTATTCATTTTAGAGAGGAGAGAGAAAGGGAGAGAGAGAGGAGAGAGAGACAGAGAGAAAAGGTGGGGAGGAGCTGGAAGCATCAACTCCCATATGTGCCTTGACCAGGCAAGCCAGGGTTTCGAACCGGCGACCTCAGCATTTCCAGGTCAATGCTTTATCCACTGCGCCACCACAGGTCAGGCCTACTCCCTCATTTCTATGCACTCTCCAGTCCACTGCACTCTCCCCTCAGCCCCTCCACAGGTCTGAGACTGCTCCTGTGAAGACCACCAGTGACCTCCGTTTGGCTAAATCCAATAATAGAGACTCAGAAGTTCTATTCTTACCCGATCTCTCAGCAGCATTTGATGAGGTTGATTATTCACTCCTTAAAATACTTCCTCTCCACTGGTTTCTGTGATGTCGCATTCACAGCGTTCTCTTTCTACCTCTCTTATTATTCCCCGCTGGCTGCATACTCCTTCTACACCTCTGCCTCTTGTCCTTCAGTCTGGCAGAGCCCACCGCCTGCTTGTGTGGTGGGAAGCTGCCTTTACATAGTGTCTTTTATCCTTTCTTCTCTGGGGCTTAAAGAAAAAATAAAATAAAATAAAAGAATATAGATCTTGGAATAATACTGATGAAGGTTACAATATCAGTTCTACCACTTAATGTAAATTATGAATTTTAAAGCACTTGGCATAGTGGTATTATATAGCAAGAGACTGACAAAAGATTTCCTGTTAATGGCAATAACTAAAATCTGTGCTTTTCCAAAAAAAAAAAAAAAGAAGAAGAAGGAAAGAAACAACTGTCTGCTCAGTTCTCCAAGTTTTACCTCCTTGGAAATCACAAATTCTTTTTTTTTTCTTTGCAAAATCTGTCTCATGTAAATGAAAAGGATTTTTCCTATGTTTTCTTTAAAAAGGAATCTATTTTGAAAGCAAGGCTAATCCTTAACACCTTTATTCTCAGCTATGTCTGCCCTTGCCTGAATCAATGGGATGCTTCACCTTCAATGGACAGAGAGTCCTAGGGCAAACCAAACTGTTGAGAATTATCTGAGCATCACATTATCCATCTAATATGCCCAAATGTTACTGAAACTTGTGATCCTTCTTATATCTGAATGTGCATCATCTCCAGTCTCCCTCAACTAGGAGAATGGCTCCTCTATCCATTCAATTGCTCAAGCCATGAATCTGGGAAACAAGCCTACCCAACTCCTTCCTCTCAGTCACCATCTCCAGTGGGAAACCAGATCCTGCCCATTCTGCTTCTCCCCTCCCCAGTTTTCTCTCACCTTTATCTACTCTCTCCATCTCCACTCTACTGCCCAACAACTAGCCCTCGTTCTCTCTGCTCTGGATTACTGCACTAACCTTCCAACTGGTCTCCCTGCTTCCACTCTTTTCTCTTTCCAAACCTTTCCCCACACAGCAGCTTGAATAGTCTGACAAAGCCCATCACAACATGTGGACATCCTACTTTATATCCTTCCAATTGTTTCCTATGGCACTTGCAAACAAAAAAAAAAAAATACAAAATGTTTAACATGACTCAAGGCTCCACATATTCTGTCTGTTGCCTCCCTCTCTAGACTTACAACAAGCTACTCTGTTCCCCGGATTCCAACACTGGCCTTACCATGGTCTCTGAATGCTCTACTTTTCTCCCTCAGAACCTTCACATGTGCTGATTCCCAACAACCATCCCCTTTGCCTTCTATTCAACTTTCTACCTCGGATTTCTCAAAGGAGTTTTTCACAAACTTTCCCATCCAAATTAAGCCCCCAAGGTACACGCATGACACTCATTTCTCTTCCTTCATGGCTGTGCTTGTTATGTGTGATTGCAAAGTCATTTATGAGGTTTGCTCATTCAATGTTTACTTCTCACCTAGGCTCAAGGGCAGGGACGAGCTCTGTTTTGCTCATCAGCTAGCGCAATCCCCAGCACAAAGCAGGAACTCACCATTTGCTGACTGAAAAACCGAATGTACTGTCTGGTATAGGTAGCATAGTAAAGACAGACGGAAGAGGACGGAACCTTGGGGGAAAGATAACATGTAAAGAGTAGGCAAAGGAAGAGGAGCCAGCAAAGGAAACAGAGAATCAGGAAAGAGGTAGAATCCAAAGAAAAAGAATTTGTGATTTTGAAGCAACAACAACTTAGACGACTGGGCACAGAGGTTTTGCGACATGCCCCAGACAGAAAACACCAAGTATAAGATATCCCCTACTTTTTGTGAGCAGTATAGTAGTGAGGAATACCTGCAGCTTTGACACTCTGAAGACACAAGTGTAAAATTCTACGCACTCTTTGGCGATATGAATGCTAGACATATGCATATCTAATACACTAGCAAGTCTCTTGCAGGTTTATACCTGCCTCCAAAAAATCATAAGTGCACCCATAAAGACATATACAAGAATGTTTATTGTAGTCCTATTTAGTTAAAAACTGGAACAACCCAAATGCCCATTGACAGTAAAGTGAACTAATTTTGATATACTCACGCAATTGAATACCACATAGCAATGACAATGACTTGGATGCATTTCACAAGCTTATGGTTGCACCAAAATAGTCAGAATATATACTGTATGAGTCTATTTGTTTAAAATTCAAAATCGGGCAAAAAGACTCTACAGTGTTAAAACTCAGAATAATGGTTTCTTTTGTTGGGGAGAAGTACATAGTGACTGAAAATCTGTGTTATGATTACCAGGTGAGTTTAGTTTGTGAATATTCATTGAACCGTACACTCATGATTTGTGCATTCTCTGTTTGTTATACTTGAATAAAAGTTGACTTAAAAGGACAATTTGGTCGTCTTCTATTTAAATTGCTTAGCATTGCTTGAAATAGATTGTCACTGAATCTTTTTAGGAATTGAATGTGTTGCTGTGTGTGCTTCTGACTGGGTATGCGCATGTGGGTGTTGAACATTGAAGATTCTTCAGGAATGCAGTCAGGTGAAAGGAAACATCAGATTTATTATGCTCTCTTCAATAACTTGGTTTATGTGCCATAGTGTTTCCATAAAAGATCTCTATTCAATGAGAGTCAATCTGCTCTTATTGTTAGAAGGATCTTATGTAAGCCCGACCCTCTACCACGTCTATCAAATCCCATTTTACTCTCTTATTTTGTTCAGTAAATCATTCAATCTCTGAGCATTTTCTCTGCAGCCATCCCTCTCAGGGATGGTGGGGATGCCGAGAAAACTGTACATCTCCCCTTCTTATCTCCAGGGGCCTAAATACTCAGCAAGGAGGCTGCCAAGAGCATCTAAGGCATTGGAACAAGAGCTGGGGCAAGACTGTGTGAAGGTTTCACTTAAAACAGCTCTAAATTGTATAATCAGAGGGGCAAGGGAAGCCAGAGTCCAATGGAAGAGAGAATGGATGCAAGGAATCAGAGACAACAGGCAAGCTAACATCAGACAATGGACGCTGAAGGGACCGGGTACAGGTTAGGAAACAGGATGGCCCAAGAGAATGGAGAGTGGCGGTGAGCTGGACCCACCCTGGACACATCGATAAGGGAGGCATTGTCTCTAGAAATTTAAAAACAGTATCAGACTCCCTAGTAGTTTGCCTGCTTTTTGTTCTTCCCACATGCCAGCAATCCTAAGAAATGTCAGTTAAATACTCCTGTTTAAAAATGCTTATGACAGGAGTGTTTGTAACGGTGAAAAACCAGACGCAGCCTAAATGTCCCTCCCCTAAAGAACAGATGAATGGGTTGTGCTATATTCGTACAGGGGAACACTAGACAGCAGTGAAGACAGATGGACCAGCATTCCATATATCAACCTGGGCAACTCCCAACCGTAATGTTACTAATTGTAGAGGTCTACATTATCTAACATTATTTATACAAAGCTTTAGAACACATAGAATGAGGGCTGTGTGGGGGAACCACGTTGTAAACATGATCAACCCTCGGGAGAGTAATGACGCCCAGAAGTGGGGAGGACGGAAAGCAATACATCATTATTTGTAGTTGTTGTTTTTTTAAGTCCAGCAGTGAAAACCACAAGTTCATTACTTTTATCTGGGGTTTTTTTTACACCTCTGAAATATTTTACAGTATAAATAAAATTTAGATCCACACACAGAAAAATACTCACGCCTGATGAGCAGGACTGTGCCGGTGAATGGTTCAGGAAACAGCTGACATAAGCAAAGCTGTCAAGAGCCCGTTGTTACTGGAGGCAGGAGATGGGCATCGGGCCAGGTGCACAGAATCATCTGAGTTTCTGAGAAAGAGACTCTTGGAGGATGTTATCTGAAGACCAGATGACATGTTCTTAACCCTGAGGTAGGCTGCTAACCTGCCCCAAACGCCGCGCACAGACCTCACCTTGTTCCACACAAGCAGGCAGGGATGACTCAACTCTCAACAGCTCTAAACCTGGAATACAGCGGGCCCGTGATAACCAGGTGCCGTGACATTTTGGAATCCGCGTCGGTAAGGTTCTTCATGTTAAGGAGCTTTACAAGTTGTTATTAGAATCACGTTAGTGCAGCGCTACAGCATATGTCCCGCATCCAGAGATGATTCTTTCCAAGAAACCTATTGGTTTGCTTTTCTTCTCTTTTCCTTCTGAATAGCAGCTCACAGACAAAGAGGAGCTGGCCCGGGCCTTTGATGCCAATGCCAACTGAACAATAGCCCTGCTTGTGGCAATCACCCTCTTTGTTCAGCCAGGAGAATGCCGAGGCTGTTGCTCATTGGATCTCATGTATGTGGGTGGCCAGAGCAAGGTGCATTTGGCAGCCAGATGTAGATTCTGGGTGGTATGAGCTGACTGTCCACATAGCTAGAGCTTGGGACTTGGCTGGAACTCCCCTGACCAGCGCAATCAGAGAGACCAGATGGACTTGCCTCCTCCTCCTTTGAAGACAGTGTCCCTTATTTAGCTAAAGGGAAGCAGCAGCCCACCACCTGACCTAGAAAGCATTCTTGGGAAGCCCGGTTTGTTTCATGCACATCTAAGAGAAAGGGAAAGTGCACTGTTGAAAGGAAATCCAGGGAGAGCCTTCGCAAACCACTGAGGAGTTTCCAACATCAAGTACGAATGGGCACCAGAGGTTCTATTAACCAGTGGGAGCTGCCTGTTTATTTTCCTGAGGCAGTCCCATGTAGAAAGCAGGTGACACTTTAGGGAATGTGTCACCATGTCTCGGGGTTTCTGTGCTGCGGCTCCTACTGCTGCCAGAGCCACTTCCAGCTGCCGGAGCTGCTTCTTACTCTAGACCACCCTCCTCGGGAAGGCGACGTGGACAGGACTGTGGGTTGGGGCAGCAGGGCTCTGTGCTGCTGCCCGGGGAAGGTACTGAGTTATTATCACAGTCCCACAGGGACCCGGTTGTGACCAACGTGAGCTGCAGCATAGGGAGTTCTGTCCCTGCCCACACTGGGTCAAGATTCCTCTGAAATGCAGCTGGAGCTGGCCCCCTCCCCTTATGTTTTGAGCTCTGTCCCTCTAGTCCGGTTTTCACACTGTAACTAAAGACTCTCTCTGGTTAGTCCTCATCAGGTAGTCTACCTAGTTGAATGGAATTTCTAGTTTGGATAAGCGTGTCATCCCTAAACACAAACTCTTTGCCCACAGAGCCTGCTCAACAGTCCTGCTCATCCGACATCTGTTGGGGTGGAGGTGAAAGTCGGGGAGCGTAGGGCCGCTATGCACAGCTGTACAACTTGTTCACTGTACTAGCTCTTCTAGCCAAGATAATACATGGGGGCTGAAATACCATTACCAAGACTTACATTATCTCCATTTCATCAGCACCTAATGAGTGACAGCGTCCGCGTTTGACACCTTTGGCTTCACCTGCTTCCATCAGCACGCCTCTTTTCCTGAAGAGGGGTTGCCCTCTCAGCTCCAAGGTCACAGGTCTGGTGGGAGCTGCCAATCTGAGTACCCTGCTATTCAGACACATGGCCTCAGGGGTGGATGCATGGCACAAGCTGGGACAATCAGAGTCCTTCCTGAAAGTTTTCAGTGAAGAAAAAAGATTCTTTTTGTCAGAGGGGCCAAGGGGAAAAAAGGTGAAACCAGAAGCACAGGGGGTGGGGGGGAGCGTTTCCCACCACGTGGAAGAAGCTGGGGCACCGTAATGAATAATGATGGCCACACAGACAAGTGAGCCTGGAGAGAGTCCCTGGAGGCCCAGGGCACGACCGGGACCAGTCTCACCATCTTCACCCCACCCCACCACCCTCTGGCCAGTTGTCTTTCATGAGCCAGTCAGTCCTCTCTTGGCTTCACCTGTTTTGTACGGTTTCAGTGGCTTGCCAACCAAGAGAGCCCTGAGCAGCACCGTGCCCAGGAAAGATCTTCTCAAATGCCAGCCCTGCTGGGAAAAGAGACCAACATTTATTAAGGATCTCACATGTGCCCTCCATAAGTATGGTGATTTGACATCGTATGTCATTTTAATCCTCTTACAACCCAGCCGTGGAGAGTATTAATCTTCTTGCTTTTTAGATGAAGAAACTGAGGCACTAAAGGCTTAAGGAACTTTCTGAAAGTTAATTCATTTTTTTTTATAGAATGGGAGACAAAAAGCTTTGAAATATTCACTACCAACTTTATGGAAGGGCCTACTGCCCAGGAATAGCTTCAAAATCAGTTGTGCTAGAAACTATAGCTATGCAAATATGGGAGTTGATGCTTCCTGCTCCTCCCCCATTTCTCTCTCTCTCTCTCTCTCTCTCTCTCTCTCTCTTTCTTGTCTGTCTCTAAAAAAATGAATAAATAAACTCTAAAAATAAAAATAAAGAAACTACAGCTATACCACATTTTATTTATCAGGCAATGAATAAATTTGGGTTGTTTCCACATTTTGGCTATGATGAATAATGCTGCTATGAACATCCATGGACAAGATTTTGTGTGAACATAAGCTTTTAATTGTCTTAGGTATATACCTACGAGTAGAGCAGCTGGGTTTTACAGCAACTCTATGTTTAACTTTTTGACGACCTGCCAGACTGTTGTCTAAGTGTCTAGACTATTTTATATCGCCACAAGCAATATATCAGGATTCCAATTTCTCCACATCCTCACCAAACTCCATGATTATCTGCCTTTTTTTATTATAACCATTCTAGTGAATGTGGAATAATCTTTCACTGGGGTTTTGACTTGCATTTCCCTGGTGGCTAGTGATGTTGGGCACCTTTTTTGTAGTATTGATCATTTGCACATTTTCTTTGCAGAAACATTCTTTCAAATCATTGAGTTATTTATCATTGCGTTATTGGTTGTATGAGTTCTGGATCTATTCTAGATACAAGTCCCTTGTAAGAAACATGACTTGGAAATATTTTCTCCCATCTTTAGGTTGTCTTTTCACTTTTTTGGTAGTGTCCTTTGAAGCACAAAGTTTTCAACTTTGAAGTCCAACTTATATAATTTTTATTGTTGTTGTTTGTATCTTTCATGTCATATCTAAGAAACTTTTTCTAACCCAAAGTCACAACGATTTACTCCCCCTTTTTTTCTTCAAGGAGTCTTACGGTTTTCTTATGATCCTTTGTGAGATAACTTCGGCACATGTGTGAAGAAACGGTCCAACTTCATTTTTACATATAGATATCCAGCTGTCCCATCACCATTGTTGAAAAGACTATTCCTTCCCTACTAAACTAGTTTGGAGCCCTGTTAAAATCAATTAATTATACCTATAAGGGCTTACTTCTGAATTCGGCTTTATTCCATTGATCCGTAGGTCTATTCTTTTTTTTTTTTTTTTTTTTTTTTTTCATTTTTCTGAAGCTGGAAACAGGGAGAGACAGTCAGACAGACTCCCGCATGCGCCCGACCGGGATCCACCCGGCACGCCCACCATGGGGCGATGCTCTGCCCACCAGGGGGCGATGCTCTGCCCATCCTGGGCGTCGCCATGTTGCGACCAGAGCCACTCTAGCGCTTGAGGCAGAGGCCACAGAGCCATCCCCAGCGCCCGGGCCATCTTTGCTCCAATGGAGCCTTGGCTGCGGGAGGGGAAGAGAAAGACAGAGAGGAAAGCGCGGCGGAGGGGTGGAGAAGCAAATGGGCGCTTCTCCTGTGTGCCCTGGCCGGGAATCGAACCCGGGTCCTCCACACGCTAGGCCGACGCTCTACCACTGAGCCAACCGGCCAGGGCCCGTAGGTCTATTCTTAAACCAGTATCACACCGTCTTGATGACTGTAGCTATTGAGTACATTTTTAAATGGCAAAGTGTGAATCCTCCAAATGTGTTCTTTTTTCAAGACTTTTTTTTGAACATTGTGAGTCCCTTATATTTCCATACATACAACACTTTTAGATTTACAGAAAAATTGGAAAGATAGTATAGGTTTTTGATATATGGTATGCTCATTTAATCTATTATTAAACTTTACACTTAGTCTACAATTTACTTCTAAATTTTCACTGTTTTAAGTAATGCCATAGTGAAAACATCATTATGCATAATTTTTTATTTGGATTATATATTGGGGTAGTTTTGTTTTGTTTTGTTTTTTCAGAGACATTATTCCCTGGTCAAAAGATTTCAGAACATACTTGACTCTCTAAAATCGTATCTCTAACTTGGGTCTATTATCAAAATTCTGCTTAGCATTAGAGTAGTAATTATAGCTTCTAGGTTTGTCCAAGGAGAAGAGTATGCCTTTTAAGCATAGCAACTAGCAAAAGAAAGATAATCATGAAGCTAAATGGTTTGCAAGAATTAACTGAGGTCCTAAGGACAAGATGATCCTGACAGCCCTGTGCAGACTTGTTTAAGCCTAACTGTGCCAGTCACACTTACTGCTTGGTCTCATCGTGATTAACTACATAAAATGGCAGTTAGCCTATTCAATTTGACCATAAGATAAGCAAACAGTACTTAAATTTGATTCTATGTGGTGGAATGTTGGTCTAGACCAGCAGTTCGTGAAAACAGGGTTTCCAGCAGAATCACTAGCCTACAGAGGTCAGACAGATAGTAAGGCTGACACTAACATTCAAGTGTCGGAGTCAAAACTCTCAGCCTTACACTCTGTCAGGCTTAGCCCCAAATGCTTATTATGTGTGTCTACTGCAAATATTTTACCTTTCCACAACTGATAAGATAATGGATGAAGAAAGGATATCAGATTAACTTCATGATAACCATTTGAGAGTCATCTGATACAGGAAAAGGAGGTAATAAATCACTAATGTTATAAAACCACTTTTTAGTATGCAAGTCTCAGACTGACTGTGGCTGGAGGGACTAGGGCTAAGAGCATGTAGCAGGCAAGCTCCGTGGACTCTCTGAACGGGGATTTGAGAGCAAGGGTTTGGTTCGGCTTGTTCATCTCCTGCCACAAATAACCTGCCATGATGTAGAGATCAGGCAAGTTAGAAGCCTCCTGAGATTCATTTCTTGAACTTGAAGACTACAAAGGCTTCCATAGCACCTGACTCATCATTAGCCAATAGCCTGTTGTTAGTAACACCAGGGCAGCAGGAAACTGTGGTCACACGGCCTAGGAGAGTCATCCTCACAGAGGGCCGGGGTGTTTTTGAGGCTCTACAGAGGAGCTGCACCAATGTGCTTTCCCCTACCCACCCCAGGGGTGATGAGAGTAAGAATGGAAAGGTATAAAAGAATCCAAACAGGGTGTATTTTGCATGCTCTATGTTCAATTAAAAATCTTATAAATGCTGGGGGTGGGGGGTTATAAATGTTTATAAATTATTCCAAGCATGAGGGACCAAGCCAAACCCTAGCAATTGAGGGGTTCCCTTAGAGTTCATGAACTCTGACTTCTCCCTTACCCTGGTCCCTTTGGAGTGCGGGTCGGTGATTGACTTTAGGGCAGGCTTATGAGGCTGAGGCAAAGCAACCCACGGAATGCCCTCGAGTCTGTCTCCCAGTCCTGAGGCTGGAGGTTGGGATGGAGAAGGTGGAGGGGGGATTAACAGAGGTAACCATGTCCAGACTTAAATATAGGTGCCTGGAGGCAGAAAGGGACCTTGTCACCTGGAAGAAGACAAACTCAGCCAGCACCAGAGAGAGGTTTAGTCCCCCTCTCCGAATTAAAATAGGACTCACTGTCTGACTCACGCCTAAGGGGTGCGGAGGGAAGAATATGGGTCTCTAGAAGGGCTCAAGTACGGGGACCCACTCCTGGGTGGGCAAAGTGGAAAAGTTAGATCTGAAAGGTATAGCTCCCACTCCTGCTCCAGAACTTAATAATTAGGAATCCCCCCCCCCAAGAGGATAAAGCACCTGCACTTCTTATTCTGATTTCAAATGCTTTCTAGACCTTACCAACGTGGGGTACAAATAGTGTTACATTAGCAAGTAATCCCAAATCTATCTCGTGCCAAATCCCACTGCCTAATTGGCAGACTCCTGACCCTGTTGGCGTTCCCCTCCTGGTTACAATCCCCCTGGAGTGCTCAGAAAGCCTTCCAGGTGCTCCCCGGGGAGCCTGGCCCACCGCCGGAGCCCTGCTCCAAGCTGTGACCTCAGCCTTCCCTCAGGCCAAGCGCTCTGGCAGGCTGCTTGGCAGCCCACAAGGAAAACTGTTCTGGGACACCCTGTTACTCTACCAAGAGGAGCAAATAGCTCTTTTGTCACTTGAGTTGTTTGGTCTGGGGACTGGGAGGAATTAAGATATCTAAACGAAAGAGCAATCTGGAGTTCAGAGACCAGACAGGTCACTATGTACTGCATTTTTACAGACATAAATACCTACTACGCAAACTGGCATTTTTAACCATTGTCTCTGATAAATAGCAGTGTGCTACTGTGCTCTGTGGTTTCGTCGTGGCTTTAAAATTAAGACACTATAACTTGCACAATGCAATTTTTTCCATTTTTTTCCCTTAGAGCTAATCTTCGCGGATTGTCAGAGATGATAATGATTCTTGTTCACTCAGGTAGCTCTGGCCTGGAGGAAGGCTGCAGAAGGAAACAATGTTAACAGCAGCACGAGCCCTTATTTCCGGGTTCAGAGTACAGCTTCGGGCTGAGGCCGGGTGCAGGGGGAATAATTGTGGAGGGGCTATTTTGGGAAACTTGTCCATATCCTTAGGAGAAAATTTCATCCAATGGATTGATCAGTTCCCACAGTGGCACTAGTTAATGTGTTTTATTTGTTTATTTGACAGAGAGAGAAAAGGAGGAGAGGAGAGAGAGAGAGAGAGAGAGAGAGAGAGAGAGAGAGAGAGAGAGACATCAACTCGTTGTTCCATTTAGTTGTGCACCCACTGATTGCTTCTCATACGTGCCCTGACTGGGGCTCCAACCAGCACCCATGCAATCGAACCCGCCACCTCAGTGCTCCAGGATGATGCTCTTTCTATCCACTGCGCTTCCAGCCCAGGCAATGTGTTTTATATATTAAAATATTTTTTGCTGTTAAAAATTTTATTTTAAAAATTTTACTCAAGAAAGAATGCATAATAGTTTAAGCAAATCAAGTCATTCAGAGGCAAACAATATTAATAGTTTTTCCCTTTTCCTCTCTCATTTCACCATTCTGAGTTTGCCATTTCTTCCTACATTTATTTAAATATATCTAAACATCTTCAAAGATATAGGGGGAACTTTCCCCTCCAAGGCAGTTAGTTCTACTGGTTAGATCCTGATAAATGCCTCTCTCGTGCCAGGAAAACAAACTCACACCTGTGTTCAGAGCTGTAATAAATAACTGAAGTGCTCATGTCAAAACATGCAGTCTACTGTGTGACAGGCGCTGATCTCAGCTCCCCGGCTATACCTTATTTGACTCTTACAGCAAACCTATGAGCGAGGTAGTAGCATTTCCACTTCACAAACGAGAAGACTGGGGCTCAGAGCAGTTAAGCAGCTTGCCACTGGGCCAAGAGATCTGTAAGGGCAGAACCCCTGACATTTTGTTCCCCACGGGATCCCCAGCTCCTAATACAATGGCGGGAGTGCAGCAGAGCTCAATGCACAGATGTTGACTATACCATAGTGGCCTGGGTTCATGTGGACACGAGAGGTGGAGTAGGATTTGAACCCAGGTCTTCTTCCCTTTAGCTACCTTGAGGAAGTGGCATTGAGGAGAGGGTATAGAGCTCTGCCCATTGGGGCCTTCCCTTAACCCATGGGAATCAACAAAGCTCCCCCTTCTGAGCCTACCCAGACTGGAGCGGGGAGTACCTCTCAGGCTTGGCGAACTGACCGACACCCCAGTAGAGTTCTTTCCTCAGGGTACTGCCCAAGTTTTATTTTATCTAACCAACGTCCCACGAAAACAACTCTCAGTGTCCAGATTGTCTACAAAGGAAAGCAAACAGCAAAGCTTTCTGGAGACAGGCCAAGGGTCAGAGCTTTTGTCTTCCTGACTGAGGAGAAACCAATGAAAAAAGTGAGGAGAGGAGTATGTTCTGGGCTCCCATGTGCACGCCGGCACATGTACTATTAGAGTCTCTGTGTCCTCCCCGAGTGTTCGTCTGGCCTTCTTATGAAGACACTGAGGCTCAGGGAAGATGCAATGACCGAGACCAGCTCTAAGGAGCTGAGCCCACGTGGTCTGGCTGCCAGTCCAGGCTTCCTCCACAGTCATCCTCTGTAAAATGCCTTCATGCTCTGCGTAGGCACTCAAGGCTGTGGTTTGTGAGCACACGGGGTATACAGGGGCCGTTTGCACTGCCATTAACACCAGCCACGGCCTTGTTAGATCTTAGCACCTGGAAGCTAGGACAGCAATAGAAGAAATTAAAGATGCACATGTGAGTTGTTTTCCCACTATGATATTATAAAAAAAAAATAGAAATCCCCAAGAACATGTCTGCTTGATATTTGTTTGTTTGTTTGTTTGTTTGTCTGTTTTGGGGTTTTTTGTAGCAAAATCTTTAGAGAAAAAAAAACATAATACTGAAGTCAAATTGACCAACTGAAATCCAGGGAGAAGGAAGGGGCTGACTGAATACAGGTGAGGCGGTGGGGGTTCGGGGAGAGCCGGCCTCCTGGGTTCAGGATAGAGAAGAAGAGCTCTGTGACTTACGGGGACAAGGAAGTAACGGAATTCTCTATCTGGCTAAGCAGCATGCTTAGGAGAGAGACAACACAACATCCAAATGGCCCCATGTTGCTTGGGAAGAGGGATCCTCTTCCCAGAAAAAAAAATGCTTAACCTCTTTATTGGCCTTCAGCGAGGAGGCTCCAATGAGCTGTCACGAATAGAAATGGAATTACAGGCAGGACTAGAGGCTGCACAACCCAGAGGAACTGCTGTAGGCCTAACAAGAGGAGCCTCGCATACCAGCAAGGCCCGCAGCTTGGGCTGAGAGACGACAGCTTTCTAGCAATGCAGGTGGGACCTCGGAGAACTGCATCATGGGTGCGGGGCTGGGCAGGCAGCCTCCTGAAAATCTGGACAGTTAGGAGTTTCTGCACCAAGCCTATGGGAAAGGTGGCCTCTCCTAAAACATGCCAGAAAACAATAGTTTTACTATTGTCATATCAACTCACATCAGCTATGACTGCAGGGTGAGAAGGCTGGCAAAGAGGAGACGGACCCTCCAGTTATGCGCTGCATAGCAACGTTTTGGTCAGTGAGGGACCGCATATATGACAGTGGTCCCATAAGATTGTAATGGATTATAAGCAAAACGTTTGTTTGCAATTATTTTTATTGATTGATTTTAGAGAGATAGAGAGAGGACGAGAGAGAGAGAGAGAGAGAGAGAGAAGCATTCATTTTGTTGTTCCACTTAGTTGTGCATTCATTGCTCGCTTCCTGTATATGCCCTGACCAAGGATTGAACCCACAACCTGATGTTTTGGGACAACGCTCTAACCAACTGAGCTAACTGGTCAGGGCCTGGGCAACATTGAAAGAAAAGGCTGGACTCAACTATGATTCTGCATTTATTACTAGCTCTGAGTGATTGAATGAACAAGGAGGCTCAGCATGCTGTCCACTTTCCATGAGTCCCTGGCTGGGGTCCGGAGTTGGCAAGAGACCCAGGAGAGCGGGCTGGGGGGAGGGGAGCCCAGAGTCCCCCCCCAGCCCACTCTTCCCTGTCCCTGCACACCCACACTTGCACACATGCTCATGTGCACAAACTCACTTCCCTTCTCTCCATGTCTCTTTCTTTCTCTCTCCTGTCTCACTGCCTCTCCATTTCATTATTGCTTTCAAGCTTTAC
This sequence comes from Saccopteryx leptura, assembly GCF_036850995.1. NCBI lineage: Eukaryota > Metazoa > Chordata > Mammalia > Chiroptera > Emballonuridae > Saccopteryx > Saccopteryx leptura. Next base: position 195,019,120 of record NC_089506.1, read on the forward strand.
CTCTGCATGGCTTTCTGTTTCTGCTTTCCCTTTCTCTCCCCTTCTCTTCCTTCCGTCTGTCCAATCCTTCCCCCTTCCCTCCTCCTCATGTTTAATCAAACCTCTTCTGTCACCTCACTCCACTTCTCTCCCCTAGCCCCTCCAACACGCACACACTCAGCACACACACACTTTGTCTCTTATACCAATGTTTACTGTACCTTCTCTATGTTTAGACACATTCAGAAACACAATGACCATGGAGTCACAGTGGCCTTCAGTATTCTGTACAGTCACAGGCTGCCCAGGTTTGCAGGCTAGGGGCAATATGCTATCCCATCCAGCCCCGGAGTGTAGTAGGCTGCACCATCTCGGTCTGGCTGTGTAAGCATATTTCGTGATGTTTGCACAACGACATAGGCCATTTCTCAGAATGTATTCCAATCATTAAGTGGCAAATGACTGTACTTATTATACATTTTTTATAATTGCACATGCTATCTCAAAATCACTTATTACAAAAGAAAAACATCTTATAAGCCGGATTTGAATGGAGGGTCTGTAAGTGTTTTGTTTTTGTGTTGTTGTTTTTTTTTTATTTTTGAGATGAGTAATTTGTTGAAGCTTATTGGCCCATTGTTGGAGCCTCTTCCCTCACAGCCCCGCATCCTGCCCTTCCCCCGCCCCCACCACGGCACACACAGGCACAGACGCCCGGGAGTTGCAGTTCCTCCTCTCCCTTCCACCAACCCTGTGGGAATTACGCGGAGCCCACCAGTCCCAACAATGTTCCTCCACTTGTTCCTCCAGTTGGCAGCTTGTTAATGCTGAAGAAGAGGATTGCATTTGAAAGCGAGTATTTGCCTTTATCTTATTGTGATGCTGTTCTCTGATTTTCCTGCCACTGCTTTGAATAATCAGCATTTGGTGGGGGGGGGGGAGAGGGAGAGAAAAAAAAATGCTTAACCTCTTTATTGGCCTTCAGCGAGGAGGCTCCAATGAGCTGTCACGAATAGCTTTCCGTAACAAATGAGATTATACCTCTCTTCATTATCCACCCTTTTCATCCATGTACAGTAGCGGGGCTGAGACCTTCAGGGATCACATCAACCAAATCCCCAGTTAGCGATGTTTAAATTCAGATCTCCACACTCAGTTGCACCGGTTCTTTCCAGGCTAGCGTGGTAAATGTGGGGCTTGTATACATCTCTTTAAAATTTTTATTTTAAAGTAAATGGATGCTTGTTTTGAGACTGAAAATTTATTTCAACATTTAGCCCAGACAGCGCAGCCACAAAGGGAATAGAAATGCCAACAGGATCCCAACTTGAGATTTTTGTTTCAGCCCAGCACGTTCAAAGCGGCAATCTACATTGTGCCAAGCCAAGTGGTGAATGACTATGCTAGGAGGATTAAAGGATTATTATTTTTTTAATCCACTGGAACTCAAACCACGGCCCCTCTATCAGTAACATTAATAACTATAATGGACTGAATTCATATACCTCTTTTCTTCAAGGATCTCAAAATGATTTTGCCAGATGTAACTGACCAAATCAGAGATTAATTTTTAAAGCTGGAAAGAGCCTTAGAGATGTACGGGGCAAAGTCTTTCTGTCAAGATAAAGTTTGAGGCCCAGGAATGGTCTCCAACGCGGTCCAGGTCTCGCATCCTCTCACCAACAAAGCAGAACTCAAACCCAGGCCCTCGGGTTTTTAGCTGGGGTGCTTTCCTTCACGCCCTGCTACTCAACGTGTGGTCTGTGGGCTTGCGGCATGTGTGTCACCAAGGGGCTTGTCGGAAAAGCAGTACCTCTCTGGCCTCACCCCAGATCCAGGAAATGAAAATCTGCGTTTCAACAAGAGACAACCCCTCACCCCACCCCGTGTCTGTGCACACGTCAAGATCTGAGAAACTCTGCTCCATGTCCTACTGCCTCTGCCCACAGCTCTGTGACCTTTGCACTTGACATCAGACCATTTTCTGGACATGCCCAAGAAAGACCGATAAAACAAGCACAAGAAGCATGTAGGAAAAAGCATTCTCTATTCAAAGAAAGTGTTGTGGGGACATCTGACGTGGCAATGGGGCAAAAAAAACCCAGGAGGGGATCCCTTTAGGGTTTTTATGGAGAACGTATGCTGTGGCCCTGGAGAAAACAGGGGCCCTGGCCAGAACAAGCTTATAATCAGGAGAGGGGAGAAATCTAGAGTCCTGGGAGGAAAAAAATAGCAACATCGAATTCTAAACTGGGATGTAAAGAGTTTAGGGAAAGCTTCCACTGGGACACCCCTAATTCATCCCCCTCTCCCTTGCCAGAGAAAAGTTTCTAAACCATCATTTTGACCAACTATCACCTTCAGTAACCACTCTCTACCCACAGGGTAAAGTCGAAAGTGTCCAAATTGTCCCTGGAGTCCCTCTTCACCCTCAGCACCCACTGTCTGCATCACGCCTTCGCAAGAAGCTTCAGCATCAACGCCTTTCCCCCTCTCCCTGTCTCTCATCTGGCTCATCTTTGTTCATCCATAGGGCCTCTGACTACATGCCATCAGAAAACAGCCTGCAAAATTTGGCTCAGTGCCCCTCCTCTGTTCTCCCATTATGCCCTGTGTTGTGAACTGAACGTTTATGTTGAAGCTCTAACTTCTAATGCAGTGGTTCTCAAACTTTTTGAAGTCAGGGCGCATTTAAAATCCTACAAATAACCTGACCAGGCGGTGGCGCAGTGGATGGAGTGTCGGACTGGCATGTGGAGGACCCAGGTTAGAGACCTCGAGGTCGCCAGCTTGAGCGTGGGCTCATCTGTTTTGAGCAAAAGTTCACCAGCTTGGACCCAAGGTCGCTGGCTTGAGCAAGGGGTTACTCGGTCTGCTGAAGGCCCATGGTCAAGGCACATATGAGAGAGCAATCAATGAACAACTAAGGTGTTGCAACGAAAAACTAATGATTCATGCTTCTCATCTCTCTCCATTCCTGTCTGTCTGTTCCTATCTATCCCTCTCTCTGACTCACTCTCTGTCTCTGTAAAAAAAATAAAAAAATAAATAAATAAATAAGAATAAAATCCTACAAATAATTGTAGGTACACTATATACAGATTTCTGAGAAATATGTTATAATAATTAAGTCAAATATTAAAGAAAAAATATAAAGTACAAGCATGTTTTATGTAATTAAACGAAATAAATACGACAAAATTAAATTTATTCTGACATTAAAAAACATTTTTATGTTACATTTTTTGAGTTATGCTTCTTAGAATTCATAAAAAAGAGGGGTTAAAAAATTTTAAAAGACAATAAAATTATTTTTTTATATATATAGATACATTCTTAGTAAGATTTAGTAAATTCGGCAGGTCCCAGCGCAAATGTGTTAAGTTTTTTTATTCTTGTGTTTATGAGAAACATGAGCCTGATATGTCCTAGCAATTTCTTCAATGTTTGGGCATATATTTGAAAGGCAAATTCTCATTTCCTCATCAATACATCGAAGAATTCCTCTCTTTTTACTCTTAATTGTGTTGAGTGCAGAAAACCCCCACCATACATATCATCTTAACTTTACACCAAACAAAGGATAGAAGAAACTTGCCTCCAGTCTTTCCGGGGAACATGGGGGGTAGTGTAAACAATCCAGCACCACAGCTTAACAGCCTTTTGCAACCTAATCAGGCAAGTGAGGTGGGGGGTTGGGCAGGCTGAGAGTTTACAGCCAATTCCCCACACCTCTGTCCCCCCAAAATCTAAACTCCAAATCCCTGTTGGCTTTTTGGTCCCCAACAGGCACATATTTCTCTGGAATACCATAGGGCGCACCTGAAAATCTTCTAGTGTGCACCAATACGCCCTGGCGCACACTTTGAGAACCACTGTTCTAATGTATGGTATTAAGAGATGGGGCTTTAGGGAGGTAATTAGATGAGGTCATGATGTGGAACCCCATAATGGGATCAGAGCCTTTCTTAGAAGAGGAAGAGGCACCAGAGCTCTCTCTCTGTCACAGCCAGAAGGCAACCGTCTACAAGTCAGGAAGTGGGCTCTCACCAGGAACCGACCCTGCCAGCCCTTTGATCTTAGACTTCCAACTTCCAGACCTGTGAGAAATAAATATCCATTATTCAAACCACACAGTCTGTTTGTATTTTGTTAGAGCAGCTTAAGCAGACTTAGACATCCTGTGTTCATCACCATCCTGGCAGCTTATTACTCATCAGTCTCTCCGAGTGGCAGGCTCCTTGAAGGCAGGGAGTAGGTTCTCACGGTCCATCTCCAGAACATTGAGTTCAGCACATAGAACACATTCCTTAAATGCTTGTGGAATGAAAAAGGAGCGTGTGAATAAATGTGTGCATGCCGGAGATGGAACTTGAGCTGAGCCCTGAAGGGTAGATTTTTAATAGCTATGGAGATGAGGAAAGGGGAGAGCGTGGGGGTGGAAACAAAGATGGTGAAGAGTGTGCCGAGGGAACTGGGGAAGCGAGAAGAATACAGAGGGTTTGTCTGGGAAGGGATGAGAGAAAATTGGATTGGAGGTCAAGCAAATGAGGTTGATTTTTTATTATGATTGTTGGTTTTTAAAATATTTTATTAAAGTATAATATAGATAAAATACTTTTGTACCTTGAAAGTATGGCTTGATGAATTTTCCCATACATACACTGTTATGGGCTGAATTATGTCCACTCTAGCCCAAAAAACTTCATATGTTTTTTAAATTATTTATTTATTTAGGTATTTATTTTAGAGACAGAAAAAGAAACAAAAAAACCCAGTTGTTCCACTTATTCATGCATACACTGGTTGAGTTCTGTATGTGCCCTAACCAGGGATCGAACCCACAATCTTGGTGCATTGTGATGACACTCCAACCAACTGAGCTACCTGGCCAGAATGAAAAAAAAATCATGTGTTGAAGTCCTAACTTCCCAGTACCTCTTAATATGACTGTATTTGGAACGAGGTCTTTAAAGAAGTAATTAAGTTAAAATGAGATCATCAGGGTGGCCCATAATCCAGTAGGACTGGTGTCCTTACCAGCACAGGAAATCTGGACCCAGACACACAGAGGGAGGACCATGTGAAGACACAGGGAGAAGCCCACACCTATTAGCCAACAAGAGAGACCTCAAACTTGCAGGCACCTTGATCTCCAACTTTTGACCTCCAGAACTATGGGAACATACATTTCTGTTGTCTCAGCCCTCCAGTCTGCGGTATCTGTGAGGGCAGTCCATGCAGACTAATCAACACACCATTGAAGCACCACCCAAATCCAGATACAAAATAATTCTGACTCCAAGATAGAACTTTGAATTGGACTGCAGTGACAGTCAGAAGTCGCTTTTGGTCCTAAGCAGGAGATTCACCAAGGCAAAGTGGAACTTTAGGAAGATTAGTCAAGTGATTGGAGTGAGTAGACTGGGATGAACTGGCAGTGGGGGTGGTCGGAATAAATGGGGGAGCCAATAGGGGCCGGGGCAGGCTTCAGAATCTCGGGCTAAAGTAAGGGAATCAGTGAGACTGTAATAATGGTGACAAGATCTAAAAGGCCTTTAGTTTTTTAATCAGCATTCTAAAATCCTTCAGTAGCAAAGCTCGTCTGTCGGCCTGCGGCACGCTGGTACTTCAGGCTTTTGGAGCATACGCAGGGTTTGGTGAGACAGCATGGTGTTCTCCGTGTCCTCCTGAGACTTCTGTACACCTTTAAGCCCTTGCGGGGACCAGAGAACAGGACAGTGCCACAGTCCTTGGGGGAGTCCCAGGCCAGCTGGTTTAAGGTGAAGCTCTTGACCCCACCCAGCCTTGAGGATGCACCTTCGGGCAGAGCCGCTCACACACAGTGCCCACTCATTCGTGTGGGTTCCTCTCACACACACTCATCATTGGTTACAGTCCCTACAACCACAGCGGTTCTGCCTTCCCGGACAAGAAGCTTTACTTCCTTTACAGATCAGCCAGGAAAGAAACAGAGGCGGCTGGTTGATGTGACTCAAAAACACCTCTCGGCACAACTTGGTTGAAGGTCGAGTTGGTTTTTCTGACCAGAAACCTATACAGCTTGACCAACAGTGGTAGGTAGATGTCCTGGCTCTTCCTGAGCCAAGACTTTTGGTCTTTGTTGTGGCAGATGTCAGCTTTTCTCATGTAGTCTCCATCAGGTCTGGAAAGGGATAGGGCTTTTTTTTTTCCAGAGAGAGAGAGAAAGAGAAACGTTGATTTGTTGTTTCACTTATGCAATCATTGGTTGTTTTCTTGTATGTGTCCTGACCAGAGATGGAACCCGTAACCTCGGGGTATTGGGAGAGCATGCTAACCAACTGAGTTACCCAGCCAGGGCTAAAAGGACATTTTAAAGGCATGGTAGAATAGTGGTGATGAGCAAGAGAGAAGACTCAAAGATGCCTAAGGTTTTGTCCAGGTGACTAAAGTTAGGAAGTATTAATGGCAAATCCTGGATGTTTCAGGAAGAGAGTAAGCTGCCGTGGGAAATGATGAGGGCCACTCTGGGTTAGAACGGATGACAGCACATTCAAATGAAAATGACATGTCTGGAAGGTGGGAATAGAAGACAGGAGCCCAAAGCAAGCAAGGATAAGATTATAGAATGTGAATGGGGTTAGAAAAGTGGAGTATGCTTGGAGAAGGAGGAAGAAAGCCAAGGATGAATAGTAACACAGTAACAAAATAACAATAGTAACTAACAGATAGTAAGTGGTTACTACCTGCAAAGTGTTGTGCTAAAGGCTTTTATGGAGTTTATCTCATTTAATCCTCACAACCCTGAAGGGAATTTTCTAATAATATCATCCTTGTTTCACCGAAGAAGAAACTAAGGCACAGAGAGATTAAGTAACTTTTCTAAAGTCACACAGCTAGTAAGTAGTAGATCGGGTTTCAAACCTAGGCACACGGACACCAGCTCAGCTCAGCTCAGATAGTGTGCTTAAAAGAAAGATGAGCCAGCCAAGGGGGACACAACCTGAGCTCCTTTTTATCCCCCCCCCCCCTCCAGCCTCCATTCCATTGTTTAAAATTCCTCAAGCTCTGGTGCTGATGTCCTTGAACTGAACAAGTCTTTGCCATCTACTGATGGCACCACCAGTTGCTCCTGGTGCCTACCCTCAAACGCCCTGGCTGCATTTTAATAAAGGACGCTGCCTCCTTCTCCCTCTCTTCCGCTGCGTAGGAAGTTGGATCGGCTGCCTGCCTTTATTATCTCACGTCCTTGGGGCAAGTATATTTATTAGCAGTTGTTTCAATTACTTAAAAGTGTGAACTTCTTTCACTTTTCCTGCACTCAGGCCCTTGAGTCCAAGGTCCTTCTTCGCGGTCACCTTTCGCTTGGGCAGCTCGGGTTTCTGCATCTCTCCGGCACGTGGATCCCGAGTGCAGCTCATGGAAACCCAGGTACTCGTCGTCCCCGCAGGTACTCGTCGTCCCCGCAGGTCTAGGGGAAGACAAGATTACATTTCCGCGAGTGTGCTTCCATGCAGATTTTGCCATCTCAGAGTTGTCCGTAAGCCTGAAGAAATATCTTATATTGAAGCAAATAAAAGGCACAGGTGCAAAATTCCGAACCATCAGAAATTTAGCAAAAAGAGTCTCTAGGTCTTTCTCTTCAAACAATTTTCTTGCCTCTCCTATTGTACTCCAGATTCATCTCTCTGTGTATGATTTTTCATTTTTCCCTCATAGTTGTACGTTTATAAAATGTACACCCAGCATGTGCACCCAACAGATGTGCACACCATTTCATAATTAAAGAGATTTCTATTCCCTAAAACCTGGCGTGTGGTTAAAACGCATGATTTGCTCAGTGTTTTAATGGGTACGTGGCTGAAGGGCCAGAGCCCTACGGAGGACACCAGCTGAATGATGCTCAGAGCGTCCGACCGTTCTGTCTGAAGCCCTACATTGCCATTATCAAGGTAACCTGTTTATTTTTGACCAAGAAAACTCCATTCTTGTTGGTGACACAGCACAGTTCTTTGCAAAGACAGAAAAAGGCCATTTGGGGACCATAAAGTGCTAAATCGAGAAACATTCTGATTTCCTAATTATTGTTCTTTTTTCACCCAAGTCATCTGAGAGGCATTTCTCGTTCCATAGCAGGTGTCTGGGCAGGAACATCGCAACCTAATTAATCACCGTGGCTATTTATAGGTATGACTTACATGTAGAATGTTAATAATAATCATACCAACCATTACTGTTAACAAGAGTGAATTCCATCATGTATTGAGCTTTATAATTCACAAAATAATCTCATTTGTTTAACTTCCTTTTAGACTCTACCGATGTCCCTGAAGCAGAGGAGGTGGGCTTTAGTATTCCATTGGACAGGTAAGGCCACAGAGACAGGCGACTTTCTAAATAATGGACAGTTGGAGGGATAAAGTCTTACAGCCTACATTTGCTTATAATCTCAAGAGTTATAATTTATCTGGAGAGTTTAACTACTTAAACTATCTATAGACAATGAGTATCTCTGTAGTGAAGTGAACAACCTCGAGACCCAGCTGTTCCCTATGCTGTGGGTCAAATCGGCTGAGAAACTGTCTATCACGCCTGCTACCTGAAGAGTCCCAAACTGAGACATGTCGCTGTCTGATTCGTTTCACTTTTGAGGTTAAAAGTCCTCAGACTTTTCAGAACACAAGCTGTTTTTGCCTCATTTAGGCAATGGGGTAAATGCTTTTAATGTGTTTCTTCTGTGATACATGTGGGTGACCTATTTCCTTCATTAGTGTCAATACCTCACGTTAATATTTGGCTAGCACCTTAGTTTGTCAAAGCATAGTCACTTACAGTATTCGGTTCTGTCAGAGACCCTGTGATCTAGCTTGAGTTCCTAGTAATATTCCCATTTTCTAGACAAGAAAACCAAGGTACAGTTAATAAGAAGATAGTCAAGTGCTTATGGCATGCCTACTGTGTGGCAGGCACTGCATTACATGCTAGGGGAACAATGATAAGAAAAAGCAGGTGTAATCAACCCACTTTTTTTGTGACAGGGATAAAGAGAGGGACAGACAGACAAAAAAGGAGAGAGCTGAGAAGCATCAGTTCTTTGTTGTTGCACCTTCTTTATTCATTGATTGCCTTCTCATATGTACCTTGACCAGGGAGCTACAGCTGAGCGCATGACACCTTGCTCAAGCCAGCAACCTTGGGCTTCAAGCCAGCAACCTTTGGGCTCAAGTCAGAGACCATGAAGTCATGTCTGTGATCCCATGTTCAAGCCAGGAAACCCATCCCACTCCACCCCCTCATCACCACCACACCACCCCCCGCTGCTCAAGCTGGTCATCCTGCACTCAAACCCGATGAGCCCGTGCTCAAGCCGGTGACCTCGGAGTTTTGAACCTGGGTCCTCTGCGTCCCAGTCCAATGTTCTCTCCACTGCACCATTGCCTGGTCAGGCATCCCCTCTTATTGTTTGCTGTATGGTGTGGGGATTAGACAAGTAAGTAATTATACCAAAAATGTAAATTTTCAAATAAAATTGATAATCTTTCACCCAGATATTCCATCAAAAACATTGCACAAGTCATGTGTTTGAAAAACATGTCAGGTTTTTTATGAAAAGATCGAGAATATATTGCTCCGGGGACTAGAATATGAGGCCTTGGCCTTGTTGAGGAGGCCCGGTACAGCTGTCCTGGGGATGTGAAGTGACCTGAGGAGAAAGGGGAAAGTACATGGGAAGGGAAGGGATCAGTGTCCCAAGCACAGGGGAGAGAGCACATGAAAAGGCCCTGTGGTGGGAATAAGCTCAACAAGACAACTGGAGGTCAATGTGATTGGGTGGCAGGGCGTGAAAGAATAAAGCCCAGCATGATGCATCTATGTGAAAGGCTTTAAACATTTATTCTAATAACAATCAGAAGCCATAAAAGGTCTTTAGGCACGGGGAAAGATGGGTACTCTTTGACATGTCTTTTAGAAAGATTATTCCAGATACAGTGTAGAGAACACATTAGAGCAGGCTAAGATGGATGTGGGTTGAATAGTCACATGACTACTGCAGATGTCCAGGTAAAAGAGGATGGACTGTGGATGTGGAGAATGAGAGCGGATGGATTGGAGAGATTTTTAGTAGGTAAACTTGACAGAATTGGATGACAGATTGAATGGGGGGGGGGTGAGTATAAAAAAGTCAAAGGTGACTTCAATATTTCAAGCTGGAGTAACTGGGTCCATGGTTGTACCAGGCAGAGTACTGCAAGAAGTCTGGATCTGTGAGACAAAGAAAATGAGTTCGGTCTGGAATGTGTTGAGCTTGAGATCCTAAGACATCCAACAAGAGGGCCAAGTAGGGTTGATTCATGGAGGTGGAATACAGAGGTCTGGGTTGGAGATACTACTTTGTGAGTCATTTTCATGAAGGTGATAATTAAAGCTATAGATGTGGATAAGAAAAGGTTGTCCAGAGAGATTATAAAATAAGAAGAGGGTTCAGGAAAGAGACTTAAAAATGAATCTGTATAAACCAGAGAAGGAATGACCTGAGAGCCTGGAGGAATTCAGGAGGACCAGTCTAATGGGAGACAGAGATTTTTAAGAATGAAGGACTTGTTAAGTGATGCCAAGAGGTTAAGAGATATAAGAATTGAAAAATGCATACACTGAATTTAGGGACATGGAGGTTGTTGGGGACCTGAAGAGTGGGCGCCAGAAACCAGATTGCAATGGATTGGAGAGGGGGAGATGAAGGCAGGGTGACGGTGAACTAGCCATTTCAGCGTTTGGTTTGGAAGCACGCTTAGGCTCTCAGGCATGTGCAATCAAAAGGCACATATAGCACATGTAATTATAAACATAAGAAAACTAGGTAAGAAAAGCCAGTTTTTAGCTCGAATGGGAAAAAACGTAAGAAGCCAAGCACACTTTGCTTTGCGGTTCATCTTGCCTTCCTCTCCTGCCACCTTCTCTCCAGCCGCTCACGCTGCTCTCAGGCTTTCTGCTCCAGCCTGACCCCATGTCCACTGGCCCATTGGCTCCCTGCCTCCACGACTTAGCACCCCAAACCTCTTTTAGAGAGCTGTCCTGTTGAGAAGAAACCTGGCAAACCAGGTCTTATAAAGGTGAAAGTTAATGGGAGCTGAGTGTGTTAACCTTCTAGGCTAAGGGTTTGCCTTTTCACTAGGAACAATTACTTACATCAGAGGGGCTAGGGCAGGGGTTGGGAACCTATGTCTCAAGAGCCAGATGTGGCTTTTTGTTGTTGTTTGTTTTTGTTTTTGCTTTTGTTTTGTATTTTTCTGAAGTTGGAAACGGGGAGGCAGTCAGACAGACTCCCACATGCGCCCGACCAGGATCCACCCGGCATGCCCACCAGAGGGCGATGCTCTGCCCATCTGGGGCATCGCTCTGTTGCAACCAAAGCCATTCTAGTGCCTGAAGCAGAGGCCACAGAGCCATCCTCAGCACCCAGGCCAACTTTGCTCCAATGGAGCCTTGGCTGTGGGAGGGGAAGAGAAAGACAGAGAGGAAGGAGAGGAAGGAGAGGGGGAGGGGTGGAGAAGCAGATGGGTGCCTCTCCTGTGTGCCCTGGCCGGGAATCGAACCCGGGACTCGTGCACGCCAGGCCGACGCTCTACCACTGAGCCAACCAGCCAGGGCCAGATGTGGCTTTTTGATGGCTACATCTGGCTTGCAGACAAATCTTTAATAAAAAAAATAACATTAAAAATATAAAACATTCTCATGTATTACAATCCATTCATTTCCTACCGCTCATGTTCATGTTTGCGGGTGCCTAGAGCCAGTCACAGCTGTCCTCCAGGACAACACCAAATTTTTATTGGATAATGTGTAAGGTAAACGGGTCGTTGTATGGCTCTCACGGAATTACATTTTAAAATATGTGGTATTCATGGCTCTCTCAGCCAAAAAGGTTCCCAACCCCTGGGCTAGGGATACGATTTAAGATAGGCAGATGTAGGCCCTGGCCAGTTGGCTCAGCAGTAGAGCGTCAGCCCGGCATGTGGAAGTCCTAGGTTCAATTCCTGGTCAGGGCACACCGGGGAAGTGACTGTCTGCTTCTCCACCCTTTACCCTTTTCTCTCTCTCTCTCTTCCCCTCCTGCAGCCATGGCTCATACGGTTTGAGCAAGTTGGCCCTGGTTGCTGAGGATGGCTCCATGGCCTCACCTCAGGTGCTAAAGTAGCTCAGTTGCTGAGCAATGGAGCAGCGGCTCCAGATGGGCAGAACATCTCCCAGTAGGGTGCTTGCTGGGTGGATCTCTGTCAGGGCACATGTGGGAGTCTGTCTCTCCCTCCCCGCCTCTCACTTAATTAAAGAAAAATAGGCAGGTGTAGGTAGCCCTGGCCGGATAGAGCATCATTCTGATACGCAGAAGGTTTGATCCCTGGTCAGGGAAAATACAGAAACAGATCTCTATCTCTCTCCTCCTTCATCTCTCTAAAATCAATCATAATTAAAAAAAAAAAAAAAGATAAGCAGGTGTAAAGTAAGGCACTATAGAAAGGGGATAATATTGTGGAGTGGGAATAGAACTAACGTGCTAGATCATCTCAAAGAAGTCATGTCCTCTCCCTGGGAGTCCAGTCTTCGCATGTCAAATCTGGGTTGGAGTGCACCTCCAGGCCCCCCCAGCACTGGCACCGTGGGCCTCGGCAGCACGCCCAGACCCCACCGGTCTTTCCAACCTTCCCCGGCATGGCTTCTTGGGAAAGGTTGGAAAGGAGAGCAGCAGTCAGAGAGAGAGAAGCAGGCACTTCTCCTGCCTCTAGGAAGATAGTTTAAAGTTAGCCTGGGCTAGAATAGAATCAATTCAGGTGTATAAATCAGACCACATTTTAATCACACGGAGAAGCTGCTATTTTGGAAGAAGAAGAAAAAAAAAGACTCCTGAAGGCAATCTTCAGTAAAGTGAGAAGTCCTTTTGTAGGAGGTATAAATGTCCCTGGATTTATTCCTTTTTAATCGCCTAAATGTTCATCTATCAGGTTTCCATAAGGCACTAGGTACATTTGTGCCAATAACAATGTGTAGTAAAGAAATGGTTGAGATACTCTGATAAAGATTAATGCTTGACTTCCTTCAATTCTTTCTTACACTGCATTTGCCTTTGAAAAGCACTTTTCCCTTTGCACTCCAGCTTTTGAAATATTCCTGAGGAAGTCACTTCGTGCAGCCGACAGTGGAGAGGCGAGGTGCTGTTAACAAGCAGCGGGGTATGACACGCATCCAAAATACTGCCTCTAATTAAGGAACGCAGTCTGGAAGTGGATGGATGGTACATAGCGGGTAAGCACCTCTGTGTCTAAGCTCTAGTTTGGGGAAAGGCATTCCAGCAAGCTCTGTGAAGCATCAGTGTCTCTGTCCTCGTTGGTTTTCCCCTCTCAAGGCTGGCCAGCCCTCTGGCCTCCGTTTAGAGTCACCACTTCCTTCACATGGAGGAGACAAGATGCCCAAATTAATCCATTAGGTGGTTTTCAGCACCAACATAAAACACATGGTGCTCCATGCTTCATTAAGACGGACAAGGTGTTCCAATCACTGTGTCCCTTGCATAGAGCATTCTGCGGTGGCCGGTCCCGAACAAATGCCTTTATGCTCTGCACCCTCCCTAGCGTACACGGCCGCCCTCCTCACTCACTGAACCTGGACAAAGCCTTCTGATCTCTGGCCGGAAGCCGCTTCTGTGTTGAGTAATAATTTTGTCTCGCCCTGTGCCAGGTCCAACCAAGCTGCGTTTGCTTCCTCCAGCGTTTGCTGCCCGTCCAGAAGAGCAGGAGCTGGGCAGGTGGGCAGATCCGTTGGCTCGGGGCCGGCACTGGCGACGAGATGATTAAGGAAGATAATGATGAATGAAGGACTCGCAGTTGAAAAATGACTTCTTTGGAATCCTTATTGATCTGCCAGCTGAGGTCTTTCTCATGTGGAGCCTAAATTTGACATTTCAAATTGAACCTGACTCTTGAATAGCTCATGCAATTTTAGACCTGGCAGTGATTTTAGATGGAATCTAGGATGTTTTACCTAGAAGGGGAAACTGAGGCTCCAAGCATGGAAGTGACTTGGCCAATGTAACACAGAGGGGTCAATAGCAAAGCCGGGGCCAGGACTCAGGTCTAACACTCAGGTCATGACCCCAGGCTGCAGGACCATTTTCTTCTGCCGAGCCCAGATCCTGTCGGTGAGCTAATGCTTTCAGGCCACACCAGTGAAATCCGGACCTGGGCTCCAAAAGGCGTGCTAAAAACAAAATGTGCAGGAGTGGACATGGTGCTTGGGGAGAAGGGAATCTATCTTATAAGAAGGAGACGAGAAACAGCTTCTCACTCTTACATATGTGGGGCTAGGAAAAGGTACAAGGTGGTGCCTCCGATACACAGTCTCCTCTGGGGAAGAGATCTCTCTCTCCTAAGCATTTCACTCTGGGATTTATTTCTCCATGAAGTGACGAATATGAGGATGGAAGTGGGCCCAGGCAGTCAAAGGTAATGGAGAATGGCAACCTCTTCTGATGCCAAGCTAGGAATAGAACCTGGGTTGGAGAGAAATGCTAATTGCCTGGATGTGTAGCAGGAGGGACTCTACAGAATATGAGAGGTTTAGATTCCTCAAGCCAAATGCAAAATACCCCACAAACACTTACCAACCCCATCTCAGTGATCAGTTAACATTTTGGCATGAGCTATTACTACGGGGTTACTGACCTGCAAGAATTGGGCAGAGGAAGAGGACTTTCCTGGTCAAGGCTGGGCAAAGACCCATTCTGCCTGCTTCACTAGACCACAGGTTGTAGAGCTCTGGTCCATGGAGAACAAAACATCACATCATTTTGCCCTTCTGAACTAAGGTCTATGATCCGTTTGTTAATGGAAAAGGACCACTGAGGAGAATCTTCAGGACCCCAGTCCTACAATGAAACTGTGTACAGATTACTTATCTGTACCTTCAAAAAAACGTACACCATGTGCCAAGTACTGCGCTAAGCACTTGGTTACAAGGGTGCCTAAGAGACAGCCGTACCTGAATTGGTCACATCTACATAGCAGGGAAGACAGATGCCCACACAGCTAACTCTAATGAAATGGGATAAGTATAAAAGGAAAGGAAATGAATTAAAATTTTCTACTAACCTACTATGATCCAATAACTTTAATCTATTCCTTCATTAGCTCATTCCAAAAACATTTATTAAATGTCTGCAGAGGCTGTGCTAAGAATACAAAGATGAATGAATACAAAAGATCTTTTCCCTTGAAGGAATCCCATACTACAAAGGAAGGATCAATGTGTAAACAGTAAGTTAAAACATATATACATATATTACAGTTACTATTTCGGAAGGCAGTGCATGTAAAGAAGATATTCAAAACCGTCAGTCCTTAAGCATCTCAAAATGTCTTGAGTTTTAGATAAAAGAGTACATACTCTATGAGTTCATTTATATGAAGTTCTAGAAAAAGAAGAACTCATCTACTATGAAAGAAACAAGAACAGAGATTGCATTTGGAGGGGAGGGCTGTGGTGGCAGTTCTTCTGGTTAGGAAAGAACATGACAAAACTTCCTGGGTGGTGATAATATTCCATATCTTGATAAGGGTTTGTTTATTAAGGTCGAAACTTATAGAAGGTCAAAACTCACTTAAGATTTGTGATTTGATCAAGCACATAGAGTAAAATGTCAATTATAGAATCTAGGTAATAGGTATACAATTGTACAATGCTTTAGACTTTTCTGAAAGTTTGAAAGCTTTTCAAAATGAAATATTGGGGGAGGGGAGAGCATGAGTCTTGAAAGTGACATAGGAACCTTGAATGGTTGGCTCAGTGGAGGGAGAGTCTGCCCGATGTATGGACATCCCAGTTTGACACCCAGTCAGGGCACACATGAGAAGCAAACATCTGCTTCTCTTCTCCTCTCTCTCTCCCTTCTCTCTCTCTTCTCCTCTCGCAGCCAGTGGCTTGACTGGTTTGAGTGTCAGCCCTGGGTGCTGAGGATAGCTCAATGCTCTGAGTGTTCACCTCAGGCGCTAAAAATAGCTCAGTTGATTCAAGCATCGGTCCCAGAGGGGGGTTGTCAGATGGATCCGGGTGGGGACGCATATGGAAGTCTGTCTCACTATCTTCCCTCCTCTTATTTAAAAAAAAAAAAAAGTTAACTTGGAACTCCCCAGGCAAAAGGCTAACCTAACGCCATTTTCAATCTTCCAGACCTCATTTGCCTTTCCCACTTCCTCCAGAGAGCCTGAAATAGCCAAATATTTACTTACCTCCTTGCTGCCAGGGTAGCCATGTGGCACAGTTCTGACCAGTGAAGCATTAAGGGAACTCTGCTGGTTCTTCTGGGAAGGCTTTTGCTGAGCTGGTGCTGCTCTTTCCTGACTTGAATCCAGATGTGATACCTAAGGCGGCAGCAGCCCCTCACAATTGTGAAGACAAATCTAAAAGAATACAAATCCTGCCTCTTTTTTTTTTTTTTGGTCTGTTTGGTTTTAATTGTTTGCAGCAGAATACACAACATAGAAAATAATTGCAAATATTCAGCTGTGCAAAGAGGAAAGTGGTGCTTAAGTAAAAATGGCGACATGATTTTCTTTAAATAAACACTTGACACAGCTCGGTCCTGCCAGCACCTGAGCTCTAGGCCCGCGTGGAGGAGCAGCCCTACCCATGGATACAGGAGGACGTCAGGGTCTCCATCCTCCCAATCAATGCACCAGTGGCCATGATCAAGGAGCCCGTTCCAGAGCCCTCCCCAGTGCTGTACACATGATCTGGCTGGGCAAGAACACTGAAATCTGGAGATCAATGAGTTGCAACAGTGAAGTCTTCTATGTGGCTCTCCTGGTCCTCATGTCTAGATGAGGAACATGCCTGGATGCCTTGCTTCAGCTCTTGATACAGGACAGCACAAAGGCATCACCCATGCCCCTGAGGATGTTGGACCAGGCACCCTTGAAGAAGACCTTGTCTCCCTGACCTTAAAGATCCTCTGCCAGCAGTCCACTGGACATGATATGGGCGCCATCATCCGCCTCCACACAGTGTCAAACAGGTAGGAGACCATGGTTGCCCGGGAAGTCTCTGCACGATCATCCAGCTCATCACGATGTGGGTGTTCTTGAGGTCAGGGAGCATACCTGTGGCCATGTGGTACTGCCGAAGTAGGCGGCCGAGTAAATGATAATGCTCTGCAGGGGGACGTTGATGCCCTGGTAGAGGCCCTGGATACCATCAGACTTGGTGATCTTCACCAGACTGTCTCCCAGGCCACCAAACAGGTTCTGGCTTTATCCAGGAGGTAGAAAAAGCAGAGGGAAGAGGCTCAGGCAGCACCACCTGATGCCAGGTTGCCAGCAAAATACCTCCACAGCTGTGTGCACTTGTCCACGCCCCCCAGGAAGGACCTGCTTGTACTTATCCTTGAAGGTGAAGTTGAGGGCTTGCAAGGGGAAGTAGTAGTTGACTTTGGCCAGGTTGCTTCTCCAGAAAGACAATACAACACACCCTGCTCTTTGGGGACACACGATGCAGTCCAGGGCGCCCTAGTACTGCTTGTCAGCTGCTATCTGCTTGCTGGCATGTTGCACCTGCAGCAGCAGCTTGATCTGCTCAATGGAGGCCACCACCATCTTGAAGATGGTGACAGTGATGCCTCCAGGGAGGAAGCTCTTGCAAAGGAGATAGCCTGTTCCATGATGCGTCACAAAGGGTGCCACAGAGCACCCGGGGCATAGTGGAGGCACTGCTGGCTCAGTGCTTCCACCGCTGGGGCTGAAAGTGCCCCGACTTTACTAAAGCCACAGAACCAACCAGTGTCAGCAGCCCCCCACCTCCAGATTTCTTGCTATGTTAGAAAAATAAGTCCATATTTGTTTTAGCCATTGTTGGTCAAGTTTTCTGTTGCTTGCAGTAGAAACATTCTGAGCACAAGGCAAAAGTGTTAGAGCCTGGTTTTCCAGTAATTGCAAACAATCGAATGGCTAAATCCAGAGTTTAAGGAGGAAAATAATGGAATCGGAGAGGTAGCCATAGAAACAAGAAGAAGCCAGACCCTGGAGGGCTCTTTATGCCATCATAAGGGCTTTGGATTCTCAGAAGGTACTGCAGTAGAGCACGGAGGTAACAGGATCAGGCTGCCTTTTAGAGCAGTGGTTCTCAAATGTTTATGAAGATTAGAATCATCTGGCATTAAAAATACAGATTGCCAGCTGCACATCTAGAGATTCTGGTTGTAGATGTTATTGTTACCTTGCCCATATTCTCTCCTGTATCTGCCACTTCTATGACCGGTTCCAGGCACACAGACAGCTTCCTGTCTCAATATCTCTGAGTCTTTGTCTGATGGCTTTCTCTGGTCTCCGAAGCTTGCTGTGTACATCCACGCAGGAGGCTAGAACTATCAGGGAGTTAATGCTCCCAGGAGCAACTTTGGACCAATGAGGAACAGGAGCTGGTAGATAAATACTCCAGGTTCCTTGCTTATCGATGGGAGAGTTCTGGATTATGTAGCTCTCAGTCTCTCAGAACCCTTTGGAATTGAGTCCTACTTGCCCAGGGAGATAACTTCTCATATGCATATCTTTTTCTTGGCTTGCCTTTCTTCCCTGTCTCCCTTCCTTAGACCTCCTCCAGTGCACTACTGGGATGACCATTCAGACTCCTGGCACACAAATTTTTGTCTAAGGTTCTACTTTTGGCAGAAGCCAAACTAAAATACTGATTCAGAAACCTGGGGGAGGGCCCAGGAATCTGCATTTAACCACTGTCATGCTAAGCATTCAGATACTTGGACTCAATCTCAGTCGCTCTACCATAACTTTTTCCTGTTGACACTGTCAGAGAAATTTGTAAGTTAGAGTGAAAATTTTCAGTTGCAAGCAAATTTTTTCAGTTGAGCTGAGACCAAGAGATTTGGGAAATTCTCTAGCTAATTCAATTAACCTATGGAAAGTTTCCAAGCACAAGCATTTTCAAAGTAAGACCTAACTGCATTGGCCCCAAAGCCGCTTTCGACACTGTAAGTGATAACCAAGAGATCACCAAAACCCCACCACATAAATAAATAAGAATAAATAAAGAATCCTGAATGTTCCTTACCTCATAACACCCAGGAATAATTTTGTGTCTAAATTTATTAATGTTTAGTATCTATTCATTTAGTTGGTTTCAACTGAGGGATTTATCTTTTATTGAAAAAAAAAAAAAGAGGAAACTAGATCTCATCAACTGAAGCAATCATTTTAATGGTGTTTAGAGGCCAAGTAAAAGCTGTCCCCTGTTGCTTTAACATTCCCTTACCAGGAGAAGGGGTTTGTCATATGTTTTTATACCATCACTTGCCCTCAAATTGGGACCCTTGGAGGAGAGAGGAGCTGGTGGGGAAGAAGTGAACCCCAGAGGGACCAGAGCAGGTTGTTGGCTTCCTCTGATGAGGTCGAGTCAAGGGTAAGGAGCACTTGGCCCTCTTCCTTTCAAAGCTCAGGTAAGGTGACCAAATCAGGAAAGATAGTGTCCCCTTCTTGTAAGCCAAAGCTCATGAATTTTATAGGTGGCAAAATTTATTTTAGCCTAATTTTCTAAAGGTTATTAAATCTTACAGATTGAGTCAATAACTATTTGTTTTAAAATGTTTATCGACGATAACTTAATAAAATTTACCCCCTATATATATATATTTTTTTGTATTTTTCTGAAGCTAGAAACCGGGAGAGACAGTCAGACAGACTCCCGCATACGCCCGACCGGGATCCACCCGGCACGCCCACCAGGGGGCGACGCTCTGCCCACCAGGGGGCGATGCTCTGCCCCTCCAGGGCGTCGCTCTGTTGCGACCAGAGCCACTCTAGCGCCTGGGGCAGAGGCCAAGGAGCCATCCCCAGCGCCCGGGCCATCTTTGCTCCAATGGAGCCTTGGCTGCAGGAGGGGAAGAGAGAGACAGAGAGGAAGGAGAGGAGGAGGGTTGGAGAAGCAGATGGGCGCCTCCCCTGTGTGCCCTGGCCAGAAATCAAACCCGGGACTTCTACACGCCAGGCCGACACTCTACCACTGAGCCAACCTGCCAGGGCCTACCCCCTATATTTGATGTTACGAACTTCAGGGTCTTTGAGATGCACAGGTTCCTTGTGCGTAACTGCCATAAACCCCATTATGTGCACTCTCTTCATCGCTTTTGTGATTTCTTTTTGTTTCTTCCCACAAAGATCTGTAAATGTTTCTTCCCACAAAGACATCCAGTAAATGGAGGAATAAACTGGAACAAAAGCCGTACATTCTTATCATCTACAATGTTTTCCACACAAGACACATTTTTTTTAAGAGGCTCCCTATAAAGGATTTTCCACTGGAACTGGTAGGTCCTCATTGCTGGTTACCTGTTGATATTGTGAACAACTTCACAGCACCACGTGAGTTCTGGGATTTGGAAGACTGACAGCAGCCGTTACAAAGTGCATCAACTTTTTCCTCCCGAGGCAACAGCATTCAGCAAATCCTTTCAAGTGCTCTTTCCTGGGGTGGCTCGAGGACCCCGAAGCTCATGAATTTTAAAAAGCATCATTTAAGGATATTTCTAACTGCAGTTCTAGAGGGTCAACTATTCCCAACAAAGGAGGCTTTCCGATTTGCCTGAAAACTAGCACCTCGCTAGTGCTGGTTAGCAGCACGCATTGTTCCCTGCACTTCCGGTTTGCCCCAGCATCACTTTCAGCTGGGTGGCCTGGTTTCTGTGCCTTTGCAGGAGGAATCACAGCATCGTACCCTGATGTTGTTAGAAGGGGTGATACCTAATGCCATTGAAGACAGAATGTTAGGGAGCCTTCCTGTCAAAAAACTTCAAGAGTTAGACAGCTCTCTTCAACCCTTCCTGCTGATGTCATTTCCCTTGATGTTCTGTGGGAAATGAAGATGCAAACTGTCAGAAACTGTGGACTACGGGTAAAGCTGCTGACTGATAGGGGATAAAGGAAGAATACAAAAATACCACCGGCTCAGCTTTTCTTTAATCCTAACCAAAGGGACATAAGGGCGGTCTGCCTTTCTACTCCTTGGATTAGCATTCACTTGGTATGCTCTCCTGCAGTTGAAGATTGAGTTTTCACTCCAAGGACGCACGCAGTGCCATCAACTAAAAGTCTCACGGAAAGCCGAGAAAGAGAGTATTTTGGCATAACAGGAAGACAAGGAACAATTTTGCCTATCCCTTGAGTTACAAAGGAAAACGTTACTTACCAGCCACAAACATTCCTTTGAGAGTCTACTACTTACTATGTGCCAGGTGTCTTTCTGGTAATACAGAGATTTCAAGAGGTAACGGCCACAGTCTCTCAGCCCTGGAGAAAGTCACAGTGTTGTCAAAGAGAAACAACAGGAATCTAAACGATAAATAACAATCTAAGCATGCATAGGCTATGTGATAAATGGCGACAGTATAGGTCAATAATATTATTACAAGGTTGAGATAGATCTTTCTTTTAATAATATAACAGGCATCTCCCTTCCATAGGAAATCTTATTACTGGGGGAGTATATGGAAGATAGAAACTTAATTGCTTAGAGTAATTTTGATGTTTGCACATAAATGCATAATGATATTATTGATCCTGGATGCAAACTATCAGCAGAAGCAGTTGTGAAACCTGATGGGAGTTCGCACCTGGCAGCCAGGTTCTCCTGTTTATCAAGGAGCCACAGAAAGAACCCCAAAGATCCTACAGCTCCCAGGATGCGTCTGGGACTTAGGCTGCTTACCAAATGGAACTAAAGCTACTAGAAGATCAAGCGAGTTTGAACGACATATATAGCAGCATCAAGTAGGAAAGAGATTGCTCCTTTTATCTCCAGCCATCAAAGTGCTTCACAAATCAATATGAGGAGCTGCATTTTATAAATTACACCATCGTGGGAGATTGTGGATTGGCATGGAGGGAAAAAAAAAGAAAGAAAGAAAGAAAAGTTTATCCATTTTTTTTCCTTTAAGAAATCTATTTATTGTGAAACGAGCTATTGTTTGACCCTTAAATAATTGTGTACATTAAAAGAATGAATACTCTGTTTATTTACTGTGGTTATAAGAACAATGTCAAATTTCTTAAAAGTTTTGATTAAAGTATTTTTAAAACAGTGAAAATAACAATAATATGTCCCAGAAAATAATGAGTTTCTGTCCTGTTAGCTGTCAAATTGTTTACTCCCGTAACTGAATAATAACAGCACACATCAAAGCCGGCAGTAGTAATTAAATGATTTGTGAACATAGGTTAACAAATTAGTGCATCATGATGTGCAATTGTCTAATTAGGATAGAAATGCTAGTCTTTACCTAAAAGACTGACAAGGTGGTAAAACAGGAAGGATCAGGTAAAAAGCATCACGGAAAAGATTAGAATAGCTATAATAATGTCATTTTTCTACTAACTACTTGAGAGAGGCGAAGAGCATCTTCCAGATCTTACCTATCCAAGTTAGACACACTGGTTTAACTACAGTCAAGAGAACAGACAACCAATAACTGGATTTGTTATGTTTGCCGGGTGAGTGAGGAGCTGTCTACACGACCTCGAATAACTGAATTGTTTGTACTTTTCGTTCGACAACCAGCAGCATTTCAGGCCTATGAAGGCACCTAAGGAAAAGCTCCTTTGAATTCTCCTTTAGATCATGTAGGAACTAGATTTTAAAAGGGGGGTGGGGGGACCTTACCTCTCACTCTTAAAATTAAGTGTTTTTTGCCCTGGCCGGTTGTCTCAGCGGTAGAGCGTCGGCCTAGCGTGCAGAGGACCCGGGTTTGATTCCCGGCCAGGACACACAGGAGAAGTGCCCATTTGCTTCTCCACCCCCCTCTCCTTCCTCTCTGTCTCTCTCTTCCCCTCCTGCAGCCAAGGCTCCATTGGAGCAAAGATGGCCCGGGCGCTGGGGATGGCTCCTTGGCCTCTGCCCCAGGCGCTAGAGTGGCTCTGGTCGCGGCAGAGTGATGCCCCGGAGGGGCAGAGCATCGCCCCCTGGTGGGCAGAGCGTCGCTCCTGGTGGGTGTGCCGGGTGGATCCTGGTCGGGCGCATGCGGGAGTCTGTCTGACTGTCTCTCCCTGTTTCCAGCTTCGGAAAAATGCAAAAAAAAAAAAAAAAATTAAGTGTTTTTTATGTATCATCCATGTATTCAATACATATTTGCTGGGCACCTACTATATGCCAAGCAAAGTGTTAGATTTTTAGAGGGATGTATGTGACGATGCATAAAACAGAGATCTTCTCTCCAAGAGTTTTCTTTTTTTTTTTTTAATTAAAGAAGTGAGGCCATAAGGATATAAACAGCTGGCGGCAGAGACAAAGTCCTATAGGATTTCAAGGGAGGGACTGATAACTTCCACCTGGGGAAATCAAGCTGCAGTGTCAAGAGCTTGGTCTTGACCCATGGGAAGTGGTGGGGATGAAAGGCTTTGCAGACAGAGGAAATGGCCCGCACAAAGGCACATGGATTTATTATTTGTTCTGCCACCAGTTGGGAAGTTTAATCCTAATTAGAGCCCAGAAAAGGAGCCAATTTTGTGCTTATTTCCACTGGCAATGGAAGCATCGGTCAGCTGAAAAAATTTACTCCCACAACAGTCTGCAACTTAGTGGCCCAGCAGGGGTTTGGAGGCTCCAGAATTCTTTTTAATCCTCACTGATCATTTAAACAACCGGGCCCCCTAAATATATACAAATCTCGCATTTGAATGGATTAGGAAAAATTAAGAGGCCCGCGAAAGGCAACGCAACACTCTTTCCTTTCAAGTCTCTAAGCAATGCTTGCGATATTGTGGGGCACTTTAAGCCCTCCTCGTGGCTCCTTGGAACGGGGAAAGCACTCTCTCAGTCCTTCACGTCTTACTCGGCTAACACATCCTCCCCTGCAGCTTTGGGAAACAGCCTCAAATTGCTGGCTAAACACAAAGTAAGGATGTGTTGAAGGAAGTTTCCTGCTCTCCGTATACGTTGTAAGAGTTGCCAACAGTTGTTGGGACGTGCATATGTGTGCGCAAGTGTAAATGTTATAGCTAAGATCAAACTCTGGTTATTAATTCAAGTCAGGGCAAACAGGAAGAAACTATCAGCAAAGTGATTTCCTTTCAGGCTTTGGCTCTGAAGGCTAGAATTTGTTTAGTTAAATGAGACCTTCTGCCTTACTACTGGCACGAAGTCGAATTCGCTTCACACGGGGGACCCCATGACAAGTGAGCCATTAACACTCAGTCTCAAAGCCTAAACCTGCCGTTCTTTCTGTTTTCCTTATGTCATCATTCATACCTTGTATTCTTTCTGGCCACTATTGTTTAGCCAGGTTTCTTTTTTTTTTAACTTTTATCTTAAAAAAATATTTAGGCATATATTTGGAAGAATGCATTTTCCAATATGAGTTGCCTGAGTAAAGAGAAATGTGATGAACTTGAAAGTGATTCAAATGGGAGCCGTGAGGTAGTTAAATGTTTGTGAAATAAAAGGTGCTTCTTTCATGTGGGGGAATGAAACATGGGCTAGACAGGAGGGGGGAAATAGGCGTGATCTCACACTGCTCTTCAGGGGCAAAGAGCACCCAGGGCAGAGGTGGCTGTTAGCTTTCGTCACTGTAATCGCATGGAAGACTGGTTTTATAACTTGCTGATGTTCTCTGGCTCGTGGGGCCTCACAAGCTGTCCCCCAGAAATCAGATGCCCATTTGAGAAGACGGGAGCCTGCTGTGGTCAAAGAACTGTCCTTATTGTGGGCAGGGCTGGTGGACTGCCGGGCTGCTCCGTCACCAGCTTGATGGGGAGATCTCGTGAAAGTCATTCCCAGATCTTCAGTTCTTCCCTAACATGAGACTATTGGACTAAATGAGCTGTAAGAAGGGAGACCACACAATTTACTGTAAAAACGAGATATTCTTGCCAGGACAAATGTTAAAACTGGACAGGCTGTCTGCAGGCAAGCCAGGATGCATGGGTACAATGATCTCAAAGCCCCCTCATACATGGGAGCTTGTGATTCCTAAGAGTAACCCCAATACTTTCAATAACACTCTCAATTTTAAAGGGAAAACAGAGTAATATAAAAAAAAATTATTTTGGAAAACTACTTTAAATGGAATTTTATTGTATAGAAATGAGAGGCAGAAGAAAGCTCTTGTTGGAAATTAAGAAACACTCAAAATTGTTTAGGAAGGGGTATTGAATTATTTTCTAGAACTCTTTGAGATTTTTAAATATATGTATATACAAATAGGAAGATATATTCTATCACCTATCATTATATCTACCTAATCTGTATATAAATTTATCTGAAATCAAAGTCCATTTTCTGTAAGAAGCAAAAGAAGCCAAAAGATTGCCAAAGAACAAAGCAATACTAGCCAAAATTGCAGTGAATTAGGCATTTTAGGCCAGCGTTCCAATAATGCTTTCTATTAAATTCCTAGCCTATAATATACATTCTATTACTATAAATTCCAACATAAGACTTTGCCTAGACTGAGAATCTAGGACACACAACACTTTTATAACACAGGTGCTCATAATAATACGGGCTTTCAGCATCTTCAATGTCCAGAGAGTTAATGTGGTGAAGTGATTAGTTTACTATTGTTAGTTTTTGCGGTTTTGACAATATTATTGTTGAAATAAAAGACCACCTTTGAAAAGAAATGTCTGGGGACATTCTGAAAATCTCAACATAAGGGAAAACATTCTAAGGACCAGAATTTTCCAGCACTGAAATAGACTTACTTACCTGTAAGGAGTCATCTCCTTTTACCAAAAGTATTTTCAATGGTGCTGGGCGACCATCCCTGAGGGTCATTACAGAGACAACTTTTTATTGGGTGAGAGGCTAGATGGGGTGGCTTCAGTGGTATTAACTAGTTTTAAGACTCACCAGTTTTGTGATCCTAAGGCTTAGAGGATTCTGACTCTGAATCAGTAGCTAAAAATGTCATCTAACACCATCCCATTGAGCAGTGTGATAAACACACTAACATCTCCCCACTGAACGCCACCACTCTAAGTGTCCTGTGGGTGCTGATGTCAAATTGCTTTCTTGCTGCTTGGCCCAGAATGTAGCTGAGTTTTATTGATATTTTGACTAAAGCCATTTTAATGCATCCAGGAGAAACAAAAAAGCTCTAATAAGGCACCTGAGGTCTATGAGAAGACCACATTGCTTTATAGCAGTCCATAGTGAAGGAGAAGCACATTGGCACACATAATACAAATTCTATCTCAGGCACTTAATATTTACTGCAAGGCCAGAGGAAGTAAGACCAGACCTGAATTCCATTCAACACCCCGGTCAGTGGTGCAATGTGGGCAAATGATGAGCGTTTCTGTTCATTTACACTGGCAAATTTCCAAGGCTGCTCCACATCTGTACTGCTAAGCCCCTAAGGCAGACAGCAGGGCAGAAAGCATGCAATGCTCTCCACAATGTTGTGGTGACACTTCTGGGGTGACTGATCAGGGTTGCTGCTCACTGAACTGAGTGCTGCTTGCAGCAAACTCCTCCACCCAAGGGAAAACCCCTCGGCCTCCTGGAACTTCAGAGCTATACTTCACAGTGACACTGAGCAGGAAGCGGAAGGCGGGGGACACAGGAAGGTGAAGGGGTGAGCTAGAAAAGATTCCACAGTATTTAAGGGCATCAGATGGGCTTTGCCAAAGAGCTTAGCTTTACAGAGATAATCTTTCAAGAGTACTCTCTTTTCCTTTATAGGGCTGGACACTAGAAATTCATAATGTGTATAGTTGTTTATTATTATGATTATGATTATGATTATTTTGTATTTTTCTGAAGTGAGAAGCAAGGAGGCAGAGAGACAGACAGATTCCTGCATTCACCAACCGGGATCCACCCGGCATGCTCACTAGGAGGTGATGCTCTGCTCTGCCCATCTGGGTCATTGCTCCACTGCAACCGGAGCCATTCTAGTGCCTGAGGTGGAGGCCATGGAGCCATCCTCAGCACCCAGGCCAACTTTGCTCCAGTGGAGCCTTGACTGTGGGAGGGAAAGAGAAAGACAGAGAGAAAGGAGAGGGGGAAGGGTGGAGAAGCAGATGAGTGCTTCTCCTGTGTGCATCGGCCAGGAATCGAACCCAGGACTTCCACGTGCTAGGTCGATGCTCTACTACTGAGCAAACCAGCCAGAGCCCATAATGTGTGTAATTTTAAAACAAGGACTGATAACGATTGGCAATCAACTTCCTCTTTGATCATAAAATGAATATATCTTTAAGTAACCTTTGACATTTCTAGAAATGGTCTTTCTACAAGTGTTGGAAGTATAGAAAAACAAGACTCAACTCTTCTTTTTGAATCTGATCTCTGAAAGAGCCTAAATAAGTCAGTTTGTAATCACCTAAAATGTTCCTTAAAAAACAAACTAAACAAAAGACAGGTAACAAATTAACTCTGTAAGAATGAAAGGTACTGAACAGATAGATTAAGTGAAGGCCAAGTACAAGTATTTATTCTGATTTACAGGCTTTTGTGGGGCTCGGTTGGCAGCACATAAAGTAGCCATTATCAGAGGCACTTACTCACTGTGATCTTTAGAGATATATGGTAGGGCCATCACCCGAAGCATTTGTCCCCAATAGTAGAGAAATGGGATCCAAAAGCCTAAATAAGCAATAGACCTTTAATATGACCTTCAGTAAATCATTTAACTTTCTAATCCTTGTCCATAAAATCTATTTCACTTGGTTACTATGATGATTAAGTTTTATAATTAATCTAATTATTTGAAAATTTTAATGCATATTACATGTACCAGGCACAAAGGATCCAAGTAGACATTTTTTTTTTCCCAAAGAGATTCAACTGTCCAATAAGCACTTGAAAAGATATTCAATATCATTTGCCATCAGGGAAATGTAAATCAAAACCACAATCAGATACCACTAACATCCACTAGACTGGCTATAATAAAAAAGACATAAAATAAAAAGTATGGGTGAGGCTGTGAAGAAATTGGAACCTTCATACACTGCTAGTGGGAATATAAAATGAGGCAGCCACTTTGGAAAATAGTCTGGTACTTCCTCAAAAAGTTAAACACAGAATTACTGTAATACCCAGCAATTCTACTCCTAGGTATATACCCAAGGGAAAAAAACAAACAAACATATGGCCACACAAAAACTCATACATGAATGTTCTTAGCAGCATTATTCATATTAGCCAAAAAGTAAAAACAACCCAAATGCCCTGCACCTGATGAATAGATAAATAAAATGTGGTATATCCCTATAATGAAACATGATTTAGCAGTATAAAGAAATAAAGTATGGATACATGCT
Organism: Saccopteryx leptura; assembly: GCF_036850995.1. NCBI lineage: Eukaryota > Metazoa > Chordata > Mammalia > Chiroptera > Emballonuridae > Saccopteryx > Saccopteryx leptura. The sequence goes on from NC_089506.1 coordinate 195,047,394, forward strand.
ACAATATCTATATTATATTATATTATTTTATATTATATTATATTATATTATATTATATTATATTATATTATATTATATTATATTATATGAAAGAAACCAGTCACAAAAGACTACATCTTGTATGATTCCATTTATATAAAATGTTCCAAAGTTTGCCCGGGCACTGAGGATGGCTCTGTGGCCTCTGCCTCAGGCGCTAGAATGGCCCTGGTTGCAACAGAGCAATGCCCCAGATGGGCAGAGCATCGCCCCCTGGTGGGCATGCCGGGTGGATCCCAGTCGGGTGCATGCGGGAGTCTGTCTGACTGCCTCCCCATTTCTGGCTTCGGAAAAATACAAAAAAAAAAAAAGTTCAAAATAAGCAAGTGAATAGAGACAGAAACTGGATTAGTGATTACCTGGGGATGAAAGAGGGGGTGGGGGAGGGAATAATAGGGGATGACAGAACAGGTAAGAGATACAGGTTTTCTTTCTGGGGTAATGAAAATATTCTAAAATTGATTGTGGTGATAGTTGTACAACTCTGTGATTATAAGAAAAGTCATTGAATCATATCCTTTAAATGAATGAGCTGTATATTATGTAAATTATATCTCAATAAAGCTATTTTAAAAATGTGTCAGGCAATTTGCTAGGCACTCAATACATAATAAATGTGAAATGCACATGGTATGTGCTTAATAAATACAATGCAAACACAAAGCCTCATTTACTTTGAATGAAGAGGGAAAAAAACTTTTAAAAGGAATGCAAGTACATGTGAAATATAAAAGCGTAAATTAATGAGCTAATTAGGAATAAAATAACCATAACTAAGGCATATCAGCATGTAGTATTGTACTGGGATATCATTAAACGGTACGTGAGTATACCGTAAGGCAAAGCCATTAGTAGCAATAGTCTGTAATACACTATTTATTGAGTAACAGTCTTATTTAAACAGAAAGTGAAGGCCATTATAAACTACACCTGAGAATCAAAGACAAAGGGGAAAAATGATAGGTTATTGCAGATGAAGAGATCTGAAGAGAAAATATGCCTCTATCTCTTTATCATCTTAGCTGCTATATTCTGCACATGAATGACTTCTCTACTTGCCCAACTTCAGTACACAGTCACGGTTAATACAAGAAAACATAAGCCTTGCCTTTCCCCATCCTAAAAAGCTAATGCAACCCTCAGAATTATGGGTGGGCATGGATTCCGTGGAAGAAGTCACCGTCCATATCCTACTGAAGTAAGGGGTGAACAGCCTGGGGAAAGATGCTAACACCTACCGGAGCTCTCAGTGGCCCAAGATCTTAGTATTTTTATCTGGGCTTGACATTACAGCCAGAGCAAGGCATCCTGAGGTAGCACATGCACACAAGCAAAGACAGTTCTGTGGAATGCTTCATACATTTAATATGTGTCTCTCTGGAAGAAGAGCTGATGTTGTAAGGACCGAAACTCTGGACAGAAATCATATGTGGGTACAGGAAACGTTCCCTCAAAAATGATAGGAAAAAAGGACAAAGACCACTGTGTGAAGGAGATCCAACAACAAAAAAAGAGTTGAGGTTAGAGGTAAGAAAGAAAAAGAGGGAAGGAAGTGAGGATGGAGAAAGAAGACAATGGAATCTGTGAATGCATTTGAAAACAGCCAGAAAGAGCAATGTTAACTTTAACCACCAAAGAGAAAAAGACTTCTTTCAGGTATACCCTGTCATAAAATGAAACGGTGGCAAGAGAAAGTGAAATATCTTAAAAATCAATGGAAGTTAAGAAAAAAAAAATAAGGTAGTTAGCAGAGAACAGAGACAGCACTTCAAAATACTAAAGAGATAATGAGTGGACATAAAATTATTCATGTTGCTATGACAAGGAGATGGGACTTGTGTGCCCAGAAGAACGCCATGACAAGGATTGATTTGCAACACCGAGAACAGAAGGAGGACAAGGGTGGACCCATGCAATAAAAACTGAGGCCAAAATTGACTACTTAATGAGTTTGGCAAAATGAGAATAGTTCAGGAAGACAAAGTATAATCAGGTTCAATGATAAGTGTAAGAAAGAGAAGAGCAGCTAAGGTGTGCCTCAAATAGAGGCAATTTAAGTGAAATTCCAAAGTATTTACTAAAAGGCTTACATGATTTTGAAGAAAGGTAGCGCATAAATATTGAGATGGGAAGAACAAGAATCTGAAAATAGAACTCAAGTTCTAAGCCTGGAAATAAAACATCAGTCTGCAATTTATAAGGAAGTTTGTGATGTTTTGATTTTATTCACTGTCTGGTTTTGTAACTGAGAAATACTTCCCCCCAGAAGCAATGTGATAACCGACGACTAAGTTCCAGAAGTGGCCCACCAAAGTCTGTTTAACCATTAAAACTCTAACTTCATGAAAATTCCACTAAAACCAGCCTGTGTCCTGGAAGAAAGAAGTGCTAAATGCAAGAGAGAAGAGGAATAGAAACAAAGAAAGGAAAAGGAAGGGAAAGAAAGATGAAAGAAGGCTTTTTCTCTCAGACACACTGCCTCCAGTACTGGTACCTATGCTAGGTGTTGGGAAGCTGTCAAACTCATGCTCAACTCTAAGGCATCTATGATTAATGTCCCTTAACTTTCCCAGGCAGAGACCATTGAGGTTTTCAAAAAGTGTGAAGGAAGACCCTGGCCAGGTAGTTCAGTGGTAAAACATCATCCTGGAGCCCAGAGGTCACCAGTTCAATCCCTAGTCAATGAGAGGCAATCAGTGAGTACACAACTAGATAGAACAACTAAGTAGAACAACAAGTTGATGCTTTTCTCTCTCTCTCTTCCTCTTCCCCTTCCCCTCAATCAGTGGGAAAAAATTTTTTAAGTGTGAAGGAGGATATTTGGTAGTGAGGTTCTTATAAGACAGCTCTCCTAAGCATGCCTACCTATTTCAGCCTCATCCCCTTTTTGCTTCTCTAAAGAATCCAGTGTTTTGACATAAGGCTTCTGATGGCTTCTTGGTGTCCAAGGGAAGGATAGTTGTTTGTAAATTGTAAATGTATGGAATGAGAGTTAACTATATAGGGGGAAAAGGGTTTCTTCAATTATACAGAGAGAACTGATATTATATAAGTGAAATATAACTAGAGACAATTTAAATCTTTTAACACAGGGAAGTGTTTAAAATGTAATGCCAAATAAATGGATGAAAAATTGTGTGCTTACTCAGTGATCTACAAGGGACTTAAACTTTAGAGATGTAGATAAATGACAGGCATTTAGGAAAAACATGGAGAGTCAACTTGAAAATTATGATATGGAAAGAATTAGGTAATTAAAAATACATACAAAGCAAAAATAATTAGAATTAAATATGACATTTGCATAAGCAAGTACACAAGATTAGTCAAGTATGAAGAATTATCCTTAGAAAGAACAGAGAAAGAAAATGAAAACAGTGTACAAAACTCCCACTGATTAGATCATTTGAAAGACAATGTAAAAATCTGAAGTTAAAAGGACAAGAGGACTGAAACAGAAGAAAACCTTCAAAAGGAAGCAAACAGTGTTGAATTTGTAAAAGTACATATTACACTTGGATAAGTAAATTCTCCTGCGACACAAATAGATAGAGATTTTTTAAATGTAATCACTAGTAAACAGCCTTCTTATTGGTGACATTTCAGGGACTGGGTAATCTCCAAAAGGACAATGAACTGTCATGGTGCATTTTAGTTAATTTTAAAAAAAATATACTGCTTCCATCAGAGTCATTGTGCCTCTAAATTACATAAGTAAAGAAAATAGCTACAAATGGAAAATTTTGCTTAGTAATCTTGTTTATTTTTAGCTGTCCAGAAGTTATTTTTATTCACCCTATTTTTTATGAAACTCGGTCATTTTCTGATTCATCATCAACAATGTTTAGTTAACATTTAATTAATTTATTTAATAAACAAATGCTTTGTCACATACAATTGCTAGATGCCTGCTCTCAGAAAACAGAGCTGAAAATGTTAAGTCAAGAAAATTGGTTCAAGCTCCAAACTGAACCTCCATTCCTTCCTTTCTTCATAAATTTAAGGTCTTGAACTAAAAGAAATTCTATGAACCCTTCTAGGTATGTTTTTTATTTTCTAAAAGATAAATTAATGTTTTGCTTAATCTGTATATTATAAATTATTGTTGTAATCTTGCGATCAGGATGGGTTTTTTTATTAATTTGATTTATTTATTCATTTTGAGATAGAGAGAGAATGAGAGAGAGAAGTGGGGGAGGAGCAGAAAGCGACAACTCCTATATGTGCCTTGACCGGGCAAGCTGGTCATTTCGAACTGGCAACCTCAGTGTTCCAGGTTGATGCTTTAGCCACTGCACCACCACAGGTCAGGCAGGATGGTTTTATAATGCATGAGTTTTCACTAAGATTTATTGATAACTTAATATAATCCAAAATTTATAGTGCTAGTTAGGTAAAAAGAAAGATAATAAATGGATTTTAGCTTCACAAGCAATATTTCAGCCATTATATGAAGAAAATATTTGGATATCATTTTAAAATTTAAACATGAAAATTACATCAGTAACATACAATTATTGTATTAATAATTAATATTAAGTATGTTTAAGTGTAGATATATAAATAATAGCTAATGAATATTAATAAATTGCTGTTGGTCATAGCAAACAAAATATATAAATGTGTCAAATATTATTTCAGCTTCACAATGACATTATGTAGTTTTTGCTTTTTTCCTTATTTTATAGATAAATGTAAAATAATGTTGCATGTGGCTTGGAGATGTTAAGTAACTTATCCAAGAAACATCTCAGATTATAAGTGGTAATCTGCCCCAAATGGGATATTTTTATATAAACTATTTTGTGACTTGCTCTTTTAATTTACATGTCCTGACTATGATATTCTGTTTATAAATTTACTTCAATAGTTTCATTTCTAAGGATTACATGGCATTCCATTGTATGAACGTTCCATAGCTTATTTAAACATTCTCCCATTTGGGAACATTTAGTTCATTTCCAATTTTTTATACTGTGTATGTGAATCTTTGCACACATCTTCAAATAAGTATTTAGATATAGAACTGCTGGGCTAAGATCATGAGTATTTTTTAAGATTTTTTAATTCACCAACTTATTCTCTTAACCATTACTTTCACTCATCTAAAGGGTTGTTAATTAAACTCTTTGCTGTTTATTATTAATAGTTTCTTTTGTGGTTCTTACTCTGCTACTTACAAGAGAAATTTAGGTAGGTGAGCAGATATTTCAGTAGTTCCTGACAGATAAAAGGATAGGAAGACAAATTTTTGTTTTCCTCATTCTTTTTGGAAAATTATAGAAAGTGACAGAGAAAGTGCCAAGAAAGAAATTGGTTCCCTCTGTGAATATAATTCTGGGACAGAATAACACCAAATGAAAAAGAAAACATTAAGCCCAACTATTTTGACACCAAACATTTTTGGTGAAAAAATCCAGCAGTTTGACCATGATTTCCAAAAACCCTAGATAGTCAGAAAAAAAGTTCACCTGTAGGGAACTGGGTTGGGCAACTGAGGAGACAAATGGTAAAAGGAACCCTCCTTGGGTGCTGGAAGATATTATATGCCTAGATCTAAATGGTGGTTGCATGTATCAATATATATATGCTTGTGTAAAAATTCATCTACTTATATGTGCGTACATATGTCATACCTCAAAACAACCTCAGGTTTTTGGCAACATGTAAAACATTGGTTCTCAACCTGTGGGTCGCGACCCCGGCGGGGGTCGAACGACCAAAACACAGGGGTCGCCTAAAGCCATGGGACCCCGCCGGGGTCGCGACCCACAGGTTGAGAACCGCTGATGTAAAACAAACACCACCTTGAGTCAACTGGATTTTCATTTTACTCCCAGATATTTGTATATGCTTTCATTATCATTTAAACTTATTACATATTTAGGCAGTAAATGCATAAACACAGTAAGTCAAACTCTAGCAAGCTGGCACTTTTTTTTTCTAGTTTTGGGTGATTTTCCCATTTTTGATCCCTAAAAGATGGACATTTCAGTTAGCTTCCAGTTTTTTTTGCTATTATAACTCATTGTACATAAATATTTGTGTGTCTCTTTAATTATTAACTAAAGATAAATTTCCAAGAAGCTGCCTCTCAGTGATCTGAAGAGAAGATGACATGCAAGCCCTATGCCAACAGTTATCTAGAAGTTAAATGGGGTACAATGTGTCTTAAACAAATAAGACTTTGATCACTGTTTAGACCAGGGGTCCCCAAACTTTTTACACAGGGGGCCAGTTCACTGTCCCTCAGACCATTGGAGGGCCAGACTATAAAAAAAACTATGAACAAATCCCTATGCACACTGCACAGATCTTATTTTAAAGTAAAAAAAACAAAACGGGAACAAATACAATATTTAAAATAAAGAACAAGTAAATTTAAATCAACGAACTGACCAGTATTTCAATGGGAACTATGCTCCTCACTGACCACCAATGAAAGAGGTGCCCCTTCCGGAAGTGCGGCGGGGGCCAGATAAATGGCCTCAGGGGGTCGCATGTGGCCCGCGGGCCGTAGTTTGGGGACCCCTGGTTTAGACCGTTTGGACCACCTTAGCATAAAAGTGTCAGAATGTGGCATTATCTCATCTTTCAAAGATATTGGAGTTTGGAGGAATGCAAAAGAGAATTGTGAACATGCAGATACTCCGCTTTCCTAAGTAGACCCAGGTCTAATTTTTCTCTCTAAAAACTAATCCTCAGTCTTTAAATTTCAAAGGACAAATGATTAGACTTGGGGACTTTCCAAAATCTTAAATCCTTAAAAAAAAATGTTGATCTAACGTCTGATTAAAATGTATCTCTCGTTAACAAGCTACCTTGTGATAGATACATAAATCAGGATCTACATTCTTTCTAATTTGGACTATATTGTACAGGGCATTTCTATATGCTGACTAATTAGTTGGTTGCAGGTTTGCCTACTTTTAACATGAGACAACTGCTTTCTTTCTGCCCTTCAAACACCCCTCTCCTTTTGTTTTCTAGAACGCATATTGTGGTTGGCAGCAGCAAGTCAAACCTCAGCCTCCACTTGCATTTCTCTAACTTCTCAGTGCAATATGTTTGTGAACACAATATGTAATATAGCTGTGTCTTTGGTTGGAATCCAGTTCATCTGTTAGAATTTAGTGATGTTCTAAGCTTTTACTTCCATCTCTTAGACCCTAAAATGACTTCATGTCTTGGCTGAGCTTTGGAGTTTCAACATGCACAGACAGACCCGGACTCGCATTCCCCCTACTACGCTGGGCTGTCACCAGCAGTTTCTGGGGCGTGACAAACATCCAAACTGGCAAACTTCAGAAAGAACAGGCTTTTTTTTTTTCTTTTTTTTTTTTTTAGGAATATGTTGCTTCATCATGACAAAAGGCCAACCTGTTCCCCTATTTAAAACAGGCACTGAAGTAATTTTAGCTTCTGAAATTTTCCATTCTGATTATGAACCAATGTTGAGAAAAAAGAAAAGAGAGAGAGAGAGAGAGAGAATCCTATCAACTGTCGTAGGCTTAGTAGTCATGCGGTGCTCTAAAGCCAATGACACTGGTCTGGAATCTTGCCATCTTCACCCGGATAAATGCTGAGGATGCCCACTAGTCAAGGTTATACCTTTCTTCCTCTCACAGTGAGCCCAGAAAGAAAGGATTCTTTTCCACAGAAACTAGAAAGCACACTCCCCCGGGGGGGGAGGGAACTACAGATACCAGTATTTATAGGTTCTCTCAGTGGCAAAGCCAGCTTGAAGCCTCATCACTCTGTGATGAAGCTCTTCTGGTCCCAGTCTTCTCTGAAATCTGGGTATTTCCGATGAGCTTGTTATTGTCATGTCATATTCTTTAATAGGAACAGACAGCCAGGGCACCAGACATTGGAGGAAAGCCTCTAACATGAAAGTCGGAGACCAAATTGAACACCACAGATGTTGGGTGCGAGGATAGGGGGATAAGAAAAGGGAAATTTAAACATTCAGAGAGTAGAAGGAAATCTTAATAACAACCAAGAATAGCCTCAGAGAGAGGAACCAACAGAATACATACACAAAACAAAAATGGGGTGCCTCAAAAATGGGACAGAGAACAAAAAAAAATAGTTATTTGAAATTAAAAGTTGGGAAGCAAATTTAGTGAAAGGGCTTTAGAAGACAGTGTTGAAGAAATCTCCCAGAAAATAAGACAAAAAAAAAGACAGGGAGATAGAAGATATGAGAGAAAAGATAGTAAGAGGATGAGTTCAGGAAGGTAAACATATGAATAACAGAAATTCCAGAAAATGAAGAGGAAGAATTATAAAAAGCAAAAATAAAAAAACATCCCAGGTTAGAATGTCCTACTTACCTAGCACTTAATACAACAAATGAAAAAAACATTCCATACCAAGTTATATCATTGTGAAATTTCAGTAGGTTTAAAGAGAATATCCTAAAGGCTTACAGAAATTAAAATGACAAGGAAATATCACTACATATTATAACTGTTACAACAGCTAAAACTCCAGAACACTGACACCAAAGGCTGACACAGGTGTCATGACAAGAATGTCAGTTTGGAAGACAGTTTGGTGGTTTCCAACAAAACTAAACATACTCTTACCACACAATCTAGGTTTTTTAGTATTTACCTAAAGGTAAAACTTAGGTCCACACAGAACATGTACATAGATGTTTATAGCAGCTTTATTCATAATTGCCCAAACTTAAAAGCAATCAAGAGATCTTTCAGTAGACAAATGGATGAATACACTAGGCTACATTCAGACAATGGAATATAATTCAGTGATTAAAAGAAATGAGCTATCAAACCAAGAAAAGACATGGAAGTAAGTAACTTAAATGCAGATTACTAAGTGAAAGAAGCCAATCTGTAAAAAGCTACCTACCATATGATTCCAAGGGATATAACATTCTGGAAAAGGCAACACTATGGAGAGAGTAAAAATCAGTGCTGGCCGTGGATGAGTGAAGGGAGGGGTAGAGAGGGATATATAAGTAGAGCACAGACGCTCTGAGGGCAATGAAAATACTCTACGATACCATAATAATGGATACATGTAGTGTGCCTTTGTCCAAACCCACAGACTGTACAACACAAAAAGTGAGCCCTCACGTGAACTGTAGACTGTGGTGATTATGGTGTGTCACTGTAGGTTCATTAGTTGAAGCAGACATACCACACTCCGGTGGGGGATGGTGACAACCGGGGCAGTTGTGCATGGATAGAGACAGGGGCGTATGGGAAATCTCTGTACCTTCCCCTCAACTGTTCTCTCACCCTAAAGCTGTTCTTTAAAAGTAGTCTCTTTAAAGAGAAAGTCTTACAGAGAAAACCAAAACAAAACAGATACCCCATATAACAGTCTGGAAATCTCAGTGGGATCAGACTTCTCCAGAGTGAAATTGGAAGGTTAGAATAAAGGAAGCAAGGACTCGATACCCTGAAGGGAAATGATTTTTAATTTAGAATTTCATTCCCAGAGCACGGTATTCAAAAATGCTGGTAACGCAGTGCACTGTAGAGTATCGGATGTTTACCCTCCTGATCGCATGGCTGACCCGGAGCTGTGGCTCGCTGCCTCTGTCCAGCATCAGGAGAGAATACTGTACTGCAAATCACTAGCCTGGGAAAAGACCTAAATTCCAAATTCCAAATATGGTTCCTACTAAATGTATCTCTCTTTTGCACCATTGCAAAGTTGAAAAATTGTAAGTACAATAGAACCATCATAAGTCAGGGAGGGACCATCTGAATATATCCATTCTCCTGTTGCACTATTTCTCTAGAGAACCCTGATGAATATACTACCCAAGCAGTAATGATCCTTCAGTTACCCATGCATGTCCAGGTCGGTACCCTGGAGTCAAGAAGCTGGACAGCAGCAGCAATCTGGTTCCTTAAGTAGTAGGGTCATATTGTCCATGTCGTGGCAATCCTGGGGCATTGCTACTCATTCTGTAAGTATAGGAGTCATTCTTCTAACCTATAACATCCAGCAAGAGAGCAAGTCATTCAAACGATCTTTCCAGAGAGCAGGAAAATACAATTTTGTGTTCTGATCAGAGAGGATTCAGAAGTTTACCAAAGTTCTAGGAACTTAAATTGTAGGCAGGGATAATATTGCTGTTCATCACTGTCTACTTATTTTCTATTTAAAGAGTTTTATCTTCCTAGTAGAGGGGGTTGGTTTAATAGTGTGTCAGGGGAAATGTCTAGTGAATGTATTGATTGAATGTATGATGATAAATGTGGGCAACTTATCTCGTAATCTTCCTCTAGGTTTGCCTAGCTGAGGGTGAAAAAAATTATTTTTAATATAGCCAAGAAGGTCATTTTTCATTGTTGTGCGATTCTAGTACCATATGTGTGCCTAAATGACTTTTTTTTTTCCTAAAAAGAGTAAGAATTTGTAGATTAGCACCGGGTGGAAGATATTTCCATACATAGCACTTCACACCTAAATGTCGAGTTTGATCATTTTAGCTAGGAACAATTAAGTTATGCTAGGGAGGAAACAAAAAAATACATATGGTGTTCAGATATCAAACATGTCCAGATTTTACTGAGAAAAATATGGTCATAATTACTCAAGGGGGATAACTGAGGATCTTCATTACCATGGGCAAGAAAAGGGTTCTAAGGCATACCACGCACTGTACGCAAAATAGAGGCCACACGAAGGACCAGGAGGAATGAGAATGTTTAACAAAGCAACTCAATGTTATGGCAGATTCCATTTTCCAATATGAGGTATTTCCGAACAAAAGCTGTACGGAAGACAACGTTCTCATTATTGTCGTCTTCTGCCTTTTGCTTATTGGAGACAAATGCAATGCTGAAAAGGTTTTTACTCTGATGTTCTAACAAGAACCGTACTTCTGTCACATCTAGAGTGACTGATAATGCTCAGGCCTCTCTATTACTTCATTCAAATAACAGGGTTTACTTGCTTTTTAGATCACTTGGGCAATAACGTTACTGTTCTTTTCTTCTGCTCTGTAGTCTCATTTTCACAGAGGATTGGTAGAAAAAAGAGGGAGGGATTGGGTAACCTCATTCACAAAAGAAATGAAAACTTCTTATTGAAATGAAATAGTTTGGGAAATTCTAAAATGATTATTGTTGTTGTTTTGTTGAAATAAGTAAATAAGGAAGTCTAAAATAGCTAATACAATATAGTACTCCTGAGTTCTAAGTCCAGCTCTATTTCTGTGTAGTTGTGTGACATCGGGCAAGGCACCAAACCTCTCTGGGCTTCTGTTTACTTATTTATAAAATGGACATCTTTAACTACTGCATCTTTAATAATATATTAAATGATACAAAATAACATAAGATATCTAATTATATATATTATTGAATATGATATATATATATTTCCTGGAACAAGTTGTATATAGCAATGTAGTCTACAGAGCAATGTCCTGTCGATGCTAACCCTGCCTTATTTTACAGTAACACTTGGGCCCTTACTTTTGGAGTGCATTACATTTTCTTGTATGTCTGAAGAAAAGCACTTTTGTTTTCATGTATTAACTTCTGAACTGCTTTTGTTGAGAAATGCAAGGTTTGGGTTTAATATATATTCTCCGGCTTTTTATTTTGTAACATGTCAAACCTTCCAAAAAACTGCAGGAACACACAATGAAGACAACATAACCTTCCTTAGATTTATGGATTCTTAACATTTTTTATTTTGGCCTTCTCTCTCTTTTTCTTCTCTTTTCTCTGCTCCCTTTCTGGATACCTAGGCATTGTCGACCCATTTGGGAATTCACTGCAGACATCATGATGCTTCATTCCTAAAAACTTTAGCATTTATCTCCTAAGAAAAAAGACATTCTCCTGCATAACTACAGGATACTTCCTTTGGAAATTTAACTTTAATTCAATATTATTATCTAAAAATATACTTTCTATTCATATTTCCCCAATTGTCTCAATAATGTCCTATGTAGCTTTATTTTTTTGTATTCTAGATCCAAACAAGGGTTAGCTGTTGCATTTAATTGTCCTCTCTCTTTACCCTCCTTTGTTCTATAATTTCACAGCCTGTTTTGTTCGTTTGCTTTTCATGATATTGATATTTTTAAGGAATTTGGGCCAGTTGTTTTGCAAAATTTCTCCCTATTCAGATTTGTATAGCTGTGTCCTAATGATTAGATTTAAGTTACAGATTTTTACAAGGGATGTTCTATAGATACTGTATTCTCAGTGCATCACATCAGAGGTACGTGAGATCATAATTGGAGATACAGGGTTTGATCATTTGGTTAAGGTGATAGTCACCAAATGTCTGCAATTTTAAAATTTGATTTCTTCTTACAATGAATAAGCAATCTTGGGAGTGACACTGAGACTTGTGAATATGCTGTTTCCCCAAAGTTTGGGCAACTATCAACAATGGTGGCTTCAAGGTCACTATGCTTTGGTTGTCCTCTAAAACAGTGATTTGGGACAATCAACACATCTCAGGTAGATGGAGGAAAGAATTGGTCAGTTTGGACTTGACCAGAGGCAAATGCTGGTGTGGTGTGGTGTGGTGTGGTGTGGTGTGGTGTGGTGGTGTGTGTGTGTGTGTGTGTGTAGAGGTGCTGAAGTAGAGTGAGAAGCTTTGACATGCTGTTAGCATTTTAAGCAGAGTTAAGTAAAGGCTAAGGTTGGGATTCCTAGTGTGAGGAATTGAAGAAAAGTAAACTTTTGTTGGGTATTGAACAGAATGGACACATTGTATTTTTTCTGTATTTGCAATTTCTCCATAGTATCAGACAAGACCTAGCACTTAAGAATAATGGGCACATATATTACAAATAATGCATACAAATCTTTTTGCTTTATTTATGGTGACTTACAGCTTCCTTTATTCATTTCTTCTCCCTCTCCCATTATATTTTAGGTTGTAATATTACTATATTTCTGTTAGACAAAATTAAGGTATTATTAATGGGAAACACAATCGGAAATTAATAAGGTGAGGTAAGTTTGCAATGAATTTGACAGGCCATGAAGTGCTTGTTTCCATGTGACCAAGTGAGAACAACAAAGAATCCAAACACACCTCCTTCTACCTTCAAGAATTGGACCACAATGTCTATGTTTGTTTTCTTCACATTTCTCTGATTTATCAGAGTTACTTTTCAACAAAAGCAGAATTCTATTATAATGTGTGGGACCAGTTATTAATGATAGGGAAAACAAACCAAATGTTGCAATAAAGAGAAAACATTCTGCATAGAAGAGCAAAAATAAATAATAACAGTAATATTCATGATGATGACAAAGAATGCTAATGAGCTTTGATAAAAGATCCTGAAAAGCAATGGTATTCTAATAATAGTACAATGACTGGAACAGAAAGCATGGAAAATGAATTGTGCGAGAGATTATACTTTAAGTGGCAAGAACAATCTAGCATAGGAAATGAAGTACGAACGACCATGAAACAATAGACCCCATTTATTCAAGCAATAGAAGTCAAGAAGTCCTAGCAAAGACTCTTTTGCCTTGTAGGATTATCCTAACATGTCTTCCATTGTTGTTTTTATGTTTCTCTAACGTATAAGAGGATTCGAACCTATAGCAGGAAGAACACTATTTTATTATGATGTCAGTATTTTAGGAAAATTAGCCAGGAATTTGAAAAGTAAGCTTTTTGCAAATACAAAGATGTCATTGTTGCTGCTGTTGTGCTTCTAGAATAACTGTATGATTGTCAATTATGAAAAGAGATCATAGTAGTGGATACAATTTGTGTCTGAACAGGAATGCACAATGCACAATGGGAGATTATAAGAGCAATCAACGGAGTGCAGGATATTATAAAGATTTACTCTTAAGCTGCAATATAGCCAAAATATACTGTTAAGAACCGGGAATTGTCTCGTGAATGAATAATAAAACAGCCATGTTTTAAAATCTTTATTTAAAACTACCTACAAGTTGAACAACTTTTCAAGCCCTTTTTAACACTTTGACAATTTGCTGGAACATTAATTTCTTTTTTTCTTTGAGCTGCAGTGGTTAATCTGATTTTGGTGCTTCATTAATTATGTCAATTAATGTGTGCTGAGAGTAATTTCATTTGTTGAAATAGATACCAGGTGAATCTGTAGTTAGGAGAAGGCTGTCTCTTTAGCACTTGTGTGCAGTTTTCCAAGATTAGTCACAACATAGAAGAGTAGTGTTTTAAATATAAATAACTTCTGGTTAGTGACCAAACTGGTAACTAGTTTATTTCTTGACAATTGAAATAAAATTATGATTTTTTCCCCACTTTCTCTTGTCAATCAAAGTGCCACTTTGACTAAGATGGTCCTAGTTTTAACAATGAATATCCTCTAACTTGGAAAACTCTTCTGTTCAAAGCAAGTTGGGACAGTTGGTCCACCTAAAACATGCTTTTTGTTTGAAAAGAAGTGTTATATTTACAATGTTTTGTGCATTATTAAATAAATTTAGCACATAGAATTTTAAAATAAATTTTCATTCATATTATAACTAAAATAATGCAACTATATAATGTGTAGTTTTGTTCCTTTTAAACTTTATGCAAACAATATATAATTTAACAATTTTAAAAGCAATTGTAGTCACAAGTTACGTACAATTTTTTGTCCATTAGTTAACTACATATGATCACAAAACCATGTGTAATTTTAAGGACTCCATTAAATTCTAACATATTTCCTTGTTTTAAGTCACTTAATTATCCTTTATTGTAGGACATGTATGTTGTTTTTATTTTTGCTCTATTATAAATAGTGTTGCAAATATCTTTGTATATATTATACTCCTCTTTTAAATTAAAGAAATAAAACTTTGAAGAAAATATACATAGGGTAGAATTGGATTGGCAACATGGAAACAGTTTTTCTTCTGTTAGCTAGTTTCTCATCAGTTAACCTGCTATTTAAACAACTATTTCATGAAAATTCCTGGTAATATGAGCCCATTTAAGAAACTGGATAATATTTTTTACTTGGATAGTTGGAACAATGTGTTTGCTTGTTTGTTCTGAATGTTGAGAAATTTTCATCACAAGATGTTGTTTCCTTTTTTAAAGGATTTTTCAAAAGAATAATGGCACTTAAAAAAATGAGATCACTTAATTTCTCAAACAAACATCCACTGTGTTCCAAATTTGACAGAGGCATTGAGGAACTTAGAAGTACTTCCAATTGATTTTTTAAAAATTTTCATTTATTTCTTCTTAAGTGAGAAGCAGGGAGGTGGAGAGATAGACCAGGATCCACCCAGCAAGCCCCTTATGAGGCGATGCTCTGCCCATCTAGTACCGTTACTCCGTTGCTCAGCAACCAAGCTATTCCAGCACCTGAGGTGAAGCCATGGAGCCATCCTCAGTGCGCCTGGGGTCAACTTGCTTCAATTGAGTCATTGCTGTCAATTGAACAGAGAGAGATAGAGATAGAGATAGAGAGAAGAGAGAGATAGAGAGAGAGAGAGAGAGAGAGAGAGAGAAGGAATGGGGGAGGGGTGGAGAAGCAGATGGTCACTTCTTTTGTATGCCCTGACCAGGAATCAAACCTGGGACATCCAATTGTCAGGCCAATGCTCTAACACTGAGCAAACTGGCCACAGCTCTACCAACTAATTTTTTTATATAAATAAATTTTTATTAATTTTAATGGGGTGACATCAATAAATCAGGGTACATATATTCAAAGAAAACATGTCCAGGTTATCTTGTCATTCAATTATGTTGCATACCCATCACCCAAAGTCAGATTGTCCTCCGTCACCTTCTATCTAGTTTTCTTTGTGCCCCTTCCTCTCTCCCTCCTTCCCTCCCCCCGCACCCCGTAACCACCACACTCTTGTCCATGTCTCTTAGTCTCGTTTTTATGTCCCACCAATGTATGGAATCCTGCAGTCTACCAACTAATTTTTAAGGACAGATGCTTGGTGGGAGGTCATTTTAATACTAAGTCTGACCCAATCAACTGTCCCTTCAGGCTTCCTTTCAGGGCTTCTGAAGTATGTATATAAAAACCCTAAAATTCAAATGCAACACTCTGAATCTAGAAAACCTAAACTTGAACACAGGAAAGACATTGAATCAGTTAACATTTATTGAGCACCTGCCATTGCCTACCCAGTCGCTATCCCGTAGAGTTGACCAAGTTAGAGATAAAAATCATGAGATATGTGCATAATAAAGTAATAGAAGAGTGTGGTAAGTTCCACTACAGCAGTGTTAAAATGGAGGGGGCTATGTCTTCTTATGTACCTGCATTATTTATAATGGCAAAAAAAAAGTCGTCAAGAACCTAAAAGGCTACTGACAAGACATAAATAAATATGCTGTGGAATAGTCATACACTGGAATACTGCAATACTAGACAACAATAAAAATGAATGCACATGGCTCAATAAAACATTGGCCCAGTGTGTGGACATCCCAGTTTGAATCCCCAGTCAGGGCACACAGGAGAAGTGATCATCTGCTTCTCTTCCCCTCCCTCTCTCCCTTCTCTTTCTCTTCCCCTCTTACAACCAGTGGCTTGATTGGTTTGAGTGTCATCCCCAGACACTGAGGATAGCTCAGTTGATTTGAGCATCAGCCCTAGATGGTGGTTGCTGGGTGAATCCTGGTCGGGGTACATGTGGCAGTCTATCTCCCCTCCTTTCACTTAAAAAGAAAAGGAAGAAAGGAAGGAAGGAAGGGAGGGAGGGAGGGAGGGAGGGAGGGAGGGAGGGAGGGAGGGAGGGAGAGAGGAAAATGAATGTACAGGTACTACTATCACAAATAAAACTGTCACAACAACTGACACAAAACACAGAATAAGTTTTAGAAAACTATATATATACTGATACAAGTTTTAGAAAACTACACTTATACTGATATCATTTCTATAAAATTTAAAACATGTAAAATATTATATGTTGTTTAGGGATACATCCAATAAAGTAAAATTACTGAGAAATGAATGCAGTGAAAAGTATGGAGTTCAGGATAATAATCTCTGGGGGTTGGGGAGGAGGAGAGAAAGGAAGACACAATTCCAGAAGAGACACGTTCAAATATTTGGGAAATTTTTCATTTCTTAAGGTACTGGGAGAGTACAAGATTGCTCGTTATAGTGTTTTGAAACATATAATGATACATTAAAATATACACAAATTAAAGTGCCACATAAGCAGAAAAGAGGCTGTTCATTCTGAACGAAAGTAGCAATCTGAATAAGCTCTTCAAAAGGGCTGGCCATGATGGATGAGTTGGTTGTGATGGATGAGCAGACATTCGGTAAGTCCAGATGGCAGGAAAGGATGCACCAGCATGGGCAAAGGCATGGAGGTGTCTGGGCCAGAGCTAGTTTAGGATGCATAGAAATATATATATTTATGCTGGAATAAAGGCAATTGATAATGCAACCGGGACCAGACTGCAAACGCCTTGAACACAGCAGAAATGCAGAATAATTACTAGGTTTTGTAAATAGGATCTTGCAATTAGGTCTGGGCTATAATTTATTATAGTCATCATGTAATTCCAAAGGATTGATAATTTCTCAACCAGGATGTTAGCTTAACTTAATCTGATCCTTTTAAATCTCTATTGCTCTTCAAATAAAAATAAAATCATAATTCATCTCAAGTCATCTACCAAATCTAATAGAGAAACTGATCTTCAGAATTATAATCAGTAATACATATGGAGATCTTCCACCGGTAGCTTTCCAGAGTCATTTACAGTTCTTTCTTATGAGTATACATCAATTATCCCACCTTAGCATGTCAAACAAATCTTCAAACAGAAAGCACTACCCTGAAAAGGACAGGAAGACTAGTCAGTTTTGTGAAAAATCGCAAGCTTATTAAATTTGCTAGAAATGCCTTTTCTACATGATCATTGTTTGGTCACCAGCAGATATCTTTCGTTGGCTTCATATGGCAAAGTCTGAAGAATGCTGGTTGATCAGTGTGTCACTTATCAGTGGCACCTGCAGAGACAATGAAAGTTTATGTTACAGCATTATGAAAAACAGCACATTTGGCAAACTGAACCATGAATTTCCTCCCCCCACCTTTCCCCCCCCCCTGAACATTAAAACTAGAGTTTGAAAAACAAATTCCATTGCAGAAAAAAAATTAAAACAGCAGGTGATAATTAGGGCAAAGATACAACAATGTTATTGCTAATGGGCAACCTGTCAGTTACTGCAAGCTATCACTTCTCCCCAGGAATAGTTGTTATTAAAAACAACTTATGAGGGTTAAAGAAGGGACATTAAACATGTTAGTTTCCTTATTTGCTCATTTGGAAATGATACAGAGATGGATCCATTAACCACCTCTGCCCACCTTGGTCTCAGGGAAGACACACACACAGAAAAATAACTGAAAGTTATAAATGACCAAAACATAAACCTTAGCTGCCTTGAGTTGAAAATCAATTTTCTTAATAAATTAAATTCAAATATTATATACCAGTATGTAATATCAAGAAGGGTGTATTAATAATTGCCATGTTGGCACAAAGTGCAAGAGTTATAGGGAGATAAAAATTTAGTAATTTAGAAAATCTGATACCAAAAATAGCTGTTGCTAGTTGAAGCCTCAGTCAGGGTTCAGTTCAGTTGATGAGCTTATTATAATAGTGTCCTCTGACTAGTAAAGGTTGAATGTTCAGGATGTAGTCCGTTAATCAGCAACTCAAATAAAAGACTGCACAACTGGAGAGGCTCTCTTAGATTAAGTAGTTTATTCCTGAACACAGATGTAAGTTTTTTCCTTTGTGTAATCCAGAACCACTTGAGTGTTTTCCCTACTAATCAAACAAACAAACAAACAAAAATCCTCTTTTGGAGTTATTTCTTTAGCTTTACTCTTTATCAACTATAATCTTTCAGAAAAGAAGTCACCTGTGCTTTACTGATGGAATCATGAGCTTGTTCAAACTGCCCCTTTCAAGTTTAAGCTTTATTTTTCATTCTGACCAGTAAGAAATCTGGAATATGCTATGCTTTATTTTGATTTACTATATAGTATTTCATTGTATATTCATGCTATATGTATAATATTGTGTAAATAAACCATAGTTTATTTATCCATTTTCTGTAGATCAGTATTTTAGTAGCATTATGAATACATGAAAAAAAATAAAGTATTATATAGGTACTCATATGTATACAACATGTTGAAGTATGATAAACATACAGAGAAGTGCATGTATTATTATGGTACAGCTTGCTGAATTTTCACAAACTGACCACACATGGGCAACCAGCACCAAACCCCAAGAAAAAGAACACGATCAACTCCCCAGAAGGCCTCCTCATGTCCCCTTCCAGTCATTCACTCCCAGCAAGGGAAAACCATTATCCTGATTTCTGATTGCAATAAATGAGTTTTGCCTTTGTGTCTCACTTTTTTCACTTAGCATTTTATTTATGAGATTTATATATGTTACTGCATTTAGAAGCAGATTGTTCAATTTTAGTGTTGTATAATATTTTGTTATATGAATATATTACTAATTGTTTATTCATATTATAGTTAATGATAAAAATTATTTTTATTTATTTTAGAGATAGATGATGAAAGAGAGAGAGAGACAGAGAGAGAGAGAGAGAGACTGATTTGTTGTTCCACTTATTTATGTGTTCATTGATTGATTCTTGTACATGCCCTGACCAGGGATCTAGCCCACAAACTTGATGTATAAAGACGACACTACAACCAACTGAGCTAACCTTCCAGGGCCTCATATACTTATTTTTAATAGCGACAGTTTTCCAAAATGGTTGTACTATTATATACATATCATTTGACTTCCTTTTGAGTAAAGAATTTCAGCATAACCATTAAGAGAACAAGTTTTAGAGTCACTCAGACCAAATTCAGCTTACCACTAAACAGTTATGCCACCTATGCATAATCATCTCAATCCTCAGTTTATTCCACTGTAAAATAGGTATAATAAAATGAGATTATTTTAACCAACATAGAACAGCACCTGGCACATAGGCGGTGCTTAGCTATGGTGGTTATTAATTATTAGCTCATACATCCCAGACAATATGGAGAATTACTAACAAATATGAACAATATAATCCACAAACAATTTTCATTCTCTGACAGAAGGAAATTGAAACTCTGACCCAAAAGGCATTACCAATTCTAGTGAGCATTACAACTGGATCCAGAAAAAATACATTTAAACATGATCCCCAAATGCATTTGCAAATTACTCTTGCCAGAGGCAAGGTTCTTGAATGCAGTGCATTATCACCCCCCCAGCCCCCCCCCCACATTACTCTTTAAAGACAGGACTGCCAAGGGCTGCTCTGGAAAGTCACTAATATTATACTTTTTATTATATTTGCCAATTTCACACCTTCCACAAACTAGTACCCAAAGTTGTTGAGAAGTGACTAATTGCAAAATTAGTTCCTAGTTTTCCTTGAAACCTAGCAGTATCTACAGCATCTTCCACAATCCTACAAACATAAAAATGATCCCAGATCCTTGCTTTAAAATGCAAAGAACTTGCCTTTTTTAGATGGCATGAACTTGATTTTCAGCCTGGATTTCAGCAGCCGATGGGACAGCATTCTACAAGTTAAACCAGAGGTTACTTACACTTAGTACAGAGGCTCTGTTTTATCTAATTGCTCTGGGTGCAGCAGATTCAGTTATCTTTGTTAAACAGTTTTTGGAGGCACATCGTGTTCCTAATAAGTTGAATCAGATCTCATATACCAATCACTATTTCTCAAGAAATAAAGCACACAGTCCACTGGAAAAGATGACATCTTTTGAGACCAGCAGTAGACCTGAGAGGGAACTTTTTGAACTTTTAACTGAAACTCTTTGATTTACAGATGAGAAAATTAGTCATTTAAGAGCCTTGCCTAAGGTCAAATGGTTTGTTCCCTGGACAGACAGGAAGTTCAAGTCTTTTTCACAGTTCAGTGATTGTTCCTCTTTGCTCTTATGCTTTGGCTCCCACCTTCTTTCCATCCTGTCCCTGACTTTGATTTCAGAAAGATCCAGACCTGGGATCCAGAAATGGGGACACTGAAGAGTGTGTCTTAAGGGAGTAAGCAACCGTTACACAGTGGTCAGGAAGTGCAAGGTGAGAGGCTTGCCTGCTAGAACACAAGATGCAAGAGGAAGGAACTTCTCCGTTTTGTGTACCACTATATTCCCAGTATCTAGAACTGTGCTTGGTGCATAGTAGGCCCTAATAATTGTTAAACGAAGAAATGAATGAATCAATAAAACTTGGGTGTGTTAGGTTGTCATCTCCTGTTTTCTCTACCATCCCCTTTCAGTAATGATAATAATATTTTTTTTTAAAGTGCACATTTAGATTCTATAGAGAAGTCATTTGCAAGGGTCTGGTATGGTGGCTGGCCCATTGTGAGCAATTAAGAAATGTCAGTACATTTTCCTTTTCTTCCTCCCTAAGCGTGTGTTACTAGGGTAAGGGGTGATGTGTGGCAGCGTTTATGTGCCTGGATAGAAAGTGAACTGGGTATCTAACCGGCTGGAGAGAAAAGGCTGTTGGGTGTCTTTCTGCTCTGAGTAAATAAATTCCAGTGCCCTGAAAAACGCACAGCTATTTTTACCAAGACAGGCTAGTCGCTTTTGTTCGATTTCGGGCTGCAGTAAGTAAGCTTTTTAGTACAACTTTTCGTAAGCATTAGCTACATTGCGGAGAGGGGAGGGGCAGTGATAGGAAAAGCCTGAAAGACCCCTCTCCTCATCCAAGTTCAGGGTAGCCCGCCGTGGCGGGGACTGCGTTTTGCAGGTCTAACTAGTCCTGTGTCCAGGGCTGTCTCGGTCCCTCCAGCCCGCCTCTCGCCTGCGGCGGCTGCCGAGGTTCAAGTTTGGCGCCCCACCTCCCGCTGCCTGCTTGGTAGTCGCCCGCGCGTCCTAATGGACCCCGTTTCAAGACGAGAAGGCTCCAGAGGTCATCAGGGTGCGGGGTCTCTCGGCCACGCGTGTGCTACCACGTGGGAGAAAAGTTTTCAACTCTGACTGTGGGGCCTCCCAGTGCCCCCCAGTGGAGGAGAGGCCTGCGCTTTGGCACCCGCTCCCCCATCTGTCGCCACCAGTCGCGGCCCCCTCCCAGGGAAGCCCCCTTATAGCCTTTCTCTGAAACCTCTTCTTCCCTCGCTGTGTAGGTCGCCCACGGAGAAAACTTCGGGAGCCTCCCTAGAGGGCGGCGCGGGCGCTTCCGGAGGACCTGGGGTAGGGGGTCGAGTGACAAGTGTCCCGAGGAGGGTGTTAGAGGGGAGCGCGGCGCTGGAAGCGCGGAGTAGATAGGGTAGTGCAGCCCGCACGCGTCCCCGGTGCGACTGGCGGGATCTTTTCACGGCTTTCACACCCTCGCGCGCTAACTCTGCCGGGCCACGGCGTACCCCACGCGGGTAGCCCCCTCCAAACCTCCCACCGCACCCTCGCTGCCCACTCCCGGCTCCCCTCCGCCCCCAGTGCGCAGGCCCGACCGCCCCAGCGCGCATGCCCTGGGCTCGCGAGCTCGGCCAGCCCCCAGCCTTTTGCTTTCTACACACTCTACAACTGGGGAGGGGGCGGGGGAGGGAGCCCGTGGGCCACGTGATCAGCCGGCCGGGGCCGCGGGGGCGAGAGCGCGCGCCGAGCGAGGCGCGGGGAGGGCGGGTACGCGTGCGCGCGCGCGCGCGTGCAGGCAGGCGCGGGGCTGGGCAGAGGCGGGCGGCGGCGGTGGGCTGGCCGTGGAGGGGGAGGAGCGGGAGCTGAGCGAGGCGGGCGGGCGGAGGATGGGGCCGTGCCCGGGCTCCCGCTGCAGCCGCCCGGGGACACGCCGTGCACCCTCCGGCTCGGGGCTCTTGCGGCGGCGGCAGCGTTAGCGGCGGCGGCGAGAACGGCGTTCCCAGCGCTTTCTGGCCGCGCTTCTTCCTCGGGCTGGGCGAAGCAGAGAGGCAGCGGCGGCGGCGGCAGGAGGCGGTGGCGGCGGCACACCGGTGTCTCTCCCGCTGGAGATTTCTTTCTGCTTTCCTCGTCGACGGACTCACCCCCTCCCTTTTTTGAGGAAGGGTGACCTCTTCTCTGGGACTGGAAAAAAATATTTTTGAGGAAGGGGGTGGGTGGCAGGGTCAGGGTCTGCTTCTTCTCTTCTTTCAGCTCCCCCACCTCCCCCCAACAAGACCGAAAAGCAAACCCCACAACTGCTCCAGCATCCTCCTTCCCTTCCTCCACCTCCCTTCTCCACCTCTCCCAGTTTCGTCCTCTCCTCTCCTAATTATTTCATTATTATGCTTCCCTCTCTGGGGGGTCTCATCCCTCTCAGGTCGCTCGGAAGCCCTGTCCTCCCCTGGATACATTTCTTAAAAATTTGGGAGCCTGGGAGTGAGTTTTCTCCGAGGCGTGTGTGAGAGGCGGCGGGGGTGTTTTCCTGCGCGAGGGGCGGGTGAAGTTCATTGCCCCCACTTTCCCGCGACCTTTTCGGACCCGATTTTGACTCGGGGGACAGGCGTTTTGGGGGGCCAGGGGGCGCGGCAGAGAATGGCCGCGGGGAGGGCTCCCCGGAGCCTCCCAGTCTCTTGATCAAAGCATTCCGCTATTCTGATTTATTGCCTGCTTGCTGAGTTATTTTTTTTTTCCTCTAAAGGAGACCTGTGTGTTCAGCCATTACTTTGCTCGGCGCCGCTCACGGGAATCTCCGACCCTCCGTGCGGTGGGCAGCCCCGCACTTGGGCTCCTAGTCTCTCGCCCTCGCTCCCGTCCCTCCTCCCTCTCTCCGCCCCTTCCCCCTTTTCTTTCTCCTCTCTTTCTTCCCCTCTCTCCCTTCTTTCGGCCGCCGTCTCCCCCGCGCCCTCCTCGGGGCGGAGGGAAGGCGAGAAGGGGGGAGGGAGGGGTTGGTGTCAATTTTTTTGTGTGGCCGCGGCTGGAGCCTGTGGCGGGCAGGCGGCGAGCGGGGAGACCCCGGCGCGGCAGAGCCATGGATGGCCCGACGCGGGGCCATGGACTCCGCAAAAAGCGGCGGTCGCGGTCGCAGCGAGACCGGGAGAGGCGCTCCCGGGGCGGGCTGGGGGCTGGCGCGGCCGGCGGCGGCGGCGCCGGCCGGACCCGGGCGCCCTCGCTCGCCTCGTCGTCGGGCTCGGACAAGGAAGACAATGGGAAGCCCCCGTCCTCCGCCCCGTCCCGGCCCAGACCCCCGCGGAGGAAGCGGAGAGAGTCCACCTCGGCCGAAGAGGACATCATTGATGGATTTGCCATGACCAGCTTTGTCACTTTTGAAGCGCTGGAGGTAAGGGGGACCCCCCTCCCTCTGGTTTCCCTTTATGCACGACCCCACTCGACTGCGCTCAGCTCTGCTGCTTCCCCCACTGCGCTCTGGCCGGTCTGTCTGTCTGGGCTGAGGTCTTATTGTTGGGGGGGAGCTGGGGGCGCGGGCAGGCAGGCAGCAGGAGGGAATCGCAAAGCCGTGCCTGGTCTCCTGGTTTCCTCGTTCTCATCGCCTTTCCCCTGCGCCCCCTCTCTGCACCCCTCCACAGCAGATGGGCATAGAGAAAGGGGTGCAGGCATCACAACAATGCGCCCCCCACCCCCACGGATAGCTCTGCCCCTACTCCTTCCTCCTCTCCCTCCCCAATCATGGCTTCTTGGCTGGTGGAAGTCTCTTTGCTGGGTTTGGGGCGCCTGTGGACCGTTCTCTGTGTGCTTTTTACAGAGCCATATGTCCCTGTGTGTGTGTGTGTATATATATATATATATATAATATATATATACCTTTCCTGGGGTGTCCTCAGGACTGGGGACTAATGGGGTTTTGTGGTTTCTCTGCCCCCCCTTCCTGCCTTTTTTTTTCCTGGAGAAGCTGGGGAAGGGGGCGTTTTCTCCTGGTTGGGAGAAAGGAGGGAGGAGGGGAGAGCAGAGAGGAGAGGATGTAATATCTTTCTGTCTTCGTATGGGGGTCTACTACAGAAAGGGTTAATTATAATATCTGTGCATATATATATATATGCGCACATGTGTAAGTACATGAGCAATTTGGTTAAAGGACAGAAAAAGGTACACCAAGGAGGACTGGTGGGAGAAAAGAATAAAATCCTAGCTGGTATCTGAAGGGCTTGTCACCCAATTGTCCCTCTCTCTCTCTCTCTTTTTTTTTTTTGGTATGTGTGTGCTTTCTCTTTTTTATTTCTGATTGGCTTTGTGTATGTGTGTGTGTGTAAGTCTTTATTCCTTGGACACCTGCAGTGTTGATTTTCAAATGCACATTTTCCTGTTCTCCAACCAGCTTCTGGGGAAGGTGGGGGGAGTTAGAGGGAGACTGTCCATGGGCCAGGGGGAAACTGTCTTTACCTGGAAGGGTCAGGTTTGGTGCTGGCATGCGTCATTGGGCTCTGTAAATGTAACCCCTTTTTTCCTCCCCCTACTTTCCTTTCCCCACCCCCACCACCACACATACACTGAAGGCTTTGAGATTCTGCAGAGTTGGTCCGGCTTTTCTTAACCACAAAACCAAGATAGTTGGTTTCTAGCCTTTCATGCACCTGATATGGTGGTTAGAGGTTCCTGAAGGAAACTTTTCCTTTCCCCTTTGATTTTTTTTTTTTTTTTTGCTGTTATTATGGTATTGTTTGAGATGATCAAATGCAAGTTTTGTTAATGACAGCTCAAATCTCACATGCAATAGCTGTGCAGCTTTAGAATGCTGGTTCTGTATGTGTGTTTGGGTGTCAGATTTAAATATTTTTTTGCAAAAGGAAGCCTTCCTGTCAGGGTTGTTTTTTTCTACTTGAACTGCCTTTTGGGCTGCTGCTACTGGTGGTGGTGGTGGTGGTGGTGGATGGTGGCCAGTGGTTGGGGAGGAAGAGAGGGTGGTTGGTGGTATTGGTGACCATAGATTTTGATGTTATTTATTGAGTCAGTTACCCCTGGATTCTAGAACTGGTGCTTTATTGGCTAAAATAGATCTTACACAATCGTTTTGAGTGTTGAGGCTCACTACTTATTAGGATTATTCTAACTGGGGCTTCAACTTTGCCAAGGTGGGAGGGTACTGTACAGTGTGACCTCTTTCCCTCTGTCTCTCTTGATTTAAGATAGGAATTGAAATAGCAGCATGTATGCTAATAGAAAATGCTGCCTGGAATTTGGTTTACAATTGCTTTCTGTGGATAGCTTAGGACAGTACTTGTAAAATCTGGTTACAAGTGGTTTTTCTTTTTGTATGATTATTCTAGGCTTCCCTGTGGCCCCGCTCAGCAAGCAAGAGGGGTCTACAGATTTCCATGAACATTTTTGAAGGCCAAGTGGAGGTAGATGTAACTTATGCTGTTGTTTGTGATCGTTTTTACTTTTAGTAAATAAATATTTGTTTGGGCTTGTGATGTGTACATCTGTCCATTTGGCATTTGAGAGAAAAATCCATCCTTCTAGTTTCTTTTGAGCTTAAAAAACTTAATTTTTAAAGAAGGCGAAGTTCAAGGTGTACCATTAAGACCATTCCTTTTCTTGCTGTGCTTTTTTTCTGCTACTATTACAGATTCAAAACCCAGGTTATTTTGGTTGCGGGATGCTATGCTACCTTCATGTCCAAATAGTATTTACATATCTGTGTGTAGGTCTACAAGGTCTAACTTTTTTAAAAGTTTTTAAAAAAACTTAATAGAAACATTTAAACATTTGCAACAGGAGAGAGAACAATTTGAAAAACCCCAATGTACCCAACACCCAGGTCAGCAAATACCAGCTCATGTCTCATCTTGTTTCATCTATATCTCATCTATTCATTTCCCACTCCCAGAGGTGACAGGAGAAATATGTAAGTATTTCTGTACGTATCTCTAAATGTAATGTAACCAAACAAACACCAAAACGGACACACAACCATTATCACACCTATATTAATAGCAGTTCTCTAATATCATCCAATTTCCTGTCAGTGTTCACATTTACAAGACCCAGTTTTTGTAGGAAAGCTATAAATAAACTTCTCAGATTAAATACACAGTGGAGGCATAAAAATCATCATGGGTGTCTGCTTCTGTGGACGAAGGTAGAGCTGTTTGCTGCATATTTGCGTCCATGCTGGATGATTAAACATATGTGCGAAGTGATCATGAAGACAAAACTTATGCGTGTACTTATTTTGGAAGATTCACTCCACCATCACCATGAAATGTGATGGCTTGTTAGGAAACAGGCAACTAAACTAGGAACTTGAACAGAAATGTATGTGACATGAAGTGCTTACAAAAGTTAAGGGTTATTATAGATGCTTAGAGTACCCTCCATACTATTTTCTTGTGTCTTGTGTTTGGGAGTTAAAAGAATTGTCACCAGGTAACATTGAGGCCACTGCTAGCATGATGTTGTGATAAGAAACCAGAAATGTTGGCTTGTACCTTACGCCAGTCCACAGCACTAGCTGGCAAACTGTGGAGCAGCATACTTTGGATGTTAATGGACACATTGATTTTGACTCCCCTTTTAGAAAGGAGGCTCCTAACTCATAGTGAAATGTGCTGATATAAATTGTTTCAGTCCAGCTATGGTTTTACTAATAATGCTGGAGCAAAAGTAAGAAACTGGCCTAATGAGAACCAGCATTTTTGTGTTGATTATTTTTTCGCTGTTGGACACTTGTTTAAGATGATGAAAGCTCTGGGAGTAGTTTGAGAAGCCCACACTTTATAGGCAGTGAAACTGGCTGAAGTAGTTTCATATTCTGCAGGGACACTTGTCTTGAGTAATTGTGCCCTGAAGTTCAAGTATGTGAGTCTTATAGTAGAAGATAAGAAGGTAGGTGAGGAGGCTAAAGTTGAACATGGTGTTCTTTTCATTAGGCACCTGAGAAACAGAATTGCCATTTGGCTATGGTATTATTTGGCTTTTGACTCATAGGTTGAGAGTGAATATCCCCAGATGACATGCCTCAATAAAGAGAGAAAGTGACTTCTAGCAAACAAAGTATACATGGAAATGTTGGGGTTCTGGTACTGTTAGTGTACCCTGATATGCCAGATAATATTGCCTTTCTGTTCTTATTTGGCTTTCTCTCTGTGTAGTTGCGATTAGTAAGCCATGTGAGTACTGCAGCTAAAAATTTGACTTGGCAAATCCATTATTTTCCCCCTCCTCTGTTGTGTACTGGATTCTTAGTGCAGCATCCTTTTGTACAACTGATGAAGGGAGGCAGAGATGAAATTGGTAGGATTAGCCGACAGGAGGCCAGCTGGAGCTTTGCAGGCTTGTGAAAATGAAGGAAGATTCATTTCTGGTGGGTACAGAACCAAACCGAGACGTTCATGTGGTCTTCATTTCCTAGCTCTGTTTCAGGGCTTACCCTGAAACTCCACACATCGGGAGCGAAAATAGGCCCTCCAGAATTTGTCGTACTCATAGTCTGCCATGTTAATAGGCTCTAATAATTTATTGTGGTCAAATCTCACTTCCTCAGTTGTTTGGAGAAACAACATTAATCATATCCCTTGTATCAGTCAGCAAGTGTTCGTGGGGTGCCTGATACGCATACGGCTCTAAAAAGAGCACAGAGGACCCTAAAATAAGGTAGCGCCTTGAAGGAGTGTGCTGTTGAGCTGATGAAGGAATCCTGCACCTACAAAATAATTCTGAAATAGGCACTCAGATGTCTGATACCAACTAAGTGCAATAGGCGTTCAGTGAGTGGCTTTCAGGGAGTACCACTGGCTGAAATATTTGAAAGGCTCCAGGCAGATGGGGCCTAAAAGGCTGAAGTGATCTGGATAGATGGGGAGGGCAGGTGAGATGGGAAGGGCATTCAAAGAAGAGGGACTAGTGAAGAAAGCACAGAAAAAAGAGGAGTGAGAAGAGCTGTTTGATTAGGGCTGGAGGGCAAGGAAGGGCTGATAGAAATGGGCACAAAATTATGGAAGTGAAGAGTGCTTGCTTGTTAGGGAGTCAGGAGACCAGTGGAGAAGTATGTTCCAGGCCTGGCTGTCCTCACTGGTTTGGGTGACCTTGGGAAGTTACTCTCTAAAAGCATGATTTTCTAAATCTATTAGTTGAGAGGTTTAGAGTAGTTTCAGAGCAGAGGTGCCTGTACTGGATGGGAACCTGGCTCTGCCAGATGTTCGTAGGTTGTGTTACAGATTAAAAAAAAAAAAAAATGTGCTCTACCCTCAAATAGTTTTGGAACTTGATGGGCTAGATAAAATTAAAGGGATCACTTATTCTGCCAGAATTGTCTTTTATTATGTAAGAGGCGAGTGTTGACTCTCAGAGAAAGCCAGGTGACGTGCCCTTTTTCTTAAATTTATTCGAACACAGGACACTAATATTCTTGACATTGGAATCCATAATCCAGTATGGGAGATGCTAGAAATGATCTCAAAGGTCCCTCCCAGGAACTCTGTGATCTCTGAGTTCAGGATAAGGGGGCCGATGATGGACAACTTGGAAATCCAGGCACAGAAATGTGAAGTTGGAGTGGAGGCTGCTGCTCAAGGGGTAGTGGCCAGGGGAGTGCAAGGTGTAATAATGGGGATTAGTTAATTTCTCCTCCTGCTCTCTTTTCTTGTCTGGTGTCAGCCCTGTCATTGATTGTTAGCAACCCCACCACGAGGCAAGGATTGGTCAGTGATTTTCATTAATAGCTCTTTCAGTGTGATAATGCCACCAGGCTGCTTCTAGCCAGTATGTCCTATCCTGTCTTCTCAGTCCCTTCTAGTTTCCTGGATTTCTGCTTTTCAGCAAGCTGGGGAAAGAAGGCTGGATGAGAAAGGAGGTTGACACTGATGTTAAAAGTAAAGGCTTCAGATTATCTGCCTTTTTCTCGCTTGTGTAGGATGTGCTAGTTCCAGAAAGGTCAGAACCTTTCTGCTGTTACTCAGCCAGGGAGAGCTGTGGAGATTTGTTTTATTTTTGCATTTATCACTTTGTTCCTTGGGAAATTCAGGATGGGATTGCTGAGTAAATGGGTCAGTTCCAGCATTTCACTTCTGAAAGTGTGCGTAGCTTTAGGACCTGAGGTAGGTGAGGAGAAGGTTTGTAGAAAAGGATGAGTGTGAATAATGTGCTTGGTTATGAATTCAAGTATTTACTGTGTGTACTGAATTTCAGTATTTTACTGTACAAGGCAGAGATCACTTCATGAGTATTTATGTGAGATGAAGTTGAAGATTGTGATAGGGTGATTCCATGCAGCTTGTGTTAGTTGTTGAGATTAACTACCTTTAGCTCTTTGTTGGAAGTAGACAGGATATAAATGAACCAGTATATTGAGAAAAATGAATCCCAAAGTTAGTGACTAGCTTTCATCCTTCCTGAGAATGGTCTCTGGCTTTCACAGTTGAGAAGGGTTAAAACAAACAAACAGGCATTCAACGTGATTCAAGGATCACTAAGGGTGATGAAGAGATTCTGAGACTTTGTACAACAGTTCTATATGCTGTCAAAAATAAATAACGATTATTTAGTTTAAGAGAATGTTAGGGTTAGAAATAAGGTCCCTAAGCTGAAAAAATAACGGTTAAGGCCAGCAGTTAAAGAATCATTTAGGTCTCAATGGCTGTAAGAATTGGAAACCTTTTGGACAGAAGGTCCATAGCACTTTTTTTTTTTTTTTGCTTGCTTTTAGAGAGATGGCGTGTGTGTGTGTGTGTGTGTGTGGGGGAGTTATTCATTTGTTGTTCCACTTAATTGTGCATTCATTGGTCTCTTCCCAGATACACCCTGACCAGGAACAAACCTACCACCTTGGTATCTCAGCACAATGCTCTAACAGACTGAGCTAACTGGGGCTTGGGCTTCTAGCACCTCTTGATTGTGTGTGTGTGTCCACATGCAGAGGGTGGGAGATGGGGGGGTTAGTGGCTTTATATTATATTTTATTTTACACCTATGCTGTATGTAGGGTCTAATGTAGCCCAACTTTGTGAAAGTGCCTTATGACTTTTTTTTTTTTTCTACAAGAAACAACACTTTTTTTCAGGGTCAGGATTAAACCCAGTATTCTGTAGCGAGAGGAAGAAGAAGTTGGTAATGGGAGAGCTGCTATTCATTTGATAAAGTCCTGAAAAAATGAGGGAGATTTGAAAACTCCGGTGGACTGAATTTGGAAGAGCAAGATAGGAATTAATTTGGTGGATCCCAAATAGGAGAGAGTCCAAAGCAATGTAGAGACATTATTAGCTGGGTCAGAACTGGGTTTCTCACATAATCTGTACCTGCTCTATAGATGAATGCCAATTTTTTATTCCTAGAAGAGGGGCATAGAATTCAAGGCTGATGAGACCCTGAGTTTGTCTTCTTTCTTCCAGATTGTAGCTGGGATCTTCCTTTATCTCTTCTTACAAGCCTAGAGACTAAGGGGTGTGAGGTCAATAGGTATTGTAAGAGCCAAAGAATAGGCCCTCTTTATGCTGTTAGTAATTGAGGAGGGGAGGCATGGATTTCACATAGTCTGGTGTCCTTTGCTTACTTGGGAAGAGACTAGGCAAGTACAGACTGCTATTTCTTAGTCCTTTTCAGGTCTCTGTTTCCAGCCTTTGCAGGGGGACCTGTAGCTTGAAATTATGTGGATTGCTGCCTTCTTTGCAGGTGTTTGTCACATACTAGTGTAGTTGGCAGTTTCATCTCAGAATCCTGTTAGATTCCCTCTCACCCACTGCCTGCCTGCCTTTCTCCCTCCCTCCCTCCTCCCACCTGTCCTCCCTTCTTTTCCCCTCTCTTCCTTTTACTGAGGGAGAGCTATTAAAATTATTAATGCAGTTAATAAAAGGTAATGGATTTAGGAATTTGTGAATGAAATGTGTAAACTTAAACATTTCAAATTGCCGTTGTTTGAACTTGGACAGTGTTTGAGGGAGGGACTGATGTTAGTAAATTGCTTGCCACAGTTTTCTGAGTTGTTATAGCTCATCATTCAGATTGCTCCTTCATACCGACCTCTAGTTAGGGTTTGCCTGACAAATGTCACGAAGTACATACAAATGTTTCTTTTTTGTTTCTTTGTGTGTTCTTTACTTTACTATCATTTTGGTTTGTCACTATACCTCAAGTTGCCACACCTCCTTGGCACCTTCAGAGCCCTGGAAACTCCAAGGGTGGTAAAATGGAGTCACAAGAGGAGAGGGGAAAGCCCACGGTTTGTTAAGTTATGGACAATAGCTAATTTAGGTTGGGATTTATTTTTGTCAGAAAACCTTCAAATTGTATGATCGCTATTAACTGGGACATTTTGAAATGATCTGGGCTTGATTCAGAACACAGCCTGTGGAGACAAATCATGCTTCTTGGTGATATGGCTGAAATCTGATACTTTCAGACTGCAGCAACATTCTGAATCTGAGACAGGGTTTAAGTCAATGCCAAGGTCAGATTGTGATGGTACCCGAGGGATGTCTTTTTCCTTGTTGTCCCCACACTTGTCATCCACAGCAGCACAGTATTAACCTGCCAGCCTCATTTAAGGTTTCTGCAAAGTTTCTGACAGTAGCAATATTGTACAGCTTGAAAAGAGGCATTAAAAGAATCCAGTATTGCAATTATCCCTCAGAAGTTATACTGAGGTAGACTTTTTGTTGTTGTTGTTTGCTAGGGTCTCTGTTCAGCTATACCTACTGGCTAAAGCTTACTCAGTGAGTAGTGTTCCATAGTTAAAAGTTAAGAAAAAAAAAAGTATGTGAATGAGGATGTAGATGAAACAATAGTTTGAATATTAGATTATTACTTGTTTTTTTAGTCACACACTAGAAATCCCAGTATTTCACCCATTTTGAACCATGAACTGTGCATGTTCAGTTGGAAAAAAATAAAGAAGGTCCTGGATTGTGCTGTTCTAAGATGATTTTATGTAATTAAAGTGAAATTATACTTTCACTGGGGCCAAAGAGGAAACAAGCATTTGTTATTGTCTTGCTGTTATTTGTTCTTGTTATTGCATTGCTATGTATTGCAGTTTTCTCCTTTCTCATTTCTTACCAGGTAATCAATTTGATTACTTGTGAAAATTACAGTTCTGAGCATAATGTAATGTGCAGGGCACCTTTAGGAGGTGTTTCTTAAGGTTAGGACCTCAACTTTTTTCAGAGTAGTCTTTTGATCTTACTCCAGCCATTGTTGATTGATGTGCTTTCTAAGCACAGATGTTGTCCTTCGGGATGTAGTTCCACCTCTTATTTTGCAAATGAAAACACAGCCCAGAGGGGTTAATTCATCTGCTCAAGATCACACTGGGTGTTAGAGACTCTCACTATTATCCTGCGAAACCAGGAGACTGTCTGCTTCTCCTTAGTGCTGAGATTCCCAAGCACTTGGACATGTTGGAAGGAGTTGTTTTTAAACAAACAAATATAATACTGCAAGTGAGAATAAGCTCCCATGACTGTATAGGTTCCAAGTATTCTACAAATTTTAACACCCTGCCCTCACCCCACTTCCCAGAATGAGGATGTAGAAGCAAACATTATTCGGGTGATGAGACGAGGATTTCTCATCTTTGAATATACAATGGAAAGATAAAGTAACTATTTGTATATAAAATGACCTTAATGAGACCAACTTAAAATTTTAACATCTTTTTTTTTTTTTTTGGATAAAATATTTTCTTCAGCCTGGCAGTTTAGAGAAACCCAGAGCAATATAACAAGTTTGTCAGCAGAACGTTTGAAACAAGTGAACTTTGTCATATGGTGGAGTTGAAGACTCAACCAAACTTTCTTCTGAAGAAGAAACACTCCAACCATTAAATCCACATGATGTGTTGGTTAGCCATCTTGCCTCTTTATTGCCGAACCAGAAAATTTATGACAACTGTTTGTCATATATTTAGTCATTCATATAACGAAAAGAAGTTCTCATAAGATTGTAATAACATATCAAGATGGTTGTAATTAAAACAGAAGCAGATTGACACCCTGAATTAAGTGCAGACCGTAAAACCCGATACCTGAGCATTGTGCTTTACATATTTGCTGCAGGGGGCATTCAGCCAGATATGCAAATGAAGTCATTGATGAATGTCCCTGGGTGTGTATGTGGTTGCAGAGAACCCAACTATTGTATTAATCTTTTATCAAGCATTGTTTAGATTTGCAGCAGCAATAGAATGTATTAATTTGGCAGACCAAATAGCTTAGGACCAGAAAGTAGGAAATAATAAAGGGAAGACATGATTGATATACTCTCCTATAAATAACACATGCGACCGACAAAGGGGCTGAGTAATCTTTAGATCTGTGCTTAATGTCATTAATGGAGTTGTTAAACCAGGATGTTTTGAGTTGAACTTCAATCAGAGAGGCTGCCGCCCATTTAAAAACGCCAGGCCTATCTCCAGTTAAACTCTGGACTGGTATGTTAACAAAATTGGTGTCAACTGAATTTTTGTAAATTGGAACAAATGCACCAGGAGAATCTTACTCTAAAAAACAGGAGCCTTTTTTTTTTTTCTCCCTAAAGTCAAGTATAGTAGGCTTTCTCCCTGCAGGGAAGTTGGGATTTGGTAGAATGGGTCTATTTAGATGAACATTGCTTTTCCCAAAACACTTTTTTTTTCCTGCATGTGTTCCCTGTGCTCCTGGAAGAAAGTGACTGTGAGATTTGCATTTTCTGTTCAGATTTCATTCCTCACTTGGTCTGTGCTTCCAGGAATAATTGGTGGTGATTTGAATAAGCCTGCATCATTCAGATTTCAGAGGTTGGTCTTCAAGTGCGTGCTGCTTGTGGCTATGAATATGGAATATGATTTCCATTTCTGTTCCATTGGGGAGTCCAGGCATGTCGTAACCACTTCAGAGTCATGATTGTACAGAGACACCCTAGCTATAATTTTTCTATACGACAGTTCAGTTTTAAAATTGTAAAGATGCCAAGTGCAGGGCCGTATTGTTATTAGGGAAGTAGGTGACATCTGTTATATCTTGTTAACCAGGGGAGGAAAATGCTTTTAATCAAAACGTTTAATTATGTCCTCTCAACTGATGAAAGAGCCTTTGCTAAATTTTTGGAATTGGCCTTAATGGAAGATGCTGGCCTCTGCAGGAACTATGAAGTAAATTTACTCTTTTTATTTGAAAAATACTTACCGTGAATCATTGTGACATAAGGGTGTTTTAATTTTGTCAGATTGCTCTTCCGATGTGTGTGGGAGAAGATATTTTCAGAAGTTGTCTGTGCCAGCACGGAGTTTTTGTTTTTGTCCTCCCTCTCACCCCCACAGCTCGGGAGGCCCCCGAGGGAGTTTGTATTTCCAGATGTGAGCCTGGGGGGTTAGATAGTGGCTAAGAGCCACCTGAGGAGAGAGCAAATGATAATTACAGGCGAGAGGCAGGGGGATAATCCAGCCTGTGAGCTGGGAGGTACGATTTCACACCTGAATGTTGAAACCTGCTGTGTTAGTTAGACAGTTGTGTTGCCTTAACATTAGTTTTGTTAGTCTAAAATAGAAATGGATCAGATTGTTCCCGGTCACCTCCACTTGAAAGACTACAGGTGTTTTAAAATATTGAAGTGTAATGTGATGACAAATATTTCCTATGTTTTAAAAAACAGTAGTTTCGTAGGATGCCTGAAAGTATCAAGAACTATGTTTAACACAGCTTCTAGCTAGCTCCCTTGACCACTTTTTAAACTTGGTACAATGTTTCAGCAGTGTGGCTTTCTACTTTGAGTCATTCAGACTTCAAAACCTATGCAGTAAAGCCATCCTTTTATCTGTATTTATCTGTATTTCCACCCAGAATTAATTTTCTCTGCAGGTGGTTTGTTTCTAGAATCACAGATAATAATAGCATTTATTGGTAGTCTTACTGCTGTGATGTGGAGTAGGTCAGACAAATGCTTTATTTCTTAGCGTTCTGAGTATCTTGTCTTCCTAGAATGATTTTTTCCGTGGATTGAGATCTTGGGGCCAGCCTCAAGGAGTTTTTGAACTGTTGACCATGACAGAGTGTACTCTGTTTTATTTGGGATCTGGTGGGAAGTTCAAGTGCTATTATATGCTCTGTAATGGCTTATTGTGTGTCTGTTATATGCTCTTGGTCTGTTATATGCTCAGTAATGGCTTATTGCGTGTCACTTGGGAGTATGATTGGAACCTTGGAAAAGCCAGTTTTCTTCCTGTATTTCTCGCGTATTTTATTTCCCTCTGTTCTCTACTTTTTGCCTCTGTATTCTCCTGGCATACATTTTTCTTGGGATATTTGGGGCTCTCAGAATAGTTGCTTCCTTTGCTCAGTATCCATGTGTCGTGAGTACTCAGTCCGTGCTTCACAAAAAATATTTTGTTGACAAACTGACTTCCAGTCAGCTTCCACAAAAATGACAGGAAGAGGACATATTTGAAAAGGGAGCGACTGCTTACTGAGCACTATCTCTGTGCCAAGTATTGTGCTGGGAATTTTGTACTCATTTGTGCTACCCCGTGAGAAGACGAATGATATCCCTGTTTTACAGTTGAAGACACTGAACCTCAGAGAGGTCAAGTCCGCTTGCCCACTGTCATGTTAGCATGAGGTGGGGGGGAATGCACGGTTTCTGCTGACCTGAGAGCTGTGCCCCTCACCCCCTTCCACTTTCTTTCTTTCTTTTTTTTAATACAGGTTTATTTTGTGAGAGAGTCCCAAGTGGGTCTCTGGAAGAGCACATTTGTTCCTTGTTGCTGCTGAAAATTGTCTTGGTTACAAAGGATTTTTTTTTTTTAGGTGTAATAATAAGACTTTAGGGAGGGGAACGAACCTCATCATCTTTGGGAAGTTCTTTGTTTCTTTTTAAAAGCTGGAGCTTCTAGTAGGTGGTTGCCACTCCTACACGACTTCTGTAGCTTGTTTATTGTTGGTTTTTCTTTTTCTCTCTGTGTCTTTCACTGCTTGTTCCTGTGTTAGAATCCGACCTTTTCCCAGGTCCCATCGCTTGGGTAGATTTGAAGCCTTTGTCAGAAACAAGGTCAGGCTCCTACTTTTAGGGGTTGCTGTTTGCCAGTTCCTATACTACAGCCCTCAGGTATGTAATCTCACCAACTTTTTACCAGGGCCCCTTGGAACTGAAGTGTAAAACTGGAGAAGAAGGGACTGGCGCTCGTTCAACAGGTCACTGTGGGTATAAGCTTATTTTGTAGGATAGATTCCTCTGTATTTTGTCTTGTCTGACTTTGAACTCTTCTAGGAAGTGGCATTTCTTTTGGCAACCTAATCCACATAAAACAGACCTTTATGCTAGTGTTTTGTTTTTGTTCTTTAATGAAGAGAGTTTTCATTCTTCGTCTTGAAAGGCCATGCTAAATAGTTTTTCACTTTTCTTTAATCTGCTTCTTGAAGATACCTGTTGACCGAGGGTGCTGTCTTTTTTTCTGTTATTGCTTCCTTTTATTATTCTAAGTACATTTGCAAATTGTTCTTCCCCCCCACCCCCCAGCCCCACTGCACCTTACAAAGAGTATGCTAATGAATGGGGCTGTTAGATTTGTTTTTTATGGAAATCCCAACTGTCATTAGAGTACTATATTTTCATCCCTTCTGGGCCAAGATGGGCCTCCACACAGTTTGTCTTCTAGGATTCAGGATTCAGACCTGGCTGATGACCTTCCCTTGAGAGTAGTATCACACACACACACACACACACACACACACACACACACACACGAAGAGAGAGAGAGAGAGAGAGAGAGAATATGAGAACCCTCATTGGGCCTGAAAATTTGGAAGACCTGGCTGAACAGGAAGATCAGTCAAACACTTCTCTGAAAAGCCTCTCTCAGTTTGAGGAGAGGAGGCAGTTTCTTCCTGGAACGAGCCGTCCTGCTCTGAGACCTGTAGTTTGCTTCTGTCTTCCAGCTGCCTCCGGGAGCACGGCTCTCCTTCTGCTCATCCAGAAGGGAAACAGTGTCGATTTCAGTTTTTACCCGAGTTTGTGATTGTAGGGAGACCCCAGTCAAAGCATGTCCTTTGAAATTTAACTATCACTATAAAAAATCTAGTGTAATAGGAACCACACCTTTAAGTACAGGGTTTTAAAAAGGATCTTCTTATACTTGAATTTTATGTATTTGTAAAATATGAGTTCTGTATTACTTCTAGGGTCTGTCTCAGATTGTAAATACTTAGGAAGAAACTGTGTATTTCTTTCACTTTTCCTGGTGTTCTTTACCTCTAGGAGGCTGGTACCCTCTGTTTACTGTTTACAGATGAAGGTTTCTTTAACACTCTTGTAGATTTCTACATCTGCTTCCCATATTTCTTCAATACTCTTACTTCATTTAATATGGTGTACCAGGATTAAGGACAGAGAAATATGTATGCTCAGGCTGATTTGGAAATTACACTGTTGAAATACAGCCCATATGGTCATTGTAAAATGCTTAGTACTGCATATAATTGCCTTCCCAGTGATGTGCTTTGTCATTGCTTCCATCTTCCAAGAAGCACTCCTGTAGCACGCTGACAGCAAAGACGTCATTAGAAAACATATGGACATGCAGAGGCATTAAACTGTCTTTAGTTTAAGGGTTGGATTACAGTGTTAGAGGATGGTTCACTATGCATGCTTTCAATCGATAACTCTTGCTTAGTTCAGCACTGCTAGACCGGATGATGAAGATTTGCAAAGGTCCTATTTACTCGTTCGCGGAGTATGTGTCGTACCTTCCCTGCAGTTTTGAGGGAGCCTTTTAGCTGTGCATAAGACTTCATCACGATATTGTAGCTAGGAGGCTCCTC
Organism: Saccopteryx leptura; assembly: GCF_036850995.1. NCBI lineage: Eukaryota > Metazoa > Chordata > Mammalia > Chiroptera > Emballonuridae > Saccopteryx > Saccopteryx leptura. The sequence goes on from NC_089506.1 coordinate 195,086,080, forward strand.
TGGGGTGTTTCTTCCAACTGCGCATGCCTTGTGCAGAGTTCTCTCGGGTTATTCTTCAACCGCTGTTTTCCTGAATGTAAGTCCAAAGTAGGCTAAGCCAGGAGGTTGTTGAGAAGTAAAAAGTGAGTAAGTATTGGAGTCAGGACGCCTCTGGTTGGCTGTCATATTGCTCAAGTTCATATACATCGTTGTATCACATCTGTCTCCACATAGGTCCCGAGTCCACCATCCTTCTTCCTTGCCCCATTAAAGTGGTGATATTTTTGCAGCCCACAGGCTCAGCGGTAGGTTCCAAAGGCCCAGGGACCGTGTGACAGGGCATGGAAGGAGACGCCCTTCCATCTGCCTCATGGAGTTGGATCCCCCCCATCCAGACATGCCTGCTGTGTGGTTGTGGATACAGTTTTAGGGGTGCAGCAGTTCTGAGACGTGGTATGCTTTGAGTTTTCAGGGAATTTGATGCAACTGCCAGTGAATAGTTAAGTGAAATTACAGAATGGAAAGACATTCATCAAATTTAACATTAGAGTCTAACAGAAATAACATGGACTTGGAGATTTTCTCAGCAAGAAAGGTCTTTGGAAATCATTGGGCGGTGGTTTAACTCAGGGACATTTGAGTCAGTTGACCAGAGCACCACCTTTACCTGTTGTATGTATAAGGATGAGTTTTTGTGGGAAGGAAAAGGAATCTGGATTGTTTTATTTTTTCATTCAAGAAATATTTACTAATTGTTTCTATGTGCGAGGTACAGAGGATGCAGTAGTGAATAAGAGAAATAGAGATCTGCTTTGTTGGAGTTTATACAGTGTGTCCATAAAGGCCTGGTGCACTTTTGACCGGTCACAGGGAAGCAACAAAAGACGATAGAAATGTGAAATCTGCACCAAATAAAAGGAAAACTCTCCCAGTTTCATACGTATTCAGTGCAGTTCGATGTGGGCTCACGCACAGATTTTTTAGGGCTCCTTAGGTAACTATCCCGTATAGCCTCTACAGACTCATCACTGACTGATGGCCTACCAAAACGGGGTTTCTCCACCAAACTGCCGGTTTCCTTCAACTGCTTATCCCACCAAGTAATGCTATTCCTATGTGGTGGCGCTTCGTTATATACGTGCCGATATTCACGTTGCACTTTGGTCACGGATTCGAATTTAGCGAGCCACAGAACACACTGAACTTTCCTCTGTACCGTCCACATCTTGACTGGCATGGCCGTGGGCTGCTCCACTGTATACACGGTGTTACGTCATCATCTGCGCATGCGCACATGCTGCCACATCATCCTACAGAAACTGGGAGGGTTTTCCTTTTATTTGGTGCAGATTTCACATTTCTATCGTCTTTTGTTGCTTTCTTGTGACCGGTCAAAAGTGCACCATGACTTTACGGACACACTGTATTATTCTATTAGGGGTAGAGGACATACTGTGAATGATAAGCAAATACATAATATTTGGGGTGCTGATGGCTTTATTATTATTATTGAGAGGCAGGGAGGCAGAGAGACAGACTCCCACATGCGTCCTGATGGGGATCAATTGGGCAAGCCCCCTACAGGGCGATGCTCTGCCCATCTAGGGCTATTGCTCCATTGTTTGGCAACCAAGGTATGCTAGCACCTGAGGCGAGGCCATGGAGACATCCTCAGTGCCCGGAGCCAACTTGCTTCAACTGAGCCATGGCTGCAGGAGAGGGGGAGAGAGAGAGAGAGAGAGAGAGAGAGAGAGAGAGAGAGAGAAGGAGAGAGAAGGGGGAATGGAGAAGCAGTTGGTTGTTTCTCCTGTGTGCTCTGACTGAGAATCAAACCTGGGACTTCCACACTCCAGGCTGCTGCTGCACCGCTGAGCCAGCTGGCCAGGGCCATGACAGGTTTTAAAAGTAGGTATGATAGTGGGATCTAATGTATATGCAAATGTGCAATTTTTTTTTGTTTTTTTTTTGTTTTTGCTTTTCAAGTTTATTGGGTCATCTTGACACAAACTCATGACACCAGTGTGAGCTGTCTTTTTCTCCTTTAGCGTATGTGTGATTTTATAGAGGTTCTCTTAGGTGAGGCCTCTCTGCAGGTGATGGTTGAGCAGAACCCTGAAGGAACTAAGGAATCACAGAATGTGGTTGACCAGAACAGAGTCTTCAAGGAAGGGAAGAGCACGTGTGAAGGCTTTGAGGAAGGAGTGGCTTGGTGTGTGAGTGACCGTCCCTCGTTCCTCCCAGGCCACGATGGGTAGAATAGACCTATCCAGCTATCCAGTGAGGAGGAGAGGGCAAAGGTGGGCGATGGCCTGGAGGGACTTTTTTAAACCCCAGCAATTTGAGAAATCTAAAAACAGCTGGAAACAACTCTCCAAGTCCCTTACTTTGCAACAGAAAAAGTCTTTGAATTTCCCCAAGATCACCTGGCTGGTGGTAAAACAAGACTTGATCTAGGACTTACGTGTTACGTTCTTGAATGAGAGCTCCCCACTGTAGCTCGCTGCCACCATTCCAGGCCTTTGGAGACAGAAGATTTGTTTCTCCTTTCCTGTTTATGGGTATAGTTCTCCCAAAAGATGTGCTTCAAGCGTATACAGAATTCCAGTGCTCAGTAACCACAAATTGGGAACTAGCTTCGTTTTCAGTGCCGTAATCTACCACCATTTGGTAATAATTTTAATGACAAGCACGACAGCAGCAACGGTGATAATGGCTAACATTCACCAAGGCTCATTGCGTGTGATAGCTACTGTGCTCAGAGCATTGTCACATTTAGCCCTCATGACAGCCTTGTTAAGTAGGTAACATTGCCACTCTCATTTTAGACATGAGGAAACTGAGGTTCAGAGAACTTAAATAGTTTTTTCTGTGGTCATGTAGCTAGAAAGTTCTTGAGCCGGGATTTGAGCCCAGACTGTCTGGCTTCAGGGCCTGCACTGCCTCCTGGATGAAGAGGGGTAGGAAGGGCTTGTTTCTGGATAAGCTTTCATTGCAGGATGCTCTCCCACCTCCATTTTAAGGCGGTTCTAGAGCTAGGCCTTGGGAGTCATACTGTCTTGTTATAACCTACTTCTGTGGTGGATTGTAGAACGGTTTTCACAGACAGCCTGGCTCGAGGTGCATTGCTGGTTAAACAGATGCCTTTTGGTCTTTCCAAACTAAGTTTGACTGGAGCATTTTTCAAGACCTGCACTGTAAAGTGTTGTAAAATTCAGGCCAGTGTTTTCAAGTCAGCAGACCTAATTAAGTTGGTCTTGCTATGTGCCCCCCCCCCCCCCCCCCCGCCGGTTCAGTAGAAGCCCCGCATGGTAGCAGTGGCTAGGCTCCTTGGGAACGTGTAACCATCTTTTTACCATTGTGCTTTTGAGGACCGATATATATGACGAGCCGGCCTTGAAATACGTTTGTGTAAAACTGTGTGTATATAGGACGATGAAATATTTTGTAAACACGGGATAGTATAAAACAGAACATGACCAACACCCGTGGACCCACCTCTGGCTGAACAAACCGTAGCACTTCACCATACTTTTCTTAAAACGGGGGGCTATTTTTAGTGTGTACTATCTGAAGAGGAAGCGAGCCAACTGTAAGCTCTAGAGCAGGGGATTCTCAAAGTTGGCCGCACAGAAGAACCTCTGGGGAGCTTCAGAAAAGTCCCCCTGCCCAAGGGAGGGTGGAGGAAGCCCCCACCCCAACCATCAGAACTTTTAGAAGCTCCCCAGGGGGTTCTGTTGTGCAGTCAGGGCACATAGACCCTCTTTCTGGAGGAGGGTGTGTCGGTTTTTTTCAGATACCCAGCCAAGCCATGTAATTAGTGAGCTGTACTCCCAGCCTTTATTTTTCATTTTCTCTGTTAGCATTTTCTGTGGTCTGCTCTGCAAGGGGCTGAAGGGTAATGTCCCTGGGCACTTCTCTCCTGATGGCTATGTCTTCCTCCCCACCCCCACTGGGACAGACCTGAGATACTTTTACCTACTGTTTTGCTGCAAAGTAGTTTGGAGACCAGGAATGAGGCATTAGAAAGGGGACCGAGAACTGTTGAAAGTGTTTGGGATGAGCTGAAGGTTATTATAAAATTATCTCAGAAGTCAGTGGGAACGTAGGGGGTTCATTTTGAAACCCTCGAGTCGCATGAATCTGGAAGGCTCTGAGCTGTTAGATGGCAGTTGAAGGCCTTTTGGCCAGTCACAGCTTTCTCAGTGAGATGTGCCCCATCACTAGAGTGGCCAGTTCTTTGTGGATACATCTGAGTCCCTGACATCTTTCAGAAGTACTGCCAACTCTCGATTATGTGGGGACTAGTTATCTCCTGTGGGCCTTAGCTCCCCGGGGCACCCACACCTCTCCCACCCAGTCATCCATTCAGGAAATGGTTCTGGAGTTTTCTCTGTGTGCCAGGCACTGTTCTAGGCACGGGGCAAACAGCACTCCTGGCTTCAAGGAACGGCATTGGTACGGCAGGGGGGCCGTGGCATTCTCGTGCCGCAGCGTTCTTTGGTGTGTCTAACAGAGAAAGGTGTGGTGAAACTGTAACCCTACCCTAGAAGAGCTCTAACGGGACCAGTTAGCAGGTAGGAAGCATTTTGTTGTTGGTTTTTATATATATATATATATATTTTTTGCCTAATTTGACTTAAATTACATGCCTGATGCTGAGGATGTTCAATTACAGATGCTTTCATGAATATACATATTTCTTCAAGAGAGGATAAATGCTGGGACATTAAAGTTTGCAGGGAATTTTGGAATTAGGTAAATTTTATTTTATTAGTTAATCAGCTTAACATGATGAGAATGAAATAGATGTACAGCTTAAGGTTCAGGCTCAGGGAGGATGCTGGAGAAATAACGATACTTGCTTCTCTTTCTGCGTCAGGTGGAAGCCCCCGTCTGCCCGCGTGCTCATAAATTTGAGGGAAAGGAAGGCAGACGGGGAAGCTCACTTCGAGGGCTGCACACTGGGCCAGGCGATTGGGTTACTTTCACTGGGAAGAGGTAATCAGAAGTGAAGCTCAGATCTGTCACAGTCTAACGCGGCAGTCAGGGAATTGGACACTGGTGAATGCCATTGGGTCCCCAAATACAGGGAATGCATTAGAGACAGTGCTTGCAGTCAATCAATAAAATGGATTGTGGGGAGAAAAATGGAAAGTTGGAGGGAAAACAATAATGAAATAGAAATCTGAAAGCTTTTGGGTGAAGTGGAGGAAGACAGCAGTGGGTGACAGAGGTTCCCTGCGGGATGAGCACCTTCATCAGGATGGTTGTTGACCAAAGAGGGAAAAAGAAATCCCATCGTGTAAAAAATTCTTAATACCTGTGAGCTCTTTAGAAAGGCTCCTCTAAAATAATAGTGAAGCAAGAATTGATGCTTTTATCAGTTTCGGGATTTCTAATATGGATTTTGACACCAGGGTGTCAAAAGGTAGGTCGGATATGAAATTTTTTGGTTACTGTTTTTCAAAGGATGAGAACACTTTCTTTTTCCAGGTTAGGGTTTATTGATGGGTTTGGAATTCTGTAGGTCCTGGGACTGTGTGTGCAGACGAATAGAGTCTAGTACTTGTGTACCTCCTCAAATTGACAGGTTTAGGAATAAGGGCAGGGACCTCTCAGGGTTCACAGGAGAGAAGAGTGCATGGAAACAAAGATCTCTTTGTTTCTCCTCTGATTAGAAAAAACGAAAATACTTAATTGTCCACCTTGTCTCTACCATCAGCTCAGTGTTGATGTATTTGATGATGATAATAACTAGCATTTATGTGGTGCTTGCTCTGTGCCCAGGTACTGTTCTGATTGCTTAAATCAACTCATTGTAACCTCAGATGATGGTCCTATGAGGGTAGGTGCCGAGTTCCGTTCTATAGGAGAGGAAGCAGCGGCCGAGTTTATGCCACAGGTCACACAGCACGTAAGTGGTGGAGCCCCTACAAACTGGCTTCAGAGCCTGACTTGAAACCACTGCATCAGAGAACTAAATATTTGCTTAAGAATTTTATTGTAATATTGTTTCAGTGGGGTTTCAAATCTTTCTTAATCCCTTCCCCTTCTGTGGGTGTTTTCAGAGGCGATAACACACCCTTAGGCTGTCACCTTATTATAGGAAACAGATCTAGAAAATGATGTTATATAACTGTTCCGTCTGACCTTGTGAGTTAGTGGCAGGACAGGAATGCACTACCCAGGTTTCCTAATATATAGGTCATTGCTTTTCCCACTGCACTGTATTGCTTCCATTAAATTTTTTTTAACTGAACTAAACATTTATAAATTTAATTTGTGTCACTCCTGTGGATGAACTAAATTAAAATAGCTAGAATCTGAGTGATTTTGCCCTAGGGAGGAGATGGTAGGCATTTAAGAAACTAACACTTGCTTGCCTCTGGGGTTATCTGACCTACTCTTTGAGGACATCTTTCTAGTCTTTGGTAGGCTTACTTAACAGTGGGAAGTACTTAGAGGAAATAAGAGCTTCCACAGACTGGAGTGTTGCATGCTCTGAGGATTCACAAAAGGGCAAGTGCCTGTTTGCCTTCCTTGCCTCCCTCCCTCCCTCCCTCCCTCCCTCCCTTCCTTCCTTCCTTCTTCCTCCCTCCCTCCCTCCCTCTCTCCCTCCCTCCTCTCCCCCTTTAAGATTATGTTCCACTCACAAATACATATGTTTTTTAATTTAATGTCAACTTATTTTACCACGAATTGATTTATTTTTATTATTATTAAATTTTTATTTATTGATTTTAGCCAAAAAAAAAAGGGGGGGGGGAGAGAGAGACAGACAGATAGACAGGAACATCACTCCATTCTCTTCTGTGCCCAGGGGATCTAACAGGCAGCCTCTGCGCTTTGGGCTGATGCTCTAACCAACAGAGCTGTCCAGACGGGGCTGCAGTTATATTTTAAAAAGAGCTAAATATGGGAAGGAGGGCGGGGAACAGGCCTAAACTGCAAACCGTCTTTAGTGACATTTTCTTGTCTGGCAAATAAGATTTTGAAAGAGGGTGGAAAGAACCACCTAGATTCTTGGTGCTTGACTTTTTGTTTTTGTTTGTTTTTTCCTTTGGTCCTGTGACTCCTTTTGTTGTAACCTTTTTCCTTGGCTGTGCTTTGTTTAAAAACAAGTGCTCTGGTATTCTAAAACAAATTATCCAGCAGGCTCCCCGATTGTGCTCTCAGATAAAAGACCCCGGGTAGTGCTCTTTCTGTGTTTGAATCAACGTTGCCTGTGCACGCCCAGAGCAGAATTTAGTTCCAACCCCGCTTACTGTGGTCATCTAAAACTACATAATATAAATTTGAAAGGGAAATGTGGATTGGATTTAACCCTCAAAAGCCCCTAATGGGAAGTTGATCTGTAATGGATACTAGAGTTTTGTCTGGGGTTAGAAACTGGGGCGGGGGTGGAGTGGGGAGGGGAGGTTCAGTTTGTCTTTGTGTTTTTACCTAAATGCTTTTGGTGGTGTCATAAACTACTAAAAATAAACTCTCAAGAACACAATAATAATAATGAGAATAGGGGCAGGCTTCTAGACTGTGCTGGGGAAAAGCACATGTTCAGATTTTGCCAAGGACCCTGAATATCATGTGGCCACAGATGAGTAATTTGATTTCACAGTTTCTGTTCTTAAATTTGCAGTATGGAGGTTCCTAGTAGAAGTAATTTAGGGATGTTGTTACATATTGTAATTGTGTGAAAAATATTTATAAACTACTTACCAAATTTTTTTCTCTCTTGTATTTGGTGAGAGTACCCTTTCAGTTGTTAAAGTTTCTGCAAACTTTTTCCCAATGATTACACTTTGTCACCCATGTTGGGTATGGGGAGTCTGGATTGGATGGTTTCAGTTTGTTGCAAATCTCAAGTTCTTGTGCAAAGGTTTCCAAACCCGGTTGCACACCTGCACCTCCAGGCACTAAAAGTTAACCCCAGCTGTGTGGCTCTGGTACATTTGCTTTGTTAATAGGGTCCCCAGGAGGTAGGTCGGTCTTTCTTTCTTTCTTTCTTATTTTTTTTTTTTTTACAGCAATCCTGTGCTGAAGTTTTAGAATCACGATTTTAGAAAATATTTTTGAGTGGTTTTTTTTTGGGGGGGGGAGGCAGTAATGGTGGTGGTTTAATGTAATTAATTTCTCTGCTACTAAACCCTTTCTGAAAATAAAACATTCATGCATATATGGTTTTCAAACCTTACATATTGTGACATAGAACATGTCCTGAAATAAGTGTCATGTACAGTTCAATGACATCACAGAGTGAACAGATACCCAAGTGACCAGAACCAAGGGAGGTGAAGACATAGAGTGTTGCCAAGAGTATTCGATTTTTATTACATCCCTCAAAATTCCTTCTCTACCTTCCTCCTCAAGTCCCAGGAAATTGGGACTCTGAGTAACTATGTGCTAAAACAGTGTAATAAGGTACACATGTTAAAGGCAGTCAGTCTGCTTTTCTGTGCTGTTTCCTAATCATCCTCATTTCTGTTAAGGTTTTGGTGATGTTAAGTGTGGATTGTTTAATCTATGTTTTGAGCCAGCCTTAAATCAGTTCCTGACAGTGACTATCTGTTGGCACTCAGAGCATATATCAAGATTGAGCTCTAAAATCTATCTTTTCTGAAGTATAATTCACTGAAAATATTCTCATGATAGTTTTGAAAATGTATAAGGACAGATTAGCAGCTCAGGCAGTTATGACTCTGGTAAACAAATGAGTCTTGTCAGTACTGCCCTGGGAAGCCCAGTAAACATGTCTCAGTAGCTAGATGTCTTTATCTTAGAACCCGAGGAAAGGGAATTGTTTGGTTAACAGAAATAAAAAAAAAAAAATTGCCTTCCTTTCTACCCACCCCAGGATAATCTCTCCCTTCCATTGCATCCAGAGCACATAAAGTCAAAGGTAGTGACGTTTGTCTGAGGGCCTTTTCCTGTTTTTTGGACACTGAAGACTCTTTAGGTTCTTGGTGGGAGAAGTTCTAGCTGTTTCGGACAGCAGGCTTGCTTATTTTCTTGGGAAGGGGATGCTCATGGTGGAGAGACTGCACTGAGCTGTGTTCGGTGAAAGGGGAGGACTGTCCGGCTGCAGGCCATCATTCGTGACTAGTAATTATGTGCCAGCAGCTGCACATCTGTACTTCCCTGGCAGGCACGTGGCTCTGTGGATGTGAGCTGCCCCTCCTCCGCCCTGCCTCTCACTCCCCCATCTCTGTTCTCTCCAAAATCAACTAAATTGGTGACAAGACTCCACTCACCCTACTCTGAATGGCTTTCCATCTTTCCAAAAGTACACCAGAGGCTTGTTTTGTTACAGTACATTGATTAAATAAATATTCCTGTGTGCACAAAGGAAGCGGAATCTGTTATGGCATTCTGCAGATACCTGTTCATGACTAGCAAAGGAAGTACCACCGTTTTCTCCGCGTCCCCTTCTTCCCCTTCCTTTCCACCCCCTCCTCTGCACAGAGTCTCAGAGGTGCAAGTGACAGGTAGGTTACCTGACCTCCTCTTTCAGGTGCCTGTGAAGCAGGTGGGGTAGTGCCATGCTCTCCGGGGCAGCATGCCTGGGGCAGTGCCCACGGTGTATGGATAATGGAAGAGCTTGAGAGATTTAGATTAGAAGAGTCCTTCTTGCTTTGAGGTTGTGGGACCTTTGTCTCCCCCTTTCAAGTCTTAGCAGAAGTGGATTCAGGATGGTCTTTCAAATTAGCTTGTCTCTCTTTTATAGGAAAGGGTGCTGCTGTCATTGAAGTAGTACAGTACTCTGTGTCCAGTGTCACATGGAAGCCACAGGGCCCCTGTGAAGCTCAGTCCATTTCATTTACTTATGTACAAGTTCTCTTCAAGTGGCAGTGGCAGTGGCAGTGGCAGTGGCAGGAGAGACCGTCTCATCATGTGGGCACGTAGCCAGAGCGGACACTGGCACGACAGGAATTTGAGCCATGGTGCTGCTGGTGTGTTTTCTGTTGGGGGTTGGAGGTGGGGCTGGTTAGGGTGAATGCAGTGTAGATGAAAAAAAAAAATGACTCATTTAGAAAGTTTACATGTAATCCATTCTGTGTAAGCTGTCAAGCACTTCAGTGGAAGGAATGATTTGTACAGCAAGTGTGAAGTGACCAGTACTTCCCTTTAATACAAGGCATTTAAGAAACGGGGTCCGGGATAAGCAGATTAGAGGGAAGGACATTACGCCGTGGAGAAGACACTGTGAACATGACTTCAATGTGAAGGAACTGTCATGAAGAGAGAAGTGTGACCAAAGGAGCTGTTGAAATGTTAGCAATTCCTAACATCTACCACTAAGAAGGGATCTCTTTGACAGAAATGAGATGGGTGCCCTTGTATAGCTGTGACATTAAAAAAATAATAATAAAATTGCGAGGGACCTCGTAGCTGTGTGGATGGCAGAGACCCAGATGCAGGGAAAACGGGTGCAGTAGCTAAAGTGAAATCTCTTGGTGTGTCTCTCTTCCAACTGACTGTAGGTAATTAGTTGGAAATGACATTAACCTGAGCTTAATTGTAATTTTGCATAGTAACAACATACCAGCTGTTCACTGTATTCTTTCCTGGTGGTGCGATTTAATTATTTTTTGCTATCTTTTAAGCTCTAATTTTCTCTTGTGTTTTCCTTCAACCTCTCCTTGCTGCCGTGTGTACGGCCCGCACGGTTTCGGAGTGGTGCCGTAGCTGCGGTTTCCGTGCCCGTTGGGTGCTGAGGACTTGGGATGCTTTTGGTTTTGCTAATCAAAAGCGTCAGCGGCGTTTAAAAGGCCGCATTGGAAAGGTACCAAGATGCACATGGGTGATTGGCCACCTTGTGTTTTGGGTTCCTCCAGAAGGTTTTAGCTTATTGTATGTATAAATAATATGGATAATTTCGGGCAAATCAAAGGTGCTCAAAATATCAAGTGAACAAGTCTAGAGAGTAGTTAATTACTTAACAGTGATTGCTCTGATATAACCAATTATTGGATCATTAAATGTTTATTACCTTTTATATGCTCCTTTTCCCCACAAGGGCAGTTTCTTTTTTAAGTTATTAAAACAGAAATGGGATTTAAAAAAAAAATTCTGCTTCAATAATTTCCACAAGAATGAAGTATTAAAAAGGTCTTGTGTGATCTGACAGCTGAATAGCCTGTTTTTCTTTGGTCTGTTGAATTAGTAATTAATAAAATGTGTTGCCTGAGCAGAGAGAATTACTTTTGCTTAGAAAGGAAACAAAAGCAAACATTAACCCCTAAATGCAGCTTAATATTAAAATGCAGTATAAAGAGTTGCATCTCTTTAAATGATCAGATTGGTAATGGTAGCAGTTACTTAATTCATTCATTGCTTTCTTGTGCACCAACATTTTGTTTAGAAGAAATGGGACTACGTAAACCAGGGGTAGTTAGCCTTTTAATACCTACCGCCCACTTTTGTATCTCTGTTAGTAGTAAAATTTTCTAACCGCCCACCGGTTCCACAGTAATGGTGATTTATAAAGTAGGGAAGTAACTTTTCTTTATAAAATTTATAAAGCAGAGTTACAGCAAGTTAAAGCATATAATAATAATTACTTACCAAGTACTTTATGTCGGATTTTTGCTAAGTTTGGCAGAATAAATCTTTATAAAACAACTTACTATAGTTAAATCTATCTTTTTGTTTATACTTTGGTTGCTCTGCTATGGCCCACCATGAAAGCTGGAACGCCCACTAGTGGGCGGTAGGGACCAGGTTGACTACCACTGAAAACAGAGAGGGGGCAGGGGCCCTGTCCTCACGGAGACTCTGGGTCAGTGGAGAAGTGAAACCAGATGCGTTTTGTAACGGGTATTGACATGTCCCCAGCAGCAGTGTCAGTAGGTTCGGGTACATTTCTGTGGGGCAGGGTGAAGAGAGAAATTACTTTTGGAGGTCACACTACCCGGAGCAGTAAGAGCAGGGGGAGGGTGGGTATCAGCAGAAACCTTGCTTTTGAGGGCATGGTATCTTGTCCATTCACCCTGGGTTCCTTCTCTGGAGCCCCCATGACGTGGGTTCACATCCCAGCTTTGTCACTGTGTGTCCCTTTATCTCAGTTTCCCCAACTGTAAGGTGGAAAAATAGTAAAGCAGAATTGTTATGAGGATTAAATGAGTTATTAAGTGCGTATGACAGTGCAGAGCACATAATGAACATCTGAGGTGTCTGTGGTGGTGTCATTTTTGTGGGATAATGCGACAGAGAATTCCTTCTTAGGGGAAATGGTAATTTAATTGGATGCTGCAGAACGGAAAGATGTTTCAGGCATTTCTTGTATTGTCATGTGTAACCACATACTTAATTTATAATGCCTACAGTAATGTGTGCTTATGTAGCGCCATTGTCAAAAGATTACAAAGGGCATTTACAGCCGTTTATTCTCAGAGCAGCCCCAGGAAGCAGGAAGCCTGTTTATGCACACTCTCCAAGGTGTGAAGGGCCCTCGGAGCTCTGTCCTGCCGGCCGGCCCTTCTTCTTTATTTGAGGTGTGCCTGGAGCGTGGGTTTGTTGTGGGTAAATCAGACCAGTGGAGAGAGGGGTCTTTTAAATCTTTTTTATTTTCTGTTTTTTTGTTGAAAAAGTTGTATTTGCGAACCACTGTATTGTGGTCGATGTTTTCTGTAGCCTTTAGCAATAGTGAAGCTGGCTTATTCCTGATACCGATGGCAGATAGTTGAATTTATAGGAAGCTTATAATAATGATGATACTATTAATATTTGGCGAGCACTTACTGTGTTCCCGCACATGTGTTAATTGTCATACTCTGAGGTTGTCCCTCGTATCCCTGTTTTACAGATGAGGAAGCGGAGGCACAGAAATGTGCAGTCACCTGTCTGAAGTCTTGTAGGTGTACCTGCAGCTTTGTAGGTCTAGGGCCTAAGCTTTTAATCGCCTTCACTTTACATTTACATAAACCATTTCATTTTGTTTTGTATGTTTCGCAGCAACCCTTTGAGAAAGGTCAGTTATCTCCATTTCATAGGGAGAGAGGGAAGTAATGTATGGGAATCGAATGGGGCATTATGGTAAGCTTAGTTTAGACTCAGAATTTGGAGGTGGCTATTTCATGATGTTTTACTATTTCAAACGAGGCGTTTTGCTTCTGGGCTTTGTTCGGGATCTATCATATAAAATGAGAAGAGGATTTTAGTCACACAGTGTTCTAGTTTGGAGAAAATGTGGACTCTTAGCAATTCTTTGAGCTTACCTAAATCTCATGTGGTTTGGACCCAGATAGACTTACATGTGAATCTTGGTCCCACTACTTACAAGATACGTCACCTTATCTAACTCGTCTAAGCATGTGTTAATGATTTGTTGCATGGCACTCTAGTCCCTACTGTCGTCAGGGTTTGTGTTTTTTTTAAGATAACGCATATTAGTATCTACAGAGCATGCCTGTGTTCCACCAAAAGTAGGTGAGATTCTTTTTTTAATTAAAAAAGTTTTTTTTTTAATTAAAAAAGGTTTTTTTAAAAGTGTTATTTATTGATTTTTGGATAGAGGGGGGAGAGAAAGACAGAAAGAGAGGGAGAGTGAGAAAGGTGGGGGAGAAGCAGGAAGCATCTACACGGAGTAGTTGCTTCCTGTATGTACCTTGATCAGGCAAGTCCAGGGATTTGAACCGGTGACCTCAGCGTTCCAGGTCGACGCTTTATCCACCGCGCCACCACAGGTCAGGCAGGTGAGATTCTTAATTGGTTCAAACTCAGGGTCACCCAGGAAGGTGGGCCTAGGCTGGGATTTCAGTCTCCCGCCTCCCCGAGGCCCTGGCATGTCTGGTGCCTGTGCCATGTGTGGGATGAGGAGGAGGTTGTCCTAAAGAGGTGTGCCCTTACTTCTCAACAGAAGCTGCAGTCCTGATTCTTCCTCTCGACTCAGGTTGTCATCAGCGTGCAGGGGCTCCAGTAAGGAATTTGTTGTTTTCATGGAGTAATTTCCTGAAACAACCACAGATGGGAGGCTGTGAGCAACAGGAAGGCAGGAGACCTGCTGTCTGCAGTTTTCACCTGGCATGCTGCTGGGGGCTGGCGTACTGGCTCGGGCTCTGGGGTCCAGCACCACTTACTGTGTGAAGGAAGGCAGGAATGAATAATCTCACTGAGCTGTAGAGAATAGGAACGAGGAGGGGAAATGGGATTTTTAAAGTTTTGGTTTTGTAGGGAAGAGAATTGAGGTACCCAATCAGGTAGGTTAAGCCCGTCTCTCCATCACCAGGTCTTACAAATTGGGCGCAGTGTATCCCTGTCCAGGTGTTGCATGGAAATACCTTCTGTTAGGAACATATTTTTATTGTGAAACAAGATTTATCCAGGTTGTCAAGTACTTCTAAATTAGAGCGTATTCATTCCTGTTGGGTGGGTTAAGCCTGTGGAATCAGAACTTGTCAGGAAGGTTTAGCACAGCTTTGCTTCTAATGATCTCACTGGCAGCTATGCTAAACCTCTCCCTGCAAACCTGCCGCGGTTGCACGTCTGGTTGTGAATCAGAGCATGACCTTTCAGGGAAAACAAAACAAACCACCAACACAGTAGTCAGGTTTTTAAAAAGTATCATTATTGTAAACTCTGTTGCTTAACAGTTTGTCAGGCCCACTTGGAGCAGTTGAGACAACTCTCTTTTTCTATTTCTGTAGGTGCAACACATGGAAGTGTGTATGTATATATATATATCCTTCTTTAGCAATACCTTAGGGAAAAAAATAAAGCTTTCCTTCCACGGAGGTGAAGTACATTGGTGGTTTCCTAATCATCGTGGAATTTCTTAGAAATACAGATGCCTGAGTGCCACTTACCACCTATTGAATCTGAGTCTCTCAGAGGGCGGGGCCCAGAAGGCTCTTTGGAAGAGCACCCCTAGTGATTCTTTAATTAATCATATTTGGAAGGCGCTAAGAAAACTATGATATTGTATTTTTTAGCCATTCGTTTTATTCTTGTCCATTCATCCACGTCCTGAGTAGGTGATACTTGTTTACTCGTGGGGCAGTGGTTATCGTAAGAACTGGGCATAGAAAACAGAAGTGGAACACAACCCCTGCCCCGTGAGGTTCGCCATCTGGTCAAGCTTTCAAGAATTCACAAACTCCCCACAAGTCATAGGCAGAAGATTTTGTGTACACAACGTTTTCCTAGCTTTCACCAGGTTCTCAAAAGGGTCAGTGACCCATGAAAGGTTAAGAACCAAGGTCTGGCGCTTGTACAGCTGTTCTCAGAACAGGAGAAGAGGGCAGTGTTTCTGCTGCCACCTACAACGTTTTTGACCTTTTGAGAGGCAATAGCAGTTTGAGGATTGCACCTGTTTTCTGTCCCATTTAAATATTTAAAAAGAAGAAAAAATAGTGTAACGCTTGGGTTGTGGTCATAACACGACCAAGGGCTATAGAAAATAGCGGTTTGGTGAACACTATCAAATTTAATGTTAAAGAGCTGCTGACAATAGAACAGCCCAGTGGTCAGCTAATGGGAGAACTTCTCAACCAGGATAGCATAGGCAAGGTCCACTCGAATTTCCTTACAGTATATAATTAGTCCAATTATAGATAACAATTTTCACCCCACGGACACACATAAAGACTGTCTTATTTTTGTTGCATTCTGTCACAGCATGTCCATTGAATTGCTTAATTCCAAAATGATCTCCAGCTGTACTGCTGGCTCATCCTTCCTTAGCTCCTAAAATCCCTCAGTAACTGTTCATCACAGAACAGAATTAGATAGAAGAAGTCCACCTTAAACTGTTAAGGTTTACTTAGCAAAATACTAGAACCCTTACGTGTAACATTTTTAATTCTAAGGATAACTTTATAATTCAGTTTTGATTAAAGCTCTTCTCTGACTTCATATATTTCTTTTTCTTTTTGACAGAGAGGGGGAGAGAGAGAGGGACAGATAGGGACAGACAGGAAGGGAGAGAGATGAGAAGCATCAGTTCTTCGTTGCAGCACCTTAGTTGTTCACTGATTACTTTCTCATATGTGCCTTAACTGGGGGGCTACAGCAGAGTGAGTGGCCCCTTGCTCAAGCCAGTGACCTTGGGCTCAAGCCAGTGACCTTGGGCTTCAAGCTAGTGACCTTTGGGCTCAAGCCAGCGACCATGAGGTCATGTCTATGATCCAACACTCAAGCCAGTGACCCCACGCTCAAGCTGGTGAGCTTGCGCTCAAGTCAGATGAGCCCGCCCACACTGAAGCCAGATGAGCCCGCACTCAAGCTGGCGACCTCGGAGTTTTGAACCTGGGTCCTCCACGTCCCAGTCCAACACTATCCACTGCGCCACTACCTGGTCAGGCTATATGTTTCTTTGGGTGACAAAATATTCTTAAAATATTGTAGCTTTGGTAATGTTACATTTTAGGGTTGGACAGATTTGGAAGGAGCCGCTGATCAATAGAATTAATCTTATTAACGGATGAAGATTTTTTGGGGGGGATCTTGGGGGGGGCTAGGAGGGAGGTAGAGGCCATCATTGTTACTGAAGTCTTTTAACATCACTCTAGGCTGTTGAAATGTCTATATTACTTATTTTGAACGTTTATATATACTTCCTTAAATTATTCATTTTTTTAATAAAAGTAAATACCTAAGTAGATTTTAACTTACTGAAAAGTGATTATGTGTTCTAGGTCTTTATACTCTTGTCATTATTTAGCATACTGTGCACATAATAAACACTCAGTAAATATGTGTTGATTACCTTTGAGTCTTGGGTCCCCAAGAGACTAGAAGGTAAGTCTGGAGTCAGAGCTCAGTACATGCTTAGAAAGGTAGGAATGTAAAAATGGATTGTTAGGTCTGTCCCATAAGTTT
The DNA here is from genome assembly GCF_036850995.1 of Saccopteryx leptura. Taxonomy (NCBI): domain Eukaryota; kingdom Metazoa; phylum Chordata; class Mammalia; order Chiroptera; family Emballonuridae; genus Saccopteryx; species Saccopteryx leptura. Next base: position 195,102,874 of record NC_089506.1, read on the forward strand.
ATTCTATATGTTCTTATTCTCTCTCTCTCTTTAAAATTTATGTTCACATACAGCTCATCTAGTTCCTTAAAATCGTAAGTATTTAGAATTCCACAGTTAAAAGAGAATTTTAAGGTAGAACACAACACTTAATTATCATTTGGAAAATTCTTATCAGCTACATTTGGGTGGAGAGAATATTGGAGACTTTTAGTGAATGGATGACTTTCATCAGTTATCTTGAAAATTAGGATCTGTAGGCCTGAGGGAGAGGGATGACAGATTAACGGTGTGTTGATGGAGGGAGACTTGACTTGGGGTGTTGAACACACAATGAAATACACAGATGATGTAGTATGGAACTGTATACCTGAACATTTGACTGGATTTAGATCCTGGTGGTCATTCCTACTTCCATTGGAGGTACAGTTTAGTATTCTGTATATATATAAATAAAAGATTTCTTTGGGATGATGCACCAGCCAACCAAGCTATCTGGCCAGGGCAAAATAGATTTCTAAGAGTGCCGTCTCGGGGTCTTGCTTTTGAGGTGTTTATACGGACTCAGTTATCACTCAATCTGGATTATCATAATGGGAGTTTACACAGGAATTAATTGACCTTTGAGTTCTCTCCATCCCAAAGGGACTATGATTATATGACTTTCAAGGCAAAGTGTTCTTGGTAAATCCTAGTTATGGTTCAAAGTTTAGATTTGCTCCTTATAATTTTTTTTTCTTTTTAAAGACCCCCGTCTTAGATGCAAACAGTTTACTTATTATTTAATCTTATAGCCATTATGAATTGCAATTAAAATAAGCTAATCTAGTCTTCCAGGTGTCTAGGTTTCTTCTTATAGTCTTGAGTTCTTAAAGGTAAGGTCCCTTAAAAGCAACACCTTGACATTTTTCCTATTGGAGCTTGCTTGTGTGTTAGGAAAGCGAAATGGGCATTGCAGACACACACAGATTTTCATTTCAAGTCACTTAAGTGACTTAAGGAAGTTGTCCATACTTTACTAAACATAGGGCCCCCCTCACCTCTCAAAAAAGAACTGCCAGTTTTGAGACTGAAAAGGTAATTTGTGATGGCTGAAAATATGCCTGAGAGTCAGTAATATGCTCTCCATTTATACAGACTGGAGATCCATCATTACAGTAAATGGATATTTTATAAAAAGAGGTTTTTTTTTTGGGGGGGGGAGCAAGAGGTGGAGGTGTGCACGTGGGATCAGTCTTACTAGGAAAGATGAAATGAATTCTTCAGCTTTGAAGTACCAGAGGGCACTATGGATTAATGTTCTGGCCCTAATTCAGCGTCTCGTCTCTTGGCACTGATTTCGTTCTTAGAACTGAAGTCTTAAGGATTAAGAGGAGAGAGAATGGAAATGCATCATTTTCTCTGCCAAGGGAGGTACTTAAACCGGGAAAGGAGGAGGGGACATTAGCCTTGGCAGAGAAATCTGTCATGAATCAGCAATGACTTGTAAAGCCTCTGTCGCTGGCTGTCTATTTTACGAAACTAAACACTTGCCACCAGCACTTGTCTCTTGCTTACCTTTAGGATCAGCTTCAGGTCGCTCTACGCAGGGAATGTGTTCCTTTTTGCCCATTTTGACAACATTAGGTAATTAATTTACAACTAGCTCAATTAGACTCTAGCCCATACAGTGTGTGCGTGGCCTTTTAAAGAGCCTTTGTTTTGACGCTAATTGAACTGGTTGTAGCAGGGACAGCCAAACAATTTACATTTATCTTTGGCAGGACATGAGGGCTCTCCCTTCCTATGGACAGCTGCGGTTTCTTTTCCTTCTACCAAGTCTGGCACTAAACTGCTGTGTGCTTATTTTTAATTTTCTAATTTAGAAAACTTTAAAAATGACAAAGCCACATATATTCATGTAAATTGGAGGACTTAGATCAGGGGTCCCCAAACTACAGCCTGCAGGTCGCATGCGGCCCCCTGAGGCCATTTATCCGACCCCCACCGCACTTCCGGAAGGGGCACCTCTTTCATTGGTGGTCAGTGAGAGGAGCACATTGATCATCTCATTAGCCAAAAGCAGGCCCATAGTTCCCATTGAAATACTGGTCAGTTTGTTGATTTAAATTTACTTGTTCTTTATTTTAAATATTGTATTTGTTCCCGTTTTGTTTTTTTACTTTAAAATAAGATCTGTGCAGTGTGCATAGGGATTTGTTCATAGTTTTTTTTATAGTCCGGCCTTCCAACGGTCTGAGGGACAGAGAACTGGCCCCCTGTGTAAAAAGTTTGGGGACCCCTGAGTTAGATAGATCAGCAGGAAAGAAAATAAAAGACCACACATAATCTTAATACTACCAAAACCACTCAAAATCTGGTATGTATCTTTCTATACTTTTCTTCCATATAAGGGAGCAAATGAACATATATATATATATATATATATGCTTACCATATTTCCCAATGTATAAGACGATCCCATGTATAAGACACACTTTAATTTTGGGGCCCGAAATTTGAAAAAAATTGTATTGCATAAAGTTATTGAATTCAAGTTTTATTCATCATAAAATTCATACAACTCTTCATCACTGTCAAAACTCCCATCCATTAGCTCGTCCTGGTCTGTGTCTGATGACAAATCACTGTCTTCAACAATGAGTGCAAAAAGAAGCTCGAAAAAGCAGGAAATGCAAGTAAAAAAATCCACAACCACTGTATAAGACACACCAGTTTTTAGACCCCAAATTTTTTGAAAAGGGCGTCTTATACATGGGGAAATACGGTATATATGTTATGTTTTTACAGAAATGGACCATGTCATATAAATTGATTTATAATCTACTCTTTTCCTACTTAGTAAGTTGGTGACAGTTTGTCATTTCATTAAATGTTGTTCTATAGCATTTTAAATTGCTTATATGGTAATTCATTGTGTGGATATACGAAACATATTCAAACAATGTGTTTGCTGGACACTTAAACTCATTCCAGGTTTTTCATATCATATCCAGCATTATGATATATATTTCTGTTAGTGAATTTTTATTTAATTATTTCAACAGATAAAATTTTAGATTACTTTGACATGAGGATGCATGTTTTTAAATTTTTCTATGCATATTGCCAAATTACATTTCTCAAAGGTTGTGTTCACTAGCAGTATATGAGAGATTTATGTTTATTTTTTATTTTTAAAAGTACAGAATAGAAAGTATTGACTCAGAGATGGGTTATATCATGATCAGTGATTTTGCTGTTTCTCATAAAATTTATCAACCTTATAAATAAATACTTTGTTCTCAGTATCAGATGCAAGAAACTAGCTTGCCTCATATAGTACAAAAGAGGTTTTTTTAAAAATTATTTTAATAATGTTTTCTTTTTGGGGGAGGTATGGAATGAAAAACAAGTAGCTGTTTCATTAAGACAGAAGTGGTTTATTTTTCCCCCAGGGAAGGTTCTGAAACAGAAGTTTTCATATGAATAAGAACCAACCTAAGGAATATAGATGTAACATCAAAACAACTGGATAGCTTTGCCCAGTTTATGAAAAAGATCCAGTGATTTTCAACCTTTTTTTTTCATGGCACAAACACACACTAATTACTAAGGTTAGTGCCCCTGACTAAATACAACCATTTTCATCTCATGGCACAAATAAACTAGTTACTAAGGAAGAAGAGACCAGGGCCCCTTTTTCTTTAGTAATTAGTTTATGAGTGCGTGAGAAACAAAGGTTGAAAATCACTAACCCATGAGCAGAGGAGCAAGATAAGCTCTGGCATCTCCATCGAGAGTAACCTTGGAGAAGCCATCACAGCGCCTTGTCTCCATTTCTGTTAGAGTATCTGCTGCGTTGTTCTGTATTTTCCTTACTTGTCTAAACTGTTAGGCCAGAACTCTCAAGAACTGGTGTTGAATTTGAATTTCTGTTTGCAGTGTCTGACATTTGGACATGCAGTTGGACACATATAGCAGGTGCTCATTGTACACTGAATGAATACTATAAATTTGCAAGAGTTAAAATGAAAGAAAAAGGGCTTTCAGCCTGAACGGGCGGTGGCGCAGTGGATAGAGCATCGGACTGGGATGCGGAGGACCCAGGTTCGAGACCCCAAGGTCGCCAGCTTGAGCGTGGGCTCACCTGGTTTGAGCAAAAGCTCACCAGCTTGGACCCAAGGTCGCTGGCTCGAGCAAGGGGTTACTCGGTCTGCTGAAGGCCCGCGGTCAAGGCACATATGAGAAAGCAATCAATGAACAACTAAGGTGTCACAATGAAAAACTGATGATTGATGCTTCTCGTCTCTCTCTGTTACCGTCTGTCTGTCCCTATCTATCCTTCTCTCTGACTCTCTCTCTGTCTCTGTAGAAAAAAAAGAAAAAAGAAAAAAAAAAAGAAAAACGTCTTTCAGATTATCTGGGACTCCCCCCTGCCCCTGCCACCACCACCAGTTTTATCGCTAAGGAAACTGAGGCTCAGAAAGATTAAGTGACATCTTGCTTAAGAGCAAGTTAATATTTAAGCAGAAGCTGGAATTCTCTTGTTAGTGTGTTATTCAGATTGTTATAGTACTAGGATCTTTCCCAGGGCGACGCTTTGTACGATTACATTTAAAATCAGTAGTATAATCTTCATTTCACGTGTGGTACGGCTTCCCTAATTCCTTTTGTTTTTCTTCTCTGGCGATATCAGCCTCAAGTTTTTGTTAAAGTTCAGCATACTCTTAAACTCACATTCCTTTTTTCCTTTCTCTAGTATTTACACCACTCCAATTTCACTCTCAGTAGACATTTTAATTTAGTCCCAGCAGCATTGCCATCTGGATGTCACAATGCATGAATTGACCTCTTATCTGGAGATCCAAGTGAAGGTCTCACCTGTCTGGAAACGAGGGCTTGCGCCAGGAACTGAGGCAGGTTAAAGCAAGGCTTCCCCAGGCCCGGTGCTGCCTGTCCGCCCTCCCGCCGGGATCCGATTCATGGTGGGGGCAGCTGTGCTTTGTTTTCCGGTAGAAAGCAGCTTCTGAATACAGTTTCTGTTTGGAACTTTTGAGTTTGCCCAAATAATGTCTGCAGCAAAAGTCAGTGTTAGGGTAAACCAGGAGAAAAGGGGAAACAAAGAAGAAGTTTTAGAATTACTGTGTTTTAATTTTTCCCTGTGACTTTTTCTTTTTCCCCTTCTTAGTGAATTATTACAGAATTTTATTAAAAGTGTAAGTTCTGGAAATTCAACATCATGGTGGTTAGACCGGCCTGGGATACTGTACTCTCAGGTTCCATAATATTTGGTAGAACATCTCTTTATTGTACGTTAAATGGTAGGGAAGTATGATAAAATGTGCCTGGAGAGTACTTATCTGTTTTATGTCCTGTAACATCCAGTACTTGATGCAAATGTAGCAGATCCTGACTCAGAAAAGAACAAAACTGGTCATAAGAGAAGGATGACAGATTTCTTGTTGCTGGCATAAATTCAGCAACATCACAGAATTGGAGACCCTGAGGAGCCTTCAGAGTCTCTAATCCAATCCTTTATAGATGCGGAAAGAATTAGCCTCTGGTCCTGGGCCATTCAGCAGGTTAGAGAGAGAGAGAGAAAGAGAGAGAGCTGTGGGGTGAACCGAGCGAGGACTGACCGAACATCCGCTCTGCTGGGCTTTTAATTTTCTGGTCATAGTTGAAGCATTTAATCTCTCTTTAGAAGAGCATACTCTTTGAGGTTTTGTCGGCCTAACACCTGCCGTTGAGCCCAAAGGCACCCAAAGGCTAGCTCACTGTGTTCATTATCCCTGGTTCCCCTGGTCGTTCCTTGACTCCCTGAGAGTGGGTTTGGATATGAGGGAAGTGAAAGCTGTGTTGGGACTGTGCTTAGAGAATTTTCTCGATAAAATGACTTCTTACCTGCTAAAGAAAAGGTTGAAAAGACAGTCAGAGGACTGTGAGTTCACAAAACCATTGACTCTGGATGGAGAAAGGCCCCAGGTGGCAGATGGTCACAGACTTTCGCAGCCACATTGCTGCTGCCTTTGCTGTCCGGTCCTGGTCAAGCACTTAACCTCTCCGGCTTCAGTTTATTCTTTAGGAAACTCAAGGGGGTAAAGAGAATGATTTCTAAGGCACCATCTAGCTCTTGAATAATTATTCTTCGAAATGAGTATCTTTACTGAAGTGTATCCACATGATCAAACAAACAAACATAGGTTTCCAGCAGTCCATTTTATTACTGTTTTGATTGGTTTTCATGGGAATTTGGAAAATGCCTACAGACTTGACTGGGATCAGGCTGCTAGCTGTTATTTATAGAACACCCACCAGGTGCTTGGGGGCTATAAAAGAAATAGTGTCCAGCCTCAAGGACACTAGAAAGATTTCTTTATCTCCCACGCCAGGGATGGAGGGCAGGCTTCCCTTTCACTGGGCTGGAGCTCTGTGAGTGCAAGGCCTTTGTCTCCCTTGCACAGGGCAGGGCTCAGTACATACTGGCTGCGTGAATGAAACAATGAATCCACTTGTCAGTCCTGCTTATATTTACTGAAGATTTCCCACTGAGATTTATTGTTTTCTTCAACCGGTAAATGTTGTGAACTTGAATAAATTTCCCAGAAAGTATTCCTCACCTTCTGTAGAAGAATGAGACCAAGGTGCTCTGAGGCTAAATGAAAAACGCATAAATACTACATTCCTTTCTTGGAAATTCACTTTGATAGTAGCATATTGAAAGCGCTGAGATATCGGCCTTAAAATGACTTTGTTTAACCCAGCATTTCCCAAACTTATTTGAACTCAGAATCCTATTCATTCTACTTCCTCGCAGAATAGTTGCTAATATCCTATGGAACTTGGACCCGTGAAAGGGAAAAGGTTGGTATAGAGTGGTAATATGAAATAAATCAAAGCAGCATTAGTACTTAAAAATAATTAATTCCAGCCTGACCAGGCGGTGGTGCAGTGGATAGAGCGTCAGACCGGGATGTGAAGGACCCAGGTTCGAGACCCTGAGGTCGCCAGCTTGAGCATGGACTCATCTGGTTTGAGCAAGGCTCACCAGCTTGAGCCCAAGGTCGCTGGCTCGAACAAGGGGTCACTCAGTCTGCTGTAGCCCCCCCCCCCCGGGTCAAGGCACACATGAGAAATCTATCAATGAACAACTAAGGAGTCGCAACGAATAATTGGTGTTTCTCCTCTCTTTCCCTTCCTGTCTGTCTGTCCCTATCTGTCACTCTCTCTGACTCTGTCTCTGCCACCAAAAAATAAATATATATATATATATTCCACACTGACGGAACATGTATGTTAAGCACTGCTTCTGTGTGAAGTTGTGGTGGTGTGGTAGACGGTAGGTTTTTGTTTTTTTCCCTTTAAAAATTACTCTCTGTGCTTCATTGGAGATTTAAGGTTAGGTGGTACAGAGATGAAAAGAAGTCACAAGTGATCTAATAGTTATTTTACCAATATGGAAGCTGAATGGTAGAGTTTTAATTTGTGTCAAGGGCTGCCTTCCAGGTATTGCACAGAAATCGTAAGGAAAGGAGTCTGTGTGTACTCCTTCAGGAGCTGCCTGTCCGTGGAGGAAACAGACTTGGAGAGAGATGATAGCAGTAATGAATTCACATGTGTGGCGAACAGAAATAGGACAGAGGAAGCAATGGTAGTTTCCCCCCAATTTAGAACAGGGTTGCTGTTTGTACAATGAGCCCAGACCATATTAACGGGATCCCCTCTAGATCCTCCAGGCAAAGTTCTACTCATACAGAGGCTCAGATGGCTAGCCTTCTGTATGCTTTCCCTGCTCTAGAATTAATCGTGGCATCCGTAGTCAGAGCACTGCTTACACTTCTGTCATTGGCCTTATGTCCCTGTATCTGCAGGGCCTGCAGGCATAGCATGCACCAGTACCCACACTGCACACTGGCTGCTGTGTTTTGACAAGGCATTGGGGCTGTGAAAATTAACTCAGAGTAAACTCAGTAAATAAAAATAGATTTCATACAAAACATAGGTTAAAAAGGTGGTGGTGTTATTAAGAGCTCCTTTTTTTCTTAGCTTCTCCCACCCCTTGAATGCCTAAATATGACTTAAGTTTAGAAAGTTTAATTACCTTTTTGTATGAGCTCAGCAATTCCATATCATGAAGTGTTTTTTCTTTCTCATAAACCTTTTGTAATCATTAGTTTTTACAGGATGATTCTCTTACATCCTGTATTTATTCTGGAATATGCTAAGAATACGTTCTCTTTGGTCTGTACCCCACTAGTGGTTGTGTTTGACACCCCAGGTCAAGGTATTGATTGAAGACTTTTTCCTTTACAGTATTTGTAGCCATATGCAATTTTGGGGGGAGGGAGAGGCAGAGTGATTCTTAGTATGGTGCAATAGAAATGACTAAACTGGAAGGTAGGCTGACTTGATTTTGTAGTTCATTTTCTTTGTGAACTTGGGTAAATTACTTAATCTTACAATAACTGAGGAGGTTGGTTGGACCAGGATTAGCACAATCTTTTCTAATGCTGACATTCCATGATTCTCTGGGCAGGATTCACTTCCATGGTTAAAGCTTAGAAGTGGACACATATGTAGGCTAAATGGCTTTGTTCATTCGGTCCCTCTCCCCCCCCACCCCCCCTCGCCAACCCAGTTTGGAGCCATAAGACTGCTTGTCACAGAGTAAAACCAAATTACCCCGGCCTCTTGAAACGCTGCAATGCTTAGCCTATGTTTTATTTTGAAGGGAAGACAAAAAAAAAAAAAAAAAAAAAAAAAAAAAAGACAGCTAAGAAAGCTTGTTCATATCCATGAATCAGGACAAATTCATCCCATTTTCCCACATAGATAGTATATGAATAACTGTATTCAGTGAGGAGCTCCAAAGTCTTTAACTACAAAAGAAATACTCAAATATTTGCCACCCTAAATCTAGGAAGACTTATGCTTGGCATATTTTGAGTGATTTCACCTAGAACTGAGACAAGAAATTGCATTGGATGGAAAGGCCTTGTGTGTAGGAAGATGGTTCTCAGCCTCATGACGATTATACGGTGAATCCTTGGACACGTCACTGACTCTTCCCGAATGTCAGCGTCCTCAGTGGTTAGATTCAGTAGCATCTGATTTAGAATAGCTCTGTGATTAGACAATTCTATGCGTTTATTTTAGGCTCCTTCCTGTTCTTTTCTTTGAAAGATTAATGGTATCCCCACCTCCTCTTCCCTACAATCCTGGACAATTGTTGATTTGTGAGGGAAAGGAGAATTTTAAAGCTTTAAACGGTACATTCAAGAAAATTACCTTGTGTTGTCTATTGCTGTATTACCACACATTAAAAGTTTTTTGTGGCTTAAAATAACATTGAGTGTGTCACAGTTTCTGTGGGCCAGGACTCTGGGCACAGCTTCGCCGGGTTCTTTTCAAGGCTGCAGTCAAGATGTTGCCCGTCTGGAGAAGGGTCTGCTGCCCAGACCGCTCCGGTTGTTGGTGGAGTTCATCTCCTTGAAGCTGTAGAATGGAGGAGGACCTCCTTCTCTTGCTGACAAGGGCCTCTCTCTGCTCCTAGAGGCAGCCCACAGTTTCTTGTCACTTGAGATTCCCTCACCTAGCTGCTTATTTCCTCCTGTCCAACAAGGCAGAGAACGAGGCAGGTACCCACAGTCTTTTGTACTGCAATCACGTAATCATGAACGTCTGTCATCCTCGCTGTGTCCTATATATAGGTTAGAAGCACTCAAGGAGAGAGGATCCCACAAGGGAATGGTGTGGACACCTGGAGGTGAGGAGCTGACGGCCACTGTGATCGCCCGTCAGCCACACATATGAAAGACAGAAACCATATGTAAATTTGTTTGTTTCTTCTTTTGGATCAGTGCTTAAACATCTTTGTAGCAGAGCCTCAGTATTCATTGACTGACTGACCAGATGCTATGTTCAGTTAAAGCTACGGGGTCTTTCTACCATGCTCCCATTAGATGTTGGTGAAAGGAAGATTTGAGGCCCTTTCATTCTTCTGCCTCCCCACCGTGCACTACACCTGCAGGTGATTAGGTGCTCATTGAGTGCATGCGGAAGGAGTGTAACTAAAGTTCCAGTAGCAGCATTGAGTTAGTTGACTGAATTATGTATCCCCATTCATATATTGAAGCCCTGACTGCCAATATGATGGTGTTTGGAGATGTGGCCTTTGGGAGGGAGGTTATCTTAGATTGAGATGAGACCGAAGGCCTGAGCCCTCATGGTGGGATTGCGCTCTTCTGAGAAGACGTACCAGAGTGAGCTCTCTCCCTCTTATCTCTCCTCCCTTCTATCTCTTTCTCTCCCTCTTATCTCTCCTCCCTTCTATCTCTTTCTCTCCCTCTCTCCCTCTGTCTTTGTCCTTGCCATCTGAACATAACAGAGAGGAGGTGTCTATCTACAAGCCAGAAGGAGAACTTCCATCAGAAAGTGACCATGTTGGCACCTTGATTATAGACTGGTAGCCTTCAGAACTGAGAATGTAAATGTCTGTTGTTCAAGATACCCAGTTGATGGTATTTCATAATGGCACCCTGAGCTGACTAAGACAGCCTCCCCCATCCTCCTCTTCTCTGTGTAGCAAGAACGAGGGATAATAACTGAGTGCAAAGGTTGCAGGATGGCGGGATGCCCTTGCAACCCGTGAACCAGGGAGTAGGGTATTTAATTGCAACCATTCTCATTCTTTGTTGAGCTTTAGTCATAACTGTTTGTTGAGAACTCCTAGGTACTCCCCCCCTCAGGGAAAAATGAGGATCCAAAACATAATGCCATTGATTTTTAAATGTTGGACTGTCGAACTGGACCACTTAATGAAAACAAAATGTTTCTCATGAAAAGCCTCAATAGTAGGAACTTGTATAGTGAATTCTTAATTTCTTATTCCTGTTACCTTTTTCTTTAAAAAAAACCCTGAAATTCAGTTTGTTCATTTATTCGTTCATAGGTCAGGATGTGCAGGGCTCAGTACCCTTCCCCCCAGTTTTCAACTTCTCTGACTTTGGTAAACCTGCTTTGTCTCTCTTGGTTTCTTCTTGGTAAATTGGGGTAGTCACATCTATCTAAAAAGAATGAAAATTACAGAAAGCTCCAAGCATATAATAGGTGCTCACTGAAGGACAGTTTAACTAATTGTAGAGACATGATTAAATGTTACATTTATTTATTCAGTTTTATTTATCATACCAGCAATGGTATGATATGTTAGAAGTGAGTAAGATGTTGGGGGTAGGGAAGGAACCCAGAAATTCTCACCATCTTCCTTCTGCTTGAAAACAAATCATAAATTTTTTCTTTCCTTTTTTTTGTGTGAAAGAGACAGAGACAGAGGGACAGATAGGGATAGACAGATGAGAAAGGAGAGAGATGAGAAGCATCAGTTCTTTGTTGTGGCAACCTAGTTGTTCATTGATTGCTTTCTCACATGTGCCTTGACTGGTGGAGGAGGGGGGTACAAGTTGAGCTAGTGATTCCTTGCTGAAGCCAGTGACCTTGGGGTCATGTCTATGATCCCACGCTCAAGCCAGCAACCCCACACTCAAGCTGGTGAGCACATGCTCAAGCCGGATGAGTCCCCGCACTCTAGCAGGCAACCTCAGGGTTTTAAACCTGGGGCCTCTGCGTCCCAGTCCACTAAGGCACCACCTGGTCAGGCAAATTATGAATTCTTGAGCAGAGGTTTAAAAAAACATTTCTAAATTATATAAAGTTTGTTTTTATTTTGTTTAAAGATTTTATTTATTGATTTTGCAAAGAAAGGAGGGGGGTTTAGGGGACAAGAAGTAGTTGCTTCAGTCAGCTGTTCATTGGTTGCTTGTTGTATGTGTCTTGACCTGACAAGCCCAGGTTTTGAACCGGCGACCTCAGTGTTCCAGGTCAGCGCTCTATCCACTGTGCCACCACAGGCCAGGCGAGAATTTGTTTTTCAGTAATTGCAGTCAAAATTATCAAGCAGTGAGCATCATTTTTTTTTTTTTTGACCTGGTACTTCATGCAACTTAAGTACTCACAAGTGATTTAGAGGGAGGATCTTAGAATTTAAGAAGTCCATCCCTTTCATTTTATGTATTTGGAGGCTGAGGGCTTTGTGCACTGACATATAATCATGTGGAAGAGAGGAAACAGGAGTCATAAATCTTATCTTTTATACAAACTCAAGATTTTCAGAAATTTCATTGAAAGAAGCACCAAACAAATTTATACCTGTGAAACCCACTGGATAACTACCCCCCACCCCTGCCCCCCGCAAGTGTCATCTCTGCATTGAGGGGGTTGTAGCTAGCTGCATTAGCAGTCAGCTGTCAGACTCCCTCAGAATTCAAGGCTCAGCTTCCTAGTTAAAGGTGGATTGTGTGGGTTTCTCCTGGGGGAAGGGGGAAGGGGCTAGAGAAAGAGCAGTGGAAAAGAGACTTCCAGCCAGAGGCTGTTGCTGTTCCCTTAGGGGCTTTAGGGCCTGTGAAAACACATTTAGTTCCCTGAATGGCAGCACATAAATAGCAATGACCCTTAATTGAAAGGGAGGAGACCAAAAGGACTAGAGGTCAGGACTTGATAGTGATGACTAGTGGCCTGGTGGTGTCTGCAGAAATGGTCTGGATTTTTTTCCCCTTCCACTCTTCCCTTCCCCCCTTCCTGGGCTTGGAAATCCTGGAAGGAAGAAAAGAGGGACTGTTAACTAAGATTTGATGTGGCTGGTTCTTGGGTGGACTGGAATTTCAGAGGAGTGGGAGGCCCCCAAGCCTTTTTAAAACCAGCATATTACAACCTGACTGCTACCTGTAGTTTGCCAATTACCCAATTATGACACAAATTTGCACATTTAAAAAAAAAGTCGGCTGCTCCTATCCTTTCTTATACAAGGATTTTAGTCACTGTACATCTTGTGTCTTTAAATAATGTATTAGGAACATTTTCAAGTCTGTAAGTGCTTTTTTAATGAGAGTGTGAAGATTTTAATGGGACTAGATTGCTTTTCATGACATTTCGGAGTGACTTAATTGTAACAATGTTGAGAGTCTGTATTTTAAAGTTTGCTAAGTATGTCTGCTGTGGATTATAGTCAGACACTTAAAAGGATGGATGGATGGATAGTGGAACCAGATAGCTTTTTCCTCACTAACTTTCCTCCAGTATTAGCTCTTTGCAAATATGGTTAAACCAAACCAGGCACAGGTGAGCGTTCTCCCGAACCATTTACTTAAACAGTAGGAACAGAGGCTAATAACTGAGTCTAGTGGGGAAAGTTTCAGAGACAGTTTCTTTAAAACGACTTGGGCAGCAGTGTGTGTCTGAGGGCACTTCCTGTCTCCTTTTACAGAGCCAGGAGGCCAGGCCATCTTCCGTTGTTTATAACATACTCCCATTTAGCCCTCCAACTCTCTTCTCTGTTCACTCACCTCTGTTCAAACATACCTGTCTTGTGTCTCATTATTTCAGACATTTTATGTGTTCCTAAAATATTGTCACTATCAGGTAACAGTTTACATCTCATTGTGAAACTCATGGTGGTGTTTTTTTTTTTTTAATCTTCAAAACAATGGGGTTATTTAGAGGTCTTTTTCTGCACAAATGTTCTTAGGACTCTAGTAGAACCTGTAGCAGACTTCTCAAAATTGTATCAGATGATTAGGCACTTCAACAGCATTCTTAATGTAGGGATTTGTATTAGTTTCCTGGGACTGGGGTTGCTGTAACAAAATACCACACAATGGGTGGCTTAAAGCAACAGAAATACCTTCTCTCACAGTGCTGGAGGCTGGATGCAAATCTGAAAATCAGCTTGTAGACAGTACCATGCTCTCCAAAACCTCTGTAGGGGAGCCCTTCTTTGCTTCTTCCTAGCTGCTGGTGGTTTGTTGGCAGTCTTTGGTAGTCCTTGGTTTGCAGCTGTTTAACTCTAGTCTTTGCCTTTGTCATCACATGGTATTCTTCTAGTGTGTTCACACAGCCAGTTGTCTAATGGCGCCAGGCATAGGGGGTTAGGGGCCTACCCTATTCCAGTAGGACCTCATCTTAAAGAGTTATATCTATGGCAAATCCTGTTTCCAGATAAGGTCACATTCTGAGGTCCTTACGATTAGGATTTCAGTGTATCTTTTTAAAAAAATTAAACTTATAGTTAATAACATATAAGATTCAGGCACAGATTTCTAGAATACGTTCTCTGTATGAGCATTGTGTGCTCATCTCCCAAGGTCTGGTCTCCCTCCATCACCGTATACCCCCTTGACTCCATCTTGCCCCCACCCTGTTGCTCTCTGGTAACCACCAACCTGTTGTCTGTGTCTATGAGTTTATTTTCTGCTTTCTGTTTTGCATTCCATACATGACTGAGCTCATATGGTTCTTGTCCTTTTTTGTCTGACTTATTTCACTTAGCATGATACTCTTGAGATCCATCCATGTTGCCACAAATGGTAATATTTCATCCTTTTTTATGGTTGAGTAATATTCCATTATATGTATGTACTATATTGTCCTTAGCCAATTATTGGTTGAAGGACACTTAAGTTGTTTCATGTCTTAGCTACTGTGAATAGACTGCAACGAATATAGATGTACATATATCTTCATGAATAAGTGTTTTCAAATTTTTCAGGTACCGTGTTTCCCCATGTATAAGACACATCCTTTTTTTGAAAAATTTGGGATCTAAAACCTGGATGTGACTTATACAGTGGTTGTGGCAGTTCAGATACCATAGATGGAACTGCGGATGAGACAATATATGAAGACAGTGATTTGTTATCAGACACGGATGAGGACAAGCTAATGGATGGGAGTTTTGACAGTGATGAGGAGTTGTATGAATTTTATGATGAATGAAAGTTGAGTTCAATAACTTTATGTAATACATTTTCCCCCCAAAATTTCAGGCCCCAAAATTAAGGTGCATCTTATACATGGGAGTGTCTTATACATGTGGAAATATGGTAGATACCCAGAAGTGGGATTACTGGGTCATATGGTAGTTCTGTTCTTAATTTTTTTAAGGAACTCCATACTGTTTTCCACAGAGGCTTTACCAATTTAAATTTCTACTAACAGTGTATGGGAGTTCTCTTTTTGCCACATCTTGTCCAACATTTGTTATTTCTTGTCTTATTGATCGTAGCCATTTTATCAGGTCTGAGGTAGTATCTCATTGTGGTTTTTGATTTGAATTTCCCTTATAGCTGGTGAATTTGAGCATCTTTTTTTCTTTTTAAAATTGATTTTAGAGAGAGAAGAAGGGATAGAGAAACATTGATTTGTTGTCCCATTTATTTATGCATTCAATGGCTGACTCTTGTATGTGCACTGATCAGGAATTGAACCCGTGACCTTGGCATATCATGATGATGCTCTAACTGAACTGCCTAGCCAGGGCCAGAGCATCTTTTTCAATATCTGTTGGTCATTTGTATATCTTCTTGGTGAAAGTATCTGCTCAGATCCTATGCCCAGTTTATAATTGGTTTTTGTTGTTGAGTTGTCTGAGTTCTTCATATATATTGGATATTAGTCCCCTATCAGAGATACTGTTTGCAAGTGTTCTTCTCCCATTTGTTTGGTTGCCTTTTTGTTTTGGTGACGGTTTCCTTGGCTGTGTAGAAGCTTTTTAGTTTGAATGTAGTTTTATTCATTAATTTTCCACATATCTTTTTGGTGGGGACACAATTCAACCCCTAACAGGATCTACTTTATAAAGTACTCAGGGAGGTTCTGATGTAGCCCACAGAGGTTCCAGAGTCTGGTTCCGGTTCTACAGGCACAGAATTCAGGGGGAGCAGTCAAGAAATTGTATACATGACAGAAGTGATTGAAAGAAGAAGAATAAACCCCAAAACATGTACTCACTACCCAGCTGAAGAAATAAAACATTACCAATACATTTGAAGGCTTTGGAAAGCTGAGATGTTTGTTTAGAGCGCAGCTTCTCTTAGGGGTGAGGTCAAGGAGATTCAGGACAGTAATGAGCCTTAGAATTTGACACACACACACACACACATACTCACACTAACACTTTACCCTGAGGTATATTTTTAAGATGATCTAGAAAACTTAGATTTGTGGTAGAATGGGATTTTTAAACTTTTTAATGACAGAATGAAAAGATGCAAGGACAGGTTTAATGCCATTTTCTCGCAGTGTGGTGGTAGAAGAGTCCTCACTCCTCTTTTCTGGGCGATGGTTTCCTGAAAACTATCCCCGGTAATTTTCCGAATCAGCTCAGACCTGTGGCTTACAGAGATTTTTAGTATCACTGTCTTGGATTTTCATGAGCTAGGTGTGTATGTAAGGGAACTATTACTGATTATGCTCCTTACATTCTTATCTCCCTCCTGGGGGTTTTGTGAGGATTAATATCTGCTAGGTGACTTTAAGTTTGCAAAATGCCTTGAGTTCCTTGGGGGAAGTGTTACATAAATGTAAATAAATTATGCAGCACCTGAATTTGGTTGTTCATCATTTTTTATAGTGGGTTTTAATTAAGAACTTAGCGCTGTGTATGTTGGATGGCTGGGGAAAGGCCTTAATCACTCAAAGGTGGTTAAACAAGGAGGCAGGAGTGGCATTTAGGCTAGAACCCACGAAGGAATGATGAACAGGACTTCTTCTGGAAATTGATCATTTTCTTTCTGTTTTGTTTTGTATTTTTCATATAAGGAAGCATTTATTTGAGGTTTAACATGAAGTCATACAAATAAAATTTGTGTAATCACAAATTTACATTGAATCATAACATGACAAAGTAAAAACAAAGAACTAATTGGTGGTATATACTTGGATGGTGAAAAGTTTTTTACAAAATAGCCATCTTAGATCAACAGAAGACCAGTCTTCAGTGTTTTCCTGCAAGGTGGGTTCCTCTAGCAACTCCTCCTGTTCTCCAGTGTATTCCTGTAGTAAGGTGGATAACTGTTTTAGTGACTGCCACCCCCTCGAGTCACCTACCTGTAAGTGCTCTGCCGGCCACGGTAGTCTGCATATCCCTAATTCCCACACTTATACCCTGTGTAATCACAGCTGTTGTAGCCACTGTAGTTTTGATCACCACCATAGGCACTATTGTAATTTCCTTATCCTTGATGATTCTAGTTATTAAACTCTTGGTTCCAGTTTTGGCTCTGACCTCGGCCACGACTGCCTGGTACTGCCTCTGCTACCAGCTGCCACGCCTCTTCCTCCTTTCTGTTCTTGCTGTTGCTGCCTGTATACTTCTTTGGGTTGGGCAGCTTTGATTTCACACTTCCCAGAACCAATTTGATGATACCTGCATTCTAAATTTTTTTTTTATTGGCTCCTTATCTGTATATGTGATAAAACAAAAACCTCTTCTTTCATTTGTTTTTCCATCCATGAGAAATTCAATATTTCCAATCTCTTCAAAGTCTCCAAACTATTTTTAAATTCGTTCCTCAGAAGTAACTGGGCCCAGTCCACTCATAAAAGCCTTTTTTCTGGGGTGTTTCTTCCTTTTTAAAACATTGGCCCTTTTGGGGTCTGTCAATTTGCTGTCCAGTTTGTGTTCCTTCAGTTCCAAAACCTTATCAACACTAGCAGCATCTTTGAAAAGCACAAGTCCAAATCCTCTTGGTCTTCCTATGACTGGATCTGTTTTCATTGTACAGGCTATTACTTCCACAAATTGAGACAAATAGTCTGATCTTTCTTGCCTCCAGTAAGCATTTTACCGCAGTCCTGCTTTTTGCTTGCATTGATCTTTGATCCCTCTGTGAATTCGTCTGTGTTGCTGTACTCATTCATGCCCTCTGTGGTGGCAGAGGTGTCAACTGGGGCAGCTGGGTGCCATCGGGGTCGTGGCAGTGGGGGCTGCAAAGCTTTGTATGGAGCTGGATTCAAATGGTAGTGGAAGAGCGAAATTGGTCGTTTTCCATGGCACTGAGCTGAGCTCTGGGTTAATGTGTCCTCCTATGTGTTTACATGGTGTGGTTAGATAATTAGCCTTATTATTATTATTTTTAAATATATTTCCACTTTGTCTCAGACTTTCAGATACCTTGGACCTCTCTGGTTTTCTTCTGCATCCCAGTCCGATACTCTTATCCACTGTGCCACCGCCTGGTCAGGCTTCTCTGGTTTTCTTGAGTAAGCTTGAAACTTTTTTTTTTTTCCTAAGGAGTTTGTCTTACTCTCTAGGTATTTGGGGAGC
The DNA here is from genome assembly GCF_036850995.1 of Saccopteryx leptura. NCBI lineage: Eukaryota > Metazoa > Chordata > Mammalia > Chiroptera > Emballonuridae > Saccopteryx > Saccopteryx leptura. The sequence continues at coordinate 195,120,995 of NC_089506.1, forward strand.
AAGGAGGCTTATAACCACATTGACTTCTGGTATGCTATGCTTCTGTAGCTCAAGGAGCTAGGGTCCAGATTACATCCTTCTGCGTGTTACACAGAGCTTTGTGCCTCACTGGGAGACGCTATCCTAGGACCATTGAAGAGTGGAGACAGGAAACTAAACCCCTTGATCTAGTTGTGCCTTGTTGGTTTGCTGTGCTGTCAGTCTCTCATCACTATGCTGATTTTGGCCCTGTTGCTCTGTGAACAGTCGCTTCATCCCCTTTCGTGGTAGACTCCAAACTTGTAACCCTTCTCCTTCATTCCCCGTCTCTCTCAGCACTATTTGTTGCTAAGCAGTAGACATTTGTGAATTACAGAGTTCTTGATGCTATGGAGCTGTCTAGTGGAAGACAGTATTAAAGAAAATAAAAGTCAGAACTAATAGCCAAATAGTTATAATTAGATGAGGGGTGAACAGGATTAGATGAGGGGTGAACAGGATAATCTTAGTTCCTTTCAGAGTATACAGTAAGGGAAACCTAACCCTGTCCTGGCTGTTTTGAAGAGTAACACTTTGGCAAAATCCTGGGAGGATCACTGGGAATTAGCAAGGAAGGTGAAAGAACAGGGAACATTGTCTTCTAAGACATATACCATGGCCTGACCAGGTGGTGGCGCAGTGGATAGAGTGTCGGACTGGGATGCCGAGGACCCGGGTTCGAGACCTTGAGATTGCCAGCTTGAGCGCTGGCTCATCTGGTTTGAGCAAAGCTCACCAGCTTGGATTCAGGGTCGCTGGCTTGAGCAAGATGTTCACTCGGTCTGCTGAAGGCCCACGGTTAAGGCACATATGAGAAAGCAGTCAATGAACAACTAAGAATTGATGCTTCTCATCTCTCCCTTCCTGTCTGTCTGTTTCTGTCTATCCCTCTCTCTGACTCAATCTCTGTCTCTGTAAAAATAAAAAAAAGAAAAAGAAGTATACCATGAAACTATTTTTCCTGTTCCTTTCTGTGCCCTTTTCCTTGACCACACAGTCTCACATGGGGGCACAGTTTTCAGCCATCCACGGCGGGCCAGTTGACTGCCCTTGGGTGGTTGGAGGTCGGGGTCTATAGGAAAGGGGTAGGAGTTGAAGTTGAATTCAAGTAAGACCAGTGTTTTTCAATCGCCAGTATGCGAACCGCTGTCAGTCTCCACCGGGAATTTTGAAATGATCTTTGGGTCTGTAATCTTCATGCACCATCAGGGTGGTTAAATCTTTTGCTGACCAGCACAAAATTTCTGGTGGACCAGCAGTCGAAAACCACTGAATTAGACAACAGAAGACACAGATTTGTTTCACTGGGGTGATTAACTCATTAAATTGGACTCTTGACATACCATTTCTCTAAATTGTGCTGTGGTAACCTTTTTAAAGTCTAAGGCTATCTATAGACCCTTGAGTGTCTGCAGTGGGTTAGGGGCTTTGGGAAAGTTATACTCGCTGAAGGAAGCCCTTCTCTTCACTCTCTTTATCTGTAAGAGATAACGAAGTGTTAATATAGCTTATGTTTTTGGACATAATTGCTCAAACTTAAGACATTCAAATCACTAGGAGCCTGTTAAAAATGCACTTTTCACAGCTTCTTTTTATCCCAGCCCTGCTGACTTGGAAGCTCATGGCATGGCTAGGACCCCTGGCCGTTGTCCAGTCCTCTGTGGAGAGCCCTGCTGGCGTGGATTGCCAGTGGGTCATTCAGAGCTTAAAGAGGAGGACCTGCGCCGTTTTAGCTTGATCAGGACCCTGCCTGATTTCTCACCATCTTTTACCACTAGTACCAACGACCTAATTTGCAGGGCCCAAGGCAAGTTGAATATACAGAACCCCTTATTAGAAAACTGAGAAGGTCAAGAGGGTGACAGAAGAGCATTGAACCACGCGTGGGTGTTTCTGGGCGCTGGGCCCTGGAAGACTGACCGCACAAGTAGCCAGTCCAGGACGCTCCGCTCCCCACTTCTGCTCGCCTTGTCCCGTGTGCACCACACTGTTCTCTGCCTTTGTTTCCTGCATCGCACTGTGTGGAATGCTGGGTGTCATCGCTTCTGTCTCACCTGGCCTTCCCTCAGTTTCTTCACATACTGTCTTAGATTCCTGTGCCCCAAGACTGTGTCCTTTGAGGGCCCATTCTCTCTCCTCCTTATAACCCCTGCCATTAGCTGGGGCTCTGCTGCTGTCTCCTCATGAGTTTGCTGAGTAAAGTATTTTAACCTGAATGCTTTTCTCAGAACCTAAGTAGGTTACGAACACTCTGGGGACACACATTTGGTTCGGGGTGTGGTGTGGGAGGCAGTGTGACCCCGGCAGTGTCATGCAACGGGCCAGGGCTGCCTGGGCATGACTGGTATGAATCTGCATGAGGAACAGGTCCTGAGACACACGTAGGGTGTTTCTGGCAAGTTGTGTATCCTCTGTGGTTAACGCCTCTGGTAGCTACCCTTCGTCTGATAACCAGTGTTTCCTTTCTGGATCTCTCAGTGACCTCCTGAGATCCTGGGAACAACAGCTTTTTCTTAAGCCACTTCAGTTCAAAAGTGCTATTAGCAGAACCTGAGGAAATACTTCTTTTTTTTTTTTTTTTTTGTATTTTTCTAAAGTGAGAAGCAGGGAGGCAGTCAGACAGGCTCCCACATGCACCAACCAGGATCCACTCGGCATGCCCATCAGGGGGCAATGCGCTGCCCATCTGGGGCATTGCTCCATTGCAACTGGAGCCATTCTAGCGCCTGAGGTGGAGGCCATGGAGCCATCCTCAGTGCCTGGGTCAACTTTGCTCCAATGGAGCCTTGGCTGCGGGAGGAAAAGAGAGAGATAGAGAGAAAGGAGAGGGGGAAGGGTGGAGAAGCAGATGGGCACTTCTCCTGTGTGCTCTGATAGGGAATCAAACCCGGGACTTCCACACGCCAGGCTGATGCTCTAGCGCTGAGCCAACTGACCAGGGCCAAGGAAATATTTCTTGATAGTGGAAGGTGTCCCCTTTTGCTTAGTTGTTAATATTTGAAACCAGACATTCTGGATTGTTTGAGCTAGGGTGTTCTGGAGAATTCCTCAAAGCTGGAGGCATTTGGTAAATGCAGTCATGGTTCTGTAGGTGGAGAATCAGGCTCTACGCTTAGCAAGGACTCACTGGTCTTGTCCTGAGATAATCAGAAATAGCTATGAATTTGGACAAGAGGTCTGTGACACCACTTCATCTTACAGAGGGATGGACAGCTATTAAGTTCAGAGAAGTTAAACAGCATAGTCAAGCTTGATTCAGCTATTTAGTGCCTGAGTTGGCGCTGGAATCTGCAATGGCTACTCCTTCTGAGGCCTCAGTCAATATTTATTCTAAGATTGTTCTGTTCTTACTTTGAGGGTTATCATCTGGCCTTAAGCTGATGGAGTTAATGAAATATGTTACTTCCCCTTTGACATTAAGCTGAGGAGCTAAAGTGGTCAGGTTGTCTAAAACAGTGCCGTCCATTTGAAATATGTTGAGCCATACAAGCTGCATTGAAATAAGTTAAAAGAAACAGGTTAAATTAAATTTAATAATTTATTTAACCCCATATATCAAAAAATTTAATCATTTCACCATATCAATACAGAAATATCAGTGAGATAATAACTGTTTCTTTCCAGTATAGCTGGAATATATTCAATTTTTATTTCCCTTTCTAGGTAGCTCAACCCATACTAGTTAACGTACGAGCTTGGTGATGGGTGTGACGAGACACATTTGGGGTGTAGGCTAACTTACTGTTTCAGTGTGCCGGTGGAAGGGATTAGGCGGACTTGCAATATTCCAGTGTGGGTTTGCTGTGGACCTTCGTCTCTGTGCTGGGCGTCTGGCGAGAGTGCTCGCAGCCTCTCAGGGGACATAAATCACCTTACACAAAGACTTGGCTGCCAGTCGAGGAGAATCTCTTTGCTGTTGCCTCAGTCTTGGCTTTGACCCCCTGTCAACACAGAGTTGGGTGCTGAGTTAGTACCTTGCTCTTCTTACAGGGAATTAAGAAGGAAGGTGTGGCTTTTTAAGTAAAATCACTAATCAACATGTGAAATCATCTTGTGAAGAGTAATTAAAATCTAAGCAAAAAGTAGGCAGTATAATAATTTCTTAGCCTCTAGGTAGATTGCGGAAACTAGCAAATTAAAGCAGCAAAAGTCCCATATTGGCAGGCAGGTCTGCCACTGATTTCTAGATAAAGACTAATATATATTTGGTCTTAAGAGTGTGATTTGAATGGAAGTTCTTTTTTAATTTTTAAGATCACTGCTCAAAGTCCACTGACAGAATACAGGGAGACAGCCTTGATTAAATTAGGCCAGATTGGATTAAATCGAATGGTTAAAGCCTTTGGAGCCTCTATCTTGTAGGAGACACCATAATGACCTTCATTGCTTCCCTAAATCCTATTAGGTAAGGTAATCTTATTGAAGAACTCAGGTCTGCACAATGCAGCATTGCCCCTTATCTCTGTGGTGTTGTCTGGCCCTTAAGGTGAGCTCTGACAGGTAAGAACTTCCTTGAGATAGGTTGGTTATGTTGGTTTGGGGCAAGTTATTCTAAATTAGTTGAAAATACATACCTGCAGTTGGTAGAGGGAGCATACCACACAAAGAAATAATCTGTCTCCTGGCTGCCCTTTGGCTTGGTGGCTTGTAGGATCTCTGCCAGGGATTTTTATTATTTTAGCCCTGGTTCAGGGAAAGAGTCAGGAGAGATGTGTGTAAATAGTTGTAAAATCGGCTGCTCTGTTCTCGCGGCAGGTGTGGGGGCGGTTGGATGGGTGGAAGCTTTATTTTTAAGCTTTGTGAAATCCTCTCTTACAGCCCATATTCATTTTAGAGAGGGTATCATTAAGAATCGTATGCTGAGTCTATAATACAGTGAGACACTGTTAGATGTTGGGAGCAGTATAAAGAGTTTTGGAGCTTGGGAGCTGGAGCCATCTTTATCTGTGATTTCCTGGGCATGTTTCTAGTTTTATTATAAGTGTGAGTTTGCTTTTGCCTGTTTCTACAGTGACCATATTTTTGTGAAACAAAACATTCATTTTTTTTTTCTACATGATTTTTCTCATTTGTGAATTTATGGAAAGGTGAAGTTTTATTAAAAGCATATTAATTACGTCTACTTTTGTTGTAGATTTAATGTCTTTAGAAGAAAAGAAAAATAAGAAATTGGCACTGTCCAGTTCTGAATGTATGCTTACTGTATTCACAAGGAAGATGGGAGGAGTTGTGGAGCAAAATAGTAACTGTGATGTAGGTCATTGCTAAAGGCAGGCTACTTAGACATGGGCAACTTTGACCCCTCCGGGATCAATACATACTGGATCCTCAGCCAGGAGCTGAGCACCTACCACTCAGATTCTGTGACTAACTGGTTCACCAGCAAGAAGTGAGGCATCTGAGGGTGCATCTGATTAGTGGTGGTAAACATGAGAAGAGTCCTGCATCCAAGGGGCTGAGGTGGCCTCTGGCCTGGGGGCTTTCAGTGCTGTCGTGGAGTGGGGACTTCTTTCTTGATAGAGTTCTAGGGGACTTGTAGCTCTTAATTTATTCTCCCCCGTGGGCTCTGCCCATTCTTAGGCCAAGAAATGAGTTAAGCTTAGTTCTTTATTTAACCTTTCTGGTGGGGCAGCCCTGCATCTGTGTCCTTTCCCCAAAGGCTGAGGTGAATTTCAGGTGAGGGGGCCAGATGTGGAGTCTGAAGAAACGGTTGTGATAGATGAATGGTTTTGATTTGCTTTCAGGACGAAAAGTACAACTAACCCTTTGGATGAAGATAATATCTCTCTCCAGCCCTCCTCTGTATCAAGTGTGCAGTGTTCTCTTCCTGTATAGCACTTGTGTTTTCAAGAGCGAGGGTCATTGACAGAACACTTCTCACTCTTGAGTTTCAGAGCACAGCAGAGTGCACACGTCTGAAGCAAGAGATGTCATTTTCTCTAAGTGTACTAAGAAATTACTTGAATGCTCCGTATGTGCATGCACATGCTTACACAATAGTGGTTTTTTTTTTAATTTTCCCATGCTCCTTGGGGAGGAATAGCTCCCTTTTTACTTCTGCTAATTCTTGATTACTCACTTCCCCGGGTTACCTTTGTTGGGCAACAGCTGCTGGAAGAATGCGTGCTCACATGGTCCCCGTGAACTTGACTCCCGCGGCCCTCCGACCAGAGTCTCTCCTGGCCTGCCCGCTCTGGCCCAGCCCAGCTTTGTCCCCCTCTGTGAAGGCCACCTTCTTGCTTTCACTTACTGTTTCTCCTGAGGCAGTTCCAGATTGGAAGAGGCTGGGGAGGGAATTTCAAGAAGGAGAAAATTGGATCTGGTTAGGAGAAATTTATAAAACTTCTGTATTGTGTGCTAATAGTTCTCAGATGCTTTGGGATCACAATAGGAGACGCTGGTCTGGGAACTTTGAGAGCGGCTCTGACCATCTGTTAGACAGCCCTGCCTGCTTTTTCTTCCTGCCCCATCTCTGCTCGCCCCACTCAGTTTGCCTGGAGAGCCCCAGTCTTTATAAGCCCTCTGCTTCTCTTTTCAAGTCTTCTTGATTTGCTTCCCACCCCAGCTGCTCCCAGTCTTGCTTGGGCTAGCCTCCAGTCGTGCTGGGTCCCTTTGGGATGGAGGAGAGCTGTCCTCCTCCCTGTCGTTTGTTGGCGTGCCCAGGGGGAAGGAGGGCACCACAGACCCTTTCATGTTCTGCCCCAGAGTTTCACAGGAAGCAATAATTATGCCTAACGCTTACGGATTACTTAAAATGTGCCCAGCACTGTGACAAGCACTCGATGTGGATTTTGTCTTTTAATACTCCAGTGAGCCCAATAAAGTGTATGTGCTGTCACTGTCTTCATTTTACAGACAGGAAGCTGATGCCTAGAGAGGTTCAGGAACGTGTGCCTGTGTACGCCTCTGGAGTCAGGTGATGGGCTCGAGACTCCAGTTCCAGGGCTCATGTCCAGCTGGCTCCTCAGGGAAAGGCTGGGAGTGTACAGTCAGCAGAGCTGTGCTCATGGTAGCTTTTCTTGTCTGGGATGTCTCCTTTTTTACATTTACTTCAACTCTTATGGTCTTTATATTTTCAGTTAACTCACTAACTGGGGTGTTTTGATTTGTTCTTTGATGATGCTAACTGTGTGTTTTAAAAGAACCGGAAAGAAAAGTGTTAGAGGTGGGCTTTATAAACTGTGCAGTCAGATAAGAGGACTCCTGACAAGGAAATAAGGCCATAAGTGCTCATGCTTTGGAAAGGTGAATTGGTGGAGGTTGTGTTTACGCGGTTATTTGTGTTCCTGTCATAGTAATCCGTGAGTACCCGTGGCCACAGGCATTGCGAGTGTTGTCCTGTGGTCCCATCAAACAAGGCTCTTTGGAGCCGGCACCGGTGGGTGCCCCTGAATCACAGGAGGGAAGTTTGCTGGCCGTTTGGCACTTCACAGCCCAGTAATTAGAAAGTATAAAACAATAATACAGACACGAAGCAAATCCTCCAGTTACTGAAGAAAAAAAAATCTACAATCCTGCTCTGTGCTGAGTGCAGAATCACAACCGGCTGCTTTTACACAACAAAGCAAACGCTTCAGGGTCTTGGCAGCTGTTTTATACATAGAAAAAGCTCTAGGCTCTATTAATTTTGGGGCTGTCAATTTTTAAAAAAAACAAACTGAAAACAGCAATTGCCTGACTTTCTTGTTTTTCATTAATTTACTGCAGTGGCTCTCAAATTATTCTTTCTAGATCAGAAGTGTCAGCATCATCTGGGAACTTGCTGGAAATGCAGGCTTTTATGGGCCCCGCCCCAGACCTACTGAAACAGATACTCTGGGTATGGGGCTCAGCAGTTCAGGTTCTGACGTGTCCTCCCGGTGATTCTGATGCACACTAAAGTTTGAGAAACACTGGGGAGTGGGTAGAGGAATTTGGGGGGTGGGGGGTGGAGTCCTGTTTTGGCCCTTACCCAAAGGTGAGCATTGGGCTTTTCTTTTTTTCTTTTTTCTCTTTTTTTGTATTTTTCTGAAGCTGGAAACAGGGAGAGACAGTCAGACAGACTCCCGCATGCGCCCGACCGGGATCCACTCGGCACGCCCACCAGGGGCGATGCTCTGCCCACCAGGGGGCGATGCTCTGCCCCTCCGGGGCGTCGCTCTGCCGTGACCAGAGCCACTCTAGCGCCTGGGGCAGAGGCCAAGGAGCCATCCCCAGCGCCCGGGCCATCTTTGCTCCAATGGAGCCTTGGCTGCGGGAGGGGAAGAGAGAGACAGAGAGGAAGGAGGGGGGGGGGGTGGAAAAGCAAATGGGCGCTTCTCCTATGTGCCCTGGCCGGGAATCGAACCTGGGTCCCCTGCACGCCAGGCCGACGCTCTACCGCTGAGCCAACCGGCCAGGGCCAGCATTGGGCTTTTCTGACCAGAGATGGAGTGGTTTACCTGACGTGTGACATTGATAGTGTATATTGAAGGCCCCTGCTATGGGGGGGGGTGTGTGTTAGGAAAGGAGCTGTGCATTTGGCGGGGGGGGCTGGTGGGGAGAGGGGGCTTGGACTGTGGCTTACAGTAATAACTGGGTCCGTCAGCTTTGACAGACCGAGATAGTACTGCACAGAGGGGAGGAGACGTGGAGAGGAGAAAGACACAAGACCACCTTATTTCTCAAGTGGAGTCTTGGTGCTGCTGATGTCATGTGCTCATCAGTGTTAAGAACTGTCAGTTAAAACTAAGTTCACGCGGCAGTGGTGTGGCGGCAGGATAGATTTCTTCTTTTCTCCGTCTGTTCCCCCTGTTTCAACTTCTCTGCCTCCAGCTATCTTGGCCGATGGGATTGGTTGAATAATTTTCCTGGGATCTCCTGACATATGGCTCCTCAGCCTTTTCCCCACGTGTGGTGACCGTAGCAGTGACACAGGTTCACTTCAGAGCCACTCGAAGTCCTTGTGCAGCTGGCCGTGAGGTCTCTTGGAAAGGCCTGCTGGGACTCCACGTGCCACCGGAGTGGAAGGCATCCCTCGGTGGTGTCGCCGCTCAGGCTTGGGCTCCTGCAACAGGTCAGTGGACAGTCTGTCAGCCGAGGACAACACCTGATAGAAACAGAAATCCCGTCCTGCAGTCTCTGGGTTTTTATCCAGAGTTACTGATTTTGCTCATATTTTAAAATTTATTTTGCCCACGTTTTTTTTTTTTTCCCCCCTGCTTCTTAGATTGTTGAGTTTTCTTGTTCTGTATAAAACAAGGCACAGGACCTGTTGTAGCCTATTCTTTGAATCACCTAACCTAGCAGGGGAAAGCCTGAGAACAGAGGTGAATGAGATGTAGCCCCTGTCCTCCCTCACCTGGGGGAGGCTGAAACTTTTTTTTGGGGGGGGAAGACGCTAAGGAAAAAAACCGCCTAGATATCGGGTTCACTGCATTCCCTCTGTGGGCTCAAGTGGGAGAACTTGCTTGGACACCTGAACTTGAGTTTGGGTCAGAAACCCAGCATCGGGCTTGCTTTCTTTCTTTCTTTCTTTCTTTCTTTCTTTCTTTCTTTCTTTCTTTCTTTCTTTCTTTCTTTCTTTCTCTCTCTCTCTCTCTCTCTCTCTCTCTCTCTTCCTTTCCTTTCTTTTCCTTTTCCTTTTCCTTTTCCTTTTCCTTTTCCTTTTCCTTTTCCTTTTCCTTTTCCTTTTCCTTTTCCTTTTCCTTTTCCTTTTCCTTTTCCTTTCCTTTCCTTTCCTTTCCGAGAAAAGATTTTATTACCAAAAGTGCATCAGATAAAGGAACCATCAAAGCTTGTGAAGATACCAGAAAGTAGAAGTTGACTGTCACCTCGAAGAAGGTCTTTGCTATTCCATGAAATCTTGGATCCTTCAGACATCCAAGGAAGCAAGTTAGTTGCCAACACATCTGGAATTCTGGCAGCAACTGCAACTGTGTGGGCCATTCGTCACTGGGAGGGTTTATTTTGTGTTTTACTTTATTCTAAGGGATTTGTGGCCTCTTGGCTCTTAGCAGGTGGTAGTTGCTGGTTCTCCAGCCATGTGACGGTTAGGGCTCCTGGAGAAACCAGAGGCTCACGCCAGAGTGTTTGCCTTCCTGGAGTCAGGAAAGGCAGTCCTTCTGCCAGAGGAGTGGGCGGGGCCCAGCCGCAGATTTTCATGTGCGGTGTAGCCCTTCTGTATCTGGACAGGAAGGCTGGCACCCACTGCCCTCCCAGCCTGCCTGCGCTTCATCTTGCTTTAATTAAATACCCAGCTGATGATGTCAGCCTGGCTCCTGGCTCCCCCAGCTTCCCTCTTGGAACAAAACATCCGGGCAGACAGTTGTGACAATTAAAGTCTTAAGACCCAAGCTTTGTTTGTTCTGATGTAATTAGAATAAATCTGCCTAAACACCTCCAAATGCAGATAAAACCTAGTGCTGATGAGAGGTGACTGTCTAATAAACCTGATTTGATTAGGCAGAACCAGTGGGGTGCAGGCAGATATTCGAGACTCTGGCCAACCTGATTATTTCTTTGGTTTTTCATTTGGGGGGAAAAAACCTGTTTGATTCTTTCTTATCACAGGGTATTTGAAAACTATTACTTGTGACAACCGAAGGACTTAGGTGAAATAAACGGCGAGACCCGTGGACTTGCCCTTCAGAGTCTCAGTCTGCCACCACCTGGGACACGCTTGCTTCCTGGCAGATCAATGGGAATGGATTTTACCCGAGGTCCTGGCCTGGAATGCTAATTAAAAAGGACATTCTAAAACACACCCAGGCATATTCTGATAAAGTCTTAGCAAATGTGGGTGGTGAAGGTTTTCTTTTTCTTAAAGTCACAGTTTCTTTGTTTATAAAGGTATATGGAAAAACAAACTTGAACTGTCTTAGTGTTTATTTCCTTCATTGCTTTGTCTTCTGGCTCCTGGAGCACTGGGCACACCTCTCTCCTTGCAGTGGTCACATTGTATTGTACTTGTTGATTCACTTCTCTTGTTCTGTCTTACTTAGAAAGCAGGGGAATTGTGTAATTCTTCTTGCTGCCTGCCCAAATGCCTGTATCACACTGAGCCCAGGTACAGGGGTGGGTGAACTATGGCCCACAGGCCAGACCAGGCCACTCTCTGTTTTTGTATGGCCATGCACTAAGAATGACTCTTAAACATTTTGAAATGTTTGAAAAGAAATGAAAGGACGAATATTTCATGAGACGTGAAAAGTACGTGAAATTCAAATTTCAGTGTTCACAAATACAGTTTTAATAGAATACAGCCATATTCGTTCACTTACGTTATTGTCTCTGGCCGCTTTGTGATACAGCAGCAGAACTGAGTAGTTGCAACAGAAACCATATGGCCCCCAAAGCCTGAAACACGTACTGTCTAGTTACCGAAGAAGTTTGCTGACTCTTTACTATTATGTAGTAGACATATCAGAAATGCTTATTTGAATTATTTCAAATATAAATCTGAGTTTCCAGATAGTTACTCTGATCTTAAAAGTGTTCAGTGAATATAGAATGCTGAACCTATTTCTCTTATCATCCTTTTGGTTTAGGTGTTAGTGTTGCTGGATTGTTTCAGAGAGCTAGATAATTACACAGGAGTATTTCTCTCCTGAATAACTGGAAGAGTTACGCTCATCCTGATTAACTCTCCAAGTTCTGAACCTGTTGTATGGGATGCGGAGACACCAGGAGGCACACAGAGGTAAAACTGACTGGGTCACACAGTCTAAAGAAACAGGGGGACTCTGCACGTACTCACCTTTTTCTCTAGCTGCTGATGCTGTTCTTTGTGGTGAAAAAGAATTCATACAAACTTGGGGATATTTATGAGCAAATTACCGCCCAGGACTATATACTGCATTAGTTCTTACAGACATCGATATCTTTGTTTGTAGGCTCTTCAGTTCATTACCAGGGAAATGCTTTAAAAAAAAAAAAAATCTATGGTTTAAAAAGTAAATACTGCAGAGAGAGATAGCAATTACCAAATGTAAACAGTGTGGCCTTTGAGAACCACTGTGAAATTGGTTAGTGAATTAAATTATTATGCTTTTGATATTCATATGTCCCATGGACTGTTAAAGGAATGTGCTTCAAGGGGGACAGGTGAGGTTAAAGGCACAGTTTATTTTGGGGACACTAATAATGTTCGTAGGTAAACAGAACAAAACAGCAACTTGCAGATAAACAATGATCTGGAAATCTGGCTTTTAGTTTGAGAAAGTGTTTGTAAAGTGACCAGTGCTACAAATATAAGTCCATTCATATGCAGAGGAGTTGGAGGGCCTTGGCTTACTCAGAAATAACGTGAGGAACCAGTACCTTACAGGAAATTCCTAGTCTGCTTGGGTTTGAGAGCGAGAGGAATTCGGTAGAAAGGAGAGGGAAGGTTGAGAAATACAAGAAGAAATACGGTTCTGAGCTTTCCTAGGAATCTGAAGTAAGACAACACTGGTTAAATTTTCTCCACATTTACATTGTTTTATGTGGAATCCTAGAGGGAAGTATGATTTCTGCCCCCACCCTTTATCTTATTAAATATTTATCTATTTAAAAGGATCTGACTGAATTCTTCAGGAAGCATTGTTTTTCTCAGAAACACCACTGTCCTCACTGACCACCCACCCCAGGCAGGCACGTTTCGTGCACTCTGGCCAGCGTTACAACAGCTCTGCCCAGTAAGGGTGAACCCTGTCTGATGGACGGGAGAGCTGAAACTCAGGTTCATGGCTTGCCTGAGGTTTTATAGTTAGTAGCCCGTGGAGCCAAGTGTCAAACCCCATTCTGACTCCAGCCCTGTTCCTGCTGTCCCGAGTCCTCAGGACCCTCGGTGCTTGTTGTCCAGAGGGTTTGTCATTGAGAGGATATATTTAAAAGATGTGTAAATCCAGCCTGAAGCTGTCACTCACCATTTTGTGTGAATACATCTCTTCCCTCCCGGGGACTTTGTACGTCTTTGATTTGTGAGCTTCTCATGTCTCCTTAGATGTTAACCATTTTGGTTAATATAAAATTGATTGTGCTACTGAACGTCGAGTGACTAGGAGGGGGAAGAAAACTATAACAAAATTTTTACAAAACCAATACCCTCCTCCCAACTGAAAAGTAAGCTGGGTCCGTCCTCGGTGGTGTGTGCCCCGTCGTCCTGCCCAGGAGCTCCAGGGGACTCTGGAAGGAGGAGTGGAGGAAGGGCGTTCGAGGCTTGGAGCCTCCGCATCCTGTGGGTTCTGCTGGAGGACTTCTTGGCAGCTTCCAAAGGAGCCTGTGTTTTCCTACTAATTTTTCATCCTGGGCCACCTGCTTCCCCCTTCCTGCTATTTTCCTTTTGTATGTATGTGTTTGGTGCTCTAGGGGCTTTTTACAGTGGCTTTCGTCATGTATACCACTGAATTTTACACGCGTTTTTCTTTTAAAGTTCCTTTCCTCCCCTTCCCCTTCCCCTTCCCCTTCCCCTTCCCCTTCCCCTTCCCCTTCCCCTTCCCCTTCCCCTTCCCCTCCCCCTCCCCCTCCCCCTCCCCCTCCCCCTCCCCCTCCCCTTCCCCTTCCCCTCCCCCTCCCCCTCCCCTTCCCCTTCCCCTTCCCCTTCCCCTTCCCCTTCCCCTTCCCCTCCCCCTCCCCCTCCCCCTCCCCCTCCCCCTCCCCCTCCCCCTCCCCCTCCCCCCTTCCCCCTCCCCCTCCCCCTCCCCTCCCCTCCCCTCCCCTCCCCTCCCCTCCCCTCCCCTCCCCTCCCCTCCCCTCCCCTCCCCTCCCCTCCTTCCTTCCTTTCCTTCCTTTCCTTCCTTCCTTTTGTTCCTTCCTATATATTCTCTTCTGAACCTTTTTGGTGACAGCCTCCAGGGGAGAGAAGAGAGAACCAGGCAAATCCTAGGTAGAGTCAGGGAGCAAAGGGCAGAGGTATAAAGTAGAAGGGAACCAGCTATTATTGACTCCTCAGGATGCAGATTTTAGCTGTTGATAAATTTAGAATTTACTTTGGGGGATGGTTCTGTATTGTCCGTGAGAAGTTGATTTTGAAAAAAATGACGCTGACCTGGATGTGGCTGATGTACAGACAGACAGTGAGGGGCCGATGCGAAGGCACAGTGAGGACATTTTCACTCCCTACCTCAGGTGCAGCGGGAATATAAAAAGCCCATAACACTGGGGAGCGGGAAGCCTGCAGATCAAACCAGTTGAAAAGGGAACAACCCAGGAATGCCCAGTGTCCTAAATGGACGTGATTGGTGACACGCCGTTGTCCATGCTGTCCATAGCACGGTCCCTCTGCAGAGAATCCTACCGGGCAGGCGGACTCTTTGATCTCTGCAAGTACTCGGATTAGAGAGGGGTGAGGGCTGCGATCCTGGAAAGATCGATTGACTTGTGAGGTACAAAGACTCAGAAAAAACCTTTTCTTAAGGATGAACTTGCCTTTTGAACTACTTGTGACAATTCTGAAGAAAAGTAAATTGAGTCAAGCTAGCAAGGAATGTTAGAAGGGACAAGTCTTAAGGGTTTAATTTGAAAACGGAAAGGTCTGTCCTTTCTACAGTGCTTCCTGTTCAATAAACGGTGCTCAGGCAGGTGGAACAGAAAGTGTGAAACCTTTCCATCTCCTTCTGCTTCAGGTGATCAAGTCCTTCTCTTATTCCCGTAGGTGCAAGCACTGTTTAGAATCTTGCCGTCTGGTGTTGGTAGCTTTTGTTTGTCTGTTTGTTTGTTTTTAACACCATAATGACCTGCCCTTACAAATTAATTGTGAATAAATTGAATGAGGACAGCAACTGCTGTGATGTTTTATAAAATCTCTGGGGCCTAAGGTCCATGACCAGGGAAAAGAAAAGCTGCTCTCTTTAAAAACCTCATGGTTTCGCTAAGGTGATGCTCATCGGTATAAGGCAGGCTAGGGTTGTGTGTTCTGGAGTTAGAACAAGGCTGTACTTGGCAGGGATGAAAACGTGCAGTGCTGCCCGGACGTGTGCGCCATGCGTCCTGGGCTGCGTCTGGGCCGTGTACTTGTCACAAAGTGGTGCTGCACACCCACTCCGTGAGTGTTATTTTAATTTGAAGTAGCGTGAGTCTTAGGAGAAAATCCTAGTGAAGGTGAATGGGAATTCTCCTGGGTGCCTGGAATTGCAGTGATTTGAATGCTTTCACAGGTTTGTAGGAGAGGGTAATTTTTCTTCTTTATTTGCTCCTCTTATCGTGTTTGAAAGCCAATATTACCTCACCTCCCACCTCCTAGCTCCCATATATACTTCTTATGCCTTTCTATTTCTCCCTTTTCCTCTCCTTTTAAAGAAAACCTTTCCTAGTAAGAATGAAAGGTATTTGGACCTTCTTTTTTTATTTTCTTTATTGAGTTAGGGCAGTTGACAGTAATTCCTTCTTAGGCATTATTTTTCGGTTCTAGGTATGTTCTGAGTGTTGCTGGTGGCAGCGAACCCTTAGAGCAGGGGTCCTTAGTGCTGTTGGCATTTAGAGCTGGATTCTTTGCGGTCAAAAAGAGTATTCAGTGCAGCCTTGTAGGACGTTTACCAGGATCTGCGAGATAAACACCCCCACACCTGAGTGAGCCAACCAAAAATGTCTCCAGACATTGCCTCATGTCTTTGCGGAGGTGGGGGCAGGGTCACCCTGCTTGGGAGTCTTTTCTTTGAGGAAAAGGGATCCTGGGGAAGCCCCGAACCTCTTAGAGCTGGAATCTTTATCTAGATGCTTTGGTATATTAATTAAAAGCACCTCTCAGGTATCAGTAATAGGGCAGACTGAGTTGAAATTCCTGTGTAATCTAGAAATATCCTCTTAATTCTTGGCTTCAACTTCCTAGGACTAGAAGTGTAGGTATGTTATTTTTTCTTGTTTTCAAAATGAGGGTGTTTGTAGTAAAAAAGGTAGTAATCTCTGAGGTCTCTCATAGCTCTCACATTTTATGATTTTAGTGATTAAAAAAAAACAAAAACCACGCAGTTACAGAACTTAATAGAGTTGAAAATGTGCGATTAGTTAGTTCCCCTCCCCCCTCCTTTAATTCTAGCCAGTGTGATTTCTACAAGTAGATCAGGCCAGAAAAAAATAGCTTGTACCAGTGGACAGTATTAAATGCTCGTAGTTTAGAGAATTTATCACAACAGATTTTTGTAAACATGATTACTTTTGCTACTGAGTGACTGTAATTCAGGTGATTGACTGCCTTGCCTGAACTGGAGACAGTGTCTTTTGTTTGGAATCAGGATTTCGAATGTTGTTATTTTAGTAGTCCCAGGCCTAGCCTGGTGTTCTTTATTGCCAAACAGCTTTATGCTCTGCTACCTTGATGAGGGAAACAGACTTCCCAGAGTGCCTTGGCTGATAAATTGGGATTAAATTGGTAAATTTTCTATTACAACTGCTTTTAAAGCTTAATGAGAGTAGACAATATATATGTATTTGGCCTGACTGAGATAGTTAAGAGGGGAATCCAATACCTTTTATAGGTTTATATGCTTCACATGTGATGTGCCCAACCAGAAATAAAAAGATACATACCAGACATGAAGGTATCAGCTAATCTAATTAAGCTGGGAGTCATTTCCACCATTTGCTGGCTGAGTTACACTGAACTCGTTCCTTCATCTCTAACAGGATTTGGTCTATTTGCTTAAATTTGAAGCTGAGATGAAGTGCCTGTGCTTGTGCTTTTAACTGGAGGGCTGGGTGGTGTGTTCCTTTTGTATTCTGGAGGGTGATGAAGGATAAAGCCTGGACTATTCCGATTCCCAGCAGGACTGAGTGGATGGGGAGGTGTATTCTAGTGGATGCTAACAGCTGAGCATGTTTTCTTTGGGCCCTTGCCTGGAAAACTAATCTAAAGGTGTCGTGGTCAGACACAGTGCTGTTCTTAAGTCTTACTGGCAACAACAGGTCTCTTAGCCTGTGCTAAAAAGGTAATTTTGCATGCATTAAATATTCAACAAAGGGCTCGAACTGTGCTTACTTTGGCAAACAAATAGATCCCAAAATAAATCAAATTGTAATGCAGAGCAAATTGAAATACGGATTTGTCTTTCATATCTGAAATTGTGCATGCATAAATATATGTGTGTGTGTGTATATATATATACATATATATACACCCCCATATATATATATGCAATTTTTTTTGAACAGACTGATAATTGTCAATGGGGAGGGGAGTTGTGGGGAGTTGAGTGGAAAGGTGAAGAGATTAAGCAAAAAAAAAATCCTTGTCCACACAGACAACAGTATGGTGATTACTGGAGGGAAATGAGGGGGAGGGAGACGGGGAGGGAAAGGGAGGATGCACAGTGATGGAAGAGACTCGACTTGGGTTGGTGAACACACACGATGTATTATTGAAACCTGTATAATTTTATTAACCAGTGTCACTCCAACAAATTCAATAAAAAGAGAAATTAAGTGTACTGAAAAAAATTTATACTTTACCCTCATTTCTTTGTAGTGTCCCGAGGATAAAAAGAACCCTTGGAAATAGCAGTGTGATGGCAGTATGATCTCACACTGCAGTTGTGGTTGTGGACCGGCCGTTGGGCCTGTGTTTCCTTTCACTCCCAGCCATGTAAGAGCCAGAGTAGAGTGCTTATGGTGTTTATTTCACCCTGGAAGACTTTTATAAAGAGCAGTTTTTGATGAAGCGTGGCACACGGGCGGCATCATTATCACTTCTAACATAGAGAACTCATTTTCAATTTTGCTATCAAAGAAAAATGACAAATAGAGAATGCAAGAGAAACCAGATGGACTAACTGTGTTAGGAGCTTCGTATGCATATTTTGTGTCACATATTAGCATTCATTAAGTCAAAAGGGAAAAAAAAAAATGAGTTTTGCCTACATGCATTAAACCAATAAGGCTGGCAAAGTTCCAAGCTAGCTCTTGTGGATTAATTGTTTTATAACTGTTTTAATTAAAAATTGTTCAGTATATGATTAACCTAAAAGTTTTAATTTCCACAAAACTGCTGAACAAATGAAACATTAATATTTTACATTAACGATGGCGATATCGCTGTGTTATTCAGAGCAGCTGCTTGTTCAGTAAACTGTAGCTTAGTGGTAGGTGGAAAGAGCGATGTCTCATGCTGCTACCAAGAAAACCTGCAAATTGAGAGTAACTTTGTAAAAGGCCCAGTGTGACAGGATTGTCTATTACACTGCAAATTTCATAGATGAGCATTTATGTAGTCACCCCCCCACCCCATCAATTTACAGCTGAGCCTCTGTCATCATTGTTGTGTTGAAGAGGTTAACAGCATAACATGCAAGAATCAATTTATGTCTTTTCCTTCCATTCAGCTTTATAACAGTGTGCCACGGAAATCCTTGGATTTGAAGGGGTTGGCCAGCAGGGCCTGTGAAACTGACAGTAGCTTACCTGGTTTCAATTTCAAGCGAGAGGTACAAGTGTTAGTTTTAAAATCAAAAGAAAGATAGGAAAGGTTTGGACGACCTGTCACCATTGCTTGCGGTTTTTTAGGTTAGCACTGGCCTGACTTTGGTTAAAACACATTTGTTTTTGCAAATGGTGAAACTGAGGCCCAGTAAAATTTCACTGTGTGAAATGAGGCTCCTTAAATGTGCAGATCTGCATTTCTCTCTCTCATTCGCCCCCCCCCCCGCTTTCTACCTGTACCCCCATCTTAGAGTCCTCCAGGTCATTAAAAGAGGGGGCTGTCTTTCTTTTCTCTACTGTGAACTTTCACTTTTACTTCACTCTGTGGGGTCAGGTCATGGTACTATGTAAATTCAAGGCAGCAGTGGTATTTGAACCGCATAGAAGGGCATTTAAAAACATCAGATTTATACAGAGTGATGGAAATGATGATTATAAAACTCAAGCTGTTCTGCCTGACCAGGCGGTGGCGCAGTGGATAGAGCATTGGACTGGGATGCGGAGGACTCAGGTTTGAGACCCTGAGGTCGCCAGCTTGAGCGCGGGCTCATCTGGTTTGAGCAAAGCTCACCAGCTCAGACCCAAGGTCGCTGGCTCCAGCAAGGGGTTACTCGGTCTGCTGAAGGCCCGCAGTCAAGGCACATATGAGAAAGCAATCAATGAATAACTAAGGTGTTGCAACGAAAAACTGATAATTGATGCTTCTCATCTCTCTCCATTCCTGTCTGTCTGTCCCTATCTATCCCTTTCTCTGTCTCTGTAAAAAACAAAACAAAAAAAAAAACCAACTCAAGCTGTTCTAACTGTTCAGAGGTACTAGGGTCTTAGGCTGAAATGAACTATTAGGTTGTATGACACTTGTTAGAAGTTCTTTGCAATTTTAGATCTGTGGGAGTCTGGGATGCAGCATATGAACAACAGAATTTTACCAGCCCTGTGCTTACATAGTCAGGAACGTAAGACATGTCATCTTTCCCAAGTTCCAGCTGCAGGCCTGATCTCTGTTACTTTGTCCTGTTGTTTCCTTCAGTGCATAAGGTTCGCCTTCCCCTCTCTTGTGTAATCATTACCCCTCCTAAATTCCTTCTGTTCAGTTTTTTAAGTACCAGCTTTTGATTAAGTTGTTAGTAAATTCAGTAGTTTTAAAGTAGTTAATAAGCAGAGTATAATAATACATTTTATGGTTGCACAAGTTACCATATTTGGTCAAAACCAGCTATTACATAAGTGATTTTGAAGATAAAGGTCTTATCAGGCATGCTGTCTGTTATCTGTTCTTTAGAAGTTAGATCATTAGATATGCTTATACCTGGACCATATTATTTTGATTCCTAGAGAATTGCTATCATGGAATTAGAGTGCTGTGTTCTTGGTAAATGAAAAGTAAGAGCACTCAATTTTAGAACTCAGTATTCTGTATTAAAAATACTTCTCTCTTACAAAATCTTAAAAATAATCTGATGGCTCATTGTTTCTATATACATATACATACACACACATACACACACACACACACACACACACCACACACCACACACACACGGCTTTGAGAATGCAGTGCCAGGCAAATGTACCTTTTTTCTGACCAGCATATATGCATTCTTTTAACTCTCAAATGTTTGTTGAGTGAATGAATATTACCTAACTGGGTAAGGGTTCTTTTGCATTTCCCAGGAAATTGAAAACTTAATTCAGTAACTAATTCTAGATACCCTAAGTCCTTGGCGATCAAGTACAATTACTCTTGCTTGGTGAGTACTATTTTCCATGTACTTTTTTTTTGTATAAATATTTTTCTGAAATGAGAAGTGGGGAGGCAGTCAGACAGACTCCTGCATGTGCCCGGCCGGGATCCACCCAGCATACCCACCAGGGGGCGATGCTCTGCCCATCTGGGGTGTTGCTCTTTTGCGCCTAGACCCATTCTAGCACCTGAGGTGGAGGCCATGGAGCCATCCTCAGTGCCCAGGCCAACTTTGCTCCAGTGGAGCCTTGGCTGTGGGAGGGGAAGTGAGATAGGGAGAAAGGAGAGGGGGAGGGGTGGAGAAGCAGATAGACGCATCTCCTGTGTCCCTGGGCAGGAATCTAACCTGGGACTTACACAGGCCAGGCCGACGCTCTACCACTGAGCCAACCAGCCAGGGCTCATGTACTTTTAACAGGTTTTTATTTGGTTAAAAACTGTGTACGAAGCTATGGTTCTGAGTTAAAAACTGAGTTCTTAGACATCTGTACTGGAAGACATGGGCAGGCACTTCGCTCACTGTGTTCCCTGTGACATGGGGAACAACAAGAGGAGTCGAGCATATGGTTTCTGCCCTGTAACATCTGGAGTCTTGCTGTTAAGACAGTCCATGTTTAGGGAGAAAGAGCAGTGCTAAAAACAGTATTTCTGATAGAACTGTAGAAATAGGGAGATAGTTGGGGACTTACAACTTCCATTCTACCTTTCTTCTCTGTTTCAGTACATTTATGAATGTGCTTTATGCACCCCTGGGTCCCATTTCCAGTTATTACTGTTGGGGTGAACCTCCCAGCTGTGAGGCCAGCTATTTTCTTTATCATCTACGCAGCCTGGCTTCTACCTCTCCTCCTCTGTAAGAATGCCTGTGCTGCTCTTCATCAGCTACATGGCTACACTTTCTCCTTGGCTTTTCTGATGAAGCTGCAGTGTTCCCAAAATACCACCAAGTCTAACAATCCTTTTGCTCTTCAATCCACCTTTTGTCTGAGGCTTAGTTACTGTTGCAGCTGATGGCAAGCAACAAATGAATGTTTCAATAGTGTGTAATTCAACAGACTTGCCTGCCCAGGTGGTTCTCCCAATAGCTACCACACCATGGGTAGAGGGAAACCAATAACTAGTGTATAGTGGGTTGTTCTTAATATATTCTGGCTTTTGGTTAGCTCCTTCTTGGTGATTTATAGTTTGACTCATTTTGCCACTTTATTTTGATACATGTAAGCAGTGTGGCTTCCATTTAGGGATGTTTAAATGTTAAAACATGAAGAAAGATTATGGTACAGCTTTAGTAATTCCCAGTGATCATCACCAATTAATATTTTCTGGGAGTCTCAGTTGTATTAAACTCATCTTCTCAAGTGCACATAGTACACCACACCCTCTGTTCAAATATGGTAATAGTCTTGGCTGGCCCACTTGAAAGGTTCCTCGAGGAAGGAAGGAAGCTACCTAGTCACCATTACTATGCAGTACTTAAAATACACAGACCATTACATCTCAGCACATCTTTGTGAAGGTGCCCTGTCAATTAAGATAAGTAAATATCTGTCCCATGAACCTAGCAATCAATTTGCTTATAGTTCCGTGCAAAACTGTTGTCATATTACTTTGTGGTTGGTTATGTCACTTGGCTAGAAAAATGGTACTAGAATTAAGTCATCTTTAGCCCTATGCTGCACATCTTTCTAACTTATGGTTAGCCATATGTTTACACCAGATGAGGTAGGAAGTCTGATTGAATAACAAGTAGATTCCTGGAAAAGATACCAAAATCATGCTCTCCTAAAAGTATAAATCATTTCCCGCCCCACTCAACCCGATATAGACTGCATTTGTATACCTATAGCAAGATCCTGTCATTTTTTTCTATATCATATAAATAATAATAGTTTGTGGTAGTAATGATTACCATGAAAGTAAGATCATGGGAGGGGGAAAGGAGGTTTGATCACTGAAGGACACATAAAGGGATGTTGCGGTCCTGTAATTTCTTATTTCTTAGTCATGACTATGGTTGCAATGGTGTTTATGTTATTTTTCTTCTGGAAAATACATGTGTTATAGACCTTTCTGTATGTGTAATGTATTTCACTATAAATGTATGTTTAGTGTATAAAACTGTGGAAAGTACTCAAAAGCACAAAGCAAAACTATTATTTGTAATCCTGAGATCAAGAGATAGTCACTTTTTTAGGCATATGTCTTTCCTGCATTGTGGGGGACACATGTATCTTAGTGTTCTATCCACTCCTGTGGTTTCAGATTTTAATAACATATACCTAAACCTGATTTCTAAATTTATTATATTGTAATATTTAGGTATGAGGTTTCAAGATTCTGTATAATTAATTTTAATGATTGTAGAGAGAAGAAGGGAGAGAAAGAGAAAGAGACAAACCGAATAATCGACCTGTTTCTTGTATGTGCCCTGACTGGGGATTGAACTAGCAACCTTTGCATATCTGGATGATGCTCTAACTAACTGAGCTATCTGGCCAAGGCCAGTGTAATTAATTTTAATAGCTATATAGAGTGCCATTGTTTGGATATATTATAGTTTATTTACCTAATTCTTTATTATTTGTAATTTATCATATTTCCCCATGTATAAGACACTCCCATATATAATAAGATGCACGTTAATTTTGGGGCCCGAAATTTGAAAGCCAAATGTATTACATAAAGTTATTGAACTCACGTTTTATTCGTCATAAAATTCATACAACTCCTCATCACTGTCAAAACTCCCATCCATTAGCTTGTCCTCATCTATGTCTGATGACGAATCACTGTCTTCATATATTGCCTTGTCCTCAGTTCTATCTATGGCATCTGAAATGCCATAACCACTGTATAAGACACACCCAGTTTTTAGACTCCAAATTTTTTGAAAGAGAGTGCATCCTATATACATGGGGAAATACAGTTTTTATTATTTATATACTATAAATAACGTATTTACTTTCTGCTATTTAAAAGTAAATAGGCTTAATTGGACTCTATGTAGCCTGTGGACAGTTTATAAAAGGTAAATTAAAAATGATTGTGACAACACACACAGAAATGTAAAATATAATATCTTAACCCTTTTCTACACAGTTCTGCAGTATTAAGTGCATTCACACTGTTGTGTAGCCACGATCACCATCCATCTCCAGACTCTTTTCATCTTGTAACACAGAAAGTCTGTATTCATTATACAATAACTCTCTGTTCCCCCTCTGACCCCTGCTTCTGGCAACCAAACTCGACTCTCTGTATGAGTTTGACCCTAGGTGCCTCAGGTAAGTGGAATCATATATTATTTGGCCATAAAATCCTCAAGGTTCATCTATGTTGCAGCATGGGTCAGAATTTTTTTTAAATTTATTTTTTAATTACAGTTGACATACAGTATTATATTAGTTTCAGATGTACAATATAGTGAGTCGACATTTATATACCTTATGAAGTGTTTACCCCAGTAAGTGCCCATCTTGATGCCACATCATAAAATGTAAATGTTGTTGGACAAGATAATTTTGGCTTCAAAGGCTACTTAAAAGCTGACTGTTTTTCTCCTTAAAGAAAAGTGAAAAAAAATTTTTTCTTTTTTTTACTGTTTTGAAATAGGTGTGTGTGGTATGTTGTATGTAGATAGGAAATGGTGCTAATAATATCTTAATACTCTTTTGTTGGCTATTTTATTCATTCATTAGTTGATTATTTATTGATGCCCTTTGTATGCCAGGCGCTTTTGCTCAGATCTGAGGATACTGAGGTGAGGACCTGGTTTCTGCTTTCACTGTCAGGTGACATAATGAATAGTAGGGCTTGGGTGTTGTCAGTCTGTAGCCTCTGAGTTTATGGAGCCAAGATTTCTACTTGGATGACTTTGCTATGATTTATATCATTAAATAGGTGATTTAGGAGCTTATATACTGGAGAGGTTGCTGCTTTATCCTCTTTCCCTAAATTTCCCATCCTCAAACTTTATGCTTTTAAGGTTGGATCCTGGAATTCAGAGTTTGAAGGACGAGACCTGAATACTACAGAAAGTGGCAGTGACCTTTTAAGGCAGAAAGTGAGCATGACTGAGGGTAGGCTATCTGCCTGAACTCCTCTCTGGCATTGCTCAGGTCTTTTCTAGCTCTAAAATTCTGTGATTTTCTGTTATTTTTGGCTTCTGGAGATCCTTTCTGAAACATTAAATTTGTACTAGAAAGAAAAAATTAGATTCCTTTTTCTGAGACAGCAGCTGAACTTTCGAGTGTAAATACAGATTTAAGAATGAAAGAACAGAGGGGAAGACGATATTGCTCATCCTAGTAGTTTTAGGGTTTCTCTTTGGAGAGAAGTATTTATGGCCTGAGGTTTCAAGTTCGGAATACAGTGGTCCCTCGCCATATCGTGGTTCACTTTTTGCGGTCTCACTGTATTGCGGATTTTTAAATGGTATATATTTAATTTTATATCGCAAATTTTTCGCTATATTGCGGGATTTTGCAGTATATAGGTATTTTTATCTATTATTTGAATTATTTTTGTGGTAAAATAAGCATTTTCTAGCCTAAAAAAATTGAAAACAATGTAAAAATAAAAATATTAATGAAAACATTAAAAGAATATTAAATCGAAATAAAATACGTAGCACACAGCCGATGAGTAGATAAAGACTTGCATGTATAGAAACGCCGTTACAGCCGCTTCTGCTTGCTAGTTTGCCCACATGAGATCGTACACGGCACACTATTGGCTGATGGATGGGAGGCGACCAACCAGAGCACTGTGTTCTCTCTCTCTCTCTCTCTCTCTCTCTCTCTCTCTCTCTATATATATATATATATATATATATAAATAAATAAATACTAAAATAAGTGTAAGGTTGCTACTTCGTGGATTTTCGCCTATCGTGGAGTGTTCTGGAGCCCAACCCCTGAAATAGATGAGAGACCACTGTATTTTGGAGTGTAAAAACCTGTGGACCCCAGAAACACCTGATACCATTCTTGACCCAAGTAGGGTGGCTGTAGGCTCTTTAGCTAGGAAGTATAAAAAGGAAAAGCTTGTGGACAGGTGTGTCATCCCTCAGTTAAACTATTTTTTCAACCTCTGGTCCATGGACCGGTCCACCAGAAATTTTGTGCTGGTCTGAGAAACAGTTAGCCACCCTGATGTGGAAGATTACAGACCCAGTGATCTTAGCCAAATCAGCTTATGCTCAGGGTGATTTCTGCCTCAGCAGTCCTCAGAAGAATTCTCTTATTTTCACTGGTCCCCAAGTGTAAAAAGGTTGAAAACCACTGCTCAAGTGTAAGTAAGTAAGCAAGCAGTTTAGGTGTCTTTTTCTTTCTTGATTTACTTGTACTTCAGTTTGACCACCTTCTGCATGCATCCCAGTGCTCATTAGTTTTTGACAAATCACTTAAGAAATCTGTCCCCCACCCCACCCCCGCCGTGGAATGGAGTACTAATGCTTATCCAGCCTTTTTGACAACAAGGTTATTAATGATCCAGAAAGAAAACACATATGAGCCCTGGCCGGTTGGCTCAGTGGTAGAGCATCGGCCTGGTGTGCAGTGGTCCCAGGTTCGATTCCCGGCCAGGGCACACAGGAGAAGCGCCCACCATCTGCTTCTCCACCCCTCCCCCTCTCCTTCCTCTCTGTCCCTCTCTTCCCCTCCCGCAGCCAAGGCTCCATTGGAGCAAAGTTTGCCCCGGCGCTGAGGATGGCTCTGTGGCCTCTGCCTCAGGTGCTAGAATGGTTCTGATTGCGGTAGAGCAATGCCCCAGATGGGCAAAGCATCGCCCCCTAGTGGGCATGCCGGGTGGATCCCGGTCGGGCGCATGCAGGAGTCTATCTGACTGCCTCCCCGTTTCCAGCTTCAGAAAAATACAAAAAGAAAAAAAAAAGAAAGCATATATGAAAGCAGTCACTATAAGGTGATAATTTGGTACTAAAAAAGTAATGAACAGGGAGTAAGTGGCACAGAATGCTTACCTCTTTGGTCACCATGCGTGTTTGCACACATGCCTGCCATCTACCACCTTGGCTTTGGCAGCCTAATGCACAACCATAAATTGGAGATGGATCGCCTGACCAGGTGGTGGTGCAGTGGATAGAGCATTGGTCAGGGATGCTGATGAGGTCCCAGGTTTGAAACCCTGAGGTTGCCAGCTTGAGTGCTGGCTCATCTGGCTTGAGCGAGTGGTTGCTGGCTTGATCGAGTGGTTCCTGGCTTGAGTGTGGGATCATAGACATGACCCCATGGTCGCTGGCTTGAAGCCCAAGGTTGCTGGCTTGAGCAAGGTGTCATTGGCTTATCTGTAGTCCTCCTGGTCAAGGCACACATGAGAAAGAAAGCAATGAACAACTAAGGTGCACCAACTATGAGTTGATGCTTCTCTCTCTCCCTTCGTGTTTGTCCCCCTCTCTTTCTCCTTCTCTTTCTCTTTCTCTTTCTCTTTCTCTTTCTCTTTCTCTTTCTCTTTCTCTCTCTTGCTAAAAAAAAAAAAAAGAGAGAGATGGATCTCAGGATTTTGATGGTGATGATGATGAATTATGTGGCCATGAACCGATTAAAGTTGATTAAAGTTATGAAGAATGCTTAGGACAACTAGATTTGTCCCCTTTCTTTAAGGTGACTGTTCATTTTGATGAAGTAGCCATTTGTCTCAGCAATACTAGTTATTAAAATATTTTGTTCTATTTTATTTCATTTTCATTGTCATTCAGAAAAAAAACTTTGAGCTGGCTTACAAGGTACAGTACAACAGAATTAAAATAAAACGAGAAGATTGAGACAAAGAAAACACATGTAGAGAAAATAGGATAAAGCCGTGTTGAGGCTAGTGGGCAAGAACACATAGGATAGGTCTTCTGCAATAGGCAGATGTGGGTCACTTATTTAACTTTCCAGGGACAGAACAAAGAGAGAAACATTTGTAACTTTTCCTGAGAAATTTCCTCAGTGGAGAGGATGCGGCCATGAACTATACCTTTCAAAATAGATAGCAGTGATTTATGAAACAAGTGTTTTATACTGTCTTTCAGTGAAAATTGATAACCCAGTGAGCATAAGTCAAGGAGAGAGTAACTGGAAGGGGTCGAGATCATGTGTTCCACGCAGGCAGCTCTGAAGGGCTGACTGGAGCCAAGGAGAGTGTTTCCAACATGGCAAGGAGAGGATGAGCTGCCTCTCCTCGGGCAGTCCTCTGCCAGTGTTCTTTATTCCAGCCGGGGGCTGGCATCACTCCCTGAATGGTTTCCAGTGATGCTGTGGCACAGTGCAGTGGCCACCAGACCCAGGGATGGAGATGCCCGTCCTGTCTTGAGAGTTAAGTATCTTCGTAAGCTGTTGGCATTTCCCTTTCTTTCTTGATTCCGGCACGTCTGTCGCAAGGATCAGGCGTGTGAATTGAAGTAGTTCTTTGTTGGAGGGCAGATAAAGCCAGCAGTGATCTTTGGGCTTTGGCTATGCTGAGGACCACTGGGAATTTGTGGACTGCCAATAACTCCTTTTATGTTGGCTATTGCGTGACCACTGAGTGGGTGTTATTTCAGTTCATAGCTCCCGGTGACTGAATTCAAATTCATGAGGTTTCTAGAGTGTGTTCCTAGAATGAAATCATTGCTAAACACTTTCATTAGAGAATTCCACTTGAACTCTTTGCCTGCTTTTCTGTTTGCCTGTTGTTACTAGCTCTAGATACTATTTTTAAAAGTCTTCAGAAGGACTGTGTTTTTAGAAACAGATATTATATTCTGTGTGATAGTGAGACACAGAGGGAGACTTTCTGGTTAAGGCAAGAGATTGTGGTACTAAAGCAGGAAATTGGCAGGCCTGTTGCTTGCACTGTCAGTGAGAAAAGAAGGGGAATGACAGGCTGGCTGTGGATTGTATTAGAGCAGCGGTTCTCAACCTGTGGGTCGCGACCCTGGTGGGGTTGCCTAAAGCCGTCGGAAAATACATAATGCATATCAGGTATTTACATTCCGAATCATAACTGTAGCAAAATTACAGTTATGAAGTAGCCACCAAAATTATTTTTTGGTTTGGGGTCACCGCAACATGAGGAACTGTATTGCGGGGTCACGGCATTAGAAAGGTTGAGAGCCTGATCTGTGGTAGTGCAGTGGATAAAGTATCGACCTGGAAATGCTGAGGTCGCTGGTTCGAAACCCTGGGCTTGCCTGGTCAAGACATATATGGGAGTTGATGCTTCCAGCTCCTCCCCCCTTCTCTCTCTCTCTCTCTCTCTCTCTGTCTCTCTCTCCTCTCTGTCTCTCTCCTCTCTAAAAATGAATAAAAAAAAAAAAAAAAAAGGTTGAGAACCACTGTATTAGAGGAAGCCCTGCTCCTCACCTGACCTTATATTCCCTAACCCTAGAGGGATGGCGTGCCCATGTGGCATTTGGAGGAGCTAAAGACAGACTTGGTCTGCTTTCTTCATGTATGTTTGGGGACCTATTGGAGAGAGAGAAGCCTGTTAAGGAGCAGTTATGACTGTTTTGGCAGATTGCTTCCCACACTTATCCATCCAGAAGGCGGGCCAACCACTGTCCATGGCCAAGTTTGTGTCCACATAAGTTCCTTGTGACAAGATTCTCATTAAGAACTTGGCTCTAGAATTGGGTCAGAATAAGGCTGTATTTATGTTTCTGTCTATACCCTGCATTTCTTATAGGTGGAAAGGTCTTAATTTAATTATAGGGTAACCACACCAGTTGATGTGTGCTGAGGTTTGATCTGGGTTAGTCTTATGTGGGCTAGTTACTGCAGAAGTCACATCAGCTATTTGACATCAGTTTATATTCCAGCACGTGCTCCGCAGGCCAAAAGGGATATGGACTATGATGCCAGGAATGAGAATCTGATGTCAAAACCTAGAAGTCTGAAATCAGAAGGGGTTAGTGTTTTTGTTTGGTTTAAAGCATACTTTTCTTCCTAGATGCTTTAAGTACCAATGTCAGTTGATATTTTTCCTAAAATTGAGATATTTTCAGCATATAACAAGCATTGAATTTATAGAAATACGTTTGCCATCACAGCTAAGTAGAATAGAGTCAGAATATGAGTCCTGTTTTTTAAGTAGAGACTCAAAAGCATACTTAGTGGCAGAGGTCACACACTATGTCTGGGACATGGCTGAGAAGAGAACATTTTTGTTGCCCGCACTATTCTGATCCTATAGTTATTATTTATGAAAACTTCAGCAGGTAACAGATGAAAAACAATTTCATGAGGAGTGATTCCTGGAATAGGCAAATGGACCAAAAGTTCCCAAGTCCCTCTGTGGGGTGTGTGTGTTTTCTGTTCTGGCTCTTTCTGCTGAGAGGCAGAATGGCATAGTGGTTAAGAGGACAGGTTTTGAAGTTTAACTACCTGGCTCTGGGTACTGGTCTGGCCTGACATCCAGGCTCTATGACCTGTGACCCGGACGTCTCTGTGCTCAATGACCTTCTTCTCTGTGAAATGGGATGATTTGAATTCCCACCATGTGAATGAAGCAGCATCTCTATATTGTTTAGAGCAGTTCCTAGCACACTGTAAATACTCAAAATATGTTGGGTATTGTTGTTTTAATTTTACTTATTATTATTACTAGAAGTGTATCCTGCCTGAGAATTCATCATAGGTGCATTAGATGGGCAGGCGGATAGGAGATAACAGCTGATAATTTTACCATTTTTATTTATTTAGCAAAGGAAACCAAGGAACAGTGGGAGCATAATGAAGCCAGGTGTTTAGTTGTGTGGTGAGGAGCTGTTTCATCCGAGTTCCTCCGGTGTAGCTCATGTGCTGATCACAGGTGAGATGCGTGTGGTGCGGCTTCGAGGGACAGGAATGGGCATCAGGACGCAGGCTGTCTGTGGGGACGGACCGATGACTGTGGAAGACAGCCTATGCATTTGGGCTGCTGCATATTTAAATTGGTAGCTTTTGTTACTGTTAGTCTCACTGTCTTTAATCCTGTTAAAGACTGTCAACTGACAGTTGACAAGGGTGTAGGATGCTAATAGAGGAGAAACTCATCTGACCACAGATTGTTCTTGCTGATGCTTTCACTTTTGCAAGGAGACCAGAGGAAGACAGTTGTTGCTTCCCTGTTCTGGGACCCTTATGAGATCTAACCAGGAGTCCGTGGTGGCGCTAACCCCTTTTAGGTAGTCCAAGTGTGAGACTGACCATGTTTATGTATGGCCTATTTCCTGAATGAGAAGCCAGCTTCAATGTTAGAACTTTAATCCTGAATTACATATAATCTGAATTTCTGTGTTTATTTTTATTGTTGCTCATTAAAAAAAAATTAAAGGAAAAAGAAAATAAATGAAAGAAAGCCTTCTAACTGTTTTCCTCTGCCCCTAAGAGCAGAGAAACTATTTAAGACTTTTAACAGATTCATCTAGATAGCGATTTTCAACTGGTGTGCCATAGAACGGTGGTGAGCTGCAAAAAAATTTTAAAACATGCAATACCTGACTGTTTACTCAGGGGCATTGACCTCTTTTCCCTTAGATTGTCAAATTAAAAAAGATGACAACAGCCAACACAACAATAGCTGCCCGATGTGAATGAATCAAACTTACACCTATTCTTTTCATCACCTTGGCATAAAATATACTTCTTGGTGTGCCGCAGAACTTTCGTAATTTATATGTGTCACGAGATAAAAAAGGTAGAAAGTCACTATTCTAGACACTGCCATCTTTCCAGGATTTGTTTTTCTTCTTCCCGCAGAATCCTATACTTTCATTATTTCCTGTGGTGTTTCTTTTACTCTTGCACCCACGGTCACATGATTTGTTTATGTGTATGTGTGTCTTTTCACGTCTCAGAGGACTAACATCATCTTGGCAAATTCCTTAGAGAGTCTGAGTAGTAAATTCGTATAGTTTTTATTTTATATTCTTGCACGTCATCCTTTTGTCTGGGGAAGGGATGTCGGTGACCTGGGGTGGACAGAAAGGCTGCAAGGGAGGCCACACCTGCCTGGCTAAGAAATTGAGTCAGCAACTCCTGAACTTAGGGCGGCAGTATTTAGAAATAGCTCCAGTTATTCTGAAAGATGGCATAGCATTCTAAAAATAAGAAATTATTTGTAGCCACATCAACATGTCATACACTCTGCAGCATCTTCGAAGGGAAGGGAAGCCCAGGGAAATTAAAGAAACCAGTTGTTACAGCCTCAAATAGGGCCCTGGCATTATCGCGGGTGGTGTTTATAAAAATCAAAACCCACATCCTGGACGGTTAGCATCCCTGGAAAACTCCCTCCCTGTCCTCAGGGTCACTTTCCTCTTGCTCTTGGTGCTTTTAGAGAGTTGCTGAGGTACGGCCATTTTTTGGTCTCCTCTTTTGAAAATGTAGCTGCTTCTAGAAATGACCACACTCTATACTGAGTCCTAGGCCTCCTCTTATAATTTTTTAGGCCATGGTCTGGGTAAGTACACAGAGACTGAGGTCTCATACTTCACAATTTAATTGAAGTCAGTTATGATCAGATTTATTGACTATAGTAAGTCTTAAAATCCAAGTATTAGCTTGGTAAGACCCTTTTGTATTCCTGAAGCCACCAACCTATGTTGTGGGGAAAAGCTGAAAGTAAAGAATGGTTTCTTTCAGTATTCTGTGAAAATCTCATTTCTCTTTTTAATGAATTTTTCACTGGGATTTTTTATTTTTTATTTTTTTCAAGAGAAAGAGAAAGACAAAGTAAGTCCTTTGGTTTTCATACGTTGATACTTTTCAAGAACACACTTCTCACCATCCATTTTAATACTGAAAAATAACAGCAGACCAATTTGGTGCCTGTTTATGGAGCTTCCTTGAGAATTATCAGCTGATAGAAAATTTCAATAGAGAAACAAAGTCTGGTCTATTTTGACATCAAAGGGAGCTTTTTGCATATAAGGGCTTCTGAAAATGTATAGGCTGTCAGAGCTGGAAGAGTTGAGACGACTTCTGAGTACCACTCTATCTTTACAATTACAGAGAGCTTGAAGCCCAGAGAGGGAGTTGCTTTTCCTGAGGTTCGAGTTAGTGCCTTCCCTGCCACTGTTCCAAGCTGCCCATCACTCGTCTTTGACTAAAAGTGAGAACTGGTATTTGCAACAGGGAGTCCAGGGCCCAAGTTTCCCAGTCTTCTGAATGCTCTAAGGAAAGCTAAATTGTGTTACTAAAGTTCACGTGGAATATCTTTTGTTTTGATTGTTTGAAAATTGGCTATTTATATACTACTGTAAAACCAGAGTGTTTAACTAGAAAACCCAGCATTAACCCAGCTTTTGCCAAGTAGTAGTGAAAATGTTGCTTTTTTTTTTTTTTTTTTAAATAAATTTTTATTAATGGTAATGGGATGACATTAATAAATCAGGGTACATATATTCAAAGAAAACATGTCTAGGTTATTTTGTCATTAAATTATGTTGCATACCCCTCGCCCAAAGTCAGATTGTCCTTCGCCACCCTCTATCTAGTTCTCTGTGCCCCTCCCCCTCCCCCTAACTCTCCCCCTGTCCTCCCTCCCCCCACCCCTGGTAACCACCACACTCTTGTCCATGTCTCTTAGTCTCGAAAATGTTGCTTTTTAAAGATGTAGAAAGAGAAAGTTGTCTCTTTGAAGAGTCAAGGAAAAATTGCTATTTTGTCCTTCACAAGAGGCCCACATTGTATGCAAGGAGAAATTGGAACTTACCGTGGTAATTAATGCTCAGAGGCTGATTTAATGTAGTTGTGTTTTTTGTTTGTTTTTTAGAAATTTTCCATTGATTTGAGACAGAGGGGAAAGAGGAGGGAGGAGGGGGAGACAGAGAGAAGTATCAGTTCATCTCACTTAGTTATTCCATTTAGTTGTGCACTCAGTGCTTCCTTATGGTGGAAGCACTACCTCTGGGCATGCCAGGTCAACACTTCATCCACTGAGCCACCCCGCCAGGGCCTGATCTGATCTAGTTTTGAGTTTTGTTTTCAAAACCACCAATTTTTATTTTGATACTTTCAGATATTCTTATAACCTTCCTGGGGAGATTTATTTTTTGGAGACATTGCTCACATTGTTGATTCCTCTAGATTAAATGTACTAGGCCATCTGTTGTTAATTTTGTAGTTGTATTAAATTCCATTCTTTGCCTGGGTTATAAGCACCAAAAGCAAACGTTGACAGAAGCAGGATCATTTGCAAGTCACGTAGCTTTGAGCCTGAATGGTGGTTTTTATAAGTGTAGTTTTCAAATGAGCTGAGATTCTGTGCTGAGTTTTGAGATAGTAATTTAAACCTGGGGGTCTTTGCCAGTTCTCTGGGAGAGCCCTCTCTGAGAGCCTGGGCAGCTGTTATTCCAAAGCAAGCTCTTGGGGTGAGGCTGGCAGTGATACTGATAAATTGCTTTTAAGATGCTTGGAGCGGAAGGACAATGCTTTTGTAATTCTCTTCCAAGTTCCCAGGTTGGCTTCTGAAATCTGGAAGAGCTAATCTGAAAGGCCAGTATTCTTCAGGGAAAAGCTTGTGCCCTCCGTGATGCTGGTGCAGGCGTATGTTGGAGGAAGCCAGGTCTGTGGGTCACAGGGGCCAGCGAGGAGACAGAGCAGCGCTGCTGGCATTTTCAATCTTCCCTGAGGCTACACAGATAGCTTATAGGGAACCTAGAATTTATCTGTAGACTCTCCATAGCTTGTAGGTGGTGTTGATAGGACCACTGTCTGCAAAAGCATGATTTATATTTTATTTTAGTCTCAGCATCAAGTTGCCCCTTTTCAAATCATTTTATAGGAAGTGGTTGTTTCTCTGGTATGGTTTACATTGCAAGTTGAACAAAGAAAGATGACGAAATGGCATTATTACCTAACCAAATTGCCGCTTGTACAGAGAAGCTGAACTGGTGCTTTGCCTAGAGTTGGCCTGCAGTTTTCAGAAACTCAATTGCTGCCTTTATAAGGCTGTGCCTGGGGTTGTATTTCCAGTCTCTCTCAACTTTTGTTCCTGGGGAAGGGAGGAAGTGGAGCTGTGACAGATATATTGCCAGATAGCACACAATAGCACACAAAACGAGAAAGACATGGTGTGAGCCATTCACAGAGACAGATTTACGCTCTGTGCTGCCCTCAAACCATAGATCCATCTATTTCAAAGAAACAACCTGCCCACTGTATTATATTTCAGACAGGGATACAGCTTAGAAGAGAGATGCTGACTCCTTCTGTTTAGCTTTTGCCAATAATGCGGCACATTTGCCATAGTCAATTACTTTTGTGGGGATGGGAAAGTTTGTTTCGCAAAGAAAAGCCTGTCTCTAGATGAGAAGTAGAAGAAGGGAGATATCAAAGGGTTGTTTGGCCATGCTGTCACCTTAGTGAAGTGTATGTGTCCAAATTCTGTTGTGTGGGTTTTTTTTGCCACCATCTAGCCAACTGTATTAGGCATTGAATGCATTACATCTGTTTCATAAGAAAAACAGAGACCAAAGGCCAGCATGTTTGACATTCACGGTTTTTTTCTTTTGGTTTTCTCCATAGGCCTGTTTCCTGGAGGTATGGCAGAATCAACATACGGGTCATTTTCTTAAATGGATGCTACATGGGAAATGCATGAGTTCTAGAACCTGTCTGCCAGGGCTCACATTCAGGCTCTATACGGCCTGTGCTGTAACCCGTAGACCTCTGTGCCTCTGTTACCTTACTAGTGAAATGGGATTCTTGGTCTGACCTTATACGGTAGTTCTAAGAATTCAAATAGTTAATACATGTAAGGAATTTAGATACAGGTGTTCAGAAATCTTAGCTATTACATTTTTGAAATGTATATTGATTGCATGGAAAATCAGTGGGGGGTGTGTGGTAGATTGTTCTGCAAACATTTCAAATGTAAAAAAAAAAGCTCTTAATTTGAAATGTACTTTTCAGATTGATAGTTTTAAAGAATGAAAAAATATTTTGGTAACTCATCCAAACTTGGAAGAAATCATGAAAAGAGGTCAGTGACTATGCAGTTTTGCACTTCACAGTGGACTTGTACAGTTATATATCTGTTGTCAGCAATCATTTATTCCAGGGGGGAGAAGCAAATGTCAGTTATATACACTCTTCTCTTATGATGCAGTTTAGCTTTTTGTTTCTGTTTTCATTTTATTTAACTGCATGAGATGGTTAAGTGTTGCCTTAGTCGGGTGACTTTCCAGAAATGAGAAATTGTTTTGTTTTGTTTGTTATCGTTTTTGAACACACAGGGACCCTTGAATGAAATCAGGCACCTTTTCTTGATTAAACCAGTTTCAGTTTTTCCTTTTAACATCATATATTTTTGAAATGTCCATACTACGTTCCATCATTTGTGCTTTGGGATGTCATTGAGGCCACTCCTTCACTGGCTCCTTTGTGAGTACCTGAGTAGAGTTGTGTAGGTGGGGGTTTCAGAGTTGTCAGTATTCTGTGTGGCACAGACAGTCCACTTGAAAAATACACAGGTTCAATTCGAATTCAGTAAAGTCTGGTAGGAATTTACTCAGCTGCTTAATACGACTAATCCCAGGCCTAGTGTTTGTCATACTTTCTATAGTAAAGTTTTTTCATCCTAACCATTTTTAAGTATACAGTTCGGTTTCAGTAGTAGTGTTAAGTGTAGTCACATTGTTGTTGAGTAAATATCCAGAACTTTTTCATTTTTGCCATTCTGAAACTCTATCCCAGAGATTTCTAACCATGTGCACAGAACGCTGGTGTGCCACAAGAAAATCTAAAATAGGCAGTACCTGTTTAGTCAGGGGCACTGATCTCTTTTTCCTTAGACTGTCGCATAAAACACTGGCAGCGGCCAACACAACAATAGTGTTCTGGTATGAATGTATCAAAATTATACCTATTTTTTTTGTCAGATCAGCAAAAGGTATAATACATTTTTGGTGTGCCTTAGAATTTTAGCAGTTAGCTTATGTGTGCCATGAGATGAAAAATATTGAAAATCACTGCTCTATACGCATTAAACAACAACTCCCCCTTTCACCCTCCCCCTCCCCCCAGCCCTAGGCGGGTAACCCTTATTCTACTTTCTGTTTCTATGACTTTGACTACTTTAGACACCTAATCTAAATGGAATCAGTAGTCTTTGTCCT
This sequence comes from Saccopteryx leptura, assembly GCF_036850995.1. Classification (NCBI taxonomy): domain Eukaryota; kingdom Metazoa; phylum Chordata; class Mammalia; order Chiroptera; family Emballonuridae; genus Saccopteryx; species Saccopteryx leptura. The sequence continues at coordinate 195,157,189 of NC_089506.1, forward strand.
TTTTGTGATTGGCTTATTTAACTTAGCATAATGTCCTCCAGGTTCATCCATGTTGTATCATGTGACAGGATTTCCTTCCTTTTTAGTTTAAGGCTAGTCTCCCATTGTATGTATATGCCATATTTTGTTTATCCATTCACCCTCCCTTTGATGTTTGGATTGCTGTCACCTTACGGCTTTTGTGGATAGTGCTGCTATGATTAGGGGTGTGCAAAGTCCATGTTTTCAGTTCTTTTGGGTATATACCCAGAAGTGGGATTACTGGATCATATAGCACATTTATTTTTAATTTTTTGAGGAAACTCCATTTTGTGGTTGCACCATTTCACAATCCCACCAATAGTGCAAAAGTATTCCCCATGTGCATTCTTTAAACACTCTCATCTAAAACTGATACAGTGGTTCCATAGAGAACAGGACATCTGTGAAGGTTAGGATGTTCTTTTTCAAGCTGGATTGGGCCATTGGAATCAGCCTCATCAGTTCTGGTTAATCGTCCTTGTTCAGGTCATATTGCTGGACCAAAGCCTATAGACTGGCACTGAATTGTGCACAGAATGTTGGCCTGGGTGTTTGGAGGCTTAGGCTCAATTTGCTTTGGGTAAAGTTGTGCAAATCACGTCAATGCTTTGCTTCCCACTCTTGTCACCTGTAGAACAGGGTGGTGCTTTCCCCTTCTCTTACCTATCCCAGCATCCCATTGTTTACTCCAAGCATCTAGAAAAGATATTGTGTATAACTTGGTGTAATAATATGATAGATCAGATTTCTCTTAGCTCTAATTCTGGTTGTTCTTGTTAAATGTCTCCTGTTTTTCTTAACTCTTTTATTACCCCAAATACTAAGTGCTAAGGAGGGAGACCTTTGTGATTAAGAGTGCTGTCACTGAATCTGAAGGCCTGGGTTCAAATCCTTTCTCTTCCACTTACTAGATATTTGTCCTTGGACAGTATAATGAACCACCGTGACTCAGTTTCTCCCATCTGTGAAATGGAATTAATAGTACCTACATCTGGTTTTTGTGAGGTTTAGGTGAGCAATGCACGCAGGGTGCTTTGCGTAGTGCCTAGCATATCTTAAGCACTCAGTAAGCTTAATACCCTAGTTATGAAAGCAGTAAACAAGTGAGGTCATCCTCCATTAGAACTCCACGTATGGATACTTTACACTTCCTGATGATATTGTTTCCTTACAGTTTTCCACTGTAGGTTGGAAGGACACACTTACTGTACAGTTGAAAAAACTGGATAGCAGAGGTTATGTTTTGTAAGTCTGGGATTAAAATTTCAGTCTCATGATTGGAGCCTATTTCTTCCTTGTCTGTCACATTGTCCCAAACTTAATGTCTATAAGGCCTCATAAGAATGGGTTTTAATGTTAGGATATGGTAAGGACTCTTCCTGTCCTCTGTGTTTTTAAAAAATTTTTTTTTTATTAGCATTCAGCCTTCCAGGTTGACCTGAACTGGGGCCATTTTGGTTTCTCTGCAGACCGAAGTCTAGCTGCGTAATTAATAATCCTGATGGTTGGGAAGACATTTGGGTTTCTGTATTCTTTTAGAAATATAACTTAGTACCAATACCAGCTTGTTTAGTACTTACTTGGTACAGCCACTTTAGAAATCTGGTCTACATGTTTAATACCCTGCTAGTCATTTTAAAGGTGAGTAGATCCTGTGTATGTCTGCTGCGGGTAGCAGCCGTGTCGCAGTGCGTCAGCCGAAGTTTCGCCAGTCAAGGGGGGGGGGGGGCGACCCATCCAGGAAACACAAAACCTCTCCTTGAAGAGTCCTCAGGTCATGCTCAGCAGATGATAGTGGGCATGCTGTAACCCCTCTAGGTCCGTTTTCCCAACTATAAAATGAAGGGCCTGCGCCAGAGGCTATTGAAGGGCCTTTCAAGTTGTAAGGGTCAGGCATCCCGGGACTGGAAGTCGCCCGCCCTCAGGCTCTTTTGGCATGATGAAGACTTTCTTGAAGGGGAGGCATTTTACCTGTGTGTCCTGGGAAGAAGGAGGCATGAGGAGATAAGTAGGTCGGCTTTGGAGGAGCATTTGGAGAAAGAAGAGACCAGTGAGGATCTCATGTGTTAGGTGAGTTATCCCTTCTACCGTGCGTGAAGGGCAGTCGTACCCTGGGACCGGGCATGCCCTGCTCTGGATCGGCGGCCCCATCAATCCAAACGGGCCTGCTCTGGTGACTCTGATGTGGCCCTCAGCAGGGCCAAGGCTTGGTGCCCTGGCTCATAGCTTTGACAGCGGGCTTGACAAATCGATGCTTTCTTCTGTTTTTTGTTTTTGGTTTTTGCTAGTGCTGACTTCACACTCGGTTGCTGTTTATGATTTTTTGATGAATGATTAATTAGAAAAATAATCATTTGTAAATTGTGAGTGAACCAGACGTTTGGCCCTGCCTGTGGGGAGACGGCGCCTCTGAGCTGGGGGTAGCGTGCAGCCAGCACATCAGAGCACCCGTATTCCCACACCAGCCATGAATTTACATGAAGTTCCTTTTCAGCATGTTAATGACTGCTACAGCCGGGTAACTAGTGAAAAATAATAGCAAATGGAAAGAGTAAATATTTAATGCCTCTATATCATTTTTAGCTTTGTGCAAAATGTGCATTTTGATTTAGGAGAGAAATGAGGGACTCTTGGACATTCCAGGCAATGTTAACTTGTATGAGTTACATTCTTTGTTTCCTTTTCTTCTTCTGTACTTAATTAAGTTAGAAAGATAAAGTGAGTTGTTGCCGAGGTGGATTTCACCAGGGAAGTGATTTTTCTGTAAGTTTTAGGTCACAAGATACTTCTTTCCTGGCAGTTTAAATCTATATGTCTGGTCAGCATCATTGATTAAATGCCTGGTGTGTACAGAGGCCCATAGTGTCTCTAAAATATAGCTTTTATCATGTTACTTTCCTGCTTTGAAACTTCAGTGATGCCCTCCTGTTTCTAGGATGAAAGCTGGACTCGAGCAGCCGGCCTTTATGGGCCTCTGGGCTGCGCCCCCAGCTGCTCGCCAGCCTGCTCCCCCCGGCTCCCCTGTGGACCCTCTCCTTACTCCGCACTGCTTGGCGCCATGGCCCTGTGGAAGGCCAGAGGCTTTCTGCCCCCTGCATCTCTGCTCAGGGCATTCTGGGGCATGAAACGACCTTACCTTTTTCTCTGCCTGTCTAAAGCCTACCCTTCCTCCAAGGCCCAGTTCTAGAAGTTTCTCTGACTACCTTGACAATATAGAAACCCACTCATTTTGAAATGTAGAGGAAATCGACAGTGGCTCACAATTTTCTCTTCCCTCTGTTGTCACTTTTTTACCTTAGGGAATTCAGAATGAGTCTGACCTTTTTCTACTTCCTGCTTTGTGATCTAATTCTAGACAAGCTGTGCTGTTTGTTCAGGTGGACACGTTGTTGATTACGGAAATTTCCGAGGATTGGAATTGCATTTAGTAGGGAAACCGGACGTAAGGATGGTGCCATGTTTCCTGAGATTACAGAGTTTTGATGCAGAACTTTTTAGCACAAACTGATAACCTTCATAAAAAGTTTTGCTTTAGTCTGAGGCTGGTAGAAGTCAAGTATTTCAAGAAAGGGTCCAGGTCTCTTTCCTTTGCTGTTGACATTGTCTTGGAGTGTTGAGTTCAGACCTACATAAAATGGCCAAATTCAGAAAAAAGGCTCAGGATGGTGAGGCGGATCTAGGGCCTGGAAACAATTCCAAACAAATACAGAGGCAGAGAGAACAGGGAGGCTGTGTCCTCTGTTCTCATTCAAGAGGCTGTCTTCAGGAAGAGAGGTGTATTAGACTTCACGTTGGATACTATGGGGTGACAACAAAGATTGCTGGAGGTGGGTTATAGGAAGATGGACCTCAGATCGGTATAAGAAATACTTGCTCTCCTGACTCCATTGGGATTGCTGCTTGTCAAAACAAAAAGTGATGGCAAGGATTGACAGCAGAGTAGCTGGGTTTGAAGTCAGGGAGAAGTAGAGGACAGGTTGGACTCACAAGCTGAGCTGTAGACTGGGATGTGGCAGTGGGCGTCAAAGTGCATGTGGGTGAGGGCCCAAACTGTTCTCAAAGGCTCGTTTTGCCAGTTGCATGTGCTTCGTTTGGAGCTTCAGTCTTAAGTGAGAGAACTCTTTGATTGCCATTTTAAGGTCCCACCTTGGAAGGTTTGGGGAGATTTCGCCTTCACTCATATTTTGGTAGACAGTAGACAATAGTATGTGGTGGCCAGCTGAGGGGACCTCCAGTGAGTAACACTGCATAATCAATCCCCTGCCATTAAATGCAAGTGGAGCCTGCGACTTGCTTCTAATCAATATACCATGGCAAAGAGGAGGGGATATCAATTCCTTTATTAGGTATGTCATATGGCTACGGTGATAGAAGGTCACTCCTTAATTACATTTGTTATATAAGACTGTCTAAGACAAGAGAGAGGGATTCTCCTGTTGGCTGTGAAGAAGCGAACCATCATGTTGTGAACTGCCTATGGAGAGGGCCACATGGCAACAAACTGGAGGTGGCCTTAGGACCTGGGGCTAGCAAACAATCATAAGAAGCTGCACCCTCCGACCTCTAGACACAAGCAAATGAATTCTGCCAACGATCAATGAATGAGCTTGGAAACAAATTTTTCCCAGTCAAACCACCAGATAAGAACACAGTGCAGCCAATATCTCGCTACCTGTAAAACTCTGAGCCCAGGACCCAGCTGTTTTACCTGGACTCCAGAAGCAGAGAAACTATAAGAGTAAATATGTGTTCTTTAAAAAAAAAGAAAAAAAAAAAAGAAAAAAATACTTGCTAGTAGTGCTGTAAAAAGTGAAATTCCTCAGGAGGTAGTAAGTTTCCCAAGTGTGAAAGGGACGTGCACAGCTGAGACAGTATTTATCGTGAAAGGCCCGTGGGTGCTGGGGTGGAAGGCCTTTAGAATAGGTTGTTTTCTCCTCTGGGGTAAAACCTGTAGGGCTTTGGAGAAGGAGTCAGTAGAAAGTAATGAACCCCACTGTGTCCAAAAATAGGAACAAATTCTGACACAGATTAAGAAATAAGAGGAACAGTTTACTAAATTGATAATGAAATGATGGTAAATATAGTGTGAAATCTAGAACTGGAGGTTCTTAACATTGGGTTCAAGGACCTAGAGAGGAGAGTTTAAGAATGAGGAGATATTTGCAGAATTTTCAGGGAGTCATAAAGAGTTTCAAAAGGATATCAATATTAACCTTTGTATATTTGGTTATATAGTTATACAATATTTTGAAAATATTAGTCATGGATAAAGTAACAGTTCAAACTTGTCTTGGTACAACTATGGATTTGTAACAGCTTTAAATATTAATAAATATGCCCCTGGATACAGATTTTAATGCATGTGTGCATCTTTCTATGGAAAATATTATAGCTTTTATCAGATTTTCAGAAGTCGCTGTGACTTGGAAATGGCTAAGAATTACTGATCTGGAGTAGTGGTTCTCAGAATTTTTTGAACTTCACTACTTAGGTGGGGCAGAAGCTCCTTATCTCACCTTTACCATCCAACATGAAGATAAGCAAATATTAGTATGAGCTATTTATATCTGATTTATTTATTTATTTATTTATTTATTTATTTATTTATTTTTAATGAGAGGGGAAGAGGAGAAGGGAGAGAGATGAGAAGCATCAACTCATAGTTGCAACACTTTACTTGTTCATTGATTGCTTCTCATGTGTGCCTTGACTGGGGGGCTCTAGCTGAGTCAGTGACCCCTTGCTCAAGCCAGCGACCTTGGGCTCAAGCCAGAGACCTTTGGGTCATGTCAGTGACCATGGGATCATGTTGATGGTCCTACACTCAAGCCAGCAGCCCTGCACTCAAGCTGGTGAGCCTGTGCTCAAGGCAACAGCCTCGGAATTTCGAACCTGGGACCTCAGTTTCTCAGGTCAACACTCTACCCAGTGTGCCACCACTGGTCAGGCTGTGTGATTTCATTTTGTAAAACAGGGTGTCCCATACATAAGCTTAAAGAATGTAGTTCTGTTGTACTTGCTTGGTTTTAGATGGCAAGTTATTCACAGAGCATAAATTCAAAGACAAAGATTTATTGTACAAGTAATTTTTTTGAAAGTGGGCTTGTATATATCTGCTTTATCTGTAGAGGTCTGTGCTATTCTTATTTTAACCATACCACATATGTGTCTTAAGGTCTTGCTGAAGATTATAGGACAAAAATATAAATGTTGTAAATATGCAACTACACATTTTGAAATTAACCAGATAGTATTCAACAAATCAAATTCCTAATGATAAAATTGAACTAATAGTAATTTATAATTAAAAAGCAAAAATAGCCGTATTGTAAACTATGACTGACTTAGACAACACTGATGTTCCAGTGAAAATGCATCATCTTTCCAGAGGGCTGTGAGAATTCTGAGAGTCCCCATGTTGGCTTGTGAGAGTGCTCAGTGGATACTTTGTATTATCGGTGAGCAGCTCCTGTTCTTGGTAGAACAATTTCAAGTTCTTTGTGTACTCTAACTTGCTGATTTGAACTTATCTATATAGATTTTAGGAACCCATTAACTCCCTTATTAAGCAACTTAGTAAGTAGCTCTTTGTTCTATAAAAGAAGATAAATGTCTTCTGGAATTGCACATTTACCCTGGAGAACTCAAGAAAGATTTATAGATCAGTTTTATGTATCTTAACAGGAATTCTCCTGTGGTTACCAAGTAGTTCGGGTCTAGAACCCTAGTTTAAGAAACAGTAGTTAACTAGATCAATTTATAGTTCTAGGTAAAGGATACTAGACATTATGAGGGAGGATTAAGATACAGGAGTCCATCAAAATAATGGCCTTCTTTTCTTTCTTTTTCGAAGATCAGCCTACATGCTTTCAACAACCAGATACCCCTTCTTTTCAAATACCCCTCGAGCCTGGCCCTGAAGTAGGATCGACAGCTGTGTGTGAATAATTTTTCCCCTTTCCTTTGCCGAGCTCCTCCTATTAAATTGAAATACCCTGGCATTCTTTTCCCTTTTTGAAAACACAAAAGAGGATTAGGCCATATAATGGACTATTTATGTGTCAAATTAAACGTTTTACTCTGAGGCTGTTTTTGAGTTATGTGAGCAGTAAAAATATGTATTAGGCTGCCAAGCCTTTTAAAAAATGCATATTATTTAGCTGATAGCCTGTAACAGTCTGATGGACCCATAATGGTATTTTGAGTAAATACACATTTGAACAATTTATGAAACTTATGTTTACATGCGTATTAAACAGCTTGGGCAGGGAGTGACCAAAAGTTATTACCAGTTGACAGCTGCTGTCTGGTGACCAATTTGAAATGAATTAGTGGATTCTCCTCATTGTGGAATAAGCTGGTTCCTCTGTCAGGGGAGCAGACTGTGTAATCAGCAGTGTGTAGGGACCAGTCCTGGGGGCCCGCGTGTTGGTTGAATGAGGCACTGGAATAAAACGTCGCAACCCTGCAGCGAGCAGCACTGTGTGTTCACACAGGTGGTCTTTTTTATTTCATGTGTCTTGATTTTTAAAATTGTGTTCACAGAATGTGGGCTGTGCATAAGAAAACGTTTTGTTTTGGGGAGGGGGGGCCATGTTTATTTCTTTATCATCTCCTCTCTTGTAGTGGTCTTGAAATTTTTACGATTATGTGTCCCTATCAATAATAAATATTTTTATATTCACTTCTAAATTGTACATGTGTTTACACATATAACCTTACACAAAAAAAGAAGTTTAAAGGATTGAGATGAAAAAAATAAGTATACATAGATGATCTTATTTTTTTTTTTTTGTACTTGAATGAATCCTCTTGCAACACCCCTTGGGGGGGTGCATATACCTTGCCTTAGAGACCAGGGCTGGTGTCTTGATGCTGTTGTGTAGTGGAAATGGCACCGTGGGTGGCAGAGCAATAACTTGGGCATGATATTCATCAACTTGGGCAGGTCTTTTAACTAGCTTGAGTCCCAGTTTCCTCCGCTGTAGAATACCGGATACCTGCTTGTGGGATTGTCATAAAGACCACTGATAGGAAATGTCAGGGGTTCACTTCAGCCCTTGTCAGAAAGCCACCGTCTCCACGAGGCTTTCCCTGGCCCTGTCGGAAATAGTTCCTCCCTCTCTTCAGTCCCTGCCTTCTCTGCCTTACTTCCATTAAAATATTTTTTCGCTGTATTAATTAATATTGTTTATCTCCATTGGATTGGAAGCTTTGTGAGGAGCGAGTTTTTTTTCTGTTCACTACTGTATCCGTAGCTCCTAGAACAGTGCATGATACACAGCAGGTGCTCAATAAATATTAGTTGAAAGTTGAATGTTGATCACGTAGTAAGCTGATTAATAAATTGAAACCATTATTCCTTTTATCGAGTGTCCCGCACATAGTTGGCGCTCTGGATAGAATGAATAATTCCCGTGCCCTCATCGGGATGTAGGCAGGAGGTGATTTCCTGGAGGAGGAGGGATCTTTTTCTCTATTACAGCCACAGTGTCGGCGGAGCTGAGATTAGATGTGACGACTGGAGCCCTGGATCTGAGCCAGGCGAACTGAACCCTGTGTGTTTCGGATGCCTCACCTTGGTCCCATTAGCTCACTGCTGTGGCCCACCATGCCATCCAGCTGAGAATTTCGGTGGCGCCAGTGGTGACAGGGGCCCAGAGGGTGTGCGGTAGGGAGGGCAGTTGGCATTGCCAGTCCACCAGGAGAACACCTGCTCTCTGGGGTAAGGCAGGCGACTGCAGCATCCTGTGCCTATTCCAGGTCTGTGGCGAGGCCAAATGCAGTGTTCTGCACGGTCGGCAAAGAGAGACGCAGGAAGAACCACACCTTAGAAGGACACTTTTCTTGGCTTCACTTTGAAGTGATGAGTTGTTATAGAAAGGCCTGTCATTTCTGAGGCCTATCATTTGTAAGGCCGCACTTTGGATAGGGCTGCTGTGAAATAAAGCACATGAAGTGTTTTACAGTTTTGCTCTGGCAGCATAATTGTGTTGCGATTTAATGGAAGAAATTAAGGAATATGAAGTTGGGGAGTCCTTACATGTATCAACCATGAGCTATGCAGGTAAGTAGCCTGCAAGCATTAAAAATGGCATATTCATTTATTTTTATTTTTTTAATTCCTTTTGTTTTTTAACTTGGTTATTTGTTATTTTTTCAGTTGATGTGGATTTGCGCTCAACTTCTCCTAAAAAGGGGGGATGGAGAAATATTTTCTGGGATCAGCTGATATTATTCTAGAGTTGACTATCAAAAAAGGGTCATGGAAGATTTCAATCTGGGTTGTGTTGTAATGAGGGTGAGGGGAAAGTTTCTTGGTCCTCTTCTGGCCGGTACCTTCCAACCATCCGCTCGTGAAGGGGGTTTTATGCTGTGCAAAGTAATGAAGGTCATAGCATTTGTCCTATTTTCCAGGCTCGGATAGAACGGTCTTATAAAAACCCTGGGAGGTCTGCGGTGGAGACTACACTGTCTGAAAGATCTTTTTAGAAGAGGATCTCCTTCAAAATTAAACACATGAGAACCCCCTCTTTTTCCTGTGGCATTTTAAAGGATCATGGTAGATGGATATGATGGGCAAATCATTGCATCATAAAAAGAGGGAGAGGTTTGGAGTTGTCTGACCCTTACTGCAGACCTTGACCCTGCGACTGATGACCTGTGCTGAGCTACTTAAGCTTCGTGAGGCTCACTTTCTTCCTGTGTAAAATGAGCGTATCTATTCCACACACATCGTTGCAGAGACTGATGAACAGTAGGCTGTGAAAACATCTGTCCCTGGGTGGTGTCTCTTTGACATTTGAGAAGTTTTGACATCCTGTCTCCCCCTTTTGTGAATAAAGTCACAGGAAGTTTTTGGCAACTGAGGTACTTACTTGGTACAAAAGGGAAATTGAATTCATGCCATGATTTTTTTTTTTTTTTTTTTTTTTTGGTAGAAGCATGCATGGGCTTCTGGAAATAAAAATAACAGTACAGTAATTTTTTTCCTTTGGCCATTTGAGTTAGCAACACTTTTCTTGGTTTTGACAACAAAAAAAAGGGGCTAATTTGTTGCTTCTGGATGTGTATTATTTTTATCTGTTAATATAATTCATTGCCTGTCACAAAGACTGGGACCTTTCTTCTCACCCTCAAGATTCCTGCTATTTCATGTTGATCTAGCCTGAATTAGTATTTTGTAAAACTAGAGAGTGTTGGAGCTAGAGGTGATGCACTGGTGTAATATCTCAGAAGAAGGAAAAGAGGAAATTTAGGAGAATTTGAGATTTGATGAAAGTTGTGCAGCTAGATAGTGTCAAAGCTGAAGTGGCAAGAGTCTGATTTCCACATCATTGCTCTAGCCCTGCGGTTCTCAAAGGGTTTCAGCCTCATCTGGGAACTGGTTAGAAATGCATGTTCTTGGACTGACTTATTGAATCAGAAACTTCAGTAAGCCCAGGTGATCCCACTGCATCCTAAAGCTTCGGGACTGCTACTGTGGTCTTTATGCCATCTGACTGGGACATGTGCTGCGTTTCCTGGGCATCCTGGGTCTTTGTTCTGCTTTTCAGATGTCTCCTCTTAAAGCAAGTCCTGCTTTGGCGATGGCTTCCTTTGACTTGCATGTGATTATTGCAGGGCACTTTTGTGAAACTGATATTTGTTGATCTTTTACCTTCTGTTCATTAAAACAGCCAACTGGCCAACCGGCCAAGGCCAAAATTAACTCATAATTTTAAATTTCTTGAAGCTGGGTATGGAAATTAGACAGTAAACGACAAAAAAACAAACCCCCAAACAACAAAAAACTCCATAGTTTTTTAAGTGGTTTCCTGCCCAGTAGTTTCTGTTTTGTCAGAGGGATCACAAAGCAGAGTCCTTCTTGACTTTCAAGGTTTGCTTATTGTTAATCTAAAATAGGGCCCCTTCTGGCATTTTGCTTTGTGGGCCCAAGATGAAGATGGATTATTATCAAATCAATAACATTTTTAGAAGTTGCTGCTCTTTAACATCTGAACAGATATCTGACTAGTGAAGCACATGCATCTACCAGACTAACAGTGAGATTGTGTGTTTTCTTGTGCACTTTCTGTAATCCCAAGGGCAAGCTTAGTTTTGCACTTAAGACAGTGAGACTTGATGCCTCTTGAAGCCTGAGCTGAGCTGCGTGTGCCTTGTCAGCCCCAGAAATTCAGGGCAACCACTGATCCTTTCTCTTTTTGCTTGGGTCACCCCTTCTTGGAGAAAGGCAAGAAATTGAGAGCTCACTCCCTGGGGTGGGTCTCCTTACACCGTGCTTTCTTACTGCCTGCTTGGGGTGTCTGAGCTGGGCTGCTTTCCCTTTCCCTCCAGAACAGAATCCAGTTAGGGTACAAGAACTGTTTCAGACACAGGGGATATATATATTTTTTGAGTGGCAGCAGGGTAATTAGGCTCATTGTTGACGTGTCATCGATGTCTCCATGCAAAAAGAAAAAAAGAAAAGAATTTTTTCTTCCTTTTTAAACACCCTGAATGTCCTTACCCACATATCTAGCTGTGCTCTTTAGAAACACCAGCAGATAACCTGAAATTCTCAAGAAGGTCATTGTAACTATGTACAGAGGGATTGAAGTCTTTTCTGAATGTCTTTCAGTTGTTTCAGTGAAGATGAATGCAGAGTGACCTCCATTCTGCCCAAGGAGCCTGACCTTCTTGTCACTTTGTATAACATTAATTTCCTAATGTGTTCCAGTCAATTTGTAAAAAGGTTTTTTTTTTCTAGCGTCTTAGCTGCTAGCCTGACTTGTATTTTCATTGGTAAAATATGTATGTCTGTGCTGTGAGTGGAGAGGACTAGATTAATAAAAACCACTGAACTAGTGTGGCATATGCAGTTAATTAACACCGCCAGGAAAGCTGCCTCACAGATCTGTGTAAACTTTTTTTTTCCAAACATCTAAATCTTGGTCAAAGTTACTTTATTCAGTTGTCCGATTTATGAGGGGTAGGTTATGAAGCTATAGCTATACTTATTCTATATGTATGAGTAGAAACTGACAGAGGGTCTCAAATTTTGCTTTCCATTAGAATCACCTGGAAGGCTTATTACAACCCAGACTGGGAGACCTCAGCCACAGTGTCTATGTCTGTGTGAGGTCTGAGAATTTTCTTTTCTTTTCTTTTTTTTTGTATTTTTCAGAAGTGAGAAGCGGTGTATGGGGCGGGGAGCCAGACAGACTCCCGCATGCGCCTGACTGGGATCCACCAGGCATGCCCATTGCTCCGCTGCAATGGGAGCCATTCTAGTGCCTAAGACGGAGGCCATGGAGCCATTCTCAGTACCTGGGCCAATTTTGCTCCAATGGAGCCTTGGCTGCGGGAGGGGAAGAGAGAGATAGAGAGAAGGGAGAGGGGGAAGGGTGAAGAAGCAGATGGGCCCTTCTCCTGTGTGCCCTGGCCGGGAATCGAACCAGGGACTTCCACACTCCGAGCGGAGGCTGTACCGCTGAGCCAGCCGGCCAGGGCTGAGAATTTGCTTTTCTAACAGGTTCTCAGGTGATGGCAGACACTGCTGGTTCAGGGGCCACACTCTGAGAACCGCTGTTTTAGGATGTAGAGCTCATGTTCTTCTTTGCCAAGGGAGGGGGAACTGATTGCAGAGACTCCCCTTTATTTCTTCACAAGCATTGCCTCTGCTAAGCAAACAATAAAAAAAGTATTTGTATGTGGCATCCATAGGTTATGCTTTGAGCTAGGTGCACTGGGGATAAATAAATGGTCTCTGGCCTTGGAAAGTTCAGATTCGAGAGGGAATTAACATCAGAAGGCCAGCAGCCCTGATCCAGTATGAGAAGAGAAGTGCTGGGGAGGAGGTGTCAGGGGCAGGTTCTCTGGATATGCTATGAGGGTGGTCTCAACTGGTCTCAGCTGACCATAGCTTTTTACCCATAGGTGTAAGTGAGAGGAACTGAAATGTTCTGTCTGCAACAGAGGGTTTTGTTAATCCTCAGGTCAGTTACCTACCTCTCCTCTTTGACTTCCTGGGCTCCTCAAACTGTGTATTCAGAACCTCTAGAATGGACATTGTCAGCTCTCCACCCCAGCTTTTGCGGATGGGTCCCTCCTTCTCCCCCTTTCTCTCTTACAGTTTTAATTTACAGTCTCAGACACTGTCCACTGTGGCAGCAGGATTTGTAACAGGACCAAGTTAAGTGATCTCGGTTGAACTGATTTATGAGACAGCTTCTGAAATTCATGAGGTGCCAGAGGATCTTCTGTGGCTGGATCAGCGTGCGGCATTTCCCTTCTCTTCAAGTGGACCAGACATTGTGGATAGCGCAGCAGTTTCAAGGGGAGCTCTCTGCATCGTGGCCCTGCTGATTAACACATTAAGATGAGCTGAGGATAAGGCGGAGAAGGAGCAGGATGTTACTTTCAGAAGCCCTTATTTCCCTAACTTTGAGCAGTGACTGGTAAAGTGGTAAAAACCTGGTAGTTTCAGTTACACATGGCACTGTCTGGGCAAGGGCAAGTTCTTCTCCCTGGGTTATAATTAGTTTGTTATTAAGAAGTATCTTGATTCGTTAATAATAGTCCTGTAATTTTAAGCACAGTGAAATGTGTGTGTGTGTGTGTGTGTGTAAGAAATCAATCAGCATAGTTAGTAGTTGCCTTCTTCCTGTGAAAACCTTCTCCAGACAGGAACAAGGGATGTGGCTAAAGCCAATGACAGGTTACAATGCTTTCCCCATTTTATTGATTGTTCATTTCTAGTCCCTGACCTTATTTGCTACTTATTGATCCAGTAGAAAAGCAAATAATTTTCCCTAGATAGTACTTAGGTGAGCTGTGCTTTGATGGCTTGTCTCCCGAAGGGTTTTTTGAAAAGTACTTACCTACTGAGTGGCAGCTTGTCTACCATCTGATGTGCTTTTCCCCCTTTTATTGAATTTTTTGGGTTCCACTGATTAACAAACTCATAAAGGTTTCAGGGGCACAATTCTACAACACATCACACTGTTATTGTGTGTTTACCACCCCAAATCATGTCATTTAATGTTATAATCTGTGAGCTTGAGGGCTCTTTCCTGGTAGGATTACTGATGTCACAGACTGGCCTTGTCATTTTGGCTCTTCTCCTGTAAGATACCACACATGTCCTGTGACTGCTGTAAAGGCCCCACAGTGCACACAGCCTTGGCGTCAACACAAGGACAGTATGTAAGATCCACTGGGAATAATGTGTTGCTGAATCAGTTCTGGTTAGTGTCTTATCAACATGTCAAATTTTCATACTGAAGATAGCCATTGTTATAAATTGTATTTAGAGATTTTACTTGGTGCTGTTGGGCTCAAATTTCCTTTCAAATAAGTCCTGAGTTTTTAATTATGAAAAATGCTTCATTCTCCACTGTCTGCACTTGGGGGAGAGAGAGGTTAGGATTTGGGGTAGGTATGTGCGGTTAGGAAACAGTGCACACAGTGCACATAAGGAGGGAAAAGATTCCCCAGCATCATAGGTGACTTTGAGTATATTAAAATTTTTGATGTTTCATTTTTACATTTACTTTTTTTTCCTTTTGATTATCCTCTTTTCATTAATATTGGTGTGTATCTCTTAAGATAATGCTTGGTAAGTTATGTTGTAGGAAGCAATAGAAATAGAACTTGGAGAATGGTCCCTGATAACCTCTGAATAATATGCAAGTGGAACCAGGATTTATTTGTGGGATTGACGGGTGTTTCTGCTGGTTTCTTTATCTCATTGTTTATTACTTTTAAGTAAGTAACACATTTATATGGTTCAAAATCAAAACTACATAATAAAAAGTATATAGAGAAATGTCTCTTTCCCATCCCTGGACCCATATGCACTATTCCCCAGCCTCCCATAATGGCTTACTAGTTTATATATTCTCCATAATTTCTCAAAGCAAACAGAAGTACATTTGAATATATATAATATAGTTGATACTACACACATAGTTCTACATCTTGCTCTTTTGTTATTATCAGTATATCCTGGAGATTATTTCATCTCAATAGAGATAGCTTCCTAAATTTTTTATAGCTGCATAATATTCAGAAGTATGCCTGTACCATAATTAATTTAACCTGCTCGACACTTGGATTATTTCCAGTCTTTTACGGTTACAAGTGATGCTGCAATAAATCATTTTGAACATGGGGCATTTCATCCATCGGTATTTGTACATCTGTAGGATAAATTCCCAGAAGTGAAATTGTTACTGAAATTGTATGTCTATTTGTAATTCTGATCGTTATTGCCAAATCACTCTGTAGAGGTTGTATCAATTTATATTCCCACCTGTTTAAGAGTCACAACCTTGTTAACAGGGTATGTTGTTAAACTTTTGAATTTTTGCCAATCTGATAGGAGAAAATTAGTACCTGTATCTCAAAGTGGTTCAATTTGTATTTCTTATTATGAATAACACTGAGCATTTCTTATTCTATCGAAGGTCAAAAGAGTATTTCTTTTTGTGTAAACAATGTGGCCACATTTCTTGCTTATTTTTCTAATGGTTTTTTCCCCTAAATTTTAAAATAAACTCCATTTTGGAATACTTTGAGACTTACAGAAAAGTTGCAAAGATTGCTAGGATATTTTTCTTTTCTTATGCCATTATTAGCTCTGTTAATTATGTTGGATAGTTTAAGGAAGTTCAGGTCTCCTGGAATTCTGGGGCTTGTCATACACATCAGCCCTAAGAAGGACACAAATGTAATTCATGGCTCTTGGCAGCCTCTGGGGATTTTCCATACGGAGTGACAGGTTTGGGAGACACCGCGCAGCCTCTGACTAGCCTCCGTTGTGGGGCGGATAATTCAGAGCCTATCGTCTGTTCTTCTTCTTTTACTAGTATCAATTATTAACTAGAAAAGTTATTGAAGTGAAAACCTTGTCTCGAGTTTGTATTTCTTGAGATTTACTTCCAATTATAAGTGTGGTTTTCAAGCAACTGAATCTTTCATAGACCTGGTTTCAATCACATTAAATATTTGGTTGTTTCCCTTCTCTCTGCATCACATGCTAATTGAGAGAATGAGTAGCTATAGTTTTTCTGGAGTGCCAGGCTGTCATCTTGTCCCGTTAATTGGTTCTCGGACTTAGGCGCTACCACATGGAGGCAGAGGTGCTTTTCTCAGACGGAGACACTCCTTGAAGCCTTGTGTCCTGCAAGGGCTGCCCTCCCCTGGAAGGTAGAGCGCTGGCTCCAGAATAAGACTGTCCGGGTTCAGACTCCATTCTTGCTACTGTTCGCCATGTCGCCTTGGATACGCTATGTGACTTCTTTGTGCAGCATTCCTCTCCCCGTTTATAAAATGGGGATCATGATAAGATCTGCCTCGTTGAGCAGCGGTGAGGTCTACATGTGATGGTACATGTGAAGTTCTTTGCATAGGGGGAGGACGTTGTCAGTTGCCAATAAATAGTGGCTTGAACGTAATAAGAGGCAGTGATTTCAGAGACTGTGGGGTACGGTAGTGCTTGTGGTACACTGGACTTTTGTTGATCAAGCTCTTCTCCCTCTGTCCTGCAGCTTGTGAGGTATTGAACCTCCTCGCAAATGTCACGCACTCAGGCAGCATTTGCGAACTTAGTGGGTGCCCAACCCTAACAGGGTGATGTGTGAGGTGCTGCAGGGGCCCCTCCAGGAGCTTGCAGTCCAGCAGGAGCAGGAGCACAGATGCCTGTGAGTTGTGGAGCTGACTGTTGTCATTGCCACCCTGTCTCCCCCCACCCCCCACCGCATGGCAGACGGCAGGGATTTCCAACCTGTGTGCTGCAAGAATTTTTAAAACATGCAGTACTTGGCTTTTTAGTCGGGAACACTGACCTCTTTTCCCTTTGATTGTCAAATAAAAAGATGACAACAGCCAATACAACAATAGTTGTCAGATATGAATGAATCAAAATTATGCCTATTTTTTTTTTGTCAGGCCAGCAAAAAAAATATATTTTTTGGTTGTCGCAGGATTTTAGTAATTAGTTTATGTGTGCTGTGAGATGAAAAAGGTTTAAAATTGCTGGCATACAGTGAGAATACAAAGAACCTAAGGTGACTGCCCTTTGATAGGTGACTGGGACAAGCATCCTGAGGGAGGGAACATTTAGTAGGTGCAATAGGAATACTAGGGAAATTCACAGCATTGATGAGAAAGAACATTTCTGTAGCAAGTTGTACTTACATGTTTCATTTTAACTCAGTTAAATCTCTTAAAATAGCTTTGAGTTATTGTTGCCCTCAGTTTACAGCTGAGGATATGAAGGTCAAACAGGTTATCAGCTTTGCCCCTGCCTCCTCTGACTGTCCAGATGTTTCCCCCGTCTCTCTGGAGTGAGAGGACGGGCCTCAGACAGGCATTCTCTCTAAGGAGTGAGTGTCGGCAAAGTAGGAACCTAGAATGATTCCTAAGTGCCTGGGTTTAGATTATACACATCTAGGGCATTAGAACTGGAAGGAATCATGTAGGCTCTTCATGTGACCAATGAAGACATTGGTGTGCTTGTACAGTAGGGGGAAGGAGCTACATGAACAGGGCAGAGAATGCCCCTTGGCTGTTTCTGGGTGGTCTCAGGAATTAATTCATTGCTGGTATGGAGGGGGGGTTCCATTATGGGAAAAGTAGGTAGATTCAGAGGGGAGCTACAACTTGAGAAGCAGGCAGTTTTCTGGGACATTTTGTTTTCCAGAGGAACACAGCTAAAAGGGCTGTAGTTTAGTGTTCAGGTGTGCTTCTGGTTGTGCAAGGGCCAGGAGGCAGAGGCAAAGGCAGAGAGAAAAGGAAGGAAAGTGGGTGATTTGAGGAAAGATCGGTGAGAGAACTCTGTGAAAGGCACATCCTTAGTTTCTGTGGGGCAGGCATTTGAAGTCCAAGGAACTCAGTTTGTGGGGGATTGTTTTTTAGCAGTTCTCTGGTCTGAAGTGGACTGGGCTGCCTTGGGGGAATGTGAATGTTTGTTGTGCAGGTAAGGAGAAGTAGCCACCCCGTGCTGTTTCTCAGAATTGTACTTTGGATAGGAGGTTATTCTGGGCAGAGCTGGTGTGGACCAGCAACATCAGCATCACCTGACGTCTTAATAGAAATGGAGATTTGGGGACCCCTACCCCAGACCTACTGAAACAGAACCTCCAGGGGGTGTGGTTCAAGTATATGAGTTTTAAAAAGATCCCCAAGTCGTTTGTCTGCGTGTTAAATTTTTGGAAGCATTACTGGAGGTTCTCCATAGGGTTCTCTGCGGTTGTGCTTATGCTGTTACTCACTAAAACATCTGTTGACTTTTTGTTCTGTAGGCAAAACACAGGTAGGCTCCAGGGTGGACCTCCTTTTCCAGGAGTGTATAGCCTAGATAATGAGACAGGATTGTTTACAGGTAACCAGTGTAAAGACAAAGTGTCAAAGGCCAGGGAGGGAGGCCTAGAGAGAATGCCTGTGAAGTGTGGAAGGCGGATGTGTTTCTGTGTCTCTGTGCAGAGGGGTGGGTGATGTGCAAAGGTCGGAACCGTTCGGTTGGTGCAGAACTCCTGGGTGGTCCTAACCTGTGGTCTGTTTCTCTGCAAGCCTGCTGGGTGGCCTGCTGGTGGCCAGCCCGTGGCCATAGTGGTGCATGGCCTGTCTGAAACCTGGTCAGCCTCCCTCATCACTTGACTTGGTCTGCTTTACTGGCCTAATGCACCTTTTAAAAACGGCTGGGGTTGTAAAGGTGAGTCGCAGAAGGACAGCCCGTCGCCCATTGCGGGTTTGCTCTCCCCAGCGCTGCCCCTTCTCAGAGGCCTGCGTGTCCACCCCTCTGTACAAGAACAGAAATTGATTTGTCACCGAATTTCCATGCCTCCGCCTGGGAGAAATGTAAATGTTGTACTGGCCTTTAGTACTCTGCCTTCAAGCCTAGATTTAGAGCGGATCATTATACTTTTAGAGTAGGTTAGGTATGAAAATAGCAGCAGGTTGAAGAGTCAGAGGAAGCTGTTTGCTCTCATCTGCTGGTTTGGTCAGGGTGGAAGTACGAATATTAATTCAGTCCACTTAATAAAATAACTCCCAGGAAAACGGGACTATAAACTTTAGTAAATATCAGAGATGTTGAACGCTAAAAATAAAAGCTCTCTGCAGTTGTTTGGCTCTTTAAAGCGAGTGTTTATTGGTCAGGGGTGCTGATCTGTTTGGTCATGTTCTGAGAGCTCTTTTTTTATGTATGCAGTTTTGTAAATATACTAGAATGTAAATTAGTTAATTAAGACAGTTTCCAGAGTGTGAAATAATAACCTGGCTAGCCAATGCAATTTAAAGCCGTTGTCATTTTCTTTGTGAAACAAGTTTCGTCTTGGGCAGTCATTGTATCCTGGCTCTTTTGACTTCTGAAAGGTACCTTGACTCTCCTCTGCTTTCGGACCCCCTTTTGGCCCGGCAACTTCACCGACTCCTCACCCTGACTTTGTTCTCTCTCCAACTGTTCACTGTCATCACTGGAGGTTTCTTTTGGAAATCCCAAACTCAGCACGTTGCTACTGGGGTCTAAAAACCTTCAGAGGCGTCCTGTTGTCCATAGGATATACTGTTTGCCAGGCGTCTTAGTGTGCCGTGTGAGGCACTTCACAGGATGGCTCCAGAATGCTGTGCCAGCCTCACTTCTAGGCTTCCTCTTCTCTGTTGTCCAGCACACAGAACTGCCTGTCATTTCCAGGGCAAACAATAGAACCACTAACAGCGCTACGTTGGTAGGTACAACTTTAGGTGCTTGACAAGCATGATCTTGTTAAACTATTAAATTTAGCATTCAAGAGTTTTATTTGCCCAAAGTAGTCAACTGTGCTATAGCTGGGATTCACATTCAGATATTTTGATATTCTGAGTTCTGGTTCCTGCTTTCATGTTTCTGTGCCTTTGCTTATATGTTTTCTTTGCCTAAACTATCCTTCTCCTCCCTTTTTTCTCCTCCTGGTTGGAACCTGTGTTAGACATGCCTGTCATGGTTCTTCCATAGGTTTTTGTGCCTATTTCCGTTCAGCCTGATCATATAATTAGTACTATTACTCATACCACCTAGTATTAGTGGTAGGAGCAGGTCCCAAATCTTAATTTGTCTTAATTTTCCCTATAGATGATAAGAGTTAAATAAGTATTGTAGCGTGGGTGCAAGGGTGGATGACAGGGCAGGTGGGGAGATGGACGGTCGAGTGTCTGGGTCCTCTTGTGATTTGAGGACAGTCCTTCCTTGGCCAGGCTCAGAGTTGCAGAATCACCGTGTGGGAATGGTGCATGCCGTTTCAGCCTCTGGCTGTAGCCAGAGCAGGAGCTGGTTTCTGTGGAGGTCTCTCTCCTTGGCTGGTAAACGGCTGCCTTCTCACTGTGTCCCCACATGGTCTTCTTTCTATGTGTGCTGTGTCCAGATGTCCTCTTCTTATAAGGACAACAGTTATATTTAATGAGGGTCCACCCCAAATAAATCATTTTAATTCAGTTATTTCTTGAAAACCTTAGCTTTCTATGTGGTCACATTCTGGTGCTCAGACTCGGGACTCCAGCCTGTGATACTTTGGAGAAACACTATTCAGCTCCTTGAAGTATTTTATAGAAGTTTGTCCATTCAATCCCTCCTCTCTCTGTCTTTCATTTTCTTTCTTTCAGTAATTCTGTTTCACCAGAGGGCTGTCAGGAGAAGTAAATATAGCAGAAAAATAAATTTATTTTGATGGAGTTTCCTAAAAAAAAAAAAAAAAAGGAACTGCCTTTTGATCCAGCAATCCCACTTCTGAAAATACATCCTAAGAGACCTGAAAACACTATTTGGGAAGCATACACCCCTGTGTTCATTTCAGTGTTATTTACAGTAGCCAAGATCTGGAAATAGCCCAAGAGCCCGTCAGTAGATGAATGGATAAAAAAACTGTGGCGCGTTTACACAATGGAATACTACTGGGCTGTAAAGAAAGGAAATCTTGGCTACAGCGTGGATGGCCCAAGTGAAGTAAGCCAGTCAGAGAAAGACAAATACCGTATGATCTCATTTAATGTGGAACACAATCAACTGATGAACAAAACAGAAACACAGGCATGGACACATGAAGCAGACTGACAGCTGTCAGAGGGAAGGGCGTTGGGGACCGGATGAAAGAAGGCAAAGGGGGGAGAAAAACCCCCACCCCATCTATATTTATAAAAGCACATAAAAAATAAATTTATTTTGGGTGAATTTCAGGAAATAGCTGGTGGAGAGAGTGTTGGAAGCTCTTGGTGAAAATGAGATCTTGATATTGCCTATAGATTGTCCCGACACATTCTGTTCTGGTTTTCTGGACAAGTGAAAGTTGGCTGTCTGTTGGAAGGCTGGGGGAGTATCTATTCTTTTATTAAGTAAAAAAGGTTAATTAATAATCCCGAAGTGAGAACTTGATCCTTCTTTCAGCCTTCCTCCAAGAAGTAGCTCAGGACTGGGCGAGCACACTGAAGGCAGGGTGGGACGGGCCAGCTCTCTGAGCCCTCTGTCATGGCTGACACCTGCTTGGCGCCTCGCGCATGCTTGTGAAATAGCTGGCAACTTGAGTTACTGACTTCGTTTGCTTCAGATACCTTGTTCTTCCCCAGACTTTTTGTAAGGAGTTTTTCCCTACCCTTTTCTGTTCATTCCTAACTCCTGTCTCCAGTTCTCAACTGTGGCTTATGCCTTTTCTTCTCCTTGTCTTTGTAATTATTAAGTAATTTATTAAGTGGAGACAAGCTTAACTAGACATTAAATAATTGCAGGTGTGCAGCTGAATGGAGCTGCTGTCCTTTAACTATGAACTCACAGCTGTTTGTGTTGTATTGTCTGGTGAGATTACACTTCACCTCATTTGGTTACATGATATCATGTGTATTGTAAGGTAAAAGACTGTTGAAGCTTCTGCTCTAAGCAGCAGTACACAAAGGTTGGTATGTTCCCAGGAAACCAACATGAAAAGTACCGAGAGGTCAGGCCTGGAGCCTTTGCAATCTCTGATACTTCTCTTTTCTTGGAATTTATTCATTTCTTTTGCTTTTTTCTTGATAGGGAACATCTGAATTGCCCCTTGACTCTCAAACTCTCAGTTGTGACTAGTTATCACATATTAAAACTCTTTCTTTTGGTCACCTTAACTACGAAAGCAAGAGTTTTCATTCCTCCTAAGAGACCAGCAATGTGTGTAATAGGTCAGCTCCTTCTGTTTTAACGATCGGACTGCATCTGCATGCTTTTTATACAGACCTGCCCTGTCAGTAAGAGTTCTAGCTTTTATGCGTGTAAATTTTAGTCAGGGGCTAGGTTGTAGTGCCACCAGTTTCTTTCTTTGGCTGGTTTCATAACATATAACAATTGCTAAAGGTACCAGTTTTTTCACATTTAGTTCAAGGCAGAATTTAGAGTAACCTATTAAAAAAAGATTGTTTGATTACACTATGCAGGAAGCTTAATAATTACAGTAATCAATATACATGCATCTACTCTACAGACATACTGAAATGCCGTGCTGCCACTTGCCAGCTGTGTGGCCTTGGACACGCCACTTACATATCTTAATCTTTGTATGCACACACCGTGCCTGGCACTGTTCTGGATGCCGGTTACGTTGGTTAGCAAAGCAGGCCAAATCCCTACGCTGGTGGGAGTAACATTTGAATCTAGTTTTGACTGTCAACCGGATAGAATCTATTTGGTGGGAGAATATGATAGCTACCGCTTATGAAAAAATTTTAACTGAAATGTGTACCTAATAAAACCGGCTCTCTTGATTGAATACGCCTGCCTGGTAGAGTTAGGTCTTAAAGGGAGCCCCACTTCACACTTGTTCACACCATATTTATGGTTTCGGCTGTTAGTCTCTGCATCGAGGCTTTTGGGACTCTTGGTCTGGGAATGCTGACTTTTAGAACCTTTGTCTCCGACTTTTTGCTTTATAGGTTTTCTTTAAGGGCCCAGAAGGAGATTCAGAGAATGAGGTCCGAGCGTCCTGTTCAGCCCCTTGAATCTCTTGGTGAAAAGTGCTGTGTGTTCAAGTCAAGTCGGAATGGCTCAGAGCGGACACTGTGATGTTTAGCTTATCTAGTCCTGGCTGATATCACTAGTTTGTAAATATCTGCAGAGACACAAGTGGGAAGAATATCCCAGGGCCTCAGAATGATCAGCTCTCCTAAACTCCTTTTCATGGGTGACTGAAAGAAAAAACCCTTTTCCAGACTTACTTTTGTTTTTGAGGATGGCTTATGAAAACAGAAGACGTTGGTAGTATTTCAGAAGCATTGTGGTAGTGTGCTGTGGGTTTCTGGAGTTCAGACAGTGAGGGTGTTAGTGACCATGTGGCACTTACTTGGAGGCAGAAGTTGTCATCAGTGAGTCTAGAGCTGCAGCTTGAGAGGGATGGGCAGGGACGTCTGCAGGGACACAGAGATGGCCAGCACCCATCTCATGCTGTCCTGAAGGATGACTCTACAGCATTTGGAGTACATTATTTAACACAGTCTTGTTATTGTGAGAGAGATCTGAGTTATGGACCCATCGTGGTGGCAGTTTACATTTTTTATTTCCTGTCTTTTCTCTTTGGGAGGGAATAAATAATATGTGATAATGAAGAAAGGCTGTTATTTTTTTTTGTTACTTTTTAATTGAATTTTGATTTGAGATATTTCATTATGTATATTTTTGAAGGATGTAGAATTTGGTTGCTGATTGAGAACCCGTTGATAAAATTGGATTTCTGACACACAGCCAGACCCACATTGAATTCCTTCCATTTATTGCTGCATTTTTGCTGAAGCAGAGGGAGGGGTGCTATGTGCTTGTTTCTCAGAGCCACCAGAAGGAGCCCAGACATCCCTGATGACTCAGCTGATGCCCTTGCTGCCTGGTTGGGTGTTTGTGTACAAAGGACTTGTTTCCCTGCTGAGGACTGAATCTGTCACAAAACCCCATTACCACGGGCATTGTTACAGTGATCCAGTGGACTTAGTGGGATCCCACAAGGCTGGCTAGAGGCAAAATTTAGACTACCTTGGAAGAATTAGCTTGAGGGCAAGAGGAAAAGTTTAGATTCAAGGGATCACACATGACGCTAAGACTTCATTCTCTGAATTTCCTTCTGGATCCTTCTAGAAGCTAATTCTTTCTTCTTCTTTGGCGGTGTTAGCCCCTGTGAAACCAGACTGAGGCTCTTTAATGCCTTTTGCAGGAATAGGGTAGTATATATAGCTCATCTGGACTTCAGCTAGTTGGTGAGAATCATTTAAGGGGTTTGGTGTGGATGCCCTGTGTAAATCATTGTGCTGTCCAGGTGGAGTGAAATTTGACACCAGGCGAATGAGTTGGCCAGAGTCGGAGGTAAGAGAGCGTTGAGGAGTTCTGCAGTACAACCAGAGATTTTCATGCCATCATGTTTTTGCTGTAACTTCTCCCTCTTGCTGTTCAGTAAGGCCCCTCTGGCCATTCTGATAGTTTGGGCAAGTTTTCACCCAGGAGAGTCCCCTTAGGATGATGAATCAGTCATTCGGCTCCTTAAATATAGATACAGTTCTGAAACCATCCATCCTAGCACTCAGTGCAGATGAGGGACTTTTGTTTTACTAGTTAGTTACCAGCATTGATGGTCGCAAAGTGGAAAGGGCAAAACCGGAGGGTATTTTTTTTTTTTTTTGCCGCTGTTGACTGTTTAACCATGAGGATGTTGTTCTTTAAATAATATAAGCCGGAACTCCACAAACTTTATTAAGTGAGGAGTGTGGTGGAGTTACAAATGAGGCAAAATGCTATTCTTATTTCTTATAAAACTCTCTGGATACTTTCTGAGTCGTGTCCATTGACAAATTGAACTCACTGCTTCAGCAACATCAGAACAACATCCACTCCTTTTTAGTTACCTCTTTTAAAAAAAAGTTTCTTTTTTAAGTGCCAGAACCTTCCCAAATCAGCTAAATAAATCAACCCAAGTATGAAATGATCTGAAATGGCTCTTAAAGGAAATGATTCTACTTGAGAGACTTTCTCTTTTTGAAGGCCAGCCCTCTTCATTGTGGGAAGATCCAAAGCAAAACCGCATTAAACAAGCCCCCTCATTTCCATAAGTAATTTCTAAATTATCCTTTTATATACCTTACTTGTGTGCAACTTGCAAGTGAGTATCACTGTGAGAGCTACAGTTTGTCAGGGTTTATATCTTAATTAGCTCATGAGATTGCATCCTTTTGAAGCTGTGTACCACAGGTTGTTGGCTAGTTTTCCAAAAGCAATTAAAATGCCCACTGTTATAATTAAGCTTGTTACTGGTTGTATGTTCTAGTTATAAAATGTATTTGGCAATTAAAGAATTCAGATTGAGGCATTTTGGCTGGGCTCTTTGGGCTGCAGTAGACTGGCTTTCACCTTACTATTCTGTTAGGAGAATCAGTTGGTGTAGGTACCTTGATGGTGGGTCATCTCTCAGGTCTTTGAGTATTTATTGTTATTCCATAAGGGGCAGCCACAGGTTTTTATATAGCCCCTGCCTTGCCACCCTCACCCCCACCCCACCCCCACCCCATGCAGTTTATGTGGAAATGATGGTTTAAGAATGAGTTTAAGCCTTTTGAGTAGGGCAGGAGAAGGCTTCAAAGGATGTTAAAACCAGAGAGAAAGAGAAAATGGCAAGTGTTTTTGTAATGACTCTTTAAAGGATTCAGTCTTGTTTCAATGCAGTTCTTTATAGAGTTCCTTTAAGGTTGTGATTAATGATAGAAATTATTTTATTTATTGTGCAGAGAGATTAGAATTACTAGAGATACTGTTTATTTGTAGTTCTTTGGACAGTATGTTAAATCTTTGTAGAATAAATTCAAGTCTTCTGGGTCTGAGGACATTTGCTTTAAACCCATGTATACAACCACTTCCTGTGGTTCCTATGAAACAATTTTTCCATAATTAATTTTTACTTTTGTAAAAATAGAGGGGGTAAAAAAACAACCAACTTATTAGCGTGGTGCCTCACTTTGGGTTCTGCAATTTTCCCCATGTACATAACAAATAAAACCAGTCCTGGCTACAATCCTATAATAGATGATTACTGGTTCTGAGGAAATGACTAGCTCCAAAGTGTATGTTTGTATGCAATATGTGGTATGTATTATGCGTGGTATTTTATAGTAAAATACAACATAATCATCGTGATAGTGAGATTGACTTATAAAAATAAAATAACTACAACATCATTTTAAGCAATCTTACTTATAGGTCTAATCAGTTTAATTAGTTTTTACTCGTTGTTCAGATGGCTGCTTCGATATCCTTTCTTGCATAAAGTCCTGTTTAGCCTCCCAGTTCAGGCTAATGCTCCGCCTCTGCGTACCCACAGTACTCCGCACTTCCTTCCTCATAGGACTTCCATGCCGTACTGCTTGTCAGATTCCTGCATTTGACTGTTAGGACCAGAAGCGGATGTAATGGCGGGGCGCGCTGGGCGTGTGCCCTGGGCCCCGACTTCTGAAGGCCCCTGCAAAACCCTAACTTTACACGTTTTTCTAATGACACAAAGTTTGGTTTCATGTGTGCGATTTTAACGTTAATAGTGCATAACATTTTTTATTTATTTAAAAATAGAGTTAACATGTATTTTTATTTTCCCTGTTTCTCTCTGCTCTCTTTTTTGTAAGAGGCTCAATATTTTCTTCTGTGCCTGGGGCCTCCGCTGACCTTAATCTGCTTCTGGTTAGGACCTGAGCAGATATGCTTGTTTTATTTTCCTTTTATTCCCCTGAAATGTTTTTAAAAATTGAAGTTGTAATTGACATACAATGAATTCCGCACATTTAAAGGGTATGTTATGTTAAATTTTGTCATGGTATATATACCCATGAAATGATCCCACAGTTAGGATAATGAACATACTATGTTATGTTCACTATGCCAGAAAGTTTCTGTATAATAGTTTCCTCGTGCCTCTCTGTGTTCCCTTTCCTGAAGCAACCACTGGTCTGCTTTCTGTCACTCCAGATTAGTTGGAATTTCTAATAATTTTATATAAATCGATTCTCATATACTATGTATTCTTTTCTTTCTTCTGTCTTCATTCACCGAGCAAAATTATTTTGAGATTTATCCATGTAGTTGCATGCATTGATAGTTTCCTTTTATTGCTGAATATTATTTTGTCTATTGGATATACCAGAGTTTGTTTATCCATTCATCTCTTTTGAGACATTTGGGTTGTTTCCAGTTTCGTACCATTATAAATAAAGCTGCTGTGAGTATTGGCATGCAATTCCTTGTATGGACATATACTTCCGTTTCTCTTATGTAAATACCTAGGAATACAATGTCTGGGGTATACGACAGGTATGTGTTTAACTTTGTAAGAAGCTGCCAGACAGTTTTCTAAAGTGTTCTTGTTGTTTTGCGTTCCCGCCAGCCGTGTATAGGAGTTATCTGTCCTCTGTATTCCCCCCAATACTTGGCATGGGCAGTATTTTAAAATTTTTAGCCAGTCTAATAGGCATGTAGTTGAATCTCATTTTGATTTGTTTGCATTTTCCAGTGACTAGTTATGTTGAGTGTCCTTGCGTGTGTTTGCCATCTTTCTTTGTGAAGCATATTTTCAAAGCTTTTGTCCATTAAAAACCTAGGCGGTTTTCTTCTTAAGTTTTAGGAGTCCTTTATGTATTCTGAATTTACGTCTCTTTCAATTTTTTTTTATTTTTTTATTTTATTTATTTTTTCTTTTTTCATTTTTCTGAAGCTTGGAAACAGGGAGAGACAGTCAGACAGACTCCCGCATGCGCCCGACCGGGATCCACCCGGCACGCCCGCCAGGGGCGACGCTCTGCCCACCAGGGGGCGATGCTCTACCCATCCTGGGCGTCGCCATGTTGCGACCAGAGCCACTCTAGCGCCTGAGGCATATAGGCCACAGAGCCATCCCCAGCGCCCGGGCCATCTTTGCTCCAATGGAGCCTTGGCTGCGGGAGGGGAAGAGGAAAGCGCGGCGGAGGGGTGGAGAAGCAAATGGGCGCTTCTCCTATGTGCCCTGGCCGGGAATCGAACCCGGGTCCTCCGCACGCTAGGCCGACGCTCTACCGCTGAGCCAACCGGCCAGGGCTGAATTTACGTCTCTTATCAAATATGCAGCTATGTTCTTTCGGCCTAATGATTTGTCTTTTCATTTCCATTAACAATGTCTTTTGAAGAGCAGGAGTTTTAAATTTTGGTAAAAGACAAATATCAGTTTGTTCTTTTATGGAGTATATACTTCTGGTTTCACAGCTAAAAAAAAAAATCTTTGCCTAACCAAAGGTCACAAAGGTTCTTTTCTAGAAGTTTTATAGTATTAGATTTGAGCCTGACCAGGCGATGGCGCAGTGGATAGAGCGTCAGACTGCGATGAAGAAGACCCAGGTTCGAGACCCCAAGGTCGCCAGCTTGAGCGAGGGCTCATCTGGTTTGAGCAAAAGCTCACCAGCTTGAGCCCAAGGTCGCTGGCTCGAGCAAGGGGTTACTCGGTCTGCTGAAAGCCCACGGTCAAGGCACGTATGAGAAAGCAATCAATGAACAATTAAGGTGTTGCAATGTGCAACGAAAAACTAATGATTGATGCTTCTCATCTCTCTCTGTTCCTGTCTGTCTATCCCTCTCTCTGACTCTCTCTTTCTCTGAAAAACAACAACAAAACAAACAAACAAACAAAAATTTGAGATTTAAGTGTATGATTATTTTTGAGTGAATTTAAGTACATAGTATGAAGTAGGGATGGAGATTAATATATTTTTATATACAGTTGTTTCAATATTATTGTTTAAAAGACTGTTCCTTCTCCATTGAATTGCCTTTGCATCTTTGTCAAAAATTAGTTGTCCATATATGTAAGTGTGGAGCTACTTGGAGATTCCCTGTCCTGTTCCATCAGATTTATGCGTCTGTCCTGTCTTCAGTGTCCACTGTCTTCATTTTTGTACTTTATATTGTCTTAAAAATCAAGTAATATGGCTCATCCAACTTTATTCTTTTTTCACATCCTTTTAACTGTTTAGTTGTTTTTCCTTTCCATATACATTTTAGAATCATTTTACCTATGTCTACAAAAATATTCTCCCAGGATTTTGATTAAAATTTCATTAAATCTGGCCTGACCAGTCAGTGGTGCAGTGGATAGAGCATTGGCCTGGGATGCTGAGGACCCAGGTTAGAAACCCCAAGATCTCTGGTTTGAGCATGGGCTTATCTGTCTTGAATGCAGGGTCACCAGCTTGAGCGCGGGATTGCCAGCTTGAGTGTAGGATCATAGACATGACCCTATAGTCACTGGTCAGAAGCCCAAGGGCGTTGGCTCGAGCCCAAGGTCACTGGCTTGAGCAAGTGATTACTGGCTCAGTGGGAGCCTCCCAGTCAAGGCACATATGAGAAGCAATCAATGAACAAATTGGTGCCACAACATAGAGTTAGTGATGCTTCTCATCTCTCTCCCTTCCTATTTCTCTCTCTCTCTCTCTCTCTCTCTCTCTCTCTCTCTCTCTCTCTCTCAAAAAGACCATTAAATCTGTATATCAGTTTAGGGAGAATTGTTTAGTATGTCAAGTCTTGTAATACATGATCACAATTTGTCTCTTCATTTATTTTGATCTCTTTTTATTTCTTTCCATCAGTGTCTTACAGTAATCAGCATACTTGTCCCATCTGTTTCATACTTACTTTTTTTTTTTACATATTTTTTTCATTCAAAACATTCAGAGAGTCATTAGTGTTATTCTGAGACATGTTTATATTACTTGTTTCTATTAATAACTGAGTTGTGCTTGTCTTTAATATTGCCTGCATTTTCGTGAGGAAACCACATTTTATTTGGAATCAGATCTGCTGTGGAAGGTCATTGACTGCCTAGGTAACCCTGCTTAGATTTAACATCAGTAAATGACTTTGAAGCAATTGCTATAGCTCCTTCTTTGGCTTAATAGTATTTTTTGAGGCATAAACAACAAAACTGTGGTTTCAAAACTTTTTTTTTTGTGACAGAGTCAGAGAGAGACATATAGGGACAGGCAGACAGGAAGGGAGAGAGATGAGAAGCATCCATTCTTTGTTGCAGCACCTTAGTTGTTCATTGATTGCTTTCTTATATGTGCCTTGACCGGTGGGCTACAGCAGACTGAGTGACCCCTTGCTCAAGTCAACGACCTTGGGCTCAAGCTGGTGAGCCTTGCTTAAACCAGATGAGCCCACACTCAAGCTGGCAACCTTGGGGTTTCGAATCTGAATCCTCCGCGTCCCAGTCCGACGCTCTAGTCACTGTGCCACCACCTGGGTCAAGCCAGAAATATTTTGAGCAGTTGTAATCCAACTGCAGTTGAAGGAAGATTTTCAAATGGCTCCAGAGCTGATCACTTTTTATATTGGGTAGACAGCAGCTGAGAGGACATTGGTGGCTCTTGAAGCATTATCAGTGTTTCTTATTCAGAAAGCAATTGAGGACATATTTTAGGTTAGAAACAGATGATTGATAGGCCAGTGGGGTGCTGTATTAGAAGGATTCTTTAGAGATCATCAGTTCACAGAAAGAGAAATAGAGCCTAGAGAAACTTGGTTACTTGGTTTCTTGGCAGATCATGTTCTCATTGAACTCTTTGGAAAGCCAGTCGGCTTGCATCAAAAACCACAGAGACATAACCCTTCCCATTCAGCAGATGATGTGCAGTCAGGTTAGGCAGTCAACATGAAGAGATAAAGAATTCGAGCCAGAATGGTCATTGGTTAGAGATGGCAGCATGACCAATAGGGTCATAATAAGGGACACATGTGGATGATGATTGCTAACATAAACCAGTGAAGTTACATTCTACCAGGCACTACTATAAGTGATTTATGTGTATGAACTCATTTAACACTTTGAATAACTTTGTGTGGTATAGGTACTGTAATTCTTTCACTTTGTGAATGAGGCAAACGAGGCACAGAGGGATCAGAAATTTTTCTGGTGAGTGATGGAGGTGGGAGAGGAACCTGGGAGGTCTCTCTAGCGCATGTCTTCTTAACCATTGCACTGTTACATGGCCAAAGAGCATGTCTATTAGGAGGGCCATTAAGGAACGGCCTCTAAGTTCCTCTCTGCTAGTCCTGGGGACCTATTCTTTAGTTTCAGTCTTCTTTAGTTTTAAAATGGAAGAGGCTCCTGATAATGATAAAATTTATTATTATTATTTTTTTAATTCTAAATTTAAAGCTCTTGGGAACATAAGGTTTTCCAGTATTGTGTGTGTGTGTGTCTGTGTGTTAAAGTTTCCCTCCTTTTTAAGTCCTTCCTCTTCCACTACTGCATATTACTTGTTTTAAACATCTGTTTCCCAAGTCCCCCCCCCGCCCCCCCGAAGAAGACAGACTGAGGCTTATATCAAAATAGAGTTGAATGTGCCTTTGATTTAGAATGTGACAATAAGAAGACTGTATGGCTGTGTATACTTACATGGGGTCAGATATACTGTAAGCACTTTTAAAGAATCCTGGCCACTGAAATGAGCAGGTAGTAGCGAGCAGAGGCTGTGCAGCTGCGGTGACTGGCTCTGGCTGACCAAACACTCAGGGTGGCATTTACGACCAGCTCCCTGGGTGTGGGTAGTAAGAGAGTATGGGTGTCGGCTTGATGGGCCCTGTGTTTCTGGCCCCATGTAGAAACTTCATAGCATTTCAGCCGCTCATTCCTGGACTGGCCCAGAGCTATGATTGACCATAACTTACAGGAAATGAGGACAGAGAAGTTGGACAGCATTCTGAATTGTTTGGGGGATGGACACCAGAAGGAAGGGATGGAAGGGAGCAGAATGGAAGGAAAAAGCAATGATTTTTGATGTATCTTGCTTTAGGTTTTCTATCATTGGGGGAACTGTACCTATAGTAGTAGCATTTGTTGCTTTGGGAAGGGGGTGGAGGTAGATCTTGTGGTGTATAATCTGCAGTGATTAATTCTTGAAAGGGGAAGTGTGTGATTGGAAAGTCTCTCACTCTCTTTCTCTCATATGTTCCCACATAGAGACACTGTCTTTGTTTTTGCTAAATAAACAGAGGGCCGCTGGACAGAGTCCATCCACTGTTCTAATCCTTGGGTGAGATTGTTAAGCAGTAAAGCCAGGTTAGCATGAGGGTCTTTTTGTCCCTGTCAGCAAAGGAGGCCACAGATGGCATTTGAACTTTGACTATTAAATTTAAATTAGTAAAAATTTATTGGGAACCTGCTATGTGCCAGGCATGTCCTGTGAACAAGGGAGATGGCATCTAAAGGCTAATTGTTAAAGCAGCTGATGTTGGTCTGTATACACTTCCACTAACCCATGCTTCTCATACAAGACAAAGATTATCAAGATAATTAAAGATGATCATTTTAAACTATTCAGCAACTAGAACCCATTCTTTCTGAGACTGTATGGGCATATCAGGATCTTTAGTGGGTGTGTTTGTTTCCTGTTTGCTCTTATAACAAATTACCACAAAATTTAGTGGCTTCAAGCAGCACGCTTATTATCTTACAGTTTTATTAGGTCAGAAGTCTAATAGCCTCACTGGGCTAAAATCAAGGTGACAGCAGGGCTGTCTTCCTGCTAGAGGCTCTAGGGAGAATCTGTTGCCTTGTGTTTTTTAGCTTCTAGAGGCTTCTTGCATTTTTGTCCTGTGACCCCTTCCGTTATGTTTAGAGGCAGCAACAGCAGGCTGCGTCCTCATGATGCTGTCTCTCTGTTTTGCGCTTTCTCCTCACATCTTCCATTTTCATTTAAGGACTGTTGAAATCGTATTAGGCTCACCCGGGCAATCCGTGATCTGCATCCTCAGTTTCAGGTACAATCTTAATTACCCTTTTGCCATGGAAAAGAATCTATTTACAGCTTCCGGGAATTAGGACATTTGACATCTTTGGCAGGCCATTTTTCTACCTTTCCGCACCAGGGGGGACTTGCTCCAAACTTTGCTCATTTCCCCACTCAAGTGAAGTAACGCAGTGCCTCCCCATAATCCTTTGCATAACATATTGTTACCTGTGGGTGTGTGCTGTGTGTGTGAGGATGTGAGGCTTATTACTAACACTTGTTGCCTTAGAAGCCTCACTCCTCTTTAGTGTGATAAAACCCAAGCCACCTAAATACTTAATGCTTAGCTTTGCATAGTTGGAAGGACGCTAGTAACCCTCTTTGCCAGCTTGTCCTGCAGGGGCTTGCAGATGTCTCTTCCAAGAGGCGGTCTCACCCTTGCTGTCTGGGAATGGCCTGCCTTGACAGATAGTGTTTTCTTTAAGCAGCTCCGTTTTTCTGGACATTGAGAGTTCCTGCTTTATACTGAGGGCAAGTCTCTTTCTTTGCAGGTTATAGAACCTATTGGTCCTTTCTTGTTTTACTCTCCAGGGTCATATTGAATAAATCTAATTTCCTCTTTTACATGGGAAGCCCTTGAGAATTTTTTAAAGATAGCTATCATCTTCCTCAAGTTTTCAGACTTATATATATAAAAAAAGAAATCTCAAATTTCTTCCATTGGGCCTCACGTGAAACTGTTCTGAGACTTCTTTCCATCCTGGTCCCTCTCCTGAGTATGACACAACATGGAGGAAAGGGGGACTGAGGGATGATTTAAAAAGAGCCTACAACTGCCAGGGGAATCGTCATACTGACGAGCCTGTTAAGATCTTTGCCATCACCACGGAAACAAGAAATCTCAGGCTTATAGTGTGGCTAAGGAGATTTAGGTATCAGGAAACCTGTCTGAACCTCATGGATTGGGACACTGCAGTTGACTGCCTCGGGAAGTCGAGGGACCTTTTGCCCTAGAAATACATGAGAAGCCATTAACCTTAGAATTCATGTTGCATAAGAGACTTTGCTTTCAGTTAAATGTTCTGCTTAAATATTCTTGTCATTGCTTGTCATCTGTGTCTGATGCCTGGATTTCCCTCTTGTGTTGGTTCATTGGATGGAAGGCATCATCATGACTGCTGTTAATCATAGGGGGAAGGAATATGGTTCATGGCTTTATGAAGGAAGGGAAACAGTGGCACAGCGCAGGATAATTAATAGCAAGTGGAGTGACAGTTTGATTCCCTGGTAGGGACCCGGGCATTGTTGAAGCAAAAAAAATCACTTTATTCTTTCATAGAGAGAGGCAGCTGTAATTCTGGTTGGATGAAATCCAATTAAAAGGAACTGACATGCAAATTGATGATCAGACAGTGTGAGCATAGAAAAAGTCCAAGAAGTGTTCTGTAAGAAGTGGCAGAGAACAGTGTAGGTAATTTGGCACGGTAATGTGCATGCATAAGAAAAATGGAAACATACAGGTTGGCCACAGGAGGAGGTGGAAGTGTGGAGTCTCAGCTCGGAGAGAGCGAGAGCCTGGTTAGTTTTGTGGGTGTGTAGTTACTACACTTTTAGACATTTTGGAGTGGAGACATGTACTTTATGAATTACAACCTTTCACAATGGAATGATTCTAAATCAACCCTTGAAGGTTATGGGTTTCCAAATTGGTGGTGGTTAAATATAATATTCCCAAGAATATATGATAAGAGTCCAAGACTGGCTCTTGGAAAGAAGACCTCATTGTTCAGACATACTTCACCTGACCTAATGATGTGTCCTCAAAGCTTTGTGTGAGAATTGACTCCTAAATTTAGTATAAAATAAGAGAGCTTGCCATATTTAGTAATGCTATTATGAATCATTTTCTAAAGTAAAAATCCTTTTATAACCAGTCATGCCCAATTCATCTTCTGAGAAAATTCGTAAGTTGTTTGCTTAAACAAAGGTATTTTTCTTTGAAATGAAATAATTGTAGGGACATGTAGCAGTTAACTGTTAGAGTAACAGAGGAAAAAATGGGCAGAATTTTGTAAGAAGGCAGTGTATTGCTTTTTAGGGAGCAAAATTCTGCTTAAGAAGTTAGATAGCCTCTACTGTTATTATGGGTTCAGAAAGAGAAGGCTAGCTACCTGGTGTACTGCAGGGAGATTTATTAGGATCTTTTGGGAACTGCAGCAGAAATGGCGATGAGATGTTTTAAAGTAGGGGGAAATGGGACCAAAGCATTTACTAGGTCTTTTTCAGAAGAAAGCCAAAGAAGGTGAAATGGAGTTCACCCTGCGAAGCTGTGCAAAATTGAGAAGCTGGGAAGACTTAGCAGCAGCAGCAGCAGCAGCCAGGAGAAACCGGAGTGTGGTGGGCGGTTTCACTCGGCACACCAGCAGCCAGTAGTCATCCTGGTCAGCAGCAGAGAGCCTTCCCAGAGAAGATTCAGAAGGACCAGGGTCCGTTTCTGTTGGTGCTGGTGTGACCAGTGTGCTGCGTGCGGTGTACGCCCCGTGGGATCTACCTTCTGCTGCCACTCTACTCAGGCACTTCGGGAGTGTCACAGTGCCTCCTCATCCAGGGGTTCACTTTCTGTGCCTTGGTTACCCAAGGGCAGCTGCAGTTTGAAATATTAAATATAAAATTCCAGAAGTAAACAAATCATAGGTTTTTTAATTGCCTGCTGTTTTGAGTGTGGTAATAAAATCTTCCTCCATCCTTCCCGGGATGGGAACCGTTCGTCCCTTTGTCTAGCGTGTCCACACTGTGTACACTCGCTGTTCCTTTAGTCACTTAGCCGGGCCAGTGGTCAAATTGGTTATCAGAGAGAGACCACACTCACGTGATTTATATTACAATATATTGTTATCACTGTTCTAGTTTATTATTGTTGTTGTCGATCTCTTACTGTGCCTAATTTACAAGTTAAACTTTATCATAGGTGTGTACGTAGAGGAAAATACAGTGTCTGTGGGGTTCAGGACTTATCCAAAGTTTCAGGCATCCATTGGGGGTCTTGGCATGAGCCCCCTGCGGATAAGGGGAGGCTGCTGTACTTTGAACCCTGCCTAGAATGCGCTCACCCGCTGGGCTCGCTTGATCACGGCTCTGCTGGCTCTTCGGGCTCTGCCAGGAGCTCCTCCATCAGGGAGATTTCTCTCTGCTGATTATCTCAAGTGAGCACTTCCCGGCCTTCACCTGGTGTTCCTTTTCTTCATAGCACTTATTTACAGCTCAGGCTTATGTTTGTTTCTTAAATGCTTCCCCCTTTTTTCTCCATTAGAAGTAAGCTCCGTGAGAGTTGAGGCCCGGTTTATTTTGCTCATCATTGTAATCCCAAGCACTTCCTCCATAAAAATTCAGGGAACGGAATTTCAGGGAATCCCTGTGCCTATCCCTGTGATCAGAAGTGGGAATGGGGATGGGAATGTAGGATTCAGTCACTGTCCAATGTTGTTTAATAAGTTGTGTAATTGTAGTAGTTGTCGTAGTCTGAGCACCGAGTACTGTGAGCTTTGAGAAATAAGCTGGAGATGGTCACCACCAATCTAGATCTGGAGTCATAAGGAGTACTTTTATTCAGCGGTCAAGACAGGGAGGGATATTGTAGGCTGACAGAAGAGGGTGAATGAAGTTGGAGATACAGAGGAATGAGTTTTGCCTGGAAGTTCATGAGTATGTGCAGGGTTGGCAGCTGGAACACGGAGCGTGGTGGAGCATGACGGAGGGCACTGGGTTGTACAAGTTCCTGGGAAGGGCATTCGATGCCTGTGTTCGGATCTAACGGGAAGTTCTTCAAGGAGTCTGGACCTTACCTTTTGGGAACTGGTGAGCCCCAAACTCTTTAAACAGGAAGGCACCAATTCCCAAAAGATAGTACTGAAGGATAAGTTGTTAGAGGTAGGATGTAAATAAAGCAGGCGTGGCTGTGATTTTCTTAACTTGAAATACATGAGAAAGTTTGGGATCCTTACGTTGAAGGACAAGATAATGAGAAGCAATTCTCTTTATGGATATGTAGTGATAACCTTTGTATAGCTGGTGGCTAAGATGAAAGACTGGTCATTCTCACAAGTACTCAGTAATTATTTTTTATGTGAGAGGAGGGGAGGTAGATGGACTCCTGCATGTACCCTGTCTGGGACCCACCTGCCAATCCCCGTCTGGGGCCAATGCTCGAATCAGCTGAGCTATCCTTAGTGCCTGAGGCCAATGCTCAAACCAGTTGAACCACTGGCTGTGGAAGGGGAAAAGAGAAGGAGAAGGGGGAGAGGGAAGGGAAGAAAAGCAAGTGGTTGCTTCTCATGTGTGCCCTGACCAGGAATCAGAAGTGGGATGTCCGTACATCATGCTGACACTCTATCCAGTGAGCCAGCTGGCTGCCCCCCCTTTTCAATAGAGTCAAATCTTTGTCATTGGAACACAAGAAGAGAAGAATGCTGTTTTAGTTCATACATAGACTAAAACATTTTAATTGAAAAATGCCTTGGCAAGCAGATAGGAATTCTTATTCTAACTTACATGTTTAGCAGCTGTGTGACCTTGGATAATTCACTTACCTGATCTTCTGTTTCCCTTTCAAGGATGGACTTTGATGATATGCTTACATTGATGATGTGTAAAACAGAGTATGTTATGTAGGGTATTTTATATTAACATTCACTTTAGAAGTATTGGGTAGCATTGGACATCTTTTGCTTTAATAGAAATGGATCTGAGGTGGGAACTTAAATCTTTGGAATGAGAGAGAAACAGACCTGGAATTTCTTTTGTCCTGGAATATG
Source organism: Saccopteryx leptura (assembly GCF_036850995.1). Lineage (NCBI taxonomy): Eukaryota > Metazoa > Chordata > Mammalia > Chiroptera > Emballonuridae > Saccopteryx > Saccopteryx leptura. The sequence continues at coordinate 195,194,772 of NC_089506.1, forward strand.
TTCTCACCAGAGTGTCAGGACAACTCACCCCCCCCCCCCAAACATGACCGTTTCCAAGAAGTACCTGTGCATTTTTTTAAAGCAGACAAGAGAGGAGCAACTTTTTGCTACTTGTATTCTACATGTCAGAACACATTCTGTTCCAGCAGTTGGTGAGAGCCACTGTGTTGCCGTCAGGAGGAAGGAGGACTGGGTGGTGGTAGATGTGCTACTACTGCACATTCCCTTGCAGCTCGCGGCAGTACCTGCTACTGAGGCCTCCGGGACACCCGTTGGTACTTCATCCCAGCTTCACTGCCCTCATCATTCACAGCAGGTGGTCTGGGTGCCCCCGTCACTCCTTCCTTGTTCATCTGGAGTAGCCGCGTTGTGGTCTTATGTATGTATGGCATGCTATACAGGCTGTGTGATTATCTGAGAGTTTTTAAGGAAATTTGGGAAACCTTTCATTATGGAATGCTTTAGTCTGTTTGAGAAGGGAGCAAAAAGGAAATGTTTTAGAAGGATTGCTTTGAAATCGGTCTGTTTTATAGAGTTTAACTCAGGCAAAGGACAGAATAACTTAGTGGTTAATATTAAGTACATTTCTTGGAGAATAATGGTCCTAGTCCCAATTCCAGCTTTGCCACTTATTAGATTGCGACCTGGGGAAAGTAGGTTTTCCCAACTGTAAACGGGGAATAGTAATAGTACCTGCCCAAAGGGTGGTTGTGAGGACTGCATGAGAAATACATGCAACCCACTTAGACAAGGACTGGCGTACAATGTATGCTTTCTACATGTTAACTGGTGTTATTTTTGGCTGTACCATAGCTACTAGCATGTCCGAGGCCTTGCAAGAAAGTCTGAATGAAGCCAGACCTTTTTTGCTTGCTCTGTCAGAAAGTGACTTGGTGGCAGAGTGCTAGAACGATTCAGTGGGTAAGGAATGGACTGTTGAGCTTCACACCCCAGTCCACTGGCATTGTGTAAGAAGCAACTCATTACCCTCTAATGGTGGTTTAGTGAAATGGATGACTGCTCTCAGTCGACCTCCTCAGGCAGAGGCGGAAGCCAGGCCAAGCATCCTGGAATGTCTGGTAATCACCTGGAAAGAGTAGAAGTTGGTATGTAGCACAGGGGTACAGGATGGATGAGTAGGACCCAAGAGTAAACTACAGAAGCAGTGTAGCGTGTGTGGATTTTAGCAAGTAGAGGGGCCTCCAGGGTATTTCTGGGTGTAAACATGGGATCCTGTTAAGCTGGGGAAAAGAAATCACTCCATTGATGGAGTCTGACCACCTGGGACTCCTGAACTGCCACCAACGTTGTATGTCACATATCAATGGGTGAGTCATGTTTCCTCTCTGCTCCTCAGTTTCCTTGTCTATAAAATGACTAGATGATTATTTTTGTCTTCTATTCCAGTCTTTGTGACTTCACATTTCATTGGCTTTCAAGAACTCTGTGAGGCAGGGAGCGTTGCAGAACAGTCTGCTGTAGACTGTGGCCGGTGCGAATCTTTAGTTTTGTTTTTTTGTTATTTCAGAGAAGTTCCTGTTCAAAAGACCATGAAGCATTTTATCACTGGACTTGTGAGGGAGCTGTCTCTTTAATCTCTCACGTTTCCTTTTTTCCCCTACAAACGATAGATCACAGGGTTGCTGTTGTCTTGTGCCCTCTGGGTAAGCATTTTTGCAGAAAAATGAAAACATTGTAATTTTAAAGGCACAGAAAGCAGCCTAACTAGGTGGTGGCGAAGAGGATAGAGCATCGGACTGCGATGCAGAGGACCTAGGTTTGAAACCTCGAGATCTTTGGCTGGGGAGCGGACTTATCCGGCTTGAGCGCGGGCTCACCAGCTTGAGCGTGGGATCATAGACAGGACCCATGGTTGCTGGCTTGAGCCCAAAGGTCTCTGGATTGAAGCCCAAGGTCACTGGCTTGAGCCCAAAGTTGCTGGCTTGAGCAAGGGGTTACTCACTGTACTGTAGCCCCCCAGTCAAGGCACATACGAGAAAGCAATCAATGAACAACTAAGGGGACTAAAGAGCCACAATGAAGAATTAATGCTTCTCATCTCTTTCTCTTCCTGTTTGTCTGTCTGTCCGTCCCTCTCTCTGTCTCTTTCTCTCTCTCTCTCTCTCTCTCACACACACACACACACACACACACAAACACACACACAAACACACACACACGCATGCACAGAAAGCAAAACTGTAGCATCAGGACTCAAGGTTACAGAATTGATTAAGTGTCTGCTTTATTTTGCTTAGCTGAATGAACAAGGTTTGATTGAATGTTACTGCTTAGGGATAAATATTAATAACTATAAAAATCCCCCAGTGGTAACATTTTTTCCTTCTTTGCAAAAAAAATTTCAAATTATGATCTAAAGCTTGGATTATCATTGTGAACTGAATATGTATGTGAGTGACTGGGCGGAGGGCTTCGTTGGAGAGCAACTCCTCTTTGGGAATGCATGTCCAGAGAGGAAAGCTCTTCTGCGTTCTTGATGTGTATAAATTGATTTTGCTTAATTATTTGTAACAGTTCAGATATATCAGTACCTAGCAACTGCTCTAGACCTTTATAACATTAGCTATTAAAAATAGTGTTAGAAAAAGTCATCAAAAGTAGAACATTTTTGATTTAAGAATTGAAATGTTTTTTAAACTGTTATATTCCACAGAGAAGGGTTTGTTATGTTAGGTCTGTGAGCTTCCAGTAATTCCCAAGTAGATCTTCACACTTATATATAATCACTTCTTTTGTTTGTTGGTTTGTTTTGTGTTTTTTTTTTGTCCTCTATCCCAGCGGACTTTACTTTCGAAGAAGGGAGGGATTAGTATTTATTTGTAAAATCAGTAGACGTACATCAAACACTTCCTGTATGCCAGGGTTTACCATGATAAATAAGAGATGGTCCCTGGCTCCAGGGCCCACTTGTGTTAGGCACAGTAGTTTGAAAAGTAAACTTGGTTATCGTGCAGATCGATGCCTCTGAGAGGGTGGTGATCGCATGTTGTTTTTCCCAGCCGATGGCTCAGTGCATCGTCTACATGCATTGAGTACTTTGGGAACGTGGAAGAGGGGACGTTTGTAGCTTGGAGAGAGATCTGAGAAACCTTCATGGAGGAGGTGACACAAAAGTGATATTTCAAAGGACAGGAAGGTGTGGGTAGGTAGGCAGGGTTGGCATTCCAGGGAGAGAGACTGTTACCGTGGACTGAGGCATGAGGACGTGGAGATGCCTGACCCCTCTCGTGGTCCAGAAAATCAGCAGTGTTGTGGGATGGCTGAGTTTGTCTTCAAGGGAAGTGGCAGATCATAATCGGAGTGCAGACTTGTCACATGTATGTGATGCGAATAGCTCTCCTTGTCTTTGGTTTGCCTTTTCAATGCCCTATTGATGTGTTTTGATAAGCTAGAAGTTTTAAATTTTGTTGGTCTACTTTTTCTTTTCCCTTTTCATGTCTTCTGTGTCCTCTCTAAGGAATCTTTGCTTACCTTACGTTACAGAAATATTCTCCCTTGTTTTCTTCTAGAAGTTTTATTTACATTTTGGTTTCTGATCCATCTCAGGTTTTTTGTGTGGTGTGAGGTGAGGGTAAAGGTTCACTTTTCCCTGTCGCGTTTAACCGTAGTCGTTTTAGCATTATTTGTTTGAGAGATTTTCCTTTCCCAGTTGAATATCCTTGGTGCCTTCCTTGAAAGTCAGGTGCCTGTCTAAATCTGTTTCTGGGCCCCCTGTCCCAATCCATTGTTACATGTGTCCTTATCGCAATGCCACATTGTCTTGGTTACTCTAGTTCTGTTGTAAATATTGAAATGCAGTAGTGTGAATCCTCCCACTGTATTCTTTTTTAAGAGAGTTTTTAACTATTCTAGGTTCTTTGCTTTTTCCATATACATTTTAGAATCAAATTGTCAAAAAAAAAAAAGGCGCATTTGTGGTGCTTTACAAAATCCTGTGATACCTAGGTCACACAATGTGGCAGTCAGATCATAATCTTTTGGAGTAGAATCCAGGAAATTGTCTGTTCAAACTACTGACATCTCCCAAGTACAGCAAAGGCTGAGAGCTGATGTGCTAATGAAGTCTTCGTTTGGTACACTGAACTGAAGGAGAAATTAAGTAATGGATTACGGGTGCAATTGACTCGTGTGGGATTTGCAGTGGGCCTTCTGCTGGGAGAGCTGGTCCCGGTTTCAGGAGAGGATGAAACCGAATGAAAGAGGATGGTGCGGGTGGGAATGTGGAGTGAAGGGAAGTGCTCTCTCCCAGTGGACATGGAGGCCAGTTGCTTGAGTGTTGCTTTGTGTGCCTCCCATTCCCAGTTGCTCAGGATATTCTCATCCTAAGCCTGACACAAATGCGATCCCCAAACCAGTAACTTAAAACCTAAGGAATGCTTTTAGTTAGTAAAGCAGATAGGGGTGGGCAAAAGTAGGTGGAAAAATGTATAATACAAGTAGAAACTCTGCTTTGCATACTCACAACTGCGCACCTACTTTGCCCACACCCGTGCACATGCATCGTGGAGAATAGCTTTCCCCTGGAATGTTGGTGAAATCTATAAAATAATGTGCGAGGTAGGCACATTAAAAAATAATTATATGGTTTTTGATTTTTGAAGGTTTTCTGTCTTTCTGATTTTGATGTCTGTAGGCTGACATTGATTCATCCATGTTTCCCTTGGGTAGGTAGTTCTGTGAGAACTGCTGCCTCCCTAAGAGGCTTTAAAGAAAAAAAAAGAAACAATAAGATTCAACCAAAATAATGCTGTTCTTTGGGAAAACAAACCATGTGGGCTGGTAAGTGCTTGCTTGTGGCTTTTTTTTTTTTTTAAACACTTTTTCCTTGAAGAGGGAGGTTGGAACTACAGTAGTCCCCACTCATCTGCAGTTTCACTTACCCACGCTCAGCTGTGGTCCGAAAATATTACACAGAAAATTCCAGATATAAACAATTCATAAGTTTTACATTGCGTGCTGGGTAGTGTAGTGAAACCTCGCGCCAGCCGGCCCAGGACGTGAATCTTCCCTTTGTCCAGCTGATCCACACTGTGCGTACAGTACAATAAGGTATTTTGAGAGAGAGAGACCACATTCACATAACTTATGTTACAGTATATTGTTATCGTTGTTCTATTTTATTATAGTTATTGTTAATTTATTGCTTTTATTTATAAATTGTGCCTAATTGGTGCATAAAACTTTATCATAGGTATGTATGCATAGGAAAAGAGATCATTATATAGGGTTTGGTATTGTGTGCGATTTCAGGCATCCAGTGAGGGGGGGGGGAATCTTGGAACATATTCCACGTGGATTGGGGGGGACTACAGTAGTCAGCTGAGCCCTTGTGCCTGAGCTACAGGTTCCCTTAACAGCTGTAGAGAATTAATTTCAGTCAGAGCGAGCAGGGCTTTAATCTCAACTTTCTGCTCAGTGTTACGGAAAATCATCTCTAGAAACTAGCCTGTGTCTACCTGCTATGGGATGTTAAAACATTCAGATGAACATTGGGTTTTTGAGTGTTTCGTAGTAGAAACAGCTCAGGAAAATCCTTTAGTGAGCTAAATCTTACAGTGCACACGAAAAAGCAAGCATTGATGACATATTTGTGTTTTCTGTGTGTGACATGTTGGTTTACTATTTTCTTGTTCAAAATTGGATCATATGTACCATGTCCAACTCAACCTCATTTTTCTGTGAGGGGTGAGACAGTTTTAGGCAAGAAACCTTTGATATTAGCTATTTGAGCTTCTGTATAAATACATCTATTCCTTCAAGGCAGGGGAGCGGCTGGGCAGAGGGTAAGAAGAGAGTTGCTTTTCTTTCTTATTTACCACTGTACTTAGTAACACACACTTCTTTTTTTATTTTATAAATAAATTTTTATTAATTTTAATGGGGTGACATCAATAAATCAGGGTACATGTATTCAAAGAAAACATGTCCAGGTTATCTTGTCATTCAATTATGTTGCATACCCATCACCCAGAGTCAGATTGTCCTCCGTCTCCTTCTATCTAGTTTTCTTTGTGCCCCTCCCCCTCTCCCTCCTCCCCCACCTCCCCCCGTTACCCCCACACTCTTGTCCATGTCTCTTGGTCTTGTTTTTATGTCCCACCAATGTCTGGAATCATGCAGTTCTTGTTTTTTTCTGATTTACTTATTTCACTCCGTATAATGTTATCAAGATCCCACCATTTTGTTGTAAATGATCAGATGTCATCATTTCTTATGGCTGAGTAGTATTCCATAGTGTATATGTGCCACATCTTCTTGATCCAGTCTTCTTCTTCTTCTTTTTTTTTTAACAGTAATTAAGGCCTTTAAGCAAACTCTTGGCCAATAAAGTAAGAATCCATAAAAGAGGAGTGTCCTTAACATGTTCACCAAGTCCAAGTTGGCACCAACACCATTCCAAATCCCTGCAAATGCAACCCAACCCCAGTTCAGTCCGTTAGGAGCTGTCCCAAGGAGCAGGAGTCCAGGAAAAGTCTGCATGGCACTGGAATTGTTGTCACAATTCTATACTTTGCTTGACACACACTTCTTTTAGTAATAATTTAGTAAAGAGGGAAAAGCATTCACAGACTCTGGACTCCTCTTTAAGAAATCACCACCTCCCCCCTTCCACTTTTATACCTTTATTTCCAGGATTCTCTAATGCAGTCATTGCTTTGATGGTGGTATAATCGTAAGAAATGATTTTGTATTTTGCTTAACATTTAAAAAGTCATTCCCTATGTTGCTGTATTCTCTCCATGATTGATAATGTAGTGACTGCATAACAGTACATCAAATTGTGCCTTATTTTATATTCTTCTAATGTTGGAAGTTTTCAATTTTGTGCTCTTACAGCACAAAGAACTTTTTTGTATATTGGATTCGCCCCTTAATTTGTTTTACACATCCTCTGTTATTAAATAATAACGGCACCTTTTTGTTTTAAGGGTTTTATCAGTGTACAGTTGACGCTTTATACTATCATCAGCAATATAAGGTGAACTTAAAACTGATCATTATTTACATTTTTTAGGGTAAAAAGCTACAGGAATCTTTTTATTACTGTATCACTGAAAAAGTTATACTTTCACTTTACTTTTGTGCATTATTTGAGCCACATTTGTTTTCTTTTTATTGGTTTATGGATTAGAACTTATTTTTAAGTGATGTCAAGTTTTTATGTTCTATACATACATACATACATAGATACATATAGTAACTTTTGCAATATTTGTTATGAATGCTTCTTCTAGTTCTTACTTATTTTAGTTTTTCATTACAGAGTTCGTGAAATTGAATTACAAAATTCAATTTCTTTTTTGACTTCTGTTGCCTTAAGACAAACAGACTTGTCATCTTTGAGAGCTCTAACACGGATTCTGTTTTTCACTCTTCAGTAATTCATAAGATTTAGGTAAAGAAACTTTCTTGGCTCTGAGTTCATATTATTTTATGTGCCCTCTACTTAGCTGCCGTGCAGAGAGGAGAGGTGGTTTAAACCAGGAGTGCGTGTCCTGCACAAGTCTAGGGAGAGGAATAGAGACAGCCGGGGTTCCTGTATCAGATCAGCTTCCTGTAATGTCTGCAAGTCTGTGTTTACTCACCTGGCAAGCTGGGATGAGAATAACAAAGGCATAGACAACATTTTTAATGCACTAAGCTTTCTTTTAAGCTCTGTTAAGAACTTCTGTTAGAAGTGTTTAGAATACCAAATAGCTGCAACCTATGATTAATATGTGTGCACCTTTATAGCTTGGATTTTTTTTCAATAGTTTAAGAGACCACATGGAATCTTTGTTGGTGTTCCCCCTCCACAAAACTCACAACAATCCTATTACCTGTGGACATTGGGGGCCTGGGTATAGAAAAACCTGCAAATCAAGGATGTCCATCCGAAATGCCAGTATGAGAACTGTATCTGAGGAGTTGATAAGGACAAAAATGACCTCAGGAAGTAGAAACATTGAAGTTAATATATCAACAAATAGCAGTGAAAATGAGCTTTGACAAAAGACTTATTTAACCAACTTTGCTACTTACGTGACTTTGGGAAAGTAATTGAACCTTTCTAAACTTATTTTCCTCAGTATAAACTGGGGGGTCATATTGATGAATCTTTTACTTAAGTAAGAAAACGTATGTGAAATGTTCAATATGGTGCCTGACCCCATAGCAAATACCAAGTAAGTCACAGCCAGCATTACTACCTTTATTAACAGCTAACACAGCTCTTGAATGTGCTGTTCTCACTTGTGAAACTGAGTGCCTTACCCAGAATGGATTTGGAAATGTTCCGTGGGCGTCACATTCCTGGTCTCAGGAGGTGGTTCCCTTTCAGTTACCTGTGCAGATGTGTGTGCTCAGGAGGCATTTGCCATGGGGCTTCACACCAATGTCCTCTTCCCAAAATGAGATTCTGAAACCCTGTGTGAGTACAGAGGTTGTGTCTCACACCGTGGGGCTGTGCCTGTCCCAGAGCTGGGCCACCGTCTTCAGCCATTGCTGCTGCAGCTCGAGCTCTGCCGTTTATTATTTAAGTAAACTTAGGTCTATTTCTGGCTTGCCAAAGCCGTCTTTTCTCATCTGAGAAATGGGTAACACATTTCTTGTGAGGATTACTTTAAGCAATGTATTCAGAAGTCCTTTGTCTGACAAATAAGCAACAGTTTTTTTATACCTCACTCCCACCATACTTGACCTCCATACCGTAAACACAATGACCGGTGTTTAGGAAGTATTATATATGTTTACTGAGGCCAGACACTTATGGGAAGGTCACGGACCCACTTCTTAACTTGAGTATAAAGGTGACATTCATTGAAAAAGTAAAAATAGTTGTTTTGGGGAGTAGTTGTCCTGCGGGTTGTATGTTGGGTATTATAATACTGTCGTACCTCCTAATAGATAAAGTGTCGACCTGGAACAGTGAATGAGGTTGCCGGTGTGAAACCCTGGGCTTGCCCGGTCAAGGCACATGTGGGAGTTGGTGCTTCCTGCTCCTCCCCTTCTCTCTCTTCTCTCTCTCTTTCTCTCCCTCCCCCCCTCTCTCAAATGAATAATTTTTAAAAAGACTACGGTACCTTACTTTTGAAGTGTTTACCTGCTGCTTTAAAGGTTAGCATAGTTACATATAGGGTGCTCAAAGCAGGTTCAGTGACTTATCACCATACCTTAAGGAAGTAATAATTTAATCTGGAAGTATTAATTTATTTGCAGTAATTTAGTATGGGTGTTGGGGTGTGCAGTCTCTGTGGTCAGTGTGTGGGGGTACCCATGAGGGGACTGTGTCCGGTGTATTTTTGGCTTATATATATTTTTTTCTCATTTGATTTTCAGAAATGATAATGCTGAAATGTTGTTGGGCATGGTCATTTTTAGTAGAAAAGGCCCAGATACTAAGTATCCATTTCTCTCTTGAATAAAAAAAATAAAGTCACGTTAGAAATGAATAAAAGCAGAAGTATTTAATAAAAAATTCCTTTGTTGAACCCTCCTGAACTGCTGGTGGGAATGCAGACTGGTGCAGCCACTGTGGAAAACAGTATGGAGATTCCTCAAAAAATTAAAAATTGAATTGCCTTTTGACCCAGCTATTCCACTTTTAGGAATATACCCCAAGAACACCATAGCACTGTCTCAAAAGGAGAAATGCACCCCCATGTTTATGGCAGCATTGTTCACAGTAGTGAAGATCTGGAAACAGCCCAAGTGTCCGTCAGTGGATGAGTGGATTAAAAAGCTTTGGTACATATATACTATGGAATACTACTCAGCCATAAGAAATGATGACATCAGATCATTTACAACAACATGGATGGACCTTGATAACATTATACTGAGCGAAATAAGTAAATCAGAAAAAACTAAGAACTATATGATTCCATACAGAGGTGGGACATAAAAATGAGACTCAGAGACATGGACAAGAGTACGGTGGTTACGGGGGGTAGGGAGGAGAGGGAGGGAGTGGGGGGAGGGGCACAAAGAAAACCAGTTAGAAGGTGACGGAAGACAATTAGACTTTGAGTGATGGGAATGAGAAATAGTACCTTTGTTAATCCCCTAAAATACAGTTTATTGTATTCTGACAGTATCTTTGAATTGTCACCAAAAGCATGGTGTCTCAATTTAAGTTTATTTTTTCTGGCACAGTCTTTATTCTGTAGGGTTCAACCCTTTAGGAAGAGGATGTTTCTCATGAGACGGGCGAGTGCCTAGTGGACAGAGAAAGGTGGAGTGTTGCATCCGTGAGTGTTGATTGGTGTTTTAGTTAAGGGTGTCTTCGAGAGGGACACAGCTCGTTGTGTGTATAGCTAGCTTTTTGCTAATTTTGTAGTGCGTGATGTGTTTTCATCTAATCCATTCCGCCAGGTCTTACTTATGCTTTAGGGATATAGGGAATTGGCTTTGAGCTTTTGCTCAGGTGAGGTGCACAGGTGAGATGACGCTTTCCTCCGTTGACGGTAGAGCCAACGGGGCTTTGTTTGCATTATCCCTGTTGAGTTCTGGGGCACTGGAATTTTTGGCATTTGTCTGTTTAGTCAGTGGGTGTTAAATTTGATTAAAGCATAGAGAGGAAACTTTTTATTAAGCTACGATATAGTCCCTATGTGACTAAGTCTTTGGAGGCCGTTTAGATAAGAAGGAATTTGCATTAGGAGTTTAGTATCCAAGAGTCTTTGATTTTTATTATGCCATGAAAGTGATGATCATTTGTCAGTGTTTTGGTCATATCCATGAGTGTCCTGTCAGTCCACCTGGTAGAGAGAAGTTGAATGTGTGGAGTTTGGTGAAACCTTCCTCTGAGAAGGGAGGAGTCTGGGGCACTTATTTAAAAACTTTGGGGCAGGAGATGAGAGTACCCCACTCAGGTATTTTTTTACATGGGATGTTAACTCTGGGAAGTTGTATATTTTTGACTCTGCTGCATTGTATAAACAGTATCCACTGTTAAGAATGCACCTCACAGGTAAAGCTGCACTGGCATCCCTGGTGGGGGCCTATTGTCCTCTTCTGCTCAGAGCAGCAAAATGTTCCCAGACTCTGGCATTGGGCGTCCCTCAGCATGTGACATTGCTGAGACACACTTCTGCACTTTGTTTATCTTCTTTGAGATTCCTTAGTAGAAAACCCCAATCCACTGACCTTTTTTCCAATAATATTAATGTTCTAAGAGGGGCTATACATTATATTAAAGTCAGGGTGGTTCTCCACGGGAAGGCTGGTTTTTAAATGAGACTTATTCAACCTCTTTTTAGCTGGTGTTTCATTACCACCGAGGATTTATAATGCAATAGCTCTGAGGCGAAGCTGGTAAGAATGCCAGCTTCGCTAATATTTAGAGTCATAAAATTCTGGGTATTGGACAAGCTCTTAATTACTCTGAATCCGTCTTTGTCTTAATAAAAGTTGGATTGTACCCACTAAAACAAGATGGCTGTGTTTGCATTAATCTCCAAATGTAGGTTAATACCTTTTTAAAAGCTGTGTCTTAGACAGAGACTTGAAAATTAATTTCCCATTTTCAGCTTAAATTGTGGAGCTCTTCCACATGTGGAGTTTGAAGGACTGCCATTTTTCTGATGTTGTAGATTCCAGTGCCAATAATAACTCTCTCTCCCATCTTTTTTAAATATTTTAGGTAAAGACAAATGTCTCTTCGAGTATTTGGGGACTCTTATTTATTTATTTATTTATTTTTAAAATCTGCTTCAGCGTAAATAGATGAAGTTGGCGTTTGAATCACTGGGGGTGAGGGGCAGGGTAAAGGGTACAGAGTGGGAATCCTATTATAAGCCATGGCTGGAGAAATCTAGCTTTTACTGTATCATTGCTGCCAAGCTACATAGTTCCGTATTTATTTTTTATCTTGTAGAGCACTTACATCAGTGGTTCTCAACCTTTCTAATGCCGTGATCCAGCAATACAGTTCCTCATGTTGCGGTGACCCCAAACCAAAAAATAATTTTGGTGGCTACTTCATAACTGTAATTTTGCTACAGTTATGATTCGGAATGTAAATACCTGATATGCATTATGTATTCTCATTGCTACAAATCAAACATAATTTAAACATAGTGATTAATCACAAAACAATATTTAATTATATATTGAGAAATATTTATTACTAATGGACCTCCTTACCTAGTGTATTGGGGCTACCATTCCGTAAAAAGCTGCTTAACTAATGGATCTGTTTTTTCCAGATTAGTGGCAGGTTTCCTATATAGAACAGTGTGAACTACGTCATAGGATTAACTGCAGTTTCTGCACAGCATGTATCTTTCAGAACTCTTTCACACTATAAAGCAGCGGTTTCTGCGGTGGAATCCACATCTCATTTACTTCAATGGGAGACCCGTGGATTCTGCAGAAGAGAGATTCCCTGTACGGCAGAAATACAGTTCCTACACATTTCTTCCTCTCCTATTCAAGTCAATGGGAGGCCACAGCAGATTCCGCTCAAATATAGAGCATGTTGCTTTATTTTTTCCACGCTAGAACTTTTCCTAGAGCAGAAAAATTCCAAAGGTGGAATCCGCCACCCCCAATAGACTTCTATAGGAGGCAGATCTTTTACACTGCAGAATCCGCACAGCAGATTCCTCAGTGTGAGGCCTCTTTCAGTCTATTGGGTCTCTTATAGTATAAGACAGATATAGTTCACACTGTGTAAATGTATGGTGCTTTGTGTAAGTGTAAGCTGCTTTGTGTACTGTGTAATGATTACACACAAAGCACCTTACACTTACACAGTATTGTGTGTATGGTGTGTATACTGTTTTTACATTATTAACCCTTTTTACACCAGCAGGCTGTCTTGCAGGCTCTCTTGGCTCTCCGCCTCTTGCCTCTCCGCCTCCTTGGCTTCTGTCCTCCGGCGCTTGCTGCACCCGCCCACTGATGATGTCAGCAAGCGCTGGACACATGTAATGCGCTGCTATGGATGAGCAGCCACGCTGCTATGGACTGTGGGGCATTCTCCCCCACTTCCCCACCCCTTAGGCCCCGGACAGATGATGCAATCACGTCTGCGCATGACCGCAGGCATTCAATTTGGAACGCACGTCCATAACGGCGTGCGTTCAAGCTGAATAGTGCTGCTGCAGATGGTAGCGTGGCTTCTCAGCGGCTAAAGCCATCAGAAATATGTATTTTCCGATGGCTTTAGGTGACCCCTGTGTTTTGGTTGTTCGACCCCCGCTGGGGTCGCAACCCACAGGTTGAGAACTGCTGTGTGGGGATGGGTTTAACAATGTAATTGATTTTTCTCAAGTATAAGATAGAAACTTTCTTTTCCTTTTTTTTTTTTTTTTTTTGAAGTCTTCAGGGTATCTACTGCTATGTAACCATTTAGCTCCACTAATTCTAGGAGTCTTTTTTTGTGCTACAGATGGCCAGTGAGATTATAAGGGGTCTGAAAAGATTTTTATGTTAATTGAGGTCTTCCTTATTGAGAGCCTCTATCTGACACACTAATTTTTGTAACCAGCTTCAGTACAGGAATATTCAGTGGGCTACATTAACCAGGTTCTACTGGGATTTTAAGGGAATTTAAGGAGAAGTAGAAAACAATATAAGCAAATGAGAGGTAGCAAGCATAAAACTCTTCCTTTTATTTTATTAAAACTACAGGTGTTAAGTGTTACTGTCCTGTGTTTCAGTCTGTTGGTTTCACAGCTTGTATTCATGATAAATTTTTTATGTAATAAATAAGGACCATATGGGAATATTTATTAGCAACACAGATTTCCAGGCATTTCCTCCTACAAAGTCTGATTCAGTGGCTATGGGATAGGTCCCGGGAGTCTGATTCTTCAGATGAAGCACCTCTGGTATGCAGACATCTTCACTGTGTTCTTCAAAAGCTCCAGGTTTCCTGTGGGCCATTTGTAGGATACCTTTTTCCTCTCCTTTGTCAAGTCTTTGGTCAGTGTGATTTTGTGAGGAGAGGCCTTAAATGGAACATATTGCACAAACTTCTATATGGGACATTCCCAGTGTCAAAACTGATACTTTCATACATAGTTTTGGGTCAATAATGGCAAAATAAAGAAGAGGCAGCCAGATGGGCAAGTGTCCCAGATCCGTCATTGTGAGTGATGGAATTAGGTCGTCAGGCCTGGGGATGGAAGGAAGTGACCCACACGCTCTCTTCAAAGGTTTACAGAGTTACCCTATAAAAGAGGGGTGACACTTCTGATGGCCCCACAGAGCCAAGCTGGCACTAACAAGTAGATGTTGTGGGGACCAAACAAAAAGAAATAGAGGTAATAGAGGGGACCTGTGGACAGCCTTCACGAGTTACTGCTTCACCTTCTGATTTTTTGTAGCCTGTGGAACTATCATTTTTCCCCCAGAGAAGTTGCATTTAGACCACCAGTTAATAAGAGGAAGAGGATTGGAGCATCTCAGGAGGAAGGGTGCTGAGGGGCATGAGCCGATTTGGCCTCTCGTCTCCTGGGAGCTAGTAGCACCCTTCGTTAGAAGCCTGGGAGCTCCCCAGAAGTGGCTCCAAACACTCCTGCATAGTGGAGGTAGCTGCCCAGCTCCCCAACACGGAGTTCGTGAGCTCCATCACAGCTGGGCCTCGTGTGGTTCACTGCTATAGACAGCTAGTATCAGAGTCTGGCTCACATGTCAGGGCTCAGTGAAATGTTGGTTGAACGAAAAGCTCGGGAAGAAATCTGTATCTCACATCTAGCGCTGAATCAGGAAATTTCTAAGATTCTTTATGACCTAGATAGAAAGTCTCTGGTGTCTGCTTTGAAGATGAAGTCTGAGACTGCATGGATGATGCAGGGCTGTAAGTGAGCTCTGTGGGTGCAGGGACCTCGTTGTCTGTAGTGCTGCATGTCCAGGACTGAGGACGGCCCTGGGTATTAGTGGGTACTCAGTATTTGTTGAGTACACGCAGTCGTTGAAAAAGGTGAAAATTGTCTTAGCTGGTACTTTGTACCCTTTTGTTCTGGAGAAGTCTCTTCTAACCACCCATCTCTTAGTGATCCAGGCCCCTTCCTCCCACCAGCCATCGTCCTGCCTCCTTGCTTCTTGGCTCTGCTCTCCTCCTTCCCAGTCTTTTTTTTTTTGGCAAGAGGGAATGAGGACACCAAGGATATTGTGGTGAACCAAAGGCATGTGAGAAACAGAGTGACATTTCCTAGGCACGCGACGTGGGAAAGCTGTCGACGGACGTTTCCCTAGTGTTTCCTGTGATTTCCAGTTGTTGTGGTATGTTTCTGTTCTCAGAGGGAAGAATTTGTTGTGGGTTTATGGCCTAGATTAATCAGGATATTTTCTGATGCCTCTGAAGTATTATCACTTCATCTATATCCTTGCCCATTATTATGCATGAAAAGCATTTGAATTATTTTAGAGAAGATGTAAATTTGCTTGCATTATCCAGTGTCAGCTTTAAGCTGATTAGCATTTTGCATCACCTTTGCAACTCATAAATCATCCACTTCCCTTCTCAGTGAGCAGGCTGTAAGGCGGCAAGGGAGCAGCTGCTGCAGGCCCACGCCACTTCTTGTCCTGTGAGAACACTCCAGACTTTCTGTGGGCCCTTCTGTGCTCTGATCTCTGCGAGGTCTTCACCTCCATGGAAATCTTTTGGTAGATTTTTTTTTTTTTTGTATTTTTCTGAAACTGGAAACGGTGAGGCAGTCAGACAGACTCCTGCATGCGCCCGACTGGGATTCACCTGGCACGCCCACGGGGGGGGGGGGGTGTGATGCTCCGCCTATCCGGGGTGTCGCTCTGTCGCGACCAGAGCCACTCTAGTGCCTGGGGCAGAGGCCAAGGAGCCATCCCCAGCGCCCGGGCCATCTTTTGCTTCAATGGAGCCTCGGCTGGGGGAGGGGAAGAGAGAGACAGAGAGGAAGGAAAGGGGGGGGGGTGGAGAAGCAGATGGGCGCCTCTCCTGTGTGCCCTGCCCGGGAATTGAACCTGGGACTTCCGCACACCAGGCCGACGCTCTGCCACTGAGCCAACTGACCAGGGCCTTGGTAGATTTTTGATAGGGTGGTCCTCAGATGTCAGTCAGTTCATGAGTGGTTTAGCCACAGGTATATATACAGTGTGTCCATAAAGTCATGGTGCACTTTTGACCAGTCACAGGAAAGCAACAAAAGACGATAGAAATGTGAAATCTGCACCAAATTAAAGGAAAACCCTCCCAGTTTCTGTAGGATGATGTGGCAGCATGTGCGCATGCGCAGATGATGATGTAACACCGTGTATACAGCGGAGCAGCCCACGGCCATGCCAGTCAAGATGTGGACAGTACAGAGGAAAGTTCAGTGTGTTCTGTGGCTCGCTAAATTCGAATCCGTGACCAAAGTGCAACGTGAATATTGGCGCGTTTATAACGAAGCGCCACCACATAGGAATAACATTACTCGGTGGGATAAGCAGTTGAAGGAAACCAGCAGTTTGGTGGAGAAACCCCGTTCTGGTAGCCATCAGTCAGTGACGAGTCTGTAGAGGCTATACGGTATAGCTACCTAAGGAGCCCTAAAAAATCTGTGCGTGAGCCCACATCGAACTGCACTGACTAGGTATGAAACTGGGAGAGTTTTCCTTTTATTTGGTGCAGATTTCACATTTCTGTCGTCTTTTGTTGCTTTCCTGTGACCAGTCAAAAGTGCACCATGACTTTACGGACACACTGTAGTTCATGTGGCCTATTTGGTGTTTAAAAATCTTTTAAAAGCTAGGAGATTTCACATCAAAAAGCAGATTTGGGGTTATTCTTGGAAAGTCAAAAGGTCTGGCAGCACTAGGCCCAGCCCCACGTAGGCTCCAGTTTGCAGAGAGAGCAGGTGTGTGCTAGGAACCCCTTAGCTACAGATGGGACCCCTACTCAGTTTTTTTCCAAGGGGAACCAGCTTTACTCAAGGACCTGCATTCATATGTGAATGTGTGACACTCTATAATGTGTGAGGTTTTACTTTGTACTTTTTTTTTAAAAAATTAATACTAACCGTTTAATTCCAACCAGATAGCTCAGCTGGTTGGAACATCGTCCCGATAAGCAAAGATTGTGGGTTTGATCCGCAGTCAGGGCACATGCTGTTCTGTCTTGCTGTCTCTCTCTCTCTCTCTCTCTAAAATCAGTAAATTAAGGAAAAAATTTTTTTAAAAGAAAATACACCATTTAACTTGGTTGGATAATACCAAGTGGCTAACATTTATTGAGTTATCATTAAGGTACCAGGCATTAAGTGCTTATATATGTTTATTTATGTAGACTAGGGGTCAGAAACTTTTTGGCTGAGAGAGCCATGAACGCCACATATTTTAAAATGTAATTCTGTGAGAGCCATACAGCGACCCATGTACGTTATACATTATCCAATAAAAATTTGGTGTTGTCCCGGAGGACAGCTGTGATTGGCTCCAGCCACCTGCAACCATGAACATGAGCGGTAGGAAATGAATGGATTGTAATACATGAGAGTGTTTTCTATTTCTAACATTTTTTTTATTAAAGATTTGTCTGTGAGCCAGATGCAGCCATCAAAAGAGCCACATCTGGCTCGTGAGCCATAGATTCCCGACTCCTGATATAGACCTTACAATTATACTATTTTTATAAATGAAGAAATTAAGGCAAAGAAAAATCAAATAACTTGGTCAAGGTCAAGCTAACCTATTTTTTAATCCTAGCCTGCTCCTCCTACCCATCTTTCATTAGGAACAGTGGGCATAGGTTGAGAGGATGGGTGACAGTGACACACTCCCAGAGTCCCCAGCCCGCTCAAGGGAGAAGCATCCTGCCTCCTTCAAGACATAGTCACAGCAGGGATATTTGAAAGGCAGCCCTTATGCAGTGCCTATTGATTTTCTTCACCCTCTCCTGTTGTTCTCGGATGCTTTCTTGCCATATATAAAAAGCCTTGTTACAGTGAACCCTAATGAGTCATTGACATTTAAAATTAAATTGCAACAGGTACTGTCAATAGCTAAATTGCTCATTGACAGCGCATCACTAATTACACTGAGAGAACATCCTAACTGGGTATGTCCTGCCAACTCAAATTGGCTCTCTACCAGCAGATTTATTTTGACTTGCAGAAAGTTTGGAAATCCACAGATCTCAAAATACTGGGTTTATGAAAAACTTAAAAAACTTTCTTATTGAATTGATTGGGGTGACATTGGTTAATAAAATCATACAGATTTCAGGGGTACACTTCTATAATGCATCATCTCTATATTGTATTGTGTGTTCACCACCCCAAGTCAAGTCTCCTCCCGTCACCATTTATCCCCCTTCACCCTCTTCTTCCTCCCCCACCCCCTTTCCCTCTTGTAATCACCACACTGTTGTCTGTCTGTTTCTTCTTTTGCTTGATCCCTTCACCTTTTCCACCCAGTCTACCACTCCTGTCCCCTCTGACAGCTGTCAGTTTCTATTTTGCTTGTTAGTGTATTTTGTTCGTTAGATTCCACACTGAGTGAAATTATATGGTACACGTCTTTCTCTGGCTGCCGTATTTCACTTAGCATAGTATTCTCCATGCTGTTACAAAAGGTAAGATTTCCCCTTTTTTTAACGCCTGAGTAGTATTCCGTTGTGTAACTGCACCATAGATTTTTACCCACTAACCTACTGATGGGCACTTGGGCTGCTTCCAGATCTTGGCTGTTGTAAATAATGCTGCATTGAACATAAGGGTGATACAGGGTTTAGGGTTTCTGTGGGTATATTCCCAGAATCGCTGGGTCATGAGGCAGTTCCATTTTTAATTTTTTGATGTAGCTCCATACTGCTTTTCACAGTGGCTGCACCAGTCTTTATTCTCACCAACAGTGAGAGAGGTTTCCTTTTTTCCACATCTTTGCCAACTCTTAGTGACGTTGAGCGTCTTTTCATGTGTCTGTTGGTAACTTTTAATGACTCTGCTGAGGTTCCTTGCAGCAAAGGGCAGTCTTGGCTTCTCCGCTACCTGCTGAGCTGGGAGAGAAAGCTGTGCCTGTACAGATGGGAGGGGGTCACGTTCAGTGCAGGGGGCAACAGGTGGGATTGGCTACCACATTCTTTGATTTGGCTTCTTATTTTCCCTCTCCTTCCTCCCCCTCCTACTTTCATCTCTTCTCCCTCCTTCCTCTACCTTCCTGTCTTCACTTGGAGCGGGGCGAGAGGGACGGAGAGAGGAGAGGGAGGAGGAAAGTGAAGGAGGAGAAGGGTGTATGGGGAGGAAGACTAGGGGAAGTGGCAGGGGGAAGGAGAGGGGAGGAGAGGGGGAGGAACCCAGAAAGCTAGCCAGCACATTTACTCATTGGGCATTCTTCCTAGTGCTTTGTGTGAGTTAATTTCTTTGATTTCCACAATAGCCCCTGGGGACAGATATGCTGCAGATAAAGAAACTGAGGCACAGAGAGAATAAAAACTTTGTTTAAAGTCACCTGGTTCGTTTACTCTTCCCAGAACACACAGTGGCTGTCCTGAGGCCCCCATTTCCATCTCCTGGCTGACACGGCTTGTGCTCTTAGGGTAAATATTTAAGCCTCTGTGTCTGGATGCTGGGAGTTCCTCTGGAGGCCTTGCAAATAGCAATTTGGTTGGCAGGGCAATTGAGTGTGCTGGGTACACTATACTAAGCAGAGGGAGGGAAGGAATGGAATCTAGCCTTTGCTTGTGTTATACATGCTTATTGGTTTGTGGCAGGCGTGATTGACGCAAGAATCAAAATGACTTAAAGCAGCTTCTCCAGAGAAGCACTACTAAACAGTTTTTTTTCCCTCTTTGTTGCCCCAGGTCTCCTGTGAATAGAATTTAGCTGTGATTCAGCTGCTGCTGTTCTTTTGGTAATCAGTCAGTGTGGAGGAGGGAGATGAGGGCTGCTATTAATGGCTTATTTTGCATTCTCCTAATCAGATATCCTGCATTTATTAATGTGCATACAAGATGCTCTCTGGTGTCCCTGGGTGGTTTTGTTAGTGTCCTGGACTGTTAAGCTTTCTAAGATAGAATGTTTCATTAGGTTCTGGTCTAGGGGGTTGGATGGGTGGAGGTTGTTAAAACCCACTAAGTGAAAGAAATATAATGTAAAACCAAGCTTATGAGCTTGTAGGGGTGTAGATGGGGTGTAGGTGGTTGTGTGGGATAGTACCCCACCAACTTCATCTCCTTTACCTCTAACCCTGAAAACCTTACCTTATTATCCTTCAGATATTAAAAGTAAAACAACTGAGAGCTATTTACTAGGCAGCTAAATGCAAATTCTTTCCCCCATTAGTTTTAATTAGGGTGAAATCATACATTTAAATAACCACTTCTGTTAAGAATAACTGAACTTGTGATTCACTCTGAATCCAGGCAAATGCCTCTTCTGGTACAAATGGCCCACCTCTGAGTCATTCCACACCTGCATGTTGACACAGCCAGGTTCCTGATGTGGGCACACACATCTGGGATTTCAGAGCATGACTGACATGAAGTATCTTGGGAGTACAGCTTTCTGTTTTTGACCTTGGGGACAGACAGGGTAGTCCAACCAGAGAATAAAAGATTTGCAAGTTCAAAACAAAACCATCCAAATGACCTCACCCAGCTTTTATTTTACTGTTTTGTTACATGTTTAAAGGGCTTTATTTTTTAATCCTTCCCTTCTCTTCCATTTAAATAAATGTCATTAACAATAATATAATGTCAACACTGTTGAAAATAAGCATTCGAGTTGAAATAATTGGATCTTTACTAACAGACGTATGCTAATTCTTTAGTAGTTTCTTGATGTAGTTAGTGTATGTGGTTTGTTTTCAGAACACATGGATGCTGTAGTGGTGTGTAGAGTGGTGATCCTTGTGTGTGTGTGTGTGTTTGTGTAGGGGGAGGGTCAAGCCTGCTGTTCGGAGGATCAGAAACAAATAAGCAGCTTGGCTTCAGTCCCTCGGTGGCATAACCAGCTAATGAACAAGAGGACTGCTAAACTCCCAGTTGTCTTCATGGCTGGGAAGACTCAATCAAGTCTGAGACTACCTTTAGTGGGCTAATGAGGTGGGAGCCAAACCAACAGAAGACACGTAGTTTACAGCAACCTGGAGTGTGCCAGGGACATGACTAGCTGCCTTTTTTTGGCCCTGGGGAGCTGTGGCCGGCCCTGCTTGCGTCCTCCAGGAATGGGAATTGTGCCAGACACAAGCTTGACAAGACCAGCTGCTGCTTCGATGTTCTGTGGACATGATTGGCTGTAGCTTTTGATCAGGACACTGTTCCTAATGAAGTTTGACCAGCATCATTTAGACAGGAAAGAATGACAGCTGAGGTGCAGTATTTTTCTTGATTGGCAGCATTTGGAACTAGTATCCATAGGAGGTGGGGCGGGGAAGAAAATCCAGCAATGATTGACAAAAGCTTATCTTTATTTAATCTACTTCGGAGGCACTGCAGTTGAAATTTTAGGCAATTGAAAGAAAGGAAGACACAAACGTAATTAAAGATGCTTGACATAAACATACTGAAGTGGAAACTCTTCAAATGGGAGAGATTTGCCCGGAGTCCATGGTCAAGGTTACCACTGCTCCTATGGTGTGAGGAGCTGGATAGTTCTAGCTATAAAAAAGTGCTGATTTTAGTTACCATTGTTTTTTTTTGTTTTTTTTTTACTTACCAGCCTGCTTAAAAAAGTTTCCTGGGCAGAGGCCAAAACTGAGTACAGTGTATGGAGTGTGGCCTGCGGTGGTAATTTCTCATCAAGTGGATCCAGTAAGGACTTGAATCTTAAGTCTTTATGTCCTTTGGAAATAGATGACAAGTAGGAATCATAAGCTTGTTTCCTAAGGACTCATGTGTGATGTCCTGAGAGCTAACCTTGTGCAGAGCGCTGGCTGAGTTTTACCAATGGGCTTTGGAGATTGGCGTCCTTGACTCTAATCTGGACACCAACATTTCCCCGTTCCTTCTCATTCCCCTCTAACCCCACCCTGATTTGTTTTTTTTTTTTTTCTTTGAAGCTGGAAACGGGGAGAGACAGTCAGACAGATTCCCGCATGCGCCCGACCGGGATCCACCCGGCACGCCCACCAGGGGCGACGCTCTGCCCACCAGGGGGCGATGCTCTGCCCCTCCGGGGCGTTGCTCTGCCGCGACCAGAGCCACTCTAGCGCCTGGGGCAGAGGCCAAGGAGCCATCCCCAGCACCCAGGCCATCTTTGCTCCTATGGAGCCTTGGCTGCAGGAGGGGAAGGGAGAGACAAAGAGGAAGGGAGGGTGGAGAAGCAAATGGGCGCTTCTCCTATGTGCCCTGGCCGGGAATCGAACCCAGGTTCCCCGCACGCCAGGCTGACGCTCTACCGCTGAGTCAACCGGCCAGGGCCCTGATTTGGTTTTGAAGGTCAATGCTGTATGCTTTTAACAGTTACCCTCGAAATGAAACTACATGTACTTTATATCTAAAATCAATTCAGATTTTAACGCTCTTGGATAATATACGTGACCAGCCTTTAACTCTGTTCACTCTCCTACCCCCAGCTAAGTCTAATGTTTTAGTTTTGATTTTTAAAAAATATGCAAGTTAGACATTATTCTTATTTTTATAGGTGATATTTTAGATTTACCTATGTGTACCAATTTTTTTTGTTTCTCAGTTCCTTTAATTTCCTTTAGTAAGCCTCTATTAGCAGTAAATGATTTTTCCCCCCGTTGATTTAAAATGTCTTTATTTTGCCCTTAATTTTGAAAGATAGTTTGGCTGGGTACACAGTTATAGGTGGAAAAATTGTTTTTTCTTCCAGTTTGTAGGACTGTGGTGAAGATTCCCTGAGTTCTTACCTATAGCCCTTATTCCCGTGTCTGGCATACGTGCTTGTTAAGTTTAGCAACTATTAGAGTTTCAAAAAATACTGGAACAGTTGGAGAAACTTTAGGTTCATGTGTATGTCCATACTTTCCTTGTTTATTTTACCTGTTATTTCCTTGACACTTTTGCTTCCCTGAGATTGGGATCGGAGTAGATTTACGCAGCCTTCGTAGCTTTGAGACAGATGAACTTTGATTCAATTGTGGTTTCCATCACTCGCTACTTGTATGTACTCTTTACAGATGATCTTATCTAAGACTTGGTGTCTTCACACGCATAAATGGTCATCATACTATTTCCTGTTCCTTGGGGGTGGCTGTGAAGGTTGCATGAGAATGTATTTAAAATTCAGCCTCACATAGTAGTGGTTGTTAATTACTCGTTGCCTGTGAACCACTTTTATTACTTTCATGTATAGATGTTATCAACTTCTCTTTTTTTGTTGTAGCTGCCTGTGATTTTGTTAAGTAGTCCCCACATCCATGAAAAGATGTACAGTCCTTTGTGTAGCTATGTGTTCATCTCTCTTGACTAAATACTTAGGAATAGAGATTACTGATGAGAGGTTTCGAGAGGTGGAGCAGACCAAGGTCACATAGACAGAAAGGCTTGGATTAGCATTTGATTATGTATCTCCTGACTTCTCTTTAGGATCCATTCTGTTAAACCTGTGATTTTCACACTTTTAAGAACACTAGTTCTCTTTTTAAAATAAAATACTGCTCAGAATCCCCATAAAAAAGCCAGACTAAAGCTAATGTAAACAGGCCCCTGACAAAGTTCAAACAGTCCTGTCTGGGCTGTTGACCTTTGAGCACCCACGCTCTTCTCATGGAAGGCCTTTTGCAAAGTGCTGCACTGCCTTTGGCTACTTTTTGGGAGCAGAGTCTTGGGCCCCCAGAGGTCCAGTCTGTAAACATCTTTTCTTCTCTTAGTCCCATCATTACCGTAGCCATTTCAGTACAAGTCACTGAGCAGTTCACCTTTGCATTTCAGTATTTCAAGGAGCAAGAAACTAACCGTTCCCACACGCACACAAAGCCCACCCGGGCATGCATGCACGATGCATAGGTTATGCTGCACACCTGGTGAGATCAGTACCATTACCATATTGCTGTCCTGCTGGCTGGTTACGTGTGGTAGCTCCTTGATCCAGAGGGCTCTTTAGGGGATGTGGGGCCAGATAGGTACATTCAAATTCTAAGCTGTTTACCTTTGTCACCTGGTTCTATAATATTTACAAAGGGAGACTATTCCGTTATGTTCCATTGCCCTATTCTGGAGCAGTGAATCTCATCTTATGTTATCAGAGCCCAGGTTATGAAATTTGAAATGCACTTTGCCTACCTTGCACTGTTACAACTACATCAGAGCATTTTAATCAACTTGCTCTCATCGAAGTGTACAATTTTTCTTCTCATTACAGCTGCAAGCTCTCAAGTTTACAGACATGATCTCCTTGGCTAGACTAATATTACTTGGTCATTCTTGCATGCAAATTTAAAATTTAATATCTTGCTGCAGGTCTGTTGAGTTTTATGCAAATTGCAATATAGATTATATTTTGGAGCTGTCTGTAAATTAGAAATCACATTTGGAGGAAGTAATATTTGTGTGGGTTTAAAAAAATAATCTTGCTGTTTTGCATGGTAACATGTCAATTTTTTCTGAAGAAATGGGATTTTGAGTATTCTATGTGGGTTTTGAAGGTGTGTTGCCCATTTGTCTTACTGGTAGTAAAAGGATAAAAACAATGCCAGTCTGTGCATCAACATTTTAAAATGGCCTTGGGCTCTTTGGAATGGCCACTGGGACTAACTGGGTTTTCTCACTAACTCGTGCTTTAAACATGTGGTTATGGATGCTTACTAGGTACCTGGTTCTCCTCTTGGCTTTAATGGCTTAGCAGCAAACCAAACTGGTTTCTGCCCTCATGAAACTTACCGTCTACTTGAGAGGAACAAGCCACGAGTAGATAAATAAGTCAGTGTTTGGTGTATCTGACGGTAGTATGTTCTATGAAGAAAAGTACCGTAATTCAGAGTGTGGGAATACGTATGTGCTGGAATGGAGGTTTGGGTCAGGAAAGGCTTCTCCAAGTGGACATTTATGCGCAGACTTGACAAGGAAGGGGTAGGAGCTGGGCAGTGTTTCTCAGAAGAACATCGGTCCAGCAGGAGAGGCAGCAAAGTCTAAGTGTTCGAGTTGGACTTCTTGCCTCATTTGAGTGGTGACAAGGATGCAGAGGGGGAGGTAGAAGTGGAGCAGGGAGAGATAAGAGAAGAATTCGGGAAGAGACTGGTGGCAGAATGGTCACGGATCATATAGGGCCTTGAAGGTAGTGAGGACTTCAGCTTTTTCTGAGTGAGATGAGGAACCCTCCTGGGGGACTATTAACTTGAGTGACGACTCGGTGGAGAATGGAGTTTATGGGGCAACTGCAAATCTTCAGATGATGAAGATGGACCACCAACTTCAGCCATTGCAAACCTGTCCTTTAAGAGCTGACTGCAGTAGGGCTGGTGGCCAGAAAGAAGCTACAGTTGGATGAATAGGCAGGCATTGTTAGCAATTTTGTGTGCAAGCATTCTTACATTTCTTTGCCTCTGGCAGAAGCCTTAGCATACGCATTACTCGAGCCCTGGCAATCTGCATTTGAACAAGTGTTCCGGATGACTCCAGTGCACTCACTAAAACAGAATGCTGGGCCATGCCTTCTGATTGTGTAGGTTTATGGCAGGGCCCACGAATTTGTATTCTTTCTCTTTCCTGGTCCTCGGTGATGTCCCTGCTGCTAGTCCAAGAACCAGACTTCGAGAACCACTACTCTAGAAAATGGGAACTGATATACTCTTACCTGCAAAGTTGACTTTCTGCACTTCTGCCTTACAAAATAATGGGTAGAAGCCTTGGCTCTGTCTATCAAAATGCCTAAGGTTTAATTCCAACTCTGCCATTGTGTTGTGATCTTGGAAGAGGGCATTTAGAATGGTTCTCAGTAAAAGCTGGCTGTTATAATATGGCCCATAAGTATAAAGGGATAGTGAAGAAAAATAAGTATACAGTGATGTGATAGAAACAATCATGAATAATTTGTTGAGTGTAAGTTTTGGACTATGGGCATTATAAACATGATCTTGTTTTGTTTTCAGGATGACCTGCCAAGATATCATTAGTTATTTTTTATACACAGGGAATTGGCTTACTCGTGATCATGCAGCCAGCAAGTAGCAAAGATGGGTTTCAGATTCAGGTCTCTGGCTTCAATGCCAGAAGGCTTCTGTGCTGCCTTTGAGTGCTAGATTGGCTCTCACACTGATTTCAGGTTCAAATCTGACTTCTGCCATTAAGAGAGAGAGAGAGAGAATATGTATGTGTGAAAGAGGTAGATACAGAGATAGAGAATTTGGATAGATTTCTAAATCACTATTAGGCCACGTTTCTATCTGCCAAATGGGGATGAAGCATGCAGATTCATAGGGTTTCTGCACTGAGTAGAATATAGATGGCTTAGCATTGTTAGTTGTTTTCTTTCCTGTATAGAAAGACTTCAAAGCCAGATCCAATCTAGATAGAATGTATTTATGGGATTTTTCTTTATATTTTCTTATAAGAAACGGAGTTTTCTAATATGCACTTTGGTTACTGAACTTGATGTGGATAAGATTCTTGTCATTAAGATCCTGCTTGGGAGGAAGAGATCATGTTCCCTTTACAAACAGCCTTTCTGCTTGGGGTTTTAGATTCCTTATCTCAGAAGTTCACATGCTGTTAGGATCAAGCTCTCTAGATAAGGCACCTGTGCAGAGGAATGAAGTAGGTGGGCAAGTGGGAGTGTGGGGAGACCACATCCCTAATTTTTCAAAAGGCTAGTGTAGCCTGATGGTTTGCAAAAATTAAAAGTATTACATAAATGTCAAATACATTCTTAATCATTGTTACTGTTGTGAAGTCCTCATTATCAAATATATGGCAACCTCATCTTTTGAAAACCTGGTTATAAAGTTGAAAAAAGCCATTGATTGACAAGTAGCGGTCACATTGCTTTCGAACGTTGCTTCCATAGTGACAGTGACTGGTGCAGCTCCCCTTGATCCCTTTCTTGTCCAGTCTCCTATGTAAGAATGGAAAGAGAACTTCTATATTCTGATCTGCATAGACAGTTGCAAAGAGTTTTCTGTGACTACAGGGGGAAGAGACACTATAGCTATTAAAATGAAAGTATGGCACTTGAGGTAAACAGCAGCCCCAACAATCCTGGATGTCCCTGAGGGTGACACTGTACAGGGTGGGGCAAAAGTGGCTTACCATTGTAAGTACATAAAAGTTTATTCTTGTGTTATTATTAATTATTGTAGTATTTTTCCATACGAATAGCTGTAAACCTACTATGTGGAGTGAGTCAGGTTCGTAGAGACAATTTAGTCTTCAAAGAGAACAAGCTTATTTTGGTATTTTAAGCCTAGAGGGAAATAATGAATGTATCAGAAAACTCTTGTGATAAGTTTAGTTTCAGTAAAATAATTTGTGTAGGAGTAAGATTAGTTATTTTGGAAAAAAAATCAGTGATGGGCACAAATGCCTTGTTCCTCAGTGGTGATTAGCTGACCAGGGAAGCCGTGGGGTCATCTGGAAAGAGTGTGGACCTTGAAGAGAGCTACCTGACTTACACCTTAGCTGTTGTCTCTGGGCCCCAGGTCTCTACACATTACTGGCAGTACTATCTAAAGGGGTGGTCCTCAGGATTAAAGGAGGTGGCACATGCGGTGCTTAATAAATAGGGGTGGGGCTGGTAGATGTCAGGCATCTAAAGATCAGCAAGGGTGATTCAGGATGGGTTTCCTACTTACCAACTCACATTCTCCTTGAGGCCACTGCCCTTCTCTCCCCTTTGAAACAGCTTTCTGAGGTGAGATTCTCATACAGCACAGTTCACACCCACCACACGCATTCGCTCTCCCTGTCCTGCTCCTCATCTCCCTCCCCAGTTCTTGCCGGCCTGGCTGACCTTGTTTCCCTCCCCTCCTGTCAGCAGTGGACTATGCCAGTTTGCCAGCTGCTGGATCATGCGATTGAAATTCTTTGTATTTCTGTGTGAATGGCCAATTTAGCTGTTCCCCTTCTGAAGTATTGGTTTCCTTGGGTGTTGACGCAGCTGCTGCAGCCAGCGCAAGGGCTCACCATTGTGCGCTTTGTGCCCGTTTGTACGGCAGCTTGACTCAGAACTGCTCCCGCACTGCGCGTAAGTTATTTGTTTTATACAAAACCGGTTCTCCCTGGCTTGAGGCTTCTCTGCTGCCATGTTGACAAATGTTGCTTCTAGAGAAATACACAAAAATAAATAACAGCAAGGGAGAAGGGAGCACAGAGCTAAGTGAATTCATTTTGCTTCTGGAGTGCCATTCTCATTTGTTTTAAAAACCACCCTGGGAAGGAGGAGGCAGGGGGACCTCAGGGAACCAGCGGGCCACGTCTGATTCTCTGAACTGGGTTGAAGGGGCAAGAAGAGAAGTGTCTGTAATGCACGGCCTGGGGATGAGGAGTTATTTATAAGGAATCAGAATACCTTGAATGGGTTCAAATTGCGACAGTAACCCCCATCTGTGTAGCCTTCAGAGGACACTTGGTGACTTGGTGCATTCACCTGTTTCCTCATTCTGTTTATGAAGAAGCTCAAATTTAAGCCTTGCTGACACGGTAAGTAAGTGACTGAGGTTGGTTGTGTGTGATGTTTCGGTAGTGCTCGCGGGGACCTGGGAGCATCAAAGGCGGAAGGCTGTTGGGGTTGTCGGCGTTCGGACTGAAGGCCTGACCTACGTGAGAAGGCAGACAGGGTGCTCACAGCACTGAGTGCCTGTCACGATCCAGCTGTTCCTACAAGCATCATTCCTTTGGCCCACAAAGGCTGGCGGTCTTGTCTCTGTTTTACAGACTAGGAAGAAGAGAGTTTTGAGGAATTGTGCTACTTAATTGCCAAAGGTCACCCAGAAATTAGGGAGTGGAATAAAATGGAAATCCATGCCTCCAGTCTTTACTCCTGTTCCTCTTCCATGGTAGTGATAAGCAATTGTAGGTGTGGAACCAAAAAAAATAAAAAGGGTGGAAGGAGCATTGGAAAATAAGAAGCAGGGATTCTAGCGAGCAGTACCCGCCAAACCATTTTGCTTAGAAAAATGAGTTGCACATCTTTTTTTGAGAGTATTTATTAGCTACAAATTACCAGAAAAACTAACTTTCAAGTGCACATGAAGCTTCTTTGGGATGGGTGATCCCATGATCACATGACTAGTTTTAATGATGTCCCCAAGCTCTCATAGATCGTCTTGGTAAGCATTTCGGGGAGGCAGCAGCTGATAGGTAATAGCCTAGTTGGTTACCCACGGGCTGGGGGGTGGTTCAGTCAGAAGTGGGCTTTCCTTCTTAGTCTTGCGTATTGATGCCTGTCCATTTGTTGAGTGACTGTCACTGTTGTTTATCCCCTAACTACTCTGTTTAAAGTTCATATGTCAATTTGCCTTTGGGAAAGAGAGGTGGTAAAACAATAGTGATGTGAAGGTGACTTAATTTTTCCTTATATTCTGTGTACCATTTGAATTTTTGCCATATATTCTATATAAGGGAAGGGCGAAGGTAAGCAGGAAAAAAGGAAAAGAGGCCAAAGGGTGGATAGAAGGATTACATTGGGGAACAATTTTTTTTTTTCATTTTCTGTTGCATGAGGTTTTAGAACTGTTTCTATATATTTCTGCATCGCTGATTCCAAATCTGAAATCTGTTTTTTGGTGCATGCTCTAGTTTTTATGCAATTTTAATTTCTTTTTGTTATGGTTAATGGCATGCATTGGTTTTTAAATAGGAGTCAAAGGGCAACGACTCTTGGATTGAACATAACCACAAGGCAATTAATGTTTTACAAACATCACTTTTATATAATTGTAGTTGTTTTTAACTGTAAAAAATTATCTGATAAAAACACCCTCTTATTTTGTTTTAAGATTGAATCATGGCTTCTTCGAGTAGGCATAAATGTAAGAATAGTCCTGACATCTTCTGTTATATATGTGGCTGTTATACACTTCAACGTCAGAGGCACAATATTTCATCATTTGTGACACGTGCATATATTGCCTATTTTCAAGTTCCCCTTGGCTATCAAGACAAGAATTGGGCTCTTCATATTGTCTGTCATAATTGTGAGGAAATGCGTCATGACTGGACAAAAGGAAAATGCAAAGGAATGCCTTTTGGTATTCCCACGGTTTGGCGTGAACCTAAGGACCACAGCAGTGACTGTTATTTCTGTCTGATCCATATGAAGGGCATCAGCAAGAAAAAACGGCATATGATCGCATATCCTAATATTCCTTCAGCAATACGACCTATCCCACACTCTCAGACACTCCCGGTTCCAGTTTTCAATGGTTTTATTTCTTCTAAGGACGAAGAAAGTGAACATGGTGATCAAGTGTATTTTGATAAGATGCATGAGGAAATGGTTGTAGAATCTGAAGGGACTTCTTCTGATTTCAAGCAGTCATTAACCCCTCAGCAGTTTAGCCAACCCAAATTGAATGACTTAGTAAGAGATTTGGGCCTATCAAAGAAAGCAGCTGAGTAATTAGCCTCCAGGCTTCAAGAAAAGAATGTACTTCACCAGTCAGCTAAAGTATCCCATTTCAGGAAGCATGAACAAATTTTTGTGGACTTTGTTCCCGAAGACAAACACTTTGTTTACTGTCATGATATCAGTAGTCTTCTCAGCCAGCTAGATGTTACCACTTATAGTCTAACAGAATGGCGGCTATTTCTTGACAGCTCTAAATGGAGTCTGAAATATGTTCTCCTACACTATGGTAATGTTTGTGCAGTGGTTCCAATTGGTTATTCAACTCATCTGTGAGAAGATTATAATGACATAAAAATTGTCCTCGACTTTCTGAAGTGTGAGGAACATAACTGGATCATTTGTGTGGATCTTAAAATGGTAAATTTCCTGCTAGGACAACAGAGAGGTTTCACGAAGTATCTTTCTGTGTTTGTGGGACAGCAGAGCTCAGGAGAAACACTGGACACAGAAGGAGTGGTCAAAACGTGAAGCTCTGAAGTAGGGATGCAAAATTTTGTGAATGAACCTGTAGTTAATCGAGACAAGATCATTTTTCCCCCACTTCACATGAAACTTGGCTTGATGAAGCAGTTTGTTCAGCCTTTGAATAGAGAATGTGAATGCTTTCAACATACTATTTTTGCTTTTCCTGCCTTGTCTTTTGAGAAGATAAAAGCAGGTATATTCAATGGACCTCAAATTCGAACCCTCATACGTGACAAAGAATTTGCCAGGAAGATGAATAAGGAGGAGAAAGCAGCATGGCAGTCTCTTGTGGCAGTTACGAAGAACTTCCTTGGCAACAAAAATGCAGAAAACTGTGAACTTCTGGTTCAAAGGATACTGTTGGCTTTCCGCAACATTGGATGTAACATGAACGTTAAGATTCACTTCCTGGCCTGACCTGTGGTGGCACAGTGGATAAAGCATCAACCTGGAAACGCTGAGGGTGCTGTTTCAAAACCCTGGGCTTGCCTGGTCAAGGCACATATGGGAGTTGGTGCTTCCTGCTCCTCCCCCCTTCTCTCTCTCTCTCTTTCTCTCTCTCTCTCTCTCTCTCCTCTCTATAATGAATAAATAAACAAAAATAAAAAAAAATTAAAAAAAAGATTCACTTCCTGAACAGTCACCTTGATAAGTTTCCCAAAAATCTTGGAGCTGTTAATGATGAGCAGACTACTGCTGGAGTATCAAACGAGATTGTCCTCAACAAGTATACAAATGCAAGAGCTACAAATGCAAATTTTTGCCTGAATAGAATTTAAATAAGTTTTGTGCAAATTTTATGATTAAAATGTTTTAATATGTTCTATTTCAAAATTGTAGACAAATTCTGATGCAGTCGTATCTTTTAGTGTATTTACTGCATTATATAAATTGTTATATTTTCGCAAAGATGATGCCCAAGAAGACATTTTACTTCATTATGTTAAACTAAATGTTGAAAATTTTTACAATAAGATGAAAACCTAAAATCTTGAATTTCAAAAAAACCATAGCTTACAGAGGAAAAACTAATGTTAAGATTTGAGATCAGCACACTTGAATTAGGTAAGAACAAGTGTTTTTGTGGATGCAACAATAATTTTCTTCCCCAATGTTATTAGTCTAAACTTTAGGCCACTCCTTAGTGGTTGAACCTGCAGGATTGCTTCTCAACATATAAACTTCTTCAGCCACACAGAAATAGACACCGAACAGGTGCTTGCTCAGTTTATTGCATCTGCGAAAGTACTGCCAGGTGCCAGCATGAGGAACTACGATCTAGTGTTTAGGACTGCAGGAACCTAACCTAGAGCCCTGTCTCTACCACGTAGTGGCTGCACGTGACCTTGGACTTTTCTTTCCCTTTCTGTGTTTTAGGTGTCTTATTTTTAAAATAGTGACTATGATAATATTTATTTTACGGAGTTTTGAGGATTAAATGTTAATTTATTCACATAAAGCTTTTGTAACTGTGCCCAGCACCTACTGCTCCCTGAAAGGTCAATATCCTTGTGACTGTGTGACCACCATGGGTGCTGATTTGCCTCGTTACCTCTGAGCCCCTTTCTTTATGTGTGCCCCTGTTCAAGTGCTCAGACAGTACTCCTGTGCTGGCTAAGGGGTCCTTGCTCTGCGTTTCACTGGTCTGGCACTGGCTCCGTGGAGTGCTCTTTTCCAGCAAGGGCGCGATGTTCAGACCACTGAAAGAGAGAGCAGGCCGGGGTGGGCCTTGGCTCTCGGCAGAGGTGTTCTGTCTCCCGGTGGGAGGAAACGCGACTTGTCAGGACACGGCTTTGGCTTTCCCAGGTTTCCTGTTGTACAGATGGGGCCTGGAGTCTCTCTGGGCCTCGTGTCATGGATCCAGGCCAAGATTGTCGCTTACTGAGCCAAGAATAATATAGGAATTAGTCTTTTTCTTCTTTATACTAAGCACTGATCAATCTACAGCTAACTCGATATCTAATTTCTGAACCAGATGCCGTGAATAACTGCCCCTGAATGTGTTTGCCAATAAAAGGATAAGTTTAAGGCTTTTTAATCAATGCCACTTACACTCAGTATTTAAGGTCAGAATCTTGTGAGACTTATTTTGCTGAGGATTATTGTTGGGTTAAAAAAAAAAGAATAGATTTTTGGAATGGTGACACTTATGGGTGACTATAGCGAATCAATCTTTGAGAGGATGGAAGATTGTCAATTTCCTAAGAGTTCTCTTGCTCTCTAGTCCTTATGGCCACTTACAGAAGAATCTGACTTTTAGGAGGAAAGCATTCTTTATCAATGGGAAGAGATGAGAGACTAATAGAAGTTTCTAAGGAGTCACTGATGGAGGAGCAGGGGAGAGACTGGAGATGAAGCGGAGTACTTTGGACCTGCAGTGAGCTGTAGGGCTAGAGCTATGGCTGCCGTTTGTATTTCAGGAAATACTCACTTGAAATTGTGTGTCTCAGGAAGCCATGTGTCCTGACAAAACACTATGTATTGCCTCGAATAAAGCATGGAGGTTAGAAATGTCCGGGGTTTAGATGTTGTCTTCATTGAATGGCCTAGGGCAAGTTGGTTAGGCTCTTGGAACCTCCGTTTTCTAATTAGAAAATGGGATGGAAATGGCTACCTCCCATTTGGAAGAATTCTGTGCAATTGCGTAATGTTGAGAATGTGCGGTGTAGTGACTGGCCCATAAGAAGTACTGATAGTAGGGTTCCTGCCCTCCCACCCCCTAATTTTTTGCAGGGATAAGCAATGGTAGGCACCTTGCTCTCACATATTTTGTCTGGGGTGCATCTGGATACATGTAACATGGAGATTTTCCTACCTCGCGCCAGTGAGTTGGAAATAGTTTTGTGCCGTGTGTGTGAGAGGTCAGGGAGGAGCCATTCAGGAAGCTAACAGATCCTGGAGGCCTCAGTGGCTCCCTGGCTGGACAGTTCTGCATGTGTGAGGACTGGGGGGTCTGGAGAGGAATTAGGCTCTGCTCCTTGGCACGGGGGGAGGTTACTTAGTCTTTCTAGACTTGTTTCCTCATGGGTAATATGGGTGTGCCAATGACCTGGGGTGCCGTGAAGGCGATGCCTGTATGGGGTGGGGAATTCTAGAGCTGCCTGGTGTCTTCTCATCTTAAGCTGATAACAGCATTTATCCAGAAGTCAGTTCTGGTGTTTTGCCAAGTTTTAAAGGCCCAGGGAGTGTCCTGTAACTCATGGAAGATCTGTCTCTGCTCCACAGCTGGAGGAGCCTATATCCAGAAGGCAAGACAGCTGGGCTCGGGGGATTTCTGGGAGAGCTGGCAGTGCTCCCTGAGCCCCGCTCTCAGAGCTGCAGGCCAGACACAGGGTTTGTAATTAAGCTGGTGATGAACACGGCTACCGTGCAGGCCTTGGCGCGCCACAGGTTGGTTTCGGCTATTCACCTGCAGTCCAACAGTGGCCTGTTCTGCTTTGCCCCAGCTGTGACAGCTCCCTCAGTGTGACCTTTAGGAGGACAGAGCTGGATCTGTCTTGCCTCTTGCGGTGCTGCTGTGCTCTGACTGCCCTGGCTCTCCTTTTCCTCTTCTGGTGACTTCACAGGTGACTGAGCCAGAAGGGGTGGGGGCTGCAGAAGGTTGGACTGCCAGGCACCTCCCTCCACGCCTCTCCTGCACACCCCAGCATTGTGTGGGCAGATGGATGTGGGGACATCCTGTACGGACAGGGGTACCGGGACGTTGTGATGAGCATAGCGTGTGGTAGGAGGAGCTGCAGAGGACGGTTTCAGAATCGCGAGTTAAAAGTCCGCTCATACTAGGGAGTGAGAGGTCTTTTCTGTCTATCTCTGTGAGGCTCTTGACTTGAACCCTGCGGACATAGGCATTGGCTGGAAGATGCTAAGTTAGCAGGCCATAGCAGGAGAGGCGCATTTTCAAAGGTCACACTTGCTCCTGGCAGGATAGATGATGAAGGATGGATGGTAATGAGACTGGAGATAGGAACATAGAGTTCTCTGCAGTATTTCAGGTGGGAGATCGTGTGGGGTGTATCTAGGCCAGGGCATTGCCAGTGCCCACGGTGTCAAGGAGAAGTTGCAAGAGGTTTTTTTTAAGTGCAACAGAAAATGACATTTGAGTGCCTGCCCTGTGCCAGGCACTTGAAGCATCTATATATATATTAGTTCACCTGTTCTCACATCAGCATTGAGGGGAAAGTGGTATTTTTTTGTCATTTTGCAAATAAAGAAACCAAGGTTTACAGGATATACAGCTTGCTGAGGCCTCTGGCAGCTGGTAAGTTTCAGGGTCTGGTTTAAAACCTGATGCCATCAAGCTCCAAGTCTTTTCTCTTCCCGCTGCACCACACTGTGGCCCTGGGACACGGCCCTCATATAGGGGTTTTGTATTAGCAAATAAGTTTGCAAGGGTAGTCTATTAATAGTGATCTCTTTCAACATTCCCCTGAGGTGAGGGAGCACAACTAATTGTTCAGCTGAGGGATTAGAGACATGGGGAGGTTAAGCAACTTGACAGGGTCACTCATCAAGTGGTTTGGGGGAGGGCAGGCAGAGGTGAGGTTTGGAGCGGGCCGTTTTGAGTCTGCAGTCTCACAGGAAAGAAGAATTTGCCAGCCCTGTTTCATAGAGCCAGCCTTTCCCTTAGTGCGTAGATTAGAACGCTGGAGTGGAAATGGTACGCACAGCAAGGGCCTGAAGCTGAGGTGGCACAAAGCATGTGGTATCGTGGGGTTACTCTATAATCACGCTCTATCCTCTCGCACAGTCTTTAATTAAAACAACAGTCACCCCCACCAAAAACTAATCATCTTTATTAAGCATGGAGATTAGTGTAAGGGTAGGGAAACTTGTCTCCTAAAAAGATCTCAACAGTACATTATTTCCTTCGCCATTAAGAGTTATATTTCTGAGCTTACTAATTAGGAGACTTCTCACTTTAACACAGCTTCTTTTTCTCTATTTGATTTTAGAAGTTTGATGTTACTGTTGGTTGCCATGGGAATACTGGGGGTGACACAAAGAGGAACATTGTGCTGAGAGCCATGGTAAACCCTTGTTAGCTATACTGTGCGCCATTTCTTGTCTGTCAGGTCTTCTTGATTATTATTACTAATTTCTTTTTCTAAGACATGACAATGCATTGGATACCGTGGGCACTGGGAATGAGTCGGGAGCATTGTCTTTCACTTGGCTGGACACTTTGGGCATCAGGTATTTTGTGATGGGAGTTGGAGCAGCTGCATTTGGGAAGGAGAAGTAAAGGCCAGGGATTGGAAAGATGCTGGACCACAACAATCCCGGCTGGTTTCGTATGCTCCTGATGGTTGTGCCTGGGTGCCATGCCCCTCCGTCATTTAACCCAGCCTTGCAAACAGAGGCCAGGCTTTGACAATCCTCTGCTGTCTACTGCTTTCTCCCCAGAAGCCACAGAGGAGAGACAAGTAACATTGGCTTGTACACATGTCGCCAGCAACTGCAGGTAACCAAGTGGCCACGTGCCCTGTTGAAACACTGTGTTAAGTGGAGTGATCTGGTCTCTGTAGTCAGGGTGCCAATCACAGGGGAGAAGGACGTGACAGTCACTTACTGTGTCATGTTTAGTCTTCTGCAGATGTGCTTACAGTTTTAACAAAGGCGGAGAAGAAATTACAGGGTGGAAAAGAAATGCCTACAGACAGCCTGCTAAAGCCTAGGAAGGAGGAAACTAGTATTTGTGTGTTTTAGGAATGCTAAGCCCTTGCTTACATATCAACAAGCAAAATATTGGCATTCACTTCTGACTTGAGGAAGGCATCTCTGAAGTCAATAGAAGGAAATGCCTAAACACAGGCCTTACTCAGAGAGAAAGAACCTTGGAAATGCTCAGGATTATCTCATAAAGGCCTTTTGTGTACTTGAAGCCTCTAATGAAATCAGCCTTGTTCTCTGGGCCAGACAACTCCACTTGTTGTTCTTACCTTTCTTCATTGTATTCTTGCTCCTCTCTTTTATGCTTTTGTCACCTCTCCCTATTTCTTTGTCTTGAGTGATACCAATCAGAATTGAACTCTGGGTCCTAATGTGGGGCTGAATTGTTAGCGACTGCTAGTTTTCATCAGGAAACAGAGTACATGCCCAGGGATGTTGGTGAGGAGGATGAAACCTTTTTCTATGCCTAGCCTGATTTGTTTTTTGCTTCTTCCCACTGTGCATGTTGTTGGTGCCTGGAACATGGTGTGCACCTAAAATAAACATCTGCTTGCTGAATGAGTGGAGATATACCTTATTCTTTGCTTTAAAAGTCATTTTTGCACAAGTTATAAAACAAAAAACCAAAACTTGGGTTTTTCATTATAAATACCAACATTGTAGGGAGAATCAGCCTGAATTGCCACAGCATTCTGCAGCTTGTACTCAGACACAGAAGAGTTCCCCAAAGAAGAAAAAAATTCTCCCGCTTCTCTTAATTAATCCCTCACTCCCTCCTGCGCTTCTTCCTTCCCTTCTTTCCTGCCTCCCTCCTTCCCGTCACGCACTGGTTCAGCCTCTGCTGTGAGTGGTAGGTATATTGGTATGAGCGAGATGAAGCATACAGGTCCGGGGATTAGGGCACATGACTGACCAGAAGAAGTGATCACTGTTGGAGACATTGCTCTCAGAGATGCGAGGTGGGTGGTTGTGTAGGTGATAAGAGGGAACCACTGCTCCTTTGTGAGAGCCGTGCTGGCAAGAGAGGCTGTGATTCCATTTTCCGATCTATCTACATAACCAGCGAGTCCCTATGTATCATTTTATCCGACACGAAGACTCTGTTTGGACAGGGTTTTGTCAGTTATCGTTTATATATCTTTTCTTGAAATTGGATTAGATCCCTTTGATTTATTTGGAAGAGATGTGGGTAACACAGTGTGTTTCTGCTGACTCTGTTTTGTTAGGATGTTGACACAGTAGTGCAGGCCTCATTTTTATTCCAGTCTGTTTTAGTTAACATTCTGTTATTCAGAGATTTGTGGGAGTTTTTCTTACTTTTTCTCTCAGACTGTTTACTTCTAATTTATTTTAAAAAATTATCTTATTAATATTCTTATTGGTCCCAACCCCCTTTCTTCAGCATAGATTTCTACAATTTTAACACAGTGTACACTTGACTAAAACACAAGCCTGTGACATTCATTCCTTCACTCTTTCAGCCAGTTTATAAAGCAAAAGAAGACATTTGCTACTTCTCTACAAACTTCATCGTCTCATAAGGTGGTTAAACACAGAAACATAAGTGACAATTCTTTGGAGTAAACGTGCCAACAGAATTCTGAATAAACAGTAGTGAGCATTCAAGATACAAGTAACTGGGTCAGCCTGCCTGGTCAGAGAAGGCTTCACAGAGGAGATGATCTTTGATCTGGTTCTTGAAGGGTGAGGATGTATTTGCCCTCCAGGGCCAGCTGAGAAAAAGCTAGATGCAGTTGGTCTTGCTGTAACCACCGAGGCCCTGATCCTGAGGGTGGCTTTCTGTCCCAGCACTGGATTTGGGGAAGATGGTCGGATGGCAGGTGGAGCCTGGGTTTCGTGTGTGTGTTGTCTCTGAGGCAGTTAGTTAGCATAGGAAGCAGGTTGACACCAGGACTGCTGCTTCATTTTGGTGCTGCTGCTGTTCATCAGTGGGATGAGATATCGCCTGGGCCTTCAGTTTTCATGGGGCGGCGTGTCAGTGTCTTGAAGAGGTCACTTTATGGCATCGTTGGCTTTCTGAGTGAGGCATAATGGGGAAGTGAATCAGGGACTCGCTGTGGGTCATGCCCCCACCCTCCTTCTCTGCAGGTACTCTGCAGAGAGCGTGGAAACTAAATATCTCGGCACCACATTTGGTTCCCAACTCAGAACCAGTGGAATAGCCAGGATGCCTTCCAGTTCAGGAAGCTCCCTGACATATGTATGACTTGCTGAAAGCCCCAGTGAATTTTTTAACCTCTTTGTTGTTCTTAAAAATTGTCTTCCGGTTGTTAAGGTTGGGGAGTTTTTTCTTTACACCCCCTTGTGAGCTCTCTCAGGGAAGAGACACCTGCTGAGACAGTGGACCTTCTGCTTTGTGTATCCAGGGCAAGACACGATCATCAGCACTCTATCCTAATGTATGGAATGGGCCTGTTGCATCATTTCAGCCCAACAACTCACCCTCTTTATTACTCATGTTGGGAGGTATGGCCAGGTTTCTCTTTATGTTAGGGGGAAAAAAAAAGAGACAGATCATTTGCCTAACCTCACACAGCTGTCTGCCTTGGGGACCCATACACTTAATTGCTATACTCTGCTCCTTATTGAGATGATTGAACAGAATGCCTTGATAATCTGAGACTAGGTCTCAAACATCTGATGTCACTCCTGACTGCTGCTCATGCGTCGGGAGTCAGATCTCTTTAGCACCTGTCAGCAGGTGTTCTTACGAGTCCCTTCTTTTTGTGACTCTGTTATATACCGTGGCTTTTAAAGATCCCATGTGATAGGTTGTATCACCTCTATTCCAAATACAAAGGGCCGGTTTCAAAGGTGAGAAGACCTAGAAGCGGAAACTGACTCCTTAGTCTTTACTCTGTGGTCCTTAAGGGGGTTTTCTTACCTTTCTGTCATACAGAAGATCACATACAAATCGAGGCTTGGCTTGTTGCTTGCATTTTTGCATGCTGTATTTTGAATTCTTACCTAATAAATGAAAGAAAAACTATTTAATTAGTAAATTGAAAATGGAAACTACTTCTTATTCCATGAACTTGCTAACCTTTTCCTATCATAATGATATGAAGTTGAGAAGTGACAACCTGGCCAAAATACAAGTTTCAGGTCCTATACAGTTATATTAACATCACATCTTACCAAAATAGTTTCATTGGGGATGCTGTTTCTAAATGAAGAGTTGTTTTATAGTGAGAACAAGGGAACCACAATTTCAGACCATAGGGATGGCCTCTATTAATAGATTTAACTGTTTACTTATAAATCACTGATTTCTAGAGAGGCTGAATGGAGGGCAGAGAAGCCTTTTTTTTTTTTTAATTTAGAAAATTAAATGTAACA
Organism: Saccopteryx leptura; assembly: GCF_036850995.1. Lineage (NCBI taxonomy): Eukaryota > Metazoa > Chordata > Mammalia > Chiroptera > Emballonuridae > Saccopteryx > Saccopteryx leptura. The sequence goes on from NC_089506.1 coordinate 195,234,704, forward strand.
GGGTGACATTGATCAGTAAGAGTACATAGGTTTCAGGTAAACATCTTTATAGCATTTGAACTATTGATTGTGTTGTGTACCCATCACCCAACTTCTTCCTCAGTTCTTCTTATTCATCTCCTTACTTCTTATTCAGTTTTGGGCAACCATTGATACAATGCTGAGAGTTGCTTCCTACTTTTCCCACTGTTAGCTTGAGTCTTTTGGGCATACTGGAGTCCGTGGATCATAAATTGTATTAGCTTCCAAGGCTACTAAGTGCGTGCTTTTGCTGTCTGGAAATACCCCTGGACCAATGGTCTGTTGTCCTGCCCTGAGAGGGGACGGGCCCGGGTCTCTGCTCTGTTAGCCTGGTTGTGCTGGGATTCTCTGTGCCATCCTGGGGTGCTGTGTTGCTGTATCAATGTAACGTCTGCCAGCTGTCAGATAATATTTCTAGCCTGGCTGCTGTGGCTGTGATTGGAGTTGAAACATGCAGCTTGTTATTAGGACAATGACTGGCTGTGGGGGACGTGGATGTCTGTTGTTTCCCGTTGCTTATTGGTTTGGTGAGTCAGAATGCCTTTCCTTTGGTGCTGTCCTTAAATAGTTTGGTCCTGTTAGCCATTTTGTGAGATTGCCTTCCTGTGTGACTTGTGTGTATTTCCAGGGTCAGGGATGGAGAGAAAGAGATAATTGTTTATAGAAAATATGGAGGCACATGGATTTGAGATTGAATAGGAGGTTGGGGGATGTAGGCTTTCTCTGAATACTTAGAAAATTCTTTAACACCCCAATTAACTTGGGAGAGTTCCCTCTTTGCTCTCACAGTAGGGGATTTGGCTGGGTGAGCTAATAAGTGGAATTAGGAATTATGGGTTAAAATTTTCCCTGGCAAAGACCAATCTGTTGGGCTTAACCTCTGCTCTTGTCCTGCTTCCTCTCATTGGAACTATCTTGCTAAACATTTTGGCTGTGCTTTGGATCTTCATTTAAATTGTGGGTGGAGTTTTTTTTTATTCATTCAGCCTGTTTACTGTGTACCTGTGATGTACCAGATCCTTTTCTTGTTCCTGAGACAGAGCAGTATGTAAGAGAAATGGAATTCTTTGCCTTATATTTATATAAGAGTTTATATTTTAGGGGACTGTTCAGTTACGGAGTTCATTATTTTAGAGGGGCCGGGTTTCGCTGTCGCTGCCGTGGCACACTGGCCTGGGGTGGGAGAAGAGACTGCCATTCAGGTCCTGGTTACCGTCCTGACTTCCTGCATTCCTCTGAGCTTCACTTTTTCCATCAGTAAAGGAAGTAAATGGAATACTCCTTTTTTTTTAAAATTAATAAATCATATGAATGATTAATAGTTTTATTTTCTTTCCAGTTGTGTCATTTATGATATTGATTTTTCCCATACGCTTCAGCTTTTCATCAGAGCCGGGCTGCTCGCTAAGTTAGTCATAGTGACCAGTGTTTGGTTGCATGTTGCTTAAAAATAAAAGTTGTTAGACTAAGGGAGAGATAATTGTTTCTGGACAGTTGATAATTCTATATGCTATTTAAAAAAATGTAAAGAATTTAAAGACTTTTTAAAGCAGTACGCCAGGACATGTTCCTTCTCCTCACGGTGAATGTCCAGGACAGCCTTGATGAAAGAGGTCTGGCGGTGACACAGGCTCTGGCGGTGAGCGCGGTGCTGGAGCTGCCGTGGGGAGGGCCTGGCCTTTGAAATAATGTTAAAAGAATGTGATGGGACAGAATTTTAAAAAATTATATGGAAACTGAATTCCTTCCCTAAATTTAAAAAGAAAAGGAGCAACAATAAGGACGTTTTTATGAACCATATGCCTTCATAAGGTCTGTGAATTTCCCCTGTGTCCTGTGAGCTAGTTGGTTGCAGATGAGGAGAGGAGCCTGTTTTTACTCAGATGTGCTTGGAGACCTTGCCCATTGTGTGAGCACTTTCTCGTTCGTGTGCTGCACTCACAGAATGGAGCCCAGTCGGCCGCGCGCCTCCATCGTAAAGCTCGGGGACAGCCTGTTAATCAGGCCGTGTTATGGGAAGTGAGGAATGAAACACAAGCTTTATTTTCACACCTCTAAACGAGTGACTGTAAAGGATGAACTTAAAAATAATGATGCAATCTTATACTTGCCTCACACCTTTTAATAAGGCGATTTAAAAATATTTAGGGTGACTGTTCACCAGGGTGTTTTAATTGCCTCAGCACAATTGAGTAGTTCATGGGGGCGATGTCTCCCCTGTGTTGAGGAGCCCCGGGGGAAGACGCCTGGGGGGCTAAGAAGTGGTGTCACTCAGGGATGCACTGAGGATGATGGGGTGGAACTCCTTCAGGTCTCAGGAGCTCATTTTCCTCTCAGATGAGTGCTGTGCGAGTAGAAGCCAGGGCAGCAGTGGCCAGTGTGGGTATAATTTACATCTTTTTATAAGTGACTGCTCTTCTAAGAACAGGCACATAAACTGCTCTGGATGATCTCACATCTATCATATGTAACAGTGTAACAATATCTACTCATCCTTCTAGGTCCTTATCAGATGCCTCCATCCCTATTAGAGCCCCAGCTGGCCATCACCTCTCTCCATTATATATCAGAGATATATAAGAGACCGAGACTCCGAGTTTTTATGCCACTTAGAGGCTGTTTGATCTTGGGCAGATTACTTTGCTTTTCTGTGTCTTTTCTTTTTCTCATCTGTAGAGACAATAGGAGCACCTTTTTCATAGGTCAGGGTGACTTCTAAATGAGGTAGCGTATGTGATGCACTGAGACCAGTACCTGGCAACCTTACTATTTTTACTTCTCCTTCAGTGCACGGTTCATGTTCTCCTTTGCTATATGTACTTCGGTATTTATCGGATCTGCCTTAAATTGTGATGGGTCTCTCCAAGTCTGAAGTTTTTGTCACACCTGGTGTGGTACCTGGGACATGGTAAGTTCCCAGTGAGCAGTCTGGACTGAGTTCATGCAGGTTTTTGTTAAGAGTTCAAAGCAGGGTGCATTCTCATTCTGATTTTTAAAATCTCTGAAGGTAGATGGGAACTGGGCGGCCTTGTTGAGTCTCTAGCTGCGGAAACTGGAGCACCGCCGCCGAGCCCTCGCTCACAGCCACTCACTCGGCGGCTGGGTAGGAAGGCCGGTCACTCGAGGCTGTGAATCTCATTCTGTTCTTGCTGATATTACTAGCATAAAAGATGGTTTTTGATAATTCTCTGAGCAATTTAGGCCTGGTTAATACTGGCCAGTAATTTCCTGAAGTGCCACAAAGTGGCAGGAACGTGATTTATGTCCACTGGGCCCTTGCAGGCTGGGATGAGCACTGGAGGCCCAGCTGGGCTTCTGGAGTTATGGCTGCCTTTCAGAGGAGCTGCTTTTATTCCAGAGAGCCTTTAAAAAAAACCCACAAAAACCCTCAAGGGAGGTCCCTTTGTGATGAATGGAGAGGTACAGGGCTGAACCGGCTGGTTGTGGATCTTTCCCCAGCAGTTCTTAGACACAACAGGGATCGAGGACATTTTGGCTGGCTGACATCTAGGTCGAAAGTGCTCAATTAAAATCTAAAAGTGATAAATGGGCGAGGAGGAGCATATAAAAAGAAGTGGTACTTGGCACTCCAGCGCGGTGAGACCTGTCTTTTCTCAGGTTGGCACTGACACAGGCACAACTTGCACGACTCCGCCTCGGAGGAGATGGCACTCCCTACCAGCCAAACGCCATCCACATCAGGGACGGCCTTGCTAAGGGTGGGAGGTATGCGGTTGTGGGAAGCTGGTGTTAGGGAGCTGATGAGTCCTTGACTTTGGGCTCTGGAAGAACAAACAGCCCCTTCAGTTTCAGGAGCAGAGAAGCAGCTTTCCCTAAGGCTTTAAGGGTGCTTAGTTACATCTGGGCCTGGGGACCAGGCCCAGGAAACGTGATGAATGCACCGTCCTCCCCAGCCTTGTAGCCCAGACTCAAAGGGGTCCCCCTGCTCCTCTTGGCAGGCGGTTCTGTAAGTAAGTATATTCATGACTCTGAGAGATTTTAAGAATTCCCCAGAGGAATCTGGAGAGGATAGAAGGATCTTCTTGATAGTTTAGGAATGTTAATCTTATCTCTTGACTGATTGCATATTGTTTTTGCTTCTGCTTCAGCCAGAATATTGGTGGTTTTGTTGGTTTTTCTTTCTAACCTTTTCAGTGTCTCTCCCTCCCTCCCTTACCCCTTAGTCCTCATTATATGGGAAACACTTTAATTGGGTTTCCAAATGTTTTGGATTGTATGTATATAATCCAAATAGCTAGCCTTCTCTTGAAGAGCAGTAAAATACACATAAAATTCTACCACCCGACACCATTTTTAAATGTGCAGTTCACTAGTGTTAAGTATATATATTCACGTTGTTGTGCAACCAGACTTCCAAACTTGCATCTTGCAAAACTGAAACCAGGCTCATTAAATGTCAAACCCCCATCCCCCCCGCCCCATTTCCTACCCCCTGAACCACCATTCTCCTCTTTAGTTCTAGGAACATGACCACTCTGGGCACCTTATGTAAGCAGAATCATACAGTATTATTCTTTTTATGACTGACATATTTCACCTAGCATAATGTCCTTAAGGTTTACCCACATTGTAGCATGTGTTAGGATTTTCTTCCTTATTAAGTCGGGATAATAGTCCGTTGTACACATATCCCCCACTTTGCTTATCCATTCATCTCTTGGTGAACACTTGGGTTGCTTTCACCTTTTAGCTATTGTTGCTTTGAACATGGATGTGCAAATATCCCTTTAACATCCCTCTTTTATTTCTTTTGTATATATACTTAGAAGTGGAATTGTCAGATTATATGATAAATCTATTTTTAACATTTTTTTGAGGCTGCACCATGCTCTTTTCCAAAAGCAGATAGATTTTTAAGAAATTCATTCAAATTAGTTTTCTTGGGTATTGATCTCAAAGCTACTTTGAATTGTTCCTGCATAGGTGAGATTTTTTAGTCATACTTTTGAGCTTTGACCTGGCTATAGCTCACTTTGGCTCCTGTAGTTTGGTGCCTCTCATTACATTAGACCCAGAGGAAAACCTTCTCAGCATCTAGGGCTCATCAGTGGAGAAGCCAGTTGAGTCTTAGAAAGCCTGAGCGCAAATGCTTACCTGGTGTTACGCTTCTTGTTGGAGTGACAGGTCTCCCACAAAGTCTAATGGTGTAGCTCCAAGTATGTTTCCCCTAAACCTCTCCTCTGCCTTTGGAGTGGCATCACTGAAAAAGTATATGGAGCAAAATAATCCACTATCACCCCTAGTACTGTATATTTGAGGGAATAGATATTCGATCAGGAAATGAGTTGCCTGTGGGTCATAGTGCTAAATGGTTTTGTGTGTGTGTGTGTGTGTGTGTGTGTGTGTGTGTAGGCACTGGGGTATGAAGGATGGAGTGGGAGAGAGCACCCATAGATGCGTCTGTACTCCACTGATCGCAGTAGTTTGGCTGGGTGGTTGAGAGTCATTTTCCCTCCACATGAGCCCCTCCGGACTGAGCTCTCGGGCATACAAACATTATAAAGGACCAAAATAAGAGCCATTTGTCATTTGTTTCTGTCAGTACAGAATTATAGGGGCCAGGAAGGGATGGTGATTCCATTGTATGTGTAGTAGCCTGCTCAGTCTTTTCGTCCCTGGCTTATGGACGTGATCATTAGCTGACTCCAGCAGGTGCATTCTTTCCAAGACCTTAGCCGGTGAGCCTTGTAGTAAGGTCTGCATTTCAGATCCCTGGGGCTCTCCATACCTTGAGGTACACATTGTGTCTGCTGCCTGCTATTATTTTGCTCTTCCCATCTTCCAAGACCAGTTTGTATGTCCCTTTGTGGAACTTTCTTAGACCCTTCCCCAGGTCAAGTTAGTCACTGCTTTTCCTGTGTCCCGGTTTGAGGCTGTTGTCATCATGCTGCCTGACCAGCTGCATTGAAATGACCGGTGACAGTCTCGCCCACCAGACCTGATTCTTTGTGCAAGTGTCATTTCTGTCCTGTCTGTCTCCCCTAGGACCTTGTGCAGTATTTGGTGTATTGCTGTCTGTGATGATCGTCTAATAACTATTTGGTTTGTCTACAAGTGATTCATGCAGTGGGATTGAATAGAATTAGTCATTTCAGTTATGACCATGGCCCCAAGTAGCTGTTTGACCATATCCAAGCCACTAACCCTCTTTTTCTCTCATGTCAGATTGTATAAACTGAAAGAAAAAATGAACATAGTTTAAAAATATTTAGTAGATACCTTGTGCTAGGTATTTTTCTAAATGCTTTACTTACTTTACCTCGTTTAATCTTCCAGTAACCCAGTGGGGTGCATTTCCATTCTCTAGGAGATGAAACAGACACTGAGAAGGGAGGTTATCTGCTCAGTTCAAACCCAGGTAGTCCAGCCTCTGAGGTTATATTTCTTGTTGCATGAAATTAGTGCACTGATAAGCTGGTTACAGCCTTGGAGAGCTAGAACGCTCAACACCACCAGCTCTGGACCTGCAAGCTGTAAGGTGTAGAATGAGTGGGACAACTTTGTGGGAAACTCAGTCCTTGTACAGAAGAACCAGGTTTCAATTAGTAATGGAAATGGAAGGAGTGTTCAGCGTGAGTTGGACCCTAGAAAAGATTGTGTGCTCAAGACAGGGGCTCAGGAGACAAGGCTGATCTGACTAAGAAGGAAGGGAGTTGGGAACAGTGGGTCCCTGAGGAAGAAATCTGAGGATGAGGTGAGTGAATGAGATGGCTAGAAGAGATAGGTTCCTGTGAGGAGGGGCCCCAAAGGAGAGCAGGTGACTGGTCCGATGGGGTGGCCTCCAGATAAAGGGGCCTTGGGCCGGCCACACCGTGGAGCCTGTGAGGCCGTGTCTGGGCACACACATTCACTTATGCTCCTTCCTGCATCCTGTGTAGTGAAGCGGAACATGAAAGAAAAATTAACCAACATCCCAAGTCTTTTGACACATAGATCAAAACATATTGATGGTGCCTGGCAACTCTGATAATTTCATTGAACTGTACAAAGCTTAAAATTGATACATAGGCATCCCCCTGATTAACATTAAGTGCTGCTGTCAGTCTGACATAGCTGGATAAACCAATATTGAATAATCTATTAAATATGTCACACTTGAACAAAGAGCGTAAATCATATTATATTATTTCAGCTGTAATTAGGTGGGAGATAAAAATCACAAATAGATGGGTTTAGCGAATATTTCTTAGTGTGTACACAGCATCGCTGGAATTTCTTTGCTAGCTCCATGGGGAGAAAGAACTTGACTGCCTTCCAAGTATTGACTGCTGTCCAGGAAGTGGGAGGTTGAGGGGTGACTTATGTAATGTTCATAGAGTGGGTTTCATTTATAAATTCAATGAGATTAGCTGCAATCTTCCTGAAGTTAATGGCGATGGAAATGCACCATTCTACATTTAGCTGGAAATAGCTGGCTCTCCAACTGGGAGACCTAATTGTTCCTCAGGTTATTATACGTGTGTCTGTATATCTGCCATCCCTCCACTCCTTTCCTGGGAGCTGGCTGCTGCCTTGGTTGTCTGGGAATGAAGGGTGCAGACCAGAGCTTGTAGGGGACATGGCAGTGAGCCGCTCAACCCTGTGTGTTCCTCTTTCGCAACCAGAGTCGAGTCAACTACTGAAAATAAATGAGGGACCTAAACCAAGGCAAAAAAATAATAATATATATATATATATATATTTATATATATATTAAAGACTTTATTTTAAGAGGGTCCAAGCGAACTGAACTGTAGCTAAGGAATGGAGATAATTTCAACTACTTCACAGGGTGGATGTCGTGAAGGATGCAGCATAAGTTAGGCTTTCGGGACAGTGCTACCACGTAGCAGGTGTTTCAGTGCTTATTGGCTGCTTTCATTATTTTAAGGCGAATGGTTGTTGTTTGTGGTGGATGGTCAGTGTCAGAGAAGTGTGAAATTTGAGAGCAAAAACAGGTGTCTGGCTGGAATAGTGGAGCCTCCTTCCAAATGGTTGGTTTGGTGAAACAGGTTAGGAAGTGTTAGTTCTCATTTGGGGCTGTTAGCATGTCAGAGCATGTTATAAGTAGTATATATTGGTTATCTTTTATTGAGAGGCTCTGATTTTTTTTTTTTTTTGAGATACTAGTTTGATCTACTTCAGGTGATTCTCTTCCCACAGCCAGGAATCTTTTGTACTTTTACATTGTAAGTGAAAACCTCAGAACTCTGTGTGGGTGTCATGCTCATTCAGCAGACATTTGCAAAGTCCTGTGGTACACTAGCTATATGTGTGTGAACATTTTTATATGAAAGATTTACTTCAAGTTTTCTGCACAAGTGATGCTGGATTTCCAGAAAGGCAGGTGGAGGCGCCCAGTGGGTACATTCCTGGCTGTCTGAAGCATGTTTTGAGGTACCAGCCTTGGCTCCAACATCGCTGAAGCCTGTAGTTACATCGTGAGCCAAATAGACTGTTGAACCTGAGCTACGTGGTGTGTAGAGCTTAGGTTGAGTTCACAGTGAGGGGCAATGGTCCTGTGTTTCCTGTCAGGCTTTGTAGAACGCTAGATACAGGACTGCTGTGAATTTTGGAGAGGATGTGCCTTATAAATAAGGATTTCAAGAGACCTACAAGAAAACAACAGAAGGCTGACATTTTCCCTTCCAGGCCAATTGCTTATCTCTGATTACTTTGCATAATAACTCTCTGAACACTTTCTTTTTCTTTTCTTTATTTTTATTGAGCTCAGTTGCACTCAGAAGGACTTAATGGCACCATTTAAAGTGAGAGGATGAATGTAAAGCCTATCTGTTCAAGAATATCAATTAGTTGTACTTAAAAAAAAATGATTTTGCATAAGGCAGTAATAGGCTGAGACTTGAAGGAGCTAATGGTTTTAAAGTAGATCACCAAAGGAAATGTTGCCTCACCTGCTGACCCCTCAGTCCAAGCGCATGTGTGTTCTGTGTTGGAGAACTGGGGGGAGGGGGGGAGGGGGGGCAGTGGCTGTGGTCACCCAGATCACAGTGCACTCACGGTGTCTGGGTGTTATTGTGTAAATTCTTCTGCTGCCTGAAATCTACTAAAGCATGCACAGATCTTTCTGTGTAGGTTTTCATTGGATGATTTGCCTTTATGGTCTATGACTTTTTTCAAGAGTAGTTTTTCCTATAGCATTAACAGTTACCTGAAAAGGGGAGTGGTGAGAAGATGGATTTGGAGTTCCAAAGGGAAAGTACTTGGCTTTAAGGTACTTAGTCAAAATTATGCATTGAGTGCTGCTAGGTCCCAGGCGCTGTGTTGAGCACAGGGGATACGGGAGTAGATAAGCACTGTTGCTGCTTTCTAGGAGTTCCCAGTGCAGTGTGGACAGTCTTACCTGAGCAGCTGGTCTCTGTGCAGCAGGAGAAAGGGCACAGGCGTGGCGGAAACACAGAGGCTGGGCAGGGGTAAGGTGTCCAGGAGGACTCTTCAGTCACGGGTGGGTTTGGAGGACAATGGGGAATTGGCCACCAAGGCAGAGGGACAGTGGTGTCTTGGAGGGGAACAGGAACTGGGAGTCTAATCCAGAGGTTGGGATTTTTGCTTTTAGTTCTGCCTCATACCTGTCTGCCATGTGACCTTTTTTTTTTTTTTTTTTTAACTGAAGAAAGAGAGAATTGGGGACCCCCATGTCCGCCTCCCTTTTGTTTGGCGTAGGAAGCTGCACTGCACCCAGACTTTGACTTCGTTCCCAGCTGAGGCGAAGGAAGGCTTACAGAGCCTGGGGGTGTGGACACAGCTGGTTACGCCAATCCAGCTTCAGCCCAGGCTTTCACGTTAGTTCCGTGCTGTTTTCTGCAGCGCTGGGTCCGGTGGTTCCTCTGTGGTTTCTCTGCTGTTGGATCCATTCCTTTTCTTATTCATTCAATAAATGTTTACTGAGTTGGTTATAAACAACTGAACAGTTTGACAGAGGTTTATAAGGGCCTCCTGTCTGGGAACTTGTAGTCATAAGGTGGGAATTAACTGAAAATATAGGCTGAAATTAGATTATGAAAAGCCAGGCTAAGGGGTTAGGACTTAATGATTTATACCACCCAATCCAGAGAGGGTGCCAATGAGCGAATGAATTTATAGCCCAAGGCAAATCCTTTTTGATTCCTGTGTTCCTTGACTTTTATTTATAACTGAAGGATAATGCTTTAGTGTGTCTGAATAAATTTTAAAAATACACACATAAAACTAGGTTTTACAAGCCATGCATTATGAAATAGCGTAGAGTATGTGAGGTTGTAGGCTGGGCGAGCCCAGCAGCCTGACTTTGAATCCAGCTTTAATGTATGAGCTGTGTGATCTTGGGTAATTTCTTTAAACTCGATGTCTCTTCTCTTATGTAGAAAATGACGACTACAGTAATACCTACCTAAAAGTTGTTACAAGGATTAAATGAGCTAGTACAAACCAACTGTTGAGTAGGTGCCTGGTGCATAGCAAGCACTTAGTAGGTATTAGCTACAATTGAGGAGTTGCTGGATTGAACTCTTCAACTGCGCTGATTGCTCTGTGATGCCCTAGTTCTGTGTTCTAACAGTGTGATAGTCCTGAACCTGTTGGGGCATCAGAATCATCGGGAGAGCGTTTTACCACAGCCTGAAGACTTCCGGCTCTGCCAAGGTGGAGCAGCTCCTCTCCTCCTAGATCCTCCCCTTACACTGAGAACCGCAGACACAACAAAGAAGCACATGAGGCCTCTGCAAGGTAGAAAGAGGGCAGGCTGCTCGTGACGTGGGCACTTGAGGGGCAAGGTCACATGATTCCCCTGGGTTTGCTTCTTGACTCCCATATATCTTGGACAGGCTACTGCAAAACTTCCAACCCCAAATCACCAGGAGGCGCAGAGCAAAAAAAAAAAAAGCCTCTTAAGAAAAGCCCATTTCAAATATATGTACCCTGATTTATTGATGTCACCCCATTAAAATTAATAAAAATTTATTTATTAAAAAAAATAAAAAAGAAAAGCCCATTTCTCCTAGCCAAAGGCCTGGGGGAAAAGGTGGGCTAACAACAGAACTCTTTGGCAGTGTCTTCCCTGTTACATCCTAACACCAGGGGAAACCACTCAGCACCCCCAGACCCTTGCTGCTCCAACCGACTGGGCCAAGCAGGAAGTTGATCTCACACCCTGCCCCTTGGAATCAGGCAGTGGCACTTCAGTTCCCCTGTGAGGTGGTGTCGCCAGAGCCAAACAGGGGTGCTGATCTTCCATTCCCTTTTCAGTAGAACTAGGCAGTGCTCCTGGGCAGCCCTGGTCCCAGGGGTCCACCTTTAAGATGAACTTCCTACCCCCATCCTGCACAACAAAGCGCTGAGTCCGATCTCTGCTTCTCCCTCCCCGGTGGCAATGGGGCTCTGGTGAATCTGATCTCACACCCTCACTTGGAGGTAATGAGACAGTGTCCCGTTTTCCCTGGGAAGCTGTCAGCCGTCCAGGCAGGGAGCTGCACTTCCACCCCCGCCACCTGCAACAGTGGGTGATTCAGCACTCTCCTTTGGCCAGGGCGGTGTTGGCAGGCCCAGGAGGAAGCAGAAATGACCTACTCACCCAGCCCTCATGCTACATTTCAACATGGGGGCTGTTAAATAAAGATGTCCAGGATACAATAAAGATGGTAAGAACCAAGAAAATCAAAACGTGAATGAGAGCAGCCAGTAACAGACACCAACACTGAGATGAATCAGATGTTAGAATTCAGACAAGAGTTTTAAAGCAGCCATCATAAAAAGGCTTCAATAAACAATTATTGTTATTATTTTTGAAACAAATTAAAAAGTAGGAAATATCAGCAAAGACCCATGGACCTGACATAAGGAAACTTTCTGGGGTGACAGAAATATGTATCTTGATTGTCATGTACACATTTGTTAGATTCATCAAACTGTTTACTTGGAATGGCTACATTTTATTCTCTGTAAATTACAATTTAGTAAAGTTGGTCTATAAGGGTATGTAGGGCCAGTCTTTATCCCTGGAGATTCGAGTTCAGTAGGTCTAAGATGGGAGTCCAAAAATTATTTTTTAAACTAATGCCCCAGGTGGTTCTGATGCAGCCGGTGGCTCTGGGGAACTGGTCTCCCCAGAGTAATCTCAGCTCCTTGTGAGTTCTTCAGAATATGAATCTGTTAGCAATCTGTGCAAATAGAAACTTGTTCTGGTAAATTATGAATTACCAGATAAGTACTTGCAGAATAAACAGAATACATAATTAGAAACCATTAAGCCTATTATCCCCACACGGAAAAATTTTTTTTGTATGTTTTGTGTTGTTGTTGGGTAATGTAAAAAATGGTACATGGCATCTTCAGACGCTGTAAATTGTGAGGCCACGTGATGTAAAAAACTGCACTGTGGTGTGTTTTTGCTTTTTCTCCCACTCCGCCACACCTTTCTCTCCGTTCTTTTCAGGGCATTACCTTCCTGTTGGCTAATGACAGGATGGATTCCACATCTGCTGTGTGAGCTGCCGCCGCCTTGACAGTCATGGTTTTCATCAGTACCTCCCTGGGGCTGGCGCTTTCTGTCAACATCTGCTCTCAGCCGAGGCTAGGAAATGATTTCTAACCCCGCCATCACGGCTTTTAGGCCTCTCCCACTGGCCTCACTTTAACCTAATGGCTATCCTATTGACTTCTAGGCTGGTTGGTTTAATCGCTCCAAGGAGACCCGTAGGCTTCTCCCCCACTGATGGGCCACTTTCAGCACAGGGCCTGGGTGAGTCAGGCCTCCTTACATTGTTGTTCTCCCCCTTGATATTAGCCTGGTCTGACAGCCCTCCATCTAGGTGAGTGCAGCAAGGGGCCAAGGCTGGAAGAGCTGGAAGAGCGGGGGCCGGGGAGTTGTCTCTGGGGATGCTTCCATCCCAGGGCGCACCTTTCAGAGGAACTGGGTGGTTTATCTGGAGCAGAACTAGTGAAGTCTGATTAGAGGCTGGCCGTGTCTCTTACCTGGGGTAGGTGAGCTGCTCTGGGTGCGAGCAGGAAGGTCATTTTTAAAATCTGGAACCATATTTAAACTGGGTGTCAGGATGTTCTTTTTTGATAGCTTTTCTGTTTTGACACTGTACCTTCAGAAACACCCTGGGTCTGTTTTTGTTTTTGTTTTTTCCTTTTAAGTAATTGATGGCTGAGGTTGGCCCTTGGTAGGACATCCTGTCTCTGCGTTCACTGTGGGATTCTCCTCATCTAGCCTTGGGTCACTCTCTAACCTTCTGAGTTCTCAGTGCTTACTGAGCTAATCCTCTTTTCTGTTATGTGTCTCTGTCTGTCACAGTGAACAGTCATCAGATGCCTAATGTCAAAGAAGCCAAGCCGGAGACAGCGTCCAAGCCTGTCAATCTTTTAGTAAGGGAGTTATCCATGGAGGGAGGATGCCCGTTAGGAACCCTTAGTCTTCATTGGGGTAATACTTGAAAATGTGCACGTGATAGTCATCTCTAAATGTTCATGTGGACTGTGGTTTCTGAGAGGGACTAGTTTTTCTTTTCCTAGTATAGAACCCGGACCAGCAATAGAGAAACATGCTGTGGCCCCGTTTCAGGAAGAAGAGCATGCTGACAAGTCTTTCCGAAGTGTGAATAGTACCTGTCATGTCACTGAAGGCACTCCAGAAAGGTCTGGGTGTGGTAGAGAAAGTGTGGGTGTCAAGGAACTTCTAAAACTGTTTTCAAGTTTCATCCTCTGTTGTTCTTTAAAAAACCAGGTAAGCCACAAATCCAGCTGTGTAACGATTGCAGGCTAAAGGTCTAACTTGTGGCTGAGTAAACCTGGGAGTTAGTAGCTCGGAGTCTGTTTCTTCAGGCTATTTCCCTTGGACGCTGAGAGGTGGCCAGGCTGTGTCTGTGTCTCCTCCTGGCTCTGCTCCGACCTGTCTACATTGGTAGACCCCTTCTCCCCAGCTGTCTGTCCTTGTTGTAGCGCGTGCAGCTTTTTCCAGCATCTCTGTTGTGTGACTCAGGGAACAAAACAGCCAGGTACCTAGCCATTAACCCTTACTGGGACTGACACAAGCACAGCCTCTTCAGGAGTGGGTCTCCTGTTCCTATTCATGATGAAGCCTGTTTCACTGAGGCCAAAAATAAACTGGGCACGCGGCTGAGTAAGCATTTTAATTCTCTCCCCCTCCCCCATGCCTTCAGTTGCCTTCCTGTGGTTAAAACAACCTAGGCTGTTCGGAGGAATAACAAAGGCTCAATCTCCAAAGGGAACTTGAGAGCCAAATAACAAAGGCTCAATCTCCAAAGGGAACTTGAGAGCAGCTTCTCTTTAGCTCTTGGCTCTTCTAGGTGACTCCAGCAGTGTGACCATAAGAGAAGCAGGTGAGGCCCTCAGCACTGTGAACATTTTAATAAGCAGAGGATCTCCTCTCCCCCCCCCCCCCCCCCACCTCATGCCATTTTCTAATTGGTCACTCAGGGGTTTCTAGTCCCAGATACTTAAGTTTTCTGGTTGTGTTTTGATATGAATGTATGTGGTGCTAATAGTCACCTTTCTAATTGTAGTTCATGTCTTTCCAGAGACCTTTGTATACTTTATGGTTCAGTGAAAATACATTGGTTTGATTGAAGACATTGCTCCCAGGCCCCTAATAGAAGCAGCTAGCGTTTCTTGAGCAATGTGTATGAACATTTCCCTTTCATGTAGACTTTACCATAACATTTTCCTGGGAAAGCTGGGTTTTAGAACACAGCCCTGTGGGTACTGCTCTAAGGCCTTGGTGGTTTGATGCCTAAGACATTTTCATACCCTTTATGATTCCCAGCAGAGTGCTTTGAATTCAATAGATGATCAATAAGTTGAATTTTGTGGAATACAAATTGCTTTCAAATGATTTTTGTTTCTTTCTTTTAAAAGGTGGACTTTGGAGAAAACTTTCCACTTCGTCATAGTAATTCCTTCCAAACTCCTTCTTTGTAACACTTGATGGGAGGCAGAGGGTTTGGGATAGTGTGGGGAGAGCTGGCTGGTGTGGGTGGGAGGCCATTTGTATTCATCATGTTTCTGGGGACCGATCATTCATGCCACCCATGTAGGTCTGGGGCTCTCCCCTGTCTCTGGGGAGGGTGTGGGCTGTATTCACTGTGGAGGCTCAATGGATGATAAGCCAATAAATATTAATGAAGCACCTCTTGTGTAAGGCCCAGTGCTGGCTACAGAGATATACAGAAATGAATAGAAACTGTAGTTGTTGCCATAGAAGATCTTGTCATATAGTTGGAAATGCAAGGTGGAAATGCATTAAAAGTTAATTTACAGTGAAGCATGATTGCCACTCAACAAGGGGACAGTGGATACAGCTGAGGGGCTTATCACCGCCATCACTAACTCGTGTTCACTGATCATCCTCTCTTCTTCCTGATTGAGACATAAAATCCATACTTACTCAAACTACCTTCTATGTGTCTGTATTTGGAATGGGGTGTGGCTAGGGGCTATGCAATAATACTAGGCTAAGCTTTGAAAAATTACTCCCGTTTTTACACTTTCTTAAGTCTCTATTTTTCCATGTATACAATAAAGTACTGCACATAGCTATTAGTATCAATGTTTTTAGGAACATGTTCTATTCATCCTGAGACCCTCTGAAACCCCCAGCATTCAGCAGTGGGACTGAAACATAGTGTCTGCTCAATAAATCCATGTTGTTGAATGAATCAGTAAGATGTATTTTATAGCAAGTGCTCACTCATTAGCAAGGATAGGGAGAGCTTGTTCCTGAGGAATTTTACAAAAAATGCTACTGCCTTGTATTTCCCAGGTTGAGTGAGGAATCTTTCATATGTAAAATAAAGGAATATAAATGCACTAAATAAGCTGGAAGTACATTACTTAATGGGTCCTAGTCACAGCTACCTGTGATCCAAAGGAGTCTTTTCAGTTTCAATTGATATTTAGCCACATCAAGTTTTAGATGTTACTGCTAAATTTAATTTTTAATTTTATTAAGTTTGATTAAATATAAAGTAACATACACTGCAAGAATAAGCCTAGCCTGTATTTAATTTCTTGGACCTACTAGAGCTTTTGTTATAATACATTTCATGGGGTTCAGAAGTTATAAAATTAATACTGGCAATTTGGAACTTGTTAAAATGTTGACCGCTTCCAGTGAACGCCCTGCGGGGTGCTGAACAGTGACACGGCTGTCCTCTGTCGGCCACAGGGCTGTTCTCCGTCCTTAGCGCCTGGGAAGTGAGATTCACCTCGGGTCCAGCCGAATTGTCTGGAGTTTTTGCCCAGGGTAGAGGAGGATGGGTGGATAGAGGAGCCTGATCAGACCATTTGATGCTAATTTCACAGGTGGCTGGCCACTGTGTGCCCGGCTGTTGTTATTTATGGAGCTGTGAGTGGAGGTAGCTGAACACAGGAGCCCGGGAGGAAGCTCTGCCTCAGGGTGCCTGGTAAAAGCCTGAGCGTAGAATCTCAGGACAAATGGTCAGCAGTGAGTGTCATTGATGGAATTAAATGAGATCATTAGCGGCTGTCATGATTTCCACCCTCACCTCATTGCTTTTCCTGAATCCTTTTGAAAACAAGTGACAAATCAGACTGAAACAACCACGGATAGCCTCTCCCTTGTTTTTAATTGGGGTTGATAGGATTTTAATCATGTTGACTCAGATACTAATTCCAAATGCACTTAAAGAGCTGTCCACAAAGCTATAAATTAATTAGAGTTATATTTCTAGAGCTAAAAGGACTTGATCATTTTTTCCTGACTCTATTTCCTGATTCCCATCTTACAAACTGAGAGACTGAGGTCTAGCCAGGTCACATAACCAGCTTAATTTCATAGTTAATGATGAAGCTGAGACGAGAATCTGGATCTCTGATCCCCCCAACTTAGCTCTTTGTATCTCCATTCTATTAGTCCTATTATTAAAGTGCACATTTCCTTCTTTAAATTCAAGATTTTGTCTTCATAGCCCAGATGAAGGTTATCCTTTGTTACGGCATTTTCTCAGAATTACTTTCAGAGTGAAAGATGGTTCTATTATTTTTATGTTTTTAAAATGCACAAAGTAGTGTTAAAGCAAATTCCTTCTAAAGATAACATATCTGCCCATACCAGCAGCTTCAGGAATACAACAGCGCCTCTTTGGAGAGAGGGCGCCTCTCGGGGTGCCGCACTTGCCGGGGGCACAGGGCAGCCAGGCAGTAGGCACCGGTAGCTGTTCCTGTTACCCTGTTAGTTGTTAACCTGTGGGCTGGATGCACCCACAGGTGACACCGGCAGGCAGTGGACACTGTGAATCCCAGCTTGGCCTTGGTGACATCCCTGCTGAGCAGCTCTCTTACGGAGACCCCTCTTCTTCAGCCCCAGCCTGTGGCCTGTTGGCAGAGGACTGGAATAATTGTTTGTTTCAAGTTTTACTAGCTAATTACACTGTCCGGAATTGACAGGCGTCTCTATTAGGGCAGCTCCAGTCTCTGGGAGGTACTTTAACCACATGACTTGTAATCTAACCTTCCTATAGACTGCAGTGGCTGGTGTGCGTTTGTTTGCTTTTCTCAGCTTCCCTTCCCACTTGTTTCAAAGGCCACACACCAAGCTCTGGAGGGGCAGCTGCTTGTGGCCTGAGGACTGGCTGCCTTGCTCTGGCCAGACATGTGTGGCTACTGGAACAAGTGCTCTGGGTCAGCTGTTCTCAGATTACCAAACCCTGGCATGAGGGGCCTGTATTCTATCTTGGGCACCGCAAATTCCCCATCTGTTCGTGAAGGCAGAGAGATTAACTCAGTGTTTCTAAACCTTCAAAATCACCTGCAGGAGCTTGTTAAAAATACCAGCTCCTGGATGTTGTTATCTCTGTGGGTCAGGTACCAGAGGTCTGCAATGGAGCAGGTTTTAGAACCTTGCCTTGTACTAATTTACTGGTATGGCCTCTTCCAATCCTGGTCGTTTTGCATGGTCCCTACCAGAGAAGGATGGTTTTCAGGCCACAAGGAATTTGTAGCTACAGTCAACTCTCAATTATTTGCTTTGTAAACATTTTCAGTCCCAGAGGCTTGCACCCAGTGGGTTCCCACGTTACAGTCCCAGGTTCTTTGACTGGTAAGCATCCAGGGACTGAAAGATAATTTTCCTCTTGATTTTAGGAAAAGCAAACCAGAGAGGGAAATCTGCCTTTAAAAAAACAAGAGAGGCCCTGGCCGGTTGGCTCAGTGGTAGAGCGTCGGCCTGGCGTGTGGAAGTCCTGGGTTCGATTCCCGGCCAGGGCACACAGGAGAAGCGCCCATCTGCTTCTCTACCCCTCCCCCTTTCTTTCCTCTCTGTCTCTCTCTTCCCCTCCCGCAGCTGAGGCTCCATTGGAGCAAAAGATGGCCCGGGCGCTGGGGATGGCTCCTTGGCCTCTGCCTCAGGCGCTAGAGTGGCTCTGGTGGGGACAGAGCAACGCCCTGGATGGGCAGAGCATCGCCCCCTGGTGGGCATGCTGGGTGGATCCTGGTCCGGCGCATGCGGGAGTTTGTCTGGCTGCCTCCCTGTTTCCAGCTTCAGAAAAATACAAAAAACAAAACAAAACAAAACAAAAAACATAAAAAAAAACAAGAGAAAGTCGCACCTTATGTTGCAACTAAGTCTAAGTAACTCTTCAGGGCATCCTTTGTTGGTGAGGAGCAAGGTGTTATGTTGCCTTGTCTTTGGACAGTTGATTCCAGTCGGGTGTATTTTAGTTTTGCTCCAGGTGCCTTACAAGAGTAATTTCCTTTCCTGGAAGGCTTTCTTGAATTACTAAGAATTAAATGGACTCTCAAGTATGTTTAGCTTAGTAATAAGATTCCATCTGTATGGGTTATTGTGTATCAGCACGGGCTTAAATTTGTCTACCTTACCTCCTGACCTACCCTATATCCAGATCTACCATGCACATTATAGCGTGCTCCCTCTGCGTGCCCAGCTCACCACGTGGGCGAGGTCACCCTTTTGACCCTCTCAAGGGGGTGCCGCTCACCGTTACTGCTTCACTTATCCCACTTGACACCGCTGAGCCTGCCCTGACAGATCTCTCTCTGAGACACCTGTCATCTTTGGAGGCTAGAATGTTCACGTCAGGGGGAGGAATGATTTTACTCTGGGGCTGTTGGAAATCAGTTTGGGAGGGATCAGACCTGTGGGATTTTAGGGAGGGTTTCCGCTCTGGTCCTCATAGCTACATGGATTGTACCGAGCTGGACACAGTCCATTTAAGTAGATGCTTGTTTCTCTCCTTACGAAGTGGTTCCCAGCTGGCCGATTTCTCACTGGGATTCAGTTTTCTTGGCCACGGATGTTTGTTTGTGCTCACACTGATTTTTGCAGCGTCTTTCCGGGCTCTTGAGTCGTTTACCAAGCAAGGGAGATAGCTGAATGCTTTGCCCTTTCCTTCTTTTTTTCCGTTTGGATATTCCGTGGCTATAAGGGAAGGACTTCCTGTGAAATGAAATGAGGGCAAAGGAAAGGAGCATGCCTGTGGCGTAGAAATGCTGCTAGCAAGCTTGAGGCATGTCAGAGATATTGGTCCTGAGAGAAACATTTACTGCCTGTCTGATTTTGGACCATTCCCCCCCCCCCCCCCCTTGCCTGTTTCTGAGGTCTGGGATTAATCTGATTTTAAGAACGGACAGTTTTTGATCATTTGAATAGGTATCACCATTCAGCAGGGAATACGTGTGCAGACTGAGGTGTCTCTGAGAGCCAATTTGTAGTATGTAAGTCATTTGAAATGATTTCTTTAGTCAGTAATGCCTTTCTACTTCAAGTTCTCTGCCTGGATTTATGCATTCATCTCCTTTACCAGGCGATTCGCTTCTATTATGCTGCTGTGACAGCCCCTACCCACCTTAAACTACCACCTCCGGACACTTGAGCATGTTTTCCAGGGTGAGTAGGCACTGAACTACCCACAGTGACTTCAAGTGTCAGCCACACAAGATTGGAAGCACGGAGAGCCTGGATTCCAGTAAAATTCTCTGTCTGCTTGGTCAAGCTAGAGCGGAGATGATTATGTGGCCCTTTAACATGAGTTTTGGACAGGCTCAGTTAGATGGATGAAGGAAGTCCCAGTAGGGAATCAGTACTCAGCTGCCAGTTGGAAAAGTCTAAAATTTTGGCACGATCTTTCCTCTCATGACTTGAAGCATGCAGCTAGAGACGAGCCTTTTTCTCAAGGGCCAGAGTTTCCATGAGGAGGTGGAGAAGGGTATATAGATGCAGCTGTCTTCAGTTCTGCTGGAGTATGTCAGCTCAGAGAGTTTTGCTTTCTCTGCCCCCCTTTGCCCACCCTCCCTCCCTCCCCCCTCCCTCCCTCCCTCCTTCCTTCCTTCCCTCTCTCCGTCTATCCCTGCTTCCTTCCCTTCCTTCCAAAAGATTTTATTTATTCACCGCTTTTAGAGAGAGGGAGTGAAAGGCAGGGGGAGAAGGGCAGGACCTGTCACCTTCTAGGTGTTTCTTGTATGTGCCTTGAGCAGGCAAGCCCAGGGTTTTGAGTCGGTGACCTCAGCAGTGCAGGTTGACACTTCATCCCCTGCGCCCCACGGGTCAGGCCCCCTTTGTCTGTTCCCACCTGGGGTTAGCTGCAGTTCCTCCTTTGCAGTGTGAGGGGCTTCTGAGTTGGGGTAGGCTCTGAAGGCGTGGCGGCAGGGGGACGTGTTTTGTTTCACATCTCTCTCCCTGAGTTAAGGGGAGTGAGCAGCTGGCTGACCCAGAACAAGGCCGAGGGGAGCGGGGGAGTTGTTACTTGTCAGTGTGGAGGAAGGAGCAGGTACTGGGAGGCAGCGCAGGATGTGTAGCTGGTGTCCCCAGGGAGCAGCACGGTGTCTTCTTGTGGTTCTGTTGCAACCACGGAAGAGGGCGGGGGAGACGGCCCTGGCTGGCTGGCGTTGAACTCTAATGGGGAAGTCAACATTTTACTCATTTAATTCATAAAGTTATCAACCGCACATATGTCTCTTAGGTTCCTACTGTGTGCTGGGCACTGTTCTAGGTGCCAGGGTTACAGTGGTAAACAAAGAAACAAACAAACATAAAAGGCCCTTGCCCTCCTGATATTTTATTTCTGATGAGGGGCTGGGGTGATAAATAGTAAAAAAGAAGAAAAAAACCGAGGAAAGAAAATGGGGTAGGGAGCTATTTTCATAACTGTGGTCACAGAAGGCCTCCTTAAAAATGAGCATAAAATAAGTACATAAATGATCATTAAAGAAAATAGAGTTTTTACTACCTAAGATATTTTAAACACTTCCGTTGTTGAAGTTATTATGGAATGCTAGCATGCATAGAAACCTAAATGATTTTTCTGTCTAAAGTTTTGAGAGCTTTCCAAGGCCCTGGCTTTCCTTTGTATCTCTAGATTTGCAGCTTTATTGGCTGCAGTGAGGGCATCATTGCAGTTGCGTTTAGGGTAGATGGTGTTAAACGGTCTTGGTTTAAAGGGCGTGCCTCCCATAAAAGTGTTCTGTGTGATCGAGAGGCTCCTTCTCACTCCACATACACGTTCAGCAGGGTTGTTGTTTCACTTTAAATGGTAATAAGTAACTTTTGGGAATCTGGAATGTTGAGGTGCCCTCCACAAAGCTGGAATGAATGAAGAAGAATCTGTGAGCGCAGACCCCCCGTTCTGAGCAGAGTGCGGCAGTCATGGGGTGTACCCCAAAGGCCGCTTGACCACCCGACTCGGGGCACCCGCTGGCTGCGAGGGGGAGGGGATGCACTAGTATGGCGGGGTCTGTGGATAAACAGGAGTTGTAGTTTCTGTCCCTTCCTCAGAAAGATGGTCTTGTGCAAACAGAGAACCTGTGTGCTGGGCTCTTTGCTCCATTGGATCACATCTGAATACGTGGATTCCAAAGACATCCTATCACAGCGATCTTTGAAACGGCACTTCTTAACCTATTAATAGGTGACAACCAGCCTTAAAAAAAACACCCCCAAAAACCCCAAAAAACAAAACCGAAATCAAACAGATGATACCAGAATATATCATATCACACTTAGTGAGAGTGCATATTGTTTCAAAAAACTGTTGTTTCCGATGGATGTGTGTAGAGGTGGGTGTGTGTATGCACCAGATCCTGATAATAATTAATGTATTTTTATTGTGCTGTGCTTTAAACGTTTGAAAGCTGTGAGCCTGTCAGATGAGGTTTGGTGTCACTTTATGGATGAGGAAACGGAGACTGTGCAATGAAGGACACGGCCTGTGATTGTAGGAAAGCTCGTGCTCAGCTCTTTCTGCCTTTCCGGATTGGTTGCAGGGAATGGCAGTTAAGTTTGTCCTAGGACTTCCCATTTCTGTGACGATTTTCCAAGATTTTGGAGTTCACAAAGACACTGACTTGGTGAAAGCAGTGCTGGTGTGGTGAGGAATTAGACCCAGCCAGAGGAAGCTGCCACTTTGTGTAAAATGTTTTGGTTCTTACTAGACAGGCATGCTTTTGAATAGGCTTCACCAACACTGAGTATAGTGACGACTGTTAGAGCCCTTGGCACCACTCACACCTACCTCTCCAGCCTCCTGGGACAGAGGTGGCAATTTCACCATGGTTTTGGCCAGCTCTTTTGGCATAAATAATGGACAGACTTTTCAGGTAGGCATTACCGTCTCTGGCGTTCCTTCCCTCTTGCCTGTGGTCACTCTTGAATGAATTCCTGATTGGTGCAGCTCGATCTTTTTTGCACAGAAGAAATTACTGTTGCCGAAGATGCTGGAAAATGGTGAGAACCTGCTCCCTTATCTCCCCCTCTGTCCTACTTCGTTACCCTCCTGCACCCAAACCCCCAATGAAAAGTGACCTTTTGGCCCAGAGCCCTATCTCGAGTGTTTTGTGTGGCAGAGGCTGTCTGTGGCTGACTCTCGGGATTGTTAATGACTTCCTTCTCTGTCTCTAAATAATTGCTTGAAAAGACAGCTGTAGAGAGACATGGCCCCCAGCTTTCAGGCTCATTAATTTTAGCCATATGGAAGAGGGTGTAAGGGAAGAATGTGGAAGTTACTTTGCCAAGAGTAGCAGGTTGGGGGAAACAAACAGCTCCACCACTTTGGAGATTGTGAGTTCTGAGCAGACTTCAATCAAATGAAACTTCATGCGTTAAATTCCCCATACAGGGAAACAAACTAAGGAATGATTATTGTGTTTCCAAAGTCTTTACAGTAGAGTCCCTCGAGCATTGTCTGAATATAATTTAGCCTGTGGGATACCTGATTTTTCTGCACCTCTTCAAGAACAGAGGCATCAAGTAAAGTGGGAAGTCTGAGGACCGAAGAGGGAAGACTCCCAAGAGATTCCCTAAAAGTCAGCCTTCCTGGACTTGACCGTAATTCATTACTTCTGCTTTTATCTCTTCCCAGTGGCCTGCTTCAAGTTTCAAAAAAGATACTTCTCTACTATGCTCCTTAAAAAAAGAAAAAAGGAAATAAATAGTTAATTAAAACTTGCATAAGCAGAAGGAGAATCAAATTCAGGCAGTGAACAAATACTCTAATTAGCCGTTCACTTCAGCTCTAATACTTCTGATACTCAAGGTTATAAAGGAAATGGGATAGGGTACTTGATTTTATTTTCCAAGGACAAGATAACATACTAGGTTTCTAAGGATTTGCAAACTCTTTCCTAAAACTGAATCATACAAGGAGTTAGTAGAAAATTAATCAAGTGTGGACCTCTTCCTGTGGGCAGCGTTCTGGTGCTGACAGACTTGAAGGGAGCAGCATCGAGGCCACTTTCCCAGAGTGCAGTTAAGCATTTCAGGTTTGTCTGTGATGTGGCTTTTTGCTGGAAAACTAGATAGGTTGGTAATTTCCCTGAAAGCAATGGTTTTCAAAATTTGATGCACATCATTACTACTTGAGACACTTTATTTTTTTTTATTTTTCTGCAGCTGGAAACGGGGAGAGACAGTCAGACAGACTCCCGCATGCGCCCGACCGGGATCCACCCGACACACCCACCAGGGGCTACGCTCTGCCCACCAGGGGGCGATGCTCTGCCCCTCCGGGGCGTCGCTCTATTGCGACCAGAGCCACTCTAGCACCTGGGGCAGAGGCCAAGGAGCCATCCCCAGCGCCCGGGCCATCTTTGCTCCAATGGAGCCTTGGCTGCGGGAGGGGAAGAGAGAGACAGAGAGGAAGGAGAGGGGGAGGGGTGGAGAAGCAGATGGGTGCTTCTCCTGTGTGCCCTGGCCGGGAATCGAACCCCGCACGCCAGGCCGACGCTCTACCACTGAGCCAACCGGCCAGGGCCACTACTCGAGACACTTTAAAACGGTATCTGTGTCCAGGCTGTATCCCAGACCAATTAAATCAGAATCTTTGATGGTCCACCCCAGGCATCGATGTTTTGTAAAACTGCTTCTAAAGGTTGGTTGAATTTGAGAACCTGTGTCTTAGATTATCTTTACTCAATGCTAGTTTCCTCAGTTGGATTTCTGAAAGGGGTAGTTATGTCCTAGAACTGGGGGGCGAGGGTTGAGGGTGGAGGAGATAAGGGGGGATAGATGGTGATGGGTGAGGACTGGACTTGGGGTGGGGAACACGTAATACAGTGTTGAAGTGTAATACAGATGAAGTGTTGAGGAATTGTGCACCTGAAACCTGTATAATCTTGTTAGCCAACGTCACTGTGGTAAATTCGATAAAAAGGAGCAAAAGGTCCCAGAGTGTGATTATTTCGTGTTGTTGGGAAAAGGATGTCCATGTACTTTCTACTAAAATTCCCTCGGGATCATTGACCCTCACATGTGTGCTGGGACCCAGGACCATTGCACCTTTCCTGGCCTGCAGGACTTGTTTGAACCAGGACCAGAGACCTCATTGCGAAGCAGCTGAGGATCAGCCTTACTGGTTGTGACTGTTGAAGTATCTAAGGCCTTAGATGAGGGTAGAGGTGACCTTTGTCGTAGCCGTAGGGAATGTGTGTAAGGATGCATTAAAATTATTCTTCGAGCTCAGAATTATTCCTGGCCCTGGATAGGCTGTTCTTGTTCTCTTGGGATAATGCTAGCTGTCTCTCTAGTGAGACAAGGAGATGTTTATGCATTCCCTAGTTCCTTTTGGAAGTTAAGAACACATGTCATTGTTGGATTTAATATTCAAACTCTCTGACCCTTACAAAGTTGATATGATAGACAAGGGGTATTTGTTTAAAAGAATTAATTTTTCTTTTCTTTTTGAACTTGGAAGATCTGAATATATCTCTAGGGGTTGAACCATCAGAGAATCATTATTTTTTATGCAATCTGGGTGTTAACCATAGTTCATATTATGCCTCTTTGAATACACATTATTTGGGATAATGAAATGTGTTTGTGTGTGTGTGTGTGTGTGAGAGAGAGGGAGATGAAAGAGAGACTATGAATGAGAATTATCTCGAACTGAATCATAGTGAAAGCATACACTAGGAACTCTATGGTAATAGTGCTCTGGTTAAGAGCCACTTCTTGGCCTTGGGGTAAGCCATGACCTCTGCTCTGCTCCGCTCCTCAGTTTTCTTGCCTGAAAAATTATAATACCTGCCTCTTACGATTGTTTTGAAGATTAAATAAGATTGTTCATAAAGCATTTAGAACAGTGCCTAGCACATGGCCAGTACTCTGTGTTTATTAAAGCATAATACCAACTAGTCCCACTAAGAATATTCTAAAATTGTAAAACCCAGATGATGCTTTATTCTGTGAAGACCATCAAGGGAGACGCTCTAGCATCCCTACATTACCTTTCCTTTTGTTTGCTCAGGAGGTTTGTCTTCTGTCACCTCAGGTTGTCACTCTGTACTGCTTAGTCTGTCACGGGATTGCCCGTGCCTTGAGACCCACCTAGTCTTCGTCCTCGTAGAGTGGGAATGCAATGCAGTCCTTCCCTCTCTAGCTGTAGTTCTTGTACTTGTAACTCTCCAGTTGGCTTCTTGGCTCCACTAATCTGAACCCACCCCTGTTCTCTCCTGCTGTTCAGCAGAGATCTGGTTGGTGCTGACTATGATGGGAGGATGACCTCATAGTTTTGGATGCCATCTTCCAATTCATATTACTCAGCCCTAAGCATGCTTTTTAAAAATAATGGCCCTAAATTGCTGACACCTTGTCATCTGCCCAGACTCCTAAATCTTCCTGCGCTCCCTAGACAGAATGGGATCAGCTGGAGCACGGCGCCTTTGTGCAGCCCTGTGCGTGCTGCTCCTGGCGAGTGACCTCCAGCAGAGCTGCTTGTTTCCTGGGAGCAACATGGGTAATGAATACAGCGACAATGCTGCTATTGTGTCCAGAGGTTTGGGCTGTAATTTCATAATGAAATCGAAAAACATGAGATTAAAAACCTGAATATAGCACAGTAATTATATTTAAGTACCACAAATCATCTCCCTGCATTTAGTTAGGTGTTTGAGATACGGCCCCTCTTTGTGGAGTGTGGTCACGTCGTTTCCATACAGCTGCGAAATAGAAGGCTTCTAATTTATGGCTAAAATGTGGGAATTGCTTTCTCTTAATGGGAAGGTGACGAGCCTGGTATTGAATTTGAAGGAGCTGGTTTGCTTCATTGACTAGTGTCAAGAAAGGAGGTTGTAGAACAGCTGCCAAGGTAAAGAAATGTTTGGGTCTTTTCATGGTTTAATTCCCAGATACTTTGACATGACTACAGGCTTTCTCATTAGGAGTGAACGGACACAGACGGGCCTGGGAAACCCACCAGGCGTTCAGCAAGCGGTTGTCGACTCAGGGGTAGGAATCTTGACCTTACCTCAGGCCGGGTGTCTGGTGCAGGGGACTTAGCTCTAGTTTGTTTCCCACAGGTGTGTAGCACAGAGGCTGTGCCTGGGCCCTTCACTTCCTGCGAACTTGAATGGACGGACCTGTTAGTTTGGCCGACTGCTGGTGAGGAGGGAAGGATGGGGAAGCTGTAGGCGGTGGTAGCAGCAGGCATTGCTGGGGGGTGGGAAGTGGGGACTCAGCCTCAGGACTGTCCCTTAATCCAGAGTCAGAGGGGAAGGTGGCTTAAGACGAACGGTATCCCAATCTACCGGATTTCTGAGAAACGTCAGGTATAAAATGGTCATAGCAGGAAGTTTTGAAATGGAAAATTATTATTGTCGAGTCATTGACTGATTTTCTACTCTGCACCAAGGACTTTCTGTGACCTCATTTTTATTTATTTATTTATTTATTTTTTATTTATTCATTTTAGAGAGGAGAGGGAGAGACAAAGAGAGAGAGAGAGAGAGAGAGAGAGGAGAGACAGAGAAAGAGAAGGGGGGAGGAGCTGGAAGCATCAACTCCCATATGTGCCTTGACCAGGCAAGCCCAGGGTTTCGAACCGGCGACCTCAGCATTTCCAGGTTGACGCTTTATCCACTGCGCCACCACAGGTGTGACCTCATTTTTAAACTTCACAGAGGACCCTGTTATAGAGGCATACTGGCATACTGTCCCTGTACTACCTCCCATCCCTAAATAATTTCTGTTCATACCGGCACTTTAAGTCACCTCTTCTTCCCCAAAACTTTCTTCCCAGATTCTCTGTGAATCTGTAAGACCAGGTTTCTGGAGTATTTGAACTTCTCTGAGCCACTCTTTGTTAATGGAAGTGTAGCTCACTGTTGCCAGCATTGGAATCACGTGGGGAGCTTGCTGAACCTCTGCATTTCCAGGCTTCATCCACATGCCCTACCCAGAGGTATTCTGGTGCATCGGGTTTGTGGCCTAGAAATCTGCATTTTGGACAACCATCTCAGGGATTGTTATGGATGACAAATTCTGAGAATCCGTCTTAGAGCCAGCCTCTCTCCCAGGATCAGAGCAATTCCAGAGGATATGTTGTGTTGAAATTTGCTCTGTGGAAACACGGGCCTGTTGTTCAGTCCCTTGCTTAAGCCCCTTGGCATCAATATCTTGGGTGAAAATGCCTGCTTTGATTGATTCCATATCCCCTGGAGGCGAGGAAGGCTGGGCAATTTTTGTTTTTTTGGAAGCTTTACTCATCTTTACAGATAGAGAGGAGGAGGAAGGTCAACATCTGGTACCAGTTTTCCACCAACGCCCACTAGGGAGAAGGTGGCCTACCTCCAGCAGGAAACTTGTAACTATCTAGGACCTGTGGTCTTTGCTATTTCTATTGGAAACTCATTGAAAATTCTAGCACTATTCATGTTTTTTTGGCAAAGTATATAAAAATAGCAGTTAGGGAAATTCATTAAACATTTATTGAGTTGCTGCTGAGGCTGAAGTGTTTTGTCAAGGGGAACAACAAAGAGAAGTAACACACAGTTTCCAGCCTCCATCCAGGGGGCTGTGTTCTAGTGATGTAGACAGAGCTGGCACGGGGCTGGGCAGACTTAGCTGCACCCTGCCACGTGATCAGCTCTTCTGAAAAGCAGAGTCAAAACGAAGTGCTGTAGGACGGTCAGGGTGGAAATAGTTCATTCCCATCAGGCAAAAGACTTGTTTGGGGAAAGAAACGGTCCAGGGCAGTGGCTCTCAACCTTTGCCTGTGCTTTAAGAATCCCCAGGGGACTTTTTAAAAATCCTAATATCCAGGTTACATGCCATAGCCATTAGATCAGAATTTGGGGAATTTGGACCCAGGCATCAGTATAGTTTAAGCCACCGATATAGGAGGATGAACAGGCTGTTACTGAATTGGGGGGACAGGCAGAGAAGGAAAGGTGTTTCAAGCATGAGCAAAGGCTTGGAGGCAGCAGAGTGGAAGCTCTCGTTAGGGAATGACACTTTACGGGGTGTAATTGGAGCATAGGGCTGCTGGAGTGAGGGTGGAGGGAAAATCATGCTGATCAGGTAGGACTGGAATAGAATGTTTTGCCAGTGCATTGGGAGACATCATGTCTTTGCACTGTCTTTAGCAGACCCCTCCCCACCCGTGAGGGCAGGTCACAGAAGGCAAGCCCCCTGTGCAAGGTTCTTTGCCTTATGTTCTTCCATGTCAGGTTTGCGCCAGGCTTAACTCTTTCTCTTGGCATCTGTCCTCTGGCATTTTTCTTTGGTGAAAGCACACTGAAGGTAACTTAGGGTCAAGTGGCAGGAAGGTACTTTTCTTGCTGTACGATGTGGGAGAATCGCTGGGCATACTGGGGCAGATGTTTGCGAAGTAAAGTGTGTATGCGTCTGTGTGCTCGCAGCTGCATCCATTTGTGTCTGGTTCCAATGAGGATTGATACTTTATCTGCTCGTTGCTGTTTCCAGGAAGTTAATTTGCAGGTGCTCTAAATATGCATGGTTCATATACTTCATCTCTTCTTTTTCCCTTGAAGCCTCTTCTCTTTATTAGGCACTTTTCATTGATCTGTTTGGCACTTGTGTTTTCTTTTATGTCACTAATTTGACAGTCACAATAAAGGTAAAACCACTCACTTATGCAGGACTCTCTCTGTGCGTTGGGCAGGTGCAGCTGTGTAGCTCAGGGGGAAGCCCCTGCATCAAAGTTCTGTTTCTGTTGTTAAGGTACAAAAACCAGGAGAATTCAGGAGAGAGCTCATTTTCTTCATTACTAATGTGGAGACTGTGCATTCACAAATACAAACCTTAAAATAGTTCATAAAATAGTGCCACACATGTACCAACCCATCCGTTTGCCTATTCACCCACCCATTTATTTATCCACCCACCCACTCATCTGTTTATCCACCCACCCACTCATCCATTTATCCCTCCACCCACCTGTTCCTTCAGACAGTCATTTGCCTACCCCTTTAGAGAAGGAAGGTACCATACGATATATAGTACTGTAGTTGAGAGTACAGACTTTGGAGCCAATTTGCTTGAATTCAAATGATGGCTCCTCCCTTTGTTTAATCTCACTTTCCTTCATCTTTAAAATGGGGATAATAATAATAACCTCACAGAGTTGTGACAATTAAGGGGTTAATGTATATAAAGTGTTTAGGGAGTGCCTGGACATAGGATGTTCTGAGTTTGCTTCTGTGGTTATTATTATGGTATGCTACTAATTATTGCAAAGAAAATATATCAGTAGGTAGATCTGGTTCATTGGCTTCTAGTTTTGTGATCCTAGAATTTGTATGGAGGAGAAAGGTTTGAAAGGGAGGGTGGCCTGGGTCATGGAGAGCCCTTGATCCCAGATGTTAGGATCTGTAGATAGTGAGAAGTCCTTCAGGTTTGGTCAGGCTAAGAGATATCCATCAGTCAGTTACTCCTGCAGCTTTGTACAAAGTAAATCAGAGTTAGTACAATGAGGAGGCTATTTTAATAGTGCAAGACACAATACACTGAGGAAATGAGTAAGAGTAGTGACAACATAAACAGATACTTAGCAATAGGATACAAAATTGTCTTTCTACAAGTAGATTCCACTTGGCTTGAGAAGGGAAGATGGGACATTAATTTGGGAACAAAAGTATTGGTGACTTAGCATTCTCCATCCTTGTCCTTGAGGAGGGGGAAGTCTGCTCTGTGCCTGTCATTGCTGGTTCTGGGAGTGGAGGGGCTGGTGCCAGAACACAGAGCTCGCTTTCCTGTTCTGTGCTTTTACACGGTGCATTATACACCAGACCCAATTAGCTCTGAAGCGTGCCTGCCTGTCCTCTTCTCCACCTGATTACTATGTGGAGCCTGGATTCACGCACAGCATTACCTCCATTACACAATAAGTTTATGGAGCTTAAGTGTTCGACTACTACTTTGAGAAGGCCCTTCCGATGCTCACACTCAAGGCTTCTGTGGGTGGACTGAGAACAGCCACTGGTGATGTTTTTCAGATTTTGGGGTGCGACACCTTAAGTTTTCTATTCCTGTTCTATCTCCTCTTTCTCAGCAAGCAGAGGACCGTGCAGTGAAAAGATGTAACCTAACTGAAGATAGACGGGGTGACCAGTTGTTGAAAATAGGGAAGAGACGGCATAGTCCTGTCGTCTTTCCCAGAATCAGACATTTTTGTGGTGTGAGCTGGAAGAAGAGAAACAGTTCTGGATAAACCTCATGAAACTGAACAATTGTGGGGATGGTGCAGACAGCTTTGCAGGATAGATGGAAAGAAATGCACTTGCACTATTTTTTATTATAGAGGGGTAACTTGAGCAAGGACAGTGAAGTATTACCTAGGAGAATTTGGGGGGGGGATTTGGCCATCATGTATATATCAATCATTAATGTTAAATATGTTTGACTTGTTAAACTCTTTTTGATGGCATGATTATGTCTGAATGAGTTCATTTGTGCTTTCATTTGACCTGATATCAAAATCTTAATGTTTGAGAGAAAGCCTGCTTCAGCCTAGCTTGAGTCTAGCTTGTCCTTGAAGTTTTGAATTAATTAGGGCCCTTCTGAATGTGGAGGATGTGTATTGAGAGGATTCAATGGGATCACTTGTGCAAAGTGCCTAGTGCAGTGAACATTAGTTCGTTTTCCACCCTCTTTCCACTTTCCATGAGGGACTGGCTAAGTTTTGAGTTTGGAGATGCTGCTCTCTCATCTCCAGCTCCATAATGTAACCTCTTTGGGGAGATACCCTGGGATCTGTAGGGGTTGGGGTGAGGAGGAGTGTTCCCGGAGCCCAGCTGTGCCTCCAGGCCTTCTTGTCTAGAAATCAATACATTAATTATTCTCAAACCGCCATGTTTCTGGGGGATTTTTTACAAGTCCAGCCCCCTACTCCCCAAGGCAGGCATCCCCAAACTATTGCCCGTGGGCCGCATGCGGCCCCCTGAGGCCATTTATCCGGCCCCCGCCACACTTCCCGAAGGGGCACCTCTTTCATTGGTGGTCAGTGAGAGGAGCACTGTATGTGGCGGCCCTCCAACGGTCTGAGGGACAGTGAACTAGCCCCCTGTGTAAAAAGTTTGGGGACCCCTGCCCCAAGGGATAGGGTCAGACTTCCTAGATCTGAGGCGCTGCTATCTGGCAGGGATTAGGTGCAAATCCGAAATTCAACCCCGGACTGCTGTACCAAATCAGCCAGCGTTCCCGGGCGGGTCGGAAGGCAGTGGTTCCCCCGGCAGGGATGAGCAGCTCTTGCCTCCTTTTTTGTTCTTTTCTTTCCACATTAAAGAGCATTTTAGATACGCAGCAGAGCAGGAAGGAAGACTTGCCAGCCTCCGGAGTCTCGGCGAGGTGAAGGGCCGCCTGCGCTAGGAGGCAGCGGGGCTCTGGCTGCTCGGAGGCCTCGGCTCCGTGGGCTCCTGGCGGCCTCGCCGCAAACACAGCGTAAGCGCTGCTGGGCTTCCTCATTTAAGATGCTCTTAAATTTTCTTTCCTAACAGTATAAGGTTATGTCTTCACCAGCTCCTCAGATTTTAAAAAAAGAAACGAGAGAGGCAAAACAAATCCCAGAACACTTCTTTTTTTTCTCTCTCTAAAGGTTACAAACATAAATCATATTTGAGAACAATGAATGGACCTTATTTTTTATCTTCAGAACCCTGGGCCGCTGGCATCTTAAAAAGCCTCTTTATTTTAGAAAGGAAGGAGACTGGTATAGTAGAAGGGCAGTGCCCTGGGCATCAGGATACTTGACTTTGCCACCGGCTGCCTCGGGCTCCTTGGTCAGAACCAGTCTCCGCTTGGAGCCGTTTCCCCTGTCTGCAAATCGTGGGGGCCTGGAGCAATTGCCGCTCTGATGTTTTATGATTCTTGTGATGGGCTCAGTGCTTGCCTGATGGGCATTTCCTAGATCTTGTCACTGTTTCCCATCTGTGCGGTCTAGCACGTACCAGCCGTCTCTGCTGCACTCGGGGGAGCGCTGTGTCCCTGTTTCATTGCACTCCGGTGTGTTGGTCCTGGAGGGACTGGAAGAGAACGTGCGGTTCACTCCTTCCTTCGTTTTCTACCTGGGGCAGCTGAGAGCCCTGTTGGTTTTCCCTAAGCGCGGGCCTAACTTCATCTTCCCGCTTGACTGTTTGCCTTTCCCGTCAGTGTGTTTCTTAAAGCACCGTGCTGCCCCTCACCACACTCCCTTCCGTTTTATCCGCCTTCCATTGCTCCCGGGACCCTGCCATGCTCAGTCGAGGTCCTGGCAGAAGTACTGCTGTGGCTCCCGCGCTGCTGGTGACTCCTCCTTGCGAGGAGAATTGATCACGCAATGCCAATATATTCATATGCTGTGCTGATATATTGTGATACATACATATGTAAATGAGAAGCCGTGTAAGGGTGGTATGAGAAGTAACTGTAAATAAAAGATACGTTTTTTTCTTCTGTACGCCAGTGGATCACTGGAGTGTAAACTTGTTTAGGGGACTGCTGATCCTAGACCGCGGTGGGTTTAGACTGCCAGCCTTGGAATTTCCTGTGGGAGCGTGTTAAAAATCCTAATTCAGGAGCCTCAGCCAAGACCCCCTGCATGAGAATGAGTCCTGGTGGGAGCGGGCGTCTGCGGCCAGTTCTACTGCTGCTCCTGTGGCCCCACCGGTTTTGGCTGCCACCGTTTTAGACAGGCAGGAGTTGTCCTGTGTGGGTGCCTGAGCTGGGGGCCGCTGACGCTGACACACCAGTTGGCTCTGGGGCCAGCACAGTTCACAGAGATCCTGTTAACACTCGGAGAAATCAGGTGGGTGATTGTCACTCACCTTCCGCAGGAGGGACTGACTACACACTGCCTAGTCAGTCCTGGAGTTGCTCAAAACTCTGAAGGTCCTCTAGCTGTGTTTGTGATCTGTAACTTCAGATATTTGCTGTTGCGCCTTCGTCTCTTTTCATTTTTCTAATTAGAAATCTAAATATTATTGAAAACCCAAAGATCATGAAAGATTAGATAATCAACATTTACCAAAAGGGATTTTAAGGGTTACTGTTTTTAATAACTTATGTATCTATAACCTTCTACTTGAAAGAATGTTTTCGTCTGGTCATTAAGTGTGTACTCCCTGAAGCATTCCAGTAAAATAACGTGTAAGTCAGATAAGCATGTAGCAGGAAGTTTGCTTCTAAGGGCGCACTCCAGGTCAGCATGCTCCCGGCCCTGTGGGTGTCAGGGTTACCTGCCCCTGCGGCACTGGCGGTAGGAACGCTCCTGCTCAGAGTCAGAGTGCAGGCTGTTGGAGAAAATATGGTCATTAAGATGCAGCAGCTAGACCAAGGCTGAAAGAGTAGAAACCAGCAGGAAAGCAAGGGAAGCCACTGAGCTGGTGGGACTGGGCCGCTGCTCCCGTCTGGGGTCACCAGATCGATCCCAGTGGCAGAATTTCCGAGCAGCTCTTGCTTTGGTGTCTCCCCAGCACTTAGATTTGCGGGGTCTCTCTGACATCAGGCACTCTGCTGGTGTGATCTTGTGAAGCTCCCCTCGCCCACATGCTTGCTCTGATGTGGTACTTGAAAAACACGCTTGCTTCCCCACCAGCCTCAGGTCACAGGCTTCAGTCACGCTGGCAGTGAATGTGCCAAAGGTCGGGAGTTCTGGCCCAGTTTCATTCAGTTCTCCTCTCCAGCTAGCAGCTAGCACAGGCCTTGGGACACGGAGGCTCTTGAGAGGAACTGATTCAAATACCCTGATTCAGAGGCCCCCCCATGATGGGTCCCTGCCCACTCCTCCAGCCACAAACAGATCTTGCAGCAGTCCCGGGCCCTCTCGGCCCTGTTCCTGGAAAGGACTCCATTTCTCTGTCTGAGTCTTCCCATTTGTTTATATTCCATCTCCCTGGACTGCTTTTCACCCCCTCACCTTTTCACTTGGCTCATTCCTACCCATCATTAGATAAATATATATAAATGACTAGCCTTTCACTGTTCGTAAACTAGAATAGGTATCCCTGCTGCAGGCTTCCACAGTTCCCTCACTTCACCTAGAATAAAGAACTCTTACCATAGATTTTGGTCCTTGCTTATTAACTAATATGTTCTACCAGGGTGAGGACTCTGGCTGTGCTGCTCATCCTGGTCTTTCCTCATTTGTTAGACGTAAGTTTTGGGACATTTCTTGACTGAATACAATAAGTCCATAATAAAACAACACATGCCAGTTAGTAGTAGGGTGACTGGCTAGGACGCACTTGCCAGTTTCAGGGGTTAACTGCGAGGTTCTGTGAGAAAGGGTGATGAAACATAAACCGAAGAGAAGTGGAACTGATGATAAGAAGCTTCTGCGTGCTTTCGGAGCCTAGTGCTGGTAGAGCTCTCCGTAAAGCGGAATACCTGGATGAAGTTATTTATCTACTATAAAATGTATAAAATTAAAGACAGTGATATGCAATAAAGTGTTTATTGTATTATATACAGTCCTTAAAAAATGAGAAACTCATAGGTGCAAGTATATACAATCATGGATTCATTCATTAATTAACTTAACAGGCTATTTATTTTTTTAAAGACTTTATTCATTTTAGAGAGGGGGGAGAGAGAGAGAGAGAGAGAGAGAGAGAGAGAGAGACGAGCAGAGGAGCAGGGAGCATCAACTCCCATATGTGCCTTGACCAGGCAAGCCCAGGGTTTCAAACTGGCGACCTCAGCGTTCCAGGTTGATGCTTTTTCTACTGTGCCACCACAGGTCAGGCTGGGTTGATTCTCTGTGTATGTGCCAGGCACTGTTCGAGATGCTCGGGACCCAACAGAGAACAGAACGGACAACACCTGACCCAAAGGAACATACATTCTAGTGGTGAAGACAATCTTCAGTAAAATTTAAAGTAAAATTCCTAGAACACTTACAAGTTAAGTGCCATGGAGAAAAATGGAGGGAAGGGAAGTGCTGTGTTACGTGTATTGGGGGTGGGGGTGGGGGTGCAATTGCTGATTCAGGGGCCAGAAAAGTAGGCACAGAGAAGACTCTTGAGGAAGGACCAGGGCGGGGTGTCTGGGAAAGGAGAAGTGCAGAGGCCCCAGGCAGGACGGTTTGCTGAGCTCTTTGAAATGTGCTCAAGATCCTTCATGTTTGTTACATTAAGCAGACCAACAGATTGGGATCAAAGTGTTCTGTTTTATCAGAATCTGTAAATGTTTTCTGTCTTTGGAAAGCTGCCCTGAATATATGTATTGAGGGTAGTGCATTATTCCTTCTTACAAAGTTAGTTTGATGGAAAAGACCCTTTGAAAGTCTTTCTTTTCTTCTTCTTCTTCTTCTTTTTTTTTTTTTTTTTTTGTGGGTCAGAATCTGTACTTTGTTTTCTGTGCTGATCTACCCCTTGAGCTGTAGTCTGTGGTGAAACCACCTCTCTCAGGTCTTGTATTCCTTAAAGGCAGGGTGTATTTCTTGCTTAACTAGTTTGTACAAGTCTTACATCACCCTGTCCCCTGCATGGGGACCTGATAACCTATTTTGGATGATAATGGAAGGGCTTTTCTGTCTACTTCTGTCCCACTTGATGACTTCTTTATCTGTTCTTCTGTAGCACTGACTGTGAACTCATTTCATTACTTAATGAAACTTGATCTCATATTATTGCTTATTCTATGCAGTAGTCTTATCTGCCCAACTAGAGGGGAACTTGTATTTTCTTTTCTTTTTTTTTTTTTCCATTTTTCCGAAGCTGGAAACGGGGAGGCAGTCAGACAGACTCCCGCATGCGCCCGACCAGGATCCACCCGGCATGCCCACCAGGGGGTGATGCTTTGCCCCTCTGGGGCGTCGCTCTGTTGCGTCCAGAGCCATTCTAGCGCCTGAGACAGAGGCCACAGAGCCATCCCCAGCGCCCGGGCCATCTTTGCTCCAATGGAGTCTCTCTGCGGGAGGGGAAGAGAGAGACAGAGAGGAAGGAGAGGGGGGAGGGGGAGAGGTGGAGAAGCAAATGGGTGCAGGCCGACGCTCTACCGCTGAGCCAACCGGCCAGGGCCGGAACTTGTATTTTCTTAACGAACCTTATAGAGTGCTGGCTCGTGGTGGGCGTGCTGTAACCATCACTGGTTGGTTGTTGGTCAGGGTGCTTGTTTCTTTGGGGTGAACAAGCCAGGCTCTTTATGTTCCAGTGTTCTGCTTTTCTGGGTTACAGTCTGTATCTTGGGTTCAACTGTGCTTAGGACTTGGCCTCTGTGTGCCACTGGAGGGTCCAGTGGAGCAGTATCATTAGTAAGGGATTACTCCTTTGTCTCCTTTGTGAGTTCTTGAATCTTACAGTCCATGGATTTTTGTACAGAATACTGGTTTTCTCCAGTGACAGTTCTTCAGAGAATCATCTGTTGACTACTCATGACATAAAGATTATAAATTAATTGCCCTTTCAGATTTCATTGACATCTTCTTTCTTATTCTGTGGTCATTTCCTCAGAAATAGTTGCTCATTCAAGACAATGACTGAATACCTAACCAAAGAGAATGACAAAGCCAGGTTCAGCTGTGGGGGCTGGACTGGACATTTTCTAGCTCTTCTCACAACAGGCAGTGGTCAGATCTGTGTCTCAGCAGAATTATAAATGTTTGCGTTTATGGCTCTTCTTAGGAATTGCTTTGCTTGGAATGCTGTCATTGAAACTGCTGATGTCCTGTGCACCGTTTGCTACTTGGCTGTCTACTCTGAATGGCACCAATTGGCGATAATTCTTGGAATAAAGACTTATCACATGTGGTCGCCCTCTGGGGACTCGTGCATGTGACTGTGAGTGGGCCATCCAGGAGTCTCCGATGCCCAGCAATCCACTACCACTCACTGTGTTTGCTTTCTTTTTTCTTTTCTTTTTTTTTGTATTTTTCTGAAGCTAGAAACGGGGAGAGACAGTCAGACAGACTCCCTCATGCGCCCGACCGGGATCCACCCGGCACACCCACCAGGGGACGACGCTCTGCCCACCAGGGGGCGATGCTCTGCCCCCTGGGGGCGATGCTCCGGGGCATCGCTCTGTTGCGACCAGAGCCACTCTAGTGCCTGGGGCAGAGGCCAAGGAGCCATCCCCAGCGCCCGGGCCATCTTTTCTCCAATGGAACCTTGGCTGTGGGAGGGGAAGAGAGAGACAGAGAGGAAGGAGAGGGGGAGGGGTGGAGAAGCAGACGGGCGCTTCTCCTGTGTGCCCTGGCCGGGAATCAAACCCGGGACTTCTGCACGCCAGGCCGACGCTCTACCACTGAGCCAACCGGGCAGGGTGTGTTTGCTTTCTTATGATGACTTTGGTTGCTTTCTTGGAAACCTTTCCTGTTCTGGTCCATCTCTGTTTCTTCTGCCCACCAAATAAAAGTCCGCATAGTTGTGGGATAGTTACGAAAAATATAGCCTAAGGACTTGCAGTGACAAAGTAAATCCTTGTCTACTCATGCACAGTCAGAACCAGCTGTAAGCTAATTAAACACAACAGTTCACAGGTGTTCCTAGGGAGGGCTTTCACACGGTGGCACACGCTTTTCTCTTTGGGGTTTGTTAACATTTTTCAGAGCTTTATCTTTAAATTGCATTTTCCAGTGACGCCGTACTACACAGGGAAACAGACGGGAAGGAGATGGGAGTGTTGCTGATGGAGGGAGGCGGAAACCTTAACACAAAACGCAGGCGCAGGCATACCTGTAGGTTGGCTCTGTTTGGATTTTCACAAACCACAACTGTGTTGCAGGTGTCCCACGGGAATGCAAGAGCTTTCAGTCTTTGGTGTGTGTGTGAAACTTCCCATACCTTTGATGTTGAATTAGAGCTCATTATTGGCTTCTGTAGGATGTCAGAGAATTACCTACTTTGGTTTCTCGTGTGGCTCTGAAATAGAGTTGATGAGGGTGGATTTGAAGCGTCATTTTCTTGCTACTTTCCAAAAGTCAGTAAGGAGTTGCCATGATAATTAATCCTGTAATGCCCTTAGTGAGGCATTATGTCAGCAGGTCACTGTGGAGAAGTCCATACCTACCTGTTAGCCCAGGCTTTTAAAATTTTTTTGTCATTCTCCTGATCCATTAGTGATACTCCTTGTTGAGAGCCAGAATGTTGGATCATGGGCTCATAGTTACAGGGATGGTAACGGACCCAGGCTGGTGTCAGGAGTCCTGTGCATTTTGTCATCACATGGCTCATGTCGCCAGTGGTAGCATCTCGGGGTTTTACGCTTTCACCACGGAGTGGTGCTTCTCAAACTGTAGTTCTCAGGTCAGTTTCATCTGAGAACTTGCTAGAAGTGCATATTTTCAAGATCCCATTTTGACTTTCAGGGTTTCCTTTTGGGGGTGGGAGAGGTGGGAGGAAGCCGGCAATCCGTGTCTTAACAAGACCTCCCTAGATCCTGCTGCATCCTCAGGTGTAGGAATCACTGCACGGACGGAAGCCACTTTCTCTTTATTCTCTGAGCTTGCAGCAGTTGACATTTGAACTTTTTTTTTTTATCATGGAGGACAGTTATGTTGTCCTTTAAACTCTTCCTTGGTGCTGCTGATGGTCCGCTGCAGAACGCTGCTGGGAGGGTGGGACAGGGCAGTGGGTAAGCCCAGTGCCTGTGTACTTCAGCCGTGGGCTTAGTAACTAGTAGGGACATCTACAAAGATATTGGGAGATTACATGGCCAGGCTCTCAAAACACACCGACTTGACCTCTGTGGCAAGTGCTTCACTCGGTGTTGGCATTTTGGAAATCATTCTTGACCTCTGCCCCCTGCCCAAGAAATTCCTTTGTGCGAACTGTAGTATTTACTTTAGTGAGACTGCCATGGTGGGGGACAGAATGACGGGACAAATACTGTGGAAAGGCGGACTTTCTTAGTATTTCTTGTGCTCAGAAGAAAAAAATTCTTAACGAGGAGCGAAAGTTCCTTCAAGTCTTGAGTGAGGCAAATGATCACGGTAGGATGTCCAGGGATCCAGTGCAACTGTCAGAAAATACCAGTGTGTGTACAAGAAAACGTGGAGAAAAAGGATATGAAAAACACACAGAAAATTCTAATTCTTCTGGAAATTTTTTTGGCAAATCTATGTAAAGGAGAAACAAAGCAGTCTAGATCACCTCAGATTGGGAGTCATTCTAGAAATTTCAGTAGCAATGAACTCTTTCTTCCTAAGACCAGGGGCGGAAGCAAAGCCAACTTCTGTTTCTCCTAGGAAGTGTGGATGCGAGGTCCCCAGTGGGCCGACGTTAGTATTGGATGATCATGTTTGCAAAGCAGGGGCAGGTAGTTTCCTTCTGCTGACTGAACCCTACCGCGGTCTTCTCTCACCAGCTTCGGAACTGCGGGAGAAAGGTGAAATAAAAATATGAGGCCAGCCTGCAAGATTTCCGTTTTCCTTAGGCGGTCCCTCCGAAGGCTTAGGTAGGAGGTGATGTCGGATTGGGATGTACAGGATATATTTATTTATTTAGTGCTTTGTATGAGTTGTTGTTGGAGGCAATTTACACATTTACAATTACTTTTTACACAGTCTTGTGAGCTGGGTTCATTGTCTTCACTTTATAGTGCAGGAAACTGAGGGGCAGAGATGGGGCTGAGGCCCATGGCCCAAGGGCACACAGCTAGTAAATGTGATTGAAATCCGGGCATATTCATTCCAGAGCCCTTGCCTTTAGCTGGACTACTCAGCATTGCTCATCTGTAGCCTCCTTCTTCCTGGGACTCCAAATTAAAGAGCTGCTCTAGGTCAGTGGGCTTTCTGCGGCAGTCAGCGTGCCTGTTTCTCAGATCCGTTGTCAGATTTGGCCCCAGGAAAGGAAGTACCTGCTCTTCCTCAGAGGGCTGTTCATTTTAGCATTTCAAGCGAGATCAGGAAA
This sequence comes from Saccopteryx leptura, assembly GCF_036850995.1. NCBI lineage: Eukaryota > Metazoa > Chordata > Mammalia > Chiroptera > Emballonuridae > Saccopteryx > Saccopteryx leptura. Next base: position 195,275,270 of record NC_089506.1, read on the forward strand.
TATTTGTTGTGTAGCAGAATTACGCTGCTGAGTGTAAATTTTAGATGGAGATTAAAAATATTTATGGCAGGTGATGTCCAGCTTGCTCTCCTAATGGTTAGTTTCCTGGACCTCGCGTTGCCTCTCCAAAGCGTAAATGATGGGGTGTGTATGAAAATGAAATTAATCTTAAAGTCTAATGAGCACAATCTAATTTCATTTTCAGTTGTTGTTTTTCCTCCTTTTCACAGAGAAGTTCGCACTAAATTGGAAAGCTGGACCCTGTCACTATGGGTATTTAATTTTTGATGTTGTTGTAAATCACCAAAATTGGGATCTAAAAAAATGCTGATTTCTGAGCATCTGACTTATGTAAGGTTATATAACAGATCGCCCTGAAACCTCCCATCTTGAAGCAGCAGAGACTTCCTATCTCATAGTGTTTGTGAGTCAGGAATTCCTGGGTGGTTAGTGGCTCAGGCTCTCTCAGGAGAGTGCAGTCATGATGTCGACCAGGACTCCTCTCCTCCCAGTGGTTGGCTGGGCTCTCAGATCTCCTTCCAAGATGCTGTGCTCACATGGCTTTTGGCGGGCCACCTTGGTTTCTCACCACGTGGACCCCTCCACGGTGACCTCTTGACATGACAGCTGGTTACTCCAGAGTGAATGATTCAAGAGAAAGACAGATGACCCAGTCTTGCAAGTCATAACTGTCGCTTCTGCCACGTTCTGTTAGTCAGAAGCAAGTCACTAAGCACGGCCTACACTCAAGGGGAGGAGAATTAGGCTCCCTGTTTTGAAGGGAGGAGTGTGAAAGAATTTGTGGGCATAGTTTCACCACCACACTTCTACTCAATCAGACTCCCTGGGTGTGCTCGTTTGCATTTTTAACGAATGTCCCCCTTGAATGACTTTTATGCACACTAACAATGGAGAACCACTGGGTGTTCAAGTGATACTTGTTGAGTGATTTAGTCTGGAAGTGAAGGAATAGTATAATGGTACTATCCTGGTTTATTGAAGAAGCCAGAACTGTTTTTCATGTAGTCAGTGCTCTAAAATTTTAAAGTACACGCTTAGGTACTAAATCAGGTGCTAATTAGGTAAGATAGTAAGCGGTTTCCTTAGATTTCACTTTATCTGGACAGGCCTGGAGCTTTTCTGTGTTGCTCGGCCAGGCAGATGAGCCTTTCTCTGGTTCAGCCTGTGGTGCCTGAGCCACCCGCCTCGGTATATGCAGCCAGAGGAGGAACTTGGCCTCTCAGCCCAAGTTCAGTTTATGGCCGGGCAGAGCAAGGCTCAAGTGGATCCTGAAATCTTTATCTCAAGATCCGGGGTCAGCCGGAAACGTCTGACGGGCCTCTTTGACTCACCGCCTTGGACAGGTGCATGCGTTCTGTTAGGAGCGACGAGGGGTACGGCACCAACAGTCCGGCGGCTGCTGGAGCCCCTCTAATCGGGACTCCCTCCTGGATGTTAAAGGCTGTTGGTGGTCAGTGAAGCCCCCTTCTCCATCATAGTCATCATTTTTTTTTTTTTTTTTTTTTTTACCTTTCCAACAATATTACCTCGTAGTCCTCTGCATCCTTGACTATAAGAAAGGCAAGTGGTTATTTCAGAGTGGAGGATGCATGTCCTGGGAATACAGGACTCCGCTTCAAATCTGTGTACCAGCCACCGTCCCACATTCCTCCCTGTCCCCAGTGGAAGAAGGCAGAGAAGTACGGATGCTCAGAGCCCTAGCCTCACTGTCACTCAGAATTCCCTGGAGAGGAGAAGCGCACGGTTAGAGGATAAGCCCCCAGCGGGGAGGTGCTGCCATGCTGCTGCGAAGAGACGCCTGTTAAGCATGAGAGACCCCTGCACCAGAGTCGGCGGGCGCACACTGGAACGGCCACATGACAGAGCTGACATGTCCCAATAGGTGCGACAGATTATTCTGCTTGTAACCAATCAATACCTCCATTAACAAATATTTATGGAACACCTAGGAAGCACCCTGGCGAACACTGCCCTCATCAGCGATTTGTCAGAGAAATACAAAACCTCCTAACCTCTGTGTCTGCCTTCGGGCTTGTCTCTGCCCCCAATAAGATCAATTCTGTACATTGAAATCAGAATTGATTTTCCTAAAATATACATACTTGACCAGGTCACTGACCTACTCAGAACGTTCTGGCTGATGATCAGCGTCCGGATAAAGCCTGCATTCCCTCGTGTGCCTTGAAGGGAAGTGTGACCTGACCCCTGCCTGCCCGACTGTGCTTCCACACGGGTCGCCCCTCCACACGGTCTGGCCCCCCACGTGCGCACACTGCCCGCTCTGCAGCGCCCGCACGCCTGCCTCCCGGGTGCTGCGTGAGGGTGGCTGAGGGCACTGGCCTCGGGGCTCTGTAGGCTTGGATTTAAGCTCCAGCTCGGCAATTTACTAATCTTGTCATCTTGGCCAAATTACTGGACGTTTCTGAGCCGCAGAGTCCCGTGTACAAAAACAAACTCCCAGACTCACATGGTTCTTGTGAAGATTAACTGTGATAATATTTAAAATGCTCAGCGCAGTGCCTGGCCCATAATTAAGACTGAATCAATATCTCTGTTGCTATTATTAATGATGTATGGGAAGCCCCTGGCGCACAGTGGCTGTTGAATGCAGGAGGGATCCTGTCCTTGCCGAGGGGACCGCGTCCTTTCCTGAGAGGACTGATCGTGAGAAGCCTCAGCTCGGAGTCTGATTTGGGGCAGGAGTGCCGCTGGTGAAAGTAGAGAAGGAGAGTTTTAAGGGACAGTGCAAAAGGGTGGAGGATCAGAAGGGGATAGACTTTAAAAGGGTTGTGCGTGCTCTTGTCGTCTTTACTCCATTAGAATATGATTAATGACACCATTCTTTGTGGGGCAGGGAAACTTGTGGAGGGCCTGGGTTCAGGAGAAAGAGACAGCCTGACCTTAGGACAGTCACTACTCTCTGGCCTTTTATTAGGTTATCTGTAAAATGGGTTGTTGTTTTTTTGTTGTTGTTAGAATGAACTCAGGTATGAAATAAGGTGATAATAATATACTCCCAGTCGTACAACTCACAGCATATTTAAAACACATTTTTGAAAGCAACATTTTAATATTTACAAACAATTGATACTAAAGCATACGTACAGCCCCCAGCGGTGAAGTTTGCTGTGAGGTTTGAGTAAAGTCACACATTCAGGAAGTGTCTCTACTCCTTTCCCTCGTGCCTTCTGTATCTGTCATTTAAGAAGAGCCCACCTTTTGGAATGGTACTTGGTCAAAGTGCTTGTACTCTGCTCCACGCTGTTGACTGAGTTACTTCCATAAAAGAGACTTCTGAAGGGCCTCGTGGGAAGAATACTTACTATGGACGCATAGCGTTGGGAAGAATTGTTTGAAACCTAGAACAGATTAAAACTTGACCCAACATTCAGTTTTTCCATCTGTGACCTGGGCTTCCTAATGGCCCCGGAGATCCACCACTGGGAGGTTTAAGAGGCACATGCGGATATTTATACCTAGCCTGCATCTGGCTTGCAAGCAATGTGACAGGCAGTCTTTTCTTACTTGGACACCTGACATGGTTTCCCGGTGTCTCCTGAATATCCGAATCCAAAGTCGTCAGTCAAGGAGGGGGTCTTTACATACTGGCTTTAAAACCCCCTTTCTGGTCCTATTTGAACCCCATTACCTAAGTCCCTCCTTCTCTTTCCAATAAAAATTATCCGCCAGACTCAAAGCCCTTCAGGTGGTTTTTCAGTTAATTGCAGCCGTACCCTTCCCCCTCTCCTGTGCCTCTGGCTTTGCTGAACCTCTCGGTAATGGCTTCCCCAGGCCCACGGGACTCGAAGGTCCTGTTCACATCACAGCTTTTCCCCAAACCACCCCTCTCTACCAGGTGGAAACCACCCTCAGTCCCTGTTCTCCCAGTGCGTGTTGTTTTACTTTATTATAGCTCTCATCACAGTCTGCCTCTCACTTAGCCCAGCCGTGCTGTGTGTGTTCCCCTCTGGAGTCAGAGCCCCTGGAGGACAAAGACTGTTGTTTTATTTTGTCTGTATTTTCCTACCCCACAGCGCCTGGTGCAGTAGGGGTTTAGTAAATACTGCTTGAATCAATGCATAGATGAAATGCTCTCTCCTAGTCCTGCTTGCAGCGTTGTAATGCAGACCAGGTGGATGGAGGATTTTGGCTTAGTGGATTTAGTGTAGCATAGGAAGGGAGTTTTCCAAGAAGCAAAAGTGGCTTTGAAAACAGAAATTGCCTTTAATCTTGTGGAAAACACATGCCAGCCCTCTCCATAATTGTCTCAATTACAGGAGAGCATCGTGTTACTGTAAAAACACAAATAAATAAACCCATGACAATACTCTGTTTGGGAGATAAAACCACATAAAAGCCATCTTTCCCCAACTCTCCAGCATGATAATTAGGGTATTTCTGGGAGGGGAAAAAAAAAAAAAAAGAGGCCAGCAAAGAACAAGTGATACTATGTTTTAAAACACTTGTTTGAATTGGCAAGGTGGAAGTAGGAGGTTACACTTTCTCTGCAGCACAAATACACTGAAGTTCCTACGAGCTTCCACCAGACCTGCTACTGAATGGACTGCATTGCCTGCTACATCCGGGCACTGGGGTTGCCAGAGATGGTTGGCTGTACCTGGCGGGGCTGAGAAGATGTCGCTTAGAAGGTGGCACTGTAAAATGTATCTGTCTGCCACCCTTTGCCTAACCGTGTCATATTTTTTGTAATTACTGGTTCTCCTTTGGCACCAGGATGTCCTCAGTGAGTTCATTGCTGGGGACTTCAACTTTCTACTGAAGTTTGTTTACTAACGCCCATTTGAATGTCTGCCTGGCTCTTTTTAACTCTAGGGTTCTGGATCCAGGTTCTTTCTGAGAGGAGGGCAGGAATGACTGTGTCAGTCACTGATGGCTGACACCAGACTGAAGGGAACCCTGCCACTTCTCCCGGCTTCCATTGCCACCACTTGGGGGCCGAGCCGCCACCGTCTTTCACCTGGACAGCTTCAGTGCCCCACCGCTGATCTCTCTGTTTCTGTCTGGGCCTCCGTACAGGGTGTTCCTCACTCAGCGGCCGAGTGGCCCATTTAAAATGTACTTTAGATCCTATCAACCCTCAGTTCAGAATTCTCCAATTAGTCTTCTAGTTCGCTAAGAATGCAATTCAAAGTCTGTGCTTACCCTGGCCTACAAGTAGCACATGGTCTGGGGCCTGTTTTAACATCCCACCTCATCCGCTGCTGTCCCCTCCATTAATCCGGCCTGACCCTTGAGCTTTCTCACTGTGCTTAGAACAAGCCACGCGGTCCCCGTCTCAGAACCTGTGCATTATTGTTCTCTTAGCCTGGGACATTCTGTCTCCAGCAGTCCACGTGGCTCATGTCCTCACGTCATTCAGCTTCTGCTGGCATGTCTCATTGTTGGGGACGGGAGGTCCTGTCCACCCGTGTCTCCAGTGCTAGAACAATGCCTGGAATACGGCAAGCACTGAGGAAGTCTATTGGAAGCGTGAGTAAGCATTGGCCAGAGACTCCAGCAGACCTGGGGGGAGAGTGTGGTCTAGAAGGACGGTGGCTCTGGAGTCAGACGTCAGGTCTGGACTTGCCACCCTCCTCCGTTTGATGTGTGTTCCACCTTGTGAAAATTATTTAACTTCTGTAAGCATATGTTTCTCTACTGGATACATGAGTTCGTTGTGACACAAGTAAGTCAGATAGTGTCTGTAACGTGCCTGGCATGGTGTCTGGTGCCACATATTGGAGGCTTCTTAATTATTAACTCGCACACAATCCGCTTTGGTGTATATGGGAGAAGGGGAGTGCCGAGTAACGATTTGCTTCTGGTATGTAATTCTCAAGTACCTCTAAGTAGTTGTGGATATATTTAAAGCACCTAGCCCTGTGCTTGACATATGGCAGTCCTTAATAAATGTCTAGGCCTTTCCGCTTTTAATCACCAGCCTTAGACACATCCCAAACTCTGGATGTTAGCTGGGGCAGCTCTCTGGGCACGTAGGGAGTTTAGTAAACAGAAAAAGGGAGAAGTCAGCAGCTGGGCGAGGGGCGGTTCAGAGGCCTGCTTGTGGTTCAACAGGGACTGCATTTATGAAAATGGCAATTGAGTCCAGGGCAATTGAAACTCCGGGCTGTGCCAGTAAGTGTGGTATTTCCATTTACATCCTCAGAGTAAATACAATTTAACCATTATTCCATTGAGGTTCTCCTTGCCAAGAAAAACCCATTGTAAATTTCTGGTTTAAAGATTCTGCAGTTTTAGGGAGTCGTACTTTTTGCTGCTTTAACATTTCTTGGCACCATACATTTTAAGCCCCACTGGTGTACCTTGTAAATACTATACAAATGTTGTGAAAAGCTGGGCCCCACGTCATTTGTTTTCCTACAATCCTTATAGGAAATGGCGATGCCTCTGCCCCCCCCCCCCCCAGCCCCCTTCCCCTGGGTTTCTGCCCAGACAGTTCAGAGTGAGAGTGAAAAGTAGAAAGAAGACAGACTGTCAGCACAAGATGGGAGCTGTTGTCACAAGAGCACTTTGTGGATAGGGTTGAGCTAGGCAGGAGGGAAGGGTGTGTGTGGCTGGCAGGGTGTCTGTGTGACGCAGACCCATTGTGTGGACCCCTCCTGCTGCAGCGTGGCCAGCCCCCAGACAGACCACCTGGGCCATGGCCGCTGAGGCAGAGTGCCCTGCACAGTCTGGAGCCTGTCTAACTCCGTGTACTGAATAGGGCTCCAAAGAATGGGAGCCGTGTTCCCTTTGTCACCTACAGGCCTGCTTTCAGCCCGCACAGTGAATGTGCACTTGGGGGCTCAATTGGCACTTGGAAAATTCGGCAGGAACTGTGTGTGTGTACAGTGTGTGCCCAACAGCGTGGCGGGGGGGGGGGGGGCGTGCACTCTAGAGCTGTCTGGGGGCCAGTGCTTGCAGAGGAGGGGCTACTCTCTGTGCTACAGGATTTGCCAAGAATGCACACTCTTGACAGTGTTGTGGCCAACAGGAGAAGCATTCATGGCATCTTAATGAAAGGCAGCAGTCCCTTTCTTCAAGGAGAATAGGCATTCTTTTCTTGAGCTGGGTCCCTTTTAGAGATCAGAGAAGCCAATCATTTTACAGTTAAAATTTATATTTTAAATAGTGATACCTCCATTGTAAATTGGCCTGGCTTTGTCATAACGACATTTACAACTAGTCTTCTGACATGATTTTAAGCTGCCATTTTGTAGTATTCAGATAAGATGCCAAAGTGTGATAAGGCATGGCAGACTTTCCTGTCCCATCTGTATAGATGACTTGCCTTCCTCCGTAGCAAGAAGATGGTATGCTTTCTGAAAGGGAATGGGTCTGTTTCCCTCTACCCTGCGTCTCCCCCACAGTCTAACACACCTCTCTTTATTGACGTTGGGGAGTTTTCTCAATGGACTTGTGCATACCTCCTTGAGAGGAAGTTTTTGATAAGGGAGAACATTGTCAAGTTGAAAGGATCAAGATCGAAAAGTCATCTTTGGGATGATAGCTCTTTGTATTTGTCAGAAAACAAGATCAGGGCAGAATAGTTTCTAGTACGTAGGAGGAAGTGCTCTGCTTGGTTTCAAGTCTTCTCCAGACCTCTTCCTGGTGATTTTTAATGCTTAAATGAAAGTTAGGCTGAAGATCTACACATTTCAGTGGTGCATATGTTCTACATATGAATGGTGCAAAACAACAGAGCCATCCCTATTTTCCAGGGCCCCATGTGAGTAAATGCCTTCCTGTTGGAGGTGATAATTTGTGTTTGGACTTGGATGACTGTCAATCTGAATCTAATCAAGAGGGTCATGCTAACTGCTGCACAATTCCCTAGTGGGAACACAGGCTAAGCCTCTGCCTTTGAAATCCAAGTACCGCAGGGCTAGAAATGATGCCCTTTTGGGTATGGCGAGGCATCAGCTTCTGAATAACGCTGTCAGCTGGGTGGCCACACTTTCTCTTTGGGAGACAGGTAGTCTGGATACAAACATTCCTGACAGCTCAAAGCTTCATTTTCTAGTGATCATCAAAAGGGAGGAAAGAAACATACATACATACATACATACATACATTTATTTATTTATTTATTTATGCCATCTGTGTTTTAGGCATGATGCTGGGTGCTTTAACATATATTCATTTGTTTAAATTCTACTCATTCTAGAGAAATTCAGGGCATTCCATCCATAAGTCCTGAGAATGAGAAATACTTCATTCTGTCTTTCCCAGACAGACAGCACTTTATGTGTTAAACTCAGTTATTCTGGTAAGATCAGAGTTTTGGGTGGACTCTTGGGTGTGTTGAGTGCTGGAAAGGGAGGGCAGCTTCATGCAGTAGCTGTCCCACATTGTCGGCGTGCTCCTCGGTCCCATCACGGCCTTCCCAGCTGCCGGGAGTCGCATCCGGCTGCTCCGTCCTGCCTAGTACCAGAAGTTCTGTGGTGCTGGTCTGGGATCTTTGTACAGGGCTCCCTTTTGACCCAGCTGATAACTGTACCGTGCTTTACAATTTACCAAGAGCTTTCACTTGTATTTGCTATTTACATTAGATTTATAAAATAGGTTTTATTGTCCTCATGTAAATAAAGAAAACAAAAGCCAGAGAGGCTATGCATCAGCTGGTCCCCTATCTAGTAAGCAACAGAATCGATATTTTAGCCTGGGACATCTGACTCCAAATCTGCTGTCTTTTATGCTGCAGGTACCCTCCTGCTTAAAGTATGCCATTCACTCATTCATCCAGGAAACCCTTGGACAGGTTTGTGACCTGAGGTGGCCCCCCAGAGAGCCTCAGGTCCGTGTGAGTGAAATGATGCTAGGAGCTGTTGTGACGTGCTTCATCCATGGTAAATATGGAGTCACTGTTAGCTGCTCTTGCCTTCGTCACTGCCACCAGAGCTCACGCTGGTCCGCCGTCCCTGGGAGACACACTGGGTGCAGCTCTGCTACCGAGCATCGCTAGTTCTGATACGAGAAGCCAATGTGCAAATGCAGAGCCAGCACTGTATAGGAGGAGGATCACTACAGCATGAGCAGGTGCTGAGGAAGCCCAGAGGGAGAAACGCTGGTGTTGTCCATCTTTACCGGCCCGTCCTTGCTGCTTCCAGCTCCACTCCCCACTGCCGACGTTAGGTCCTATCTTAGTCACTCCCTGCTCAAGGCGGCATTGAACGCACCATGTCTTATGGGCACTTCGTGTGCACAGTGGATGAGGAAGGAGAAATAGAACGTGTCTGGCTAAGGGAACCTGGTGGTCGTTTGGGGAAATAAGGCCTGCACGTCACAGTTTGGAGGGTTCTCCAGGACAGAACCGAAGCCAGCGCTCCGGCGTGCAGTGTTGCCTGTGAGCACCACAGCCAGTGCTCCGGCGTGCAGTGTTGCCTGTGAGCACCACAGGAACTCGGATGTGTGTGGGTGCCTGTGGGCTGGTGGGTGGGGTGGACTTCGTGGCGAATGTGGGCCTTGAGTTGGAAGGAATTTAGAATTTGGAATAAGAGCCACAAAAGGGCGGAGAGCCTGAGCAGAGGTCGAGGTCTGAGACTTGAACCAAAGCCTGGCCTGGCTGGAGGGCGAGGCCTGCCTGGGGATGTGGGTGGTCCGCGAGGTGGCGGCACTCCATTCCCGCTGTAGAAGCTGCCTCCGGACCCCAAGGGACGCGTGCACCTCAGACCCGTCCTCAGCGAAGCCCTGTAGTAACATCTTTGTGTTCACTGTGATGTTTCTGGTCATCTGGTCATTTGGCAGCAGATAAAACCTAGAGAGGGACCCACAGCGTGGACACTAGATCTGAGTCCGTCTGTGAGCGGCAGCCTGACGGCAGCCTCTTTGTTTGTGAGCTGTTTGCCTGCATTTAAATGCCATTTACATAAGGAGCTGTCAGAGTTGAGTTGGCCCATGATTATTCCTTGATGTATGTTGAAAAAAGGAAAGGAAAGAAAAGAAAATCCTGGCTAATGAGGAGCCGGGTTTCTTTTCTCCATTGATGACAGCTTCCTTTCTGATCTGATGGTCCGTCAGAAACCAAGGTGGTGTGTGACTGTGGGGTTATGTCCCTGCTGAAGCTGGCTTTCCCTCAGAGTTGTAATTGATGGGGAGACCTGTCACTTGTTATGCTGATGCTGTGCAGATTTTTGTGCAGCTGCCAGCTGAGAGAGTTTTAGGACAGCAGCTGATTGGGTGCAGGTTGTGGCAAAAGTGATAATAAATAGAGAGCTGGTGAGGGTAGATTTTGATTGACCCAAGATTGCATATTATTAAACTGAGTCTGCATGTACATGTCAGTTTATGAAGAACCAGACCCACAATCCAACTTAGGGCTGTGGCAGTTTGGGTTTATTAAATGTGCTTTATATCACTATTAATATTGAAAAGCAGAGGAGAGTATCTGTAATCTTATACTCTATGCAATAATGGTTTGGAGGGAGGTTACCAGACACATTGGACTATTGTTTGCCTCTAATCGTATTCAGAACTCTTGGAAGCATTGATTTGTTTCTGGCATACTGATTTGGCTCAGCAGTCTCATAAAGCTCTTTTTATAGTCCTCTTTGCTTTGGATTTTCCCAAAATAATTGGAGAATAATAACGTAACTGGTGATAAAGAAGAGGGAGGGTGAAAGCAGATCTCTAGCCAAGTGGATAGCCATAAACATCTTCTGTACTCATAAACACCTGGGTCTGTGACCTTTGTGTTTGTAAGATATTTATCGCCTCGTGGGCTCTCTGCTTGGGGGTTATCACTTCAGTGCCTTGTAAAATTTGTGTTTAGTAAGTAGATTTTGAAATTTTGCTGAGTAGTGGAAAAATGTCCCTTTCCTTAGTTTTTCTTGGGAACAACCGATCTACTGGCAGGAGCAGATCTTACAACGGACAAGCAGAGAGCTTGGTTTTGCTTGAGGTCTATGGAAATGGTACAGTGGGACCCAGCAAGTGCACCTTTTGTTCTTAATTAAGTAGCTTTTAATGGAAATGACTTTCAAATAGAAGTGAGTGGGGCAACACATCTAATAAACCCAAACGGTGGTGATGGGTTTTCCTTTTAAAGAAGAAATGACATTTTTTATCCAAATCAAGGAACCTTTCCTGTCCTTGCTGCCACCTTCTCACCCTTTCTTTTCATTTCCAAAACAGGCCCGAGGGAAGTGAGCCAGAGAAATAGTGTCCAAGTTCAGGGCCACTGACTTGAATAGGAAGGTGTGAGTACGTGCCGCAGAGGCACAGACAGCTGCCTTCCACCTCCAGCGGTTCTTTAAGCGTTTCTTCAGGAATTCGAGGCTCTCTTGTCGGCCTGCATCTTCCGCCTGATGCTGTCACTGAACTGCTCCTAAAGGATACATCTGCCCCCTGTGAGCTGACAGGTGTGCCGGGCTGCCTGGGGAAGCTCGTCGTTGCCGGGGTCAGGGTCACACAGTGGGTAGCAGGCGTGCGGGGAGAGCTGCCGAGAAACAGGCCCGTTCCAGGAGCTTTCTATAACTACACACGGGCCAGTCTTGAGGTGTACAGCACCGGATTTATTAAAAGATGCTGTTCCAGGCCCTGGCCGGTTGGCTCAGCGGTGGAGCGTCGGCCTGGTGTGCGGGGGACCCGGGTTCGATTCCTGGCCAGGGGGTGTGGGAGAGGCACCCATTTGCTTCTCCACCCCCCTCTTCCTCCCTGTCTCTCTCTTCCCCTCCCACAGCCGGGGCTCCATTGGAGCAAAGATGGCCCGGGCGCTGGGGATGGCTCCTTGGCCTCTGCCCCAGGTGCTGGAGTGGCTCTGGTCGCAGCAGAGCGATGCCCCGGAGGGGCAGAGCATCGCCCCCTGGTGGGCAGAGCTTCGCCCCTGGTGGGCGTGCCAGGTGGATCCCAGTCGGGCACATGTGGGAGTCTGTCTGGCTGTCTCTCCCCGTTTCCAGCTTCAGAAAAAGAAGAAAAAAAAAAGATGCTGTTCCACCTAAGACTTAGTGTCTTTTCCCGTGAGGCTGATTGCTGCCGCGTTTCATGAAATTTATGAGGCGTGCTTTCCTTTGCCCTGCTCCAGTCAGATGGCACGGCTGGGCGGTAAGACGGAAACGCAGGGCTGATGCGGGGCTGCTTGTGCAGTGGGATTCTCAGCGGACAGTGCTGTGGGGAAAAAGGGGAAGCCCCGCCACGGGGGTGTGAGGGAAGGAGGTAGGAAGGCAGGCGATCGGTCAACAGAGATCTTGATCAAACCCCTACTCTGTGCCCCGCTCTGTGCAGAGCAGAAGGAGTCCGAGTTCCAGGCTCCAGAGGCGCATTCTCTCCAGTTGGGGAAAGAGAAGTTCAGGTCCGTGGTTGAACAGGTGTGGTCTCCAGATGTCTAGCATCCTCCTCCTCCTCCTCCTCTGGGGTCTTGTTAGATTCTCGGGCACCACCCCAGAGAGAAAGAATCAGAAACCTCGGAGGTGGAGCCAGCAGCCCGGTTCACACACTCTGCAGATGATGCAGATTTATGCCACAGCCTTAAGCACCTGTGCTTTAGGTCAAGCACTTCCCGGGGAATAAATCAGTGACCTAGGCACATGGAATTGAGGGCTGCTGACAGAAAAGGAGACAGTAAGGTACTCTACAGCAGGATGCTCAACCGAGCCGTAAGTGATGTGTGGAAGAGGTCAGGGAGGGAGCGAGCGGCTGACCATCAGGACAGGCGAGGGAGGGAGTCCTGAGCCAGGTTCTCAGGAATGAACAGGAGAGGAATAGTCAGAGTAGCCTACATGAGGGCAGATATGATGGTGAGTGTTGTGTTTCTTCAAAGAGCTTAGTTAAGTATAGAGAGAACATGAGCTCAGCCTCAAGCCAAGAAAAATAGATGTAAAATCCAGTACAAAACTTAGGCAGTTTTGCGAAGAATATGTTCCTCACACATAGAATTCCAGTGTGAGTTCATTTCTTTTATCACCGCTGGCAGGGGTGCAGTTTAATTGGGGTCAGAGATCTTGCACCTGGAGAGGCTTAATACAGTGTGGCTCTTAAGAGCAGGGTTTATTTACCTAAGATGAGATCTTTAAAGTGGGAGGCCTGGGGCACTTGGGACAAATATGGGAACGCCGGGACGAGTGGCCCTGCCTAGTAGGTACAGTGCCTAGTGTATGCCAAGTGCCGGGTACAAGGCGCTGGGATCTATTTTGGGGGAGGGGTGGGTCCCGAGCACTGGGGATGTGAGCCGTTACAGATTTCAGTCTAGTAAGGTTTTTATTTTTGTTTGTTTTTTGTTTTTTCCTTGAAAGGCAGAAAGGAGCCCCTGAATGTTATTGCACAGGGAGGAAAGAAAGATCAGAGTTATATATTATGAGTCTCATCAGAGGGGACCCATGGTGGGAGGGAAGTGGGTGGGTTTGGAGTCTGTTCTGATTGTAAGAGTGAGAGATGAGAAGGGCGTAAACTAGTGCAATTCTAGGAAAATGGTGTTGTGAGCAGCAATAGATTCATGGCATTTGAAGTAGAACGGAAGAGTCCAGGGACCAGCCACTGTGCCGCTGTCTTCCATAGGCAGTTTGATAACAATCCTTACCACTGTCATTGGTAGACCTTAACCATCACTATTTTAATGATAACGGAGATTTTTACAGATGGTCCAAAGGCTGTGTAGCTGGAAGTGGCAAATTCAAGATTTGACTCAACTCTACCTACAGATCCCATATCCTTTCTGCTCTGGGCGCTAAGTTTTGGTAAATGGAATGATGTGTTGTAGACTCGGGCAGTTGTTGATTTTGACAGAGAAGCCTTGACTGCTGAGAGGCGGTGTTAAAAGAAAGGGAGACAACAGCACAGGATATTGAGGTTCGTTTGGTGGAACTAGATTTGGAAGAGCTGAATGGTTTCAGCACAGCACAGGTATGGTCTTGTCCCACCCAAAGGTGGACACAAGGGCCATGCTGTTTTCTTTGATGACCCGTGACCCAGCAGTCAGAGGTGAGAATAGCCCTTGATCCAGCGTCTGCTCAAGAATCCCTTGATCCTGACCCTACAAGAACATATGTATGGTTCATCCTCCTGTTGTGCTTTAGGTTAAAGGTTTGCACTTTTACAACATGGAGCTCATGAAGATCCTGTCAGTTCACGGACTGTAGAGGTCCCCACATTCTGCACAGGACAGAAATAAGTCCAAAATGGAACACCAGGGAGAAGGGGAAGGGAAACATGACAGCTGAAATGGGGACCTTGAGTTGTTTAGTCTGACCTATTTATTTGTTTGTTGTTGTTTTCAGTCTTCCACTTTCCGGCAAGCATATTGGTACTTAGCAATGTTGGGAGATGGACAGAGCCGTAGAACTAAGTCCTCATTCTGTTTCCACCCCTGAATCTCTTTTTCAGCAACTTGACTGCTTCTTTGCCTCTTCTCACACCTTCTCTGCTCTTTTCATTCCTCCTCCGGGGTGCTGTTCTGGTATGTCTGCCTTGCTCCCTTCTCCTGAGTAGGAGCTGCAGAGGATACACTGTAGGGTGTCAGGTCCCATCTGGGAATGAGACGGTGCAGGACAGTAGCAGGCTGGAAGGCCTGACGCCTCATTAAGTCTGAACTCCACTCAGTGTAGACTCTATGGAGATATGGGCAGTTGATTTGAGACAAGGAGCCCTTGAGAGGAGCCTGCTTGTTGAACTGTATTTCAGCAGCAGTGATGAAAAGATGCCTAAACATATGTCCCACAGCAGCTCAAGTCCATCAGCATAGTCTATCAGCAAATTAGTAGATTTATCCCTCCTGTTAATACAAGTCTTCTCAGTTTACTGGTCTGTGCCCGTAACTGTTGACTGCTGTTTTTATTAGGGAAAAGGAATACATCAAAGTAACAGTGCAGTGCCAGGCTGAGTGATCCCCAGGTTTCTCTTACCCTGGGGGTCACTTCAGCTCATCCTCAGTTGATGCCACACCATATCCTGACCTGGGCTTTTTTATGTGCACATGAAAGGAAGTGCTTGCTAAATACTGGAGAAGTTGACGATTGCCAGGTGGAGAAAAGGCTGAAAGTTCTCAGTTTCACAGGGAAAAACATAAGTTTTTCAAATGAACAGTGGCAAAGAGGAACAGGCGAGATGGGGATAGAGGTGATTATTGTTAACGTATTCCCCCACGTGTAAGACTCACCCTTGTTCGAAAAACTTGGGGTCTAAAATCTGGGTGCATTTTATACAGTGGTTGTAGGAGTTTTGTTTTGTTTTTTACTTGCATTTCCTGCTTTTTTACATGGATCAGGAGTTGTATGAATTTTATGATGAATAAAACTTACGGTAAGTTCAATTATTGCAGGAATCAAAGGAGGACAAAAACACCCAGACAACTTGATGAAGGAAGTGGGATTTATTTAGCCGGTGGAGCAGCGTGATCCCAAAAGAGGCGGCAAAACACGTGCTCCCCAAAGTTAGATTTCTTACCTCTTATATACCGTGTACAGAACACAGGTTTCCTGCAAGGGTCTCCTGACCCCTTTGGAGATATACCTCACTCACAGGACTCTAGGATGGGAGGGTGAGTGTAAGTGAGGTCAGAGAACAAGCATTGAATGTGTAAATTAAGGTCTTAAAAACTTTTAAGAAAGGAGAGAGGAAGGGGTTTTCAGAGAAGTTCTATCTTCCTTTCTCTGTGTAGCAAGTGGCCCCATGACCCTTTTCAGAGAACTATCAGAAGCAGTTAATCCCCTGCAGGGTCCCTTCCCCCTGCATTCTTCCTCCCTTCTTCCTCCTCAGGGAGGGGGGGTAGGGGTCTGACTTCTCCTTCCATACAGTAACTTGATGTAATAACATTTTTCTTTTTCAACTTTTGGGCCCCCAAATTAAGGTGCATCTTCTACGTGAGAGCGTCTTATACATGGGGGAACATGGTAGGTACTTGTAGAGGAATTGAGAAAGATGTGCTCTGAAGAGCTAGCCTGTGGGATTTTGATCAAGACCTTACTTCTCTTTGCCTCAGTTTTTCCATCTGTAAAATAGGGATAATAATACCCATGTCACAGAGGCATTGTGAAGAAAGATTTGATGATATATAATACATGTTTAGTGCTTACGTTAGTCACTGACTATAAATACTCAATAAATCGGTCACTAATACTTAGGACACATAATTACATCATAGACCATCATTCCTATTGTTTCTGGAAACTGGTGCCCTGTGGTCAAATGCTGTGGCAGAAGGGGGGTTCTTCAGGAGCAGGAAGACCACTGGACTCTTCTCTCCTCGTCTCGGTTGGGCTGCACCATCTGCTCTGCGTCAGCTCCCTGGTACCTCTGTCCTGAGACTCCCCCTTGCTGGACAAGCTGCTTTGAGTATCTCATTTTTCTGTGGACATGGTCACCTTGCCTTCACTTTGGTGAGGCCATGGGAAGGGAGCAGACCGATAAAGACCTGATCATTTGGTACTTGCAGGGGCCATTGTCATCACTCTGACTTGATAAGTTTGGGGTGCTGGTGAAATCACTGGTAAAACTGAGCTTTCCCGCTGCGTATGCACGTGTATTTCCTGATCTGCCTTGGAGAGCAGTTGAAGGCTGCATCTGATTGTGAAGTGACACGTTGAGGGACAGTTTTTTTAAAAAAGGTTGGTGAGGTTGAACCTGAAGCAGAAAAAACTCTTTGCTACTTTCTGAAGTAGCTCCTTTTCACTGGTGATTTTGTGTGGATGGTATATAATTTAAGTTCAGGACCTATGTTTATTGGCATGTATTCCCTGGGCCACTCCAGAAATAAATTCTTTTTATCCAGGAAAGAGAACTATCTTTAGGCTTCAGGCAGTTATTATTTTTTAATATTAATTTTTGTGATCTGTACAAATGCAGCCACATGTCCTTTAACAGTTTTAGACCTCTTCTGTGTTGCCATCTGTCATGTAACGGAAACCTTCCCGAGACAGAAGGAAGTGGTTCTCAACCCTGGAATCACATTAGGATCACTTTGGGAACTTTAAAAAATGTCAGTGCCTGGGCCACAATTCCAGATGTTACTAGTTCTCTAGCATGGAGCCCAGACAGTGGTGGTTAAAAAAGTTTTCTTTGTTGATTCCAGCATATAAACCAGTGTTGAGAACCACTAATCTGGAAGGAGTGTCTTTTGGTGGAAGAAGCAACGGAATGAGAGGCATTCTAGTTTTTCTCAGCAGACTCCTCTTGTCTCTCCTTGCGGTGCCCATGTTGGCAAGGGCGTGGAGAGCAGTTCAGAGGGGAGTGCTCTGTCCACTGTGTCTCCGAATCCTGTGCAGCCCACCTAACACCTGGCACCCACGAGCTGCTCAACCTCACTCCCCTATCGCACTTGTTTTGGCTGACTAAAGTATTATAATAGCATGGAGCCCAGATATACCAGCTGGTCATTTTTACTTAACTACAGAGCCTTTCCTTTCTCTGATCCATGAGTGCGCAGGTCCACAAGCAAATATTTATCTTGCTCTAGGAGGAGGGAGACACCCAGCTTTGAAATGCTCCAGGCATAAAGCTGATCTTTGGTTAAGGTCAATAAAATTGTCAGGTAAAGGGGTAATCAGTGTAGTGCCATTTATTATCTCTATAGGCAACTAGTCCTTACTAGTGTTGCGGTCCCACATACCTAATGCAAATGGGTCCTTTGTTGCTGTTTATTTTTTTGCTCTTAAACACAAATTACTTTTTGCTCAGGGGAATTAGGTTCTCTTCTTAGTCTTTCCTTTCCTTTTATCTTATATTCTTGCTTTTCTTTCCCTCCCTTCCTCCCTCCTTTCCTTCCTTCCTCCTTCCTCTTCCTCCCTCCAAATTGCATCAGGGCTTGCAAAAGGGAGAATTCTGTGAACACAAGGGATCATAGCCTGGGAGTTTGAGAAACTTTTTGTTGTTTAATTATTTGTTTTATTTTTTTATTCATTTTAGAAGAGAGAGAGAGAGAGAGAGAAGGGGGGGGGGAGCAGGAAGCATCAACTCCCATATATGCCTTGACTGGGCAAGCCCAGAGTTTTGAACTGATGACCTTAGTGTTCCAGGTCAGCGCTTGATCCACTGCACCACCACAGGTCAGGCCAGTTGTTGTTGTTTATAGATTGATCAGTACCAAGACTATACTGAGAACAGCCCTTTGCAGTCAGATAGCTCTTTATAAAGGTTAGTGTTAATTTCCTATGTAGCGGTTGTTTGAATCTTCCACAAGTCTGTGACTTGGCAGGGCAAGTGCTTACTGTATGCGATTCATGAATAAAAAGTTGTGAGACTTAGTGAAGTTGAGTGACTTGCAGTAGGTGGTGGAGCTGGGCCTTGAATCCGTGGCTTCCGATTGTGAGTCCCTTCAGCACACTGAGCTTTGGGTAGTGCTTTTGCTGGGATTACAACACAGTTTTCACCTTTAGTCTCTTGTGAGTGCAAATGTTCATGTATAATGTTTTATTTTTAGGCCACACATTTTTCCAAGTGCATGTTGTTAGCTTAGAATGATGTTGAAAGATTAATATATTCCGTTTTAGAAGATGAAATTTTTTCTGGGTGGTTTGTGGGTTGTTTCTATTCATCTAATGAATTATTGAGTGCCTACTGTGTGCCATGTGCTGTTTACCTTCCCTTTCATCTTAAGGAAGCCTGGAATAAAAGTAACGCTGTGCATCTGTTATGGGAGGAAGAGTCAACCTCCGCTTAGCTTCCGCTGTGTCTTTGTCAGGCCGGCTTTGCATTGGGCTTTATTGATCTTGACCAAGGTCCCCAAACAACGGCCCCACATGTGGCCCCTGAGGCCATTTATCCGGCCCTCGCAGCACTTCCGGAAGGGGCACCTCTTTCATTGGTGGTCAGTGAGAGGAGCATAGTTCCCATTGAAATACTGGTCAGTTTGTTGATTTAAATTTACTTGTTCTTTATTTTAAATATTGTGTTTGTTCCCGTTTGTTTTTTTTTTTTACTTTAAAATAAGATATGTGCAGTGTGCATAGGGATTTGTTCATAGTTTTTTTTATAGTCTGGCCCTCCAGCAGTCTGAGGGACAGTGAACTGGCCCCGTGTGTAAAAAGTTTGGGGACCCCTGATTTTGACTTTTGGGAGATAGTTTTTCCCTCAGTCACCTGATAGGCCCAGGGAGGATAGTGCTATCCTTAGTCCCCAGAAATATGTCCTGGAGAGGGGGTATGGTTGGTGGGGATTTTGAAAAGAGCCACATGGGAGCTGCCTGGATTGGGTGCTGTCATCCCATCTTGCTGGCTTCTCTCTTCCCTCTGGTCCCCCCTCCCCCCTTACAGGCAGAGCCTCTCTTTGCTTCCTGGTCCCAGTATCCCAGAAAGACTGTTAATTATGCCTGAATATGAGGAGAGAAGTCAGGGTGGGAGATCTCGGATGTGGAAAAGTGGATTTTGCACTCATGGGCTGCTTCCCTTGTGCGTTTCTGCACCCCTTTGTCTCCGTCCAGGGTGACCTTATCCCGTGGAGATGAGGCGTAACCACGAAAGAGGGAGAATGCCCTGGATTCTAGAGATGGCTTCAGGAGATGCCTTAATAGAAATTTGAAGCATAAAGTACATGTCAAAACATTACATGAAATTCTTTTTATTTAAAACAGGAGGACTTAAAGGGGGGATGAAAACACTTCTTTCATTTAAAGGGAAGTAAGCAGGCCCTGGCCGGTTGGCTCAGTGGTAGAGCGTCGGCCTGGCGTGCAGAAGTCCCGGGTTAAATTCCTGGCCAGGGCACACAGGAGAAGCGCCCATCTGCTTCTCCACCCCCCCCCCCCTCCTTCCTCTCTGTCTCTCTCTTCCCCTCCCGCAGCCAAGGCTCCACTGGAGCAAAGATGGCCCGGGCGCTGGGGATGGCTCCTTGGCCTCTGCCCCATGCGCTAGAGTGGCTCTGGTCGCAACATGGCGACGCCCAGGATGGGCAGAGCACCGCCCCCTGGTGGGCAGAGCGTCGCCCCTGGTGGGCGTGCCGGGTGGATCCCGGTAGGGCGCATGCGGGAGTCTGTCTGACTGTCTCTCCCCGTTTCCAGCTTCAGAAAAGTACAAAAAAATAATAATAATAATAATAAAGGGAAGTAAGCATTTGATGTCACCTTGGGGAAATAAACTTCTCTTTTGATTGGCATCAGAGGGGGCTTTTTAAATCTCATGGGAGGAGAGAAGTGCTGTCCTCTTATTTATTTATCATACTTGTGCTTGGACACTGAAATCCTGGGTGGAATATCTCTGAGTGTGCTCACTCCCAAGTTGTCCATCACACTGTGGCCATTGTGTATGTGAGTTCTCACTGACGAAGCCCATGGCATGATTTCTTTTCTCTTTTTTGACTTTATTTTGTCTTGTCTCTTCTGTAGACAAGGGCTTTCTATAGAGATTCTTTTCTAGAACTCCTCTGCTCCCCCCTGTGCCTCAAACTGAGTCACACAGCACAGGTTGTAAATAAGCTTTCCGTGCGGACTTGGTCAGTGGGCTGGGAAACAGGGTCGATATCACATCTCTCTGTAGGAAATAACCCAGATCTGTCAGCTCACCCCTCGTCCTTGCTGGCAGAGTCCTTATTTCATTAAGTATTCACTTTCCACGGGGACTTGAGTTCAGGGGGTATATCTTCATTAATCCAAGGCAGTCATCATAATTCTACCCCTCGTCCCAGTGAAAACTCTAGGTCGGGCCATTTCAACTGTAGGGGAAATCTAGTATGGGGGGTTCGGGAAAAAGAGTCCTTGCATTTTTGAACATAGAAGAAAGTATAATTTTTGTCTCTGGTTGTTGTCTGTGTGTGGTGATTGGAACACGGCAGCAGCCTTTGAACCATGAGCTAGCCTAAGAGAACATACCAACATGTGGGGGGTTGGCAGAGTGAAGGAAAGATAGAAATATAACCACTCTGATGATATTGGTGAGCTGCTGAGTCACCCAGCCTAGACACAGCGCATCTTGGAATTTTTATTTATTTATTTATTTTTTTAGTTGAGAGGAGGGGAGATAGTGAGGCAAACTCTCACATGTGCCCCCCAACTGGGATATACCTGGCAACCCCATCTTGGGCCGATGTTGGAATACCGAGCTATTTTTAGCACCTGAGGCTGATGTGCTCCAGAGGAACTATCCTTCCCACCCAGGGCCATGTTCAAACCAGTTGAGCCACTGGTTGCAGGAAGGAAAGAGGGAGAGAAAGGGGAGAGGGAGATGAAGAGAAGCAGATGGTTGCTTCTCCTGTGTGCCCTGACTGGGAATTGAACCCAATGCTCTGTCCACCAAGCCACTGGCCAAGGCTGGAAATTCTTCTTATGTGTGAGGAGAAACACCTCTTATTAAGCTACTTTGATTTGGTTTTCTGGTTCCCGCAGCCCAGTGCATTCTAACTGATAAACTTGGTTACCCATCCACACAGAGTGGTTTGAGGTAAAATTAAAAAGTGGTGGCAGTGCTTTTGCATGTGTACTGTCTCTGTGATGAACATGAACGTGAACAGGATTATTGTCAATATTACAACATACTGCGCTGCCTCGTGTTCTGTGCTTTGCTCCTGCAGCACTTTTGTTGTTACCTTTCTCCAGAGCAGGGGCCAGGCCATTGAGATGACAAGCAGCCATTTAAAAGGTTGCATTGGGGTATTCCTGGAGCCTTTCTATAGCAATTGACACGATAAAAATGACTCCTGAAATTTAATATGAGGTAAAAATTCCTAGTACATTTTTGTTTCTAATTGTTAGACAATGACAAAATAACCTAAGACCTTTATCCTACTTTGCCAGTCCAACTTTAGTGCTTAATGATACTTCATCTAGAATTCCAAGTGCGTCGTTCTTATTTTTGTGAGCTGGTTTTATTGTAGTTATTTTAACACGCTGGTAATCTGGATCACATCCTCACTGGAAGTAGCTAACAGCCTTTGATTTCATTATCACTGTGGAAACATTTCTGATTTATTTAAATGAGTGTCCCAAATATCTTGTAATGGGGCACATTTATTTATTCATTCATCCATCCATTCATTACACATTCATTGAGCTCTTACTTAAAGCCAGCTAAGCACTTGAATGTTTTTCTTTGGTTTGGTTAAGAGGGCACCAAAAAAAAAAAAAAAAAAAAAAAAAGGAAAGACAGCACAGGACTTAGAATTGTGGGTAATAGAGCATTAAGTTAGCGGGGAGACATTTTTCTTTGCGGGTCCTGAGGAGAATTTTTTGAAGCTGACTTAGAACTATTGATTTGAGGGAGGCCGATGATTTTCATCTCCTTTTCCCTTCTCTGAACTCAGTGTAATCCCTTCCGAGGCTGTGAGTCAGAAAACCTATATTCTAGTGAAAGGCCAGGGAAGAGAGACTTTCCCAGCTGTGACAGTACTGAAGTCTGTATTCAACAGGGAAACGCTGGGGTAAGCTATGCAGTTTATTTATATACTAGGATCCTCAGCTTACTTCCCCCAGCCAAAATCTGAAAAATGAAAAAGTTGAAATCCATTTTTTTCTTGCTTTTGCAATTATGCTATTTTGAAAGTTTTTTTCTTTTTATTAATTTTAATGGGGTGACATTGATTAATTAGGGTACATATGTTCAGAGAAAACCTCTCCAGGTTATTTTGACATTTGATTATGTTGTATACCCATCACCCAAAGTCAAATTGTTCTCCGTCCCCTTCTATCTGGTTTTCTTTGTGCCCCTCCCCTCCCCCTGCACATACCCCCCTCCCCAGTACCCACTCTTTTTCTCAAGGAAGGAATAAAAACAATCTCATTGAATAGTACAAGGACAGTTGGGGAACAGCGTTTGTTCTGTGAGTTTTCTGCCCTCATAGAGGCTTGAGGCATCATTGGTGGGAATCAGGTACGGAACTCCAGGATTATTTCATTCTGAGGTCTCCAGAGCCCAAACAACAACAAACCAGTTTGAACAGCTTTTTGATTGGTTTAGTCATGTTGCCAGTCATTGTCAGGAAGCACCTCCTCTTTCTGGACTGGATTACTGTATTTGGTTTTCCCAGTGTGGATAGAGAGTCTGGAAAGGCCCAGCTGCTTTGGTCATTTGTTTGTCACTGTCTGCCTTGCTAAGAAGCTGTGCTTAACTTTTCTAAACCCAAATGACCAGTTTTTTTTTTGTTTTGTTTTGTTTTTATAGTGATATGACAGTGTTGTTTGTACCTTTGTCTGGGGCATCCATCGGATCACAGGTGGCTCCGCTTTAAAGAAAACCTGATTTAAGCGACAGGGAGGAAATAGATTAATCCATATTGCTGTTGAGAGAGTGAGGTGTAGAGTTAGAAAGGAAAATTCCTTCCATCACTTTACTCCTAATTGAAAGGTACTTGGCTTTGGCCCTTGGAATGATTTAAATGGTGAAAGATTTAAGGGATGCTTTGTGACTGACTTAATTTTCAGGGTTTTAAATCATGTGCTAAGTAGGCTCAGCAGTCCTAAGCAACATTACTATTTTGTGTGACATTTTCAAAAGGTTGTTTGGGCCAGCGGTAATCCCTAAGGTTGCCGTTATGCTAAAACGTCTGAGAAGGACTTACAGGTACCTGAAATACATACCTTTCTTTCTCCCCCCACCCCCAAAGGAATTCATGCATTGAGGTGGTGAGATCTGGGTTGGTCTTAACTTTTACAGTGTTTCAAATCTTTCTTTTGTTTCCCACCTTTTTAATAATGGTGTTTTCTTCTGGTCATTTACTGAGACATGTAGGTGACAATAAGCATCAACTGAGTCGTGGTTTTGAATAGCTGTTGGGACTGGCATGCGGTTGGTAGTTCTAGAATGGAGTTGCAGTCAGTGGCACATACGATCTGTCACCTGGAAATCCTGACCTCAGAAGCATGTGCCAAGCAGCTGATAGCATCGGAGACTAATGCTGACCCACTAGCCAAAGGCTGGGTGTTGTAGGCGCCCCTGCCTTTCTCTCACCCGGGTCTCCTGGTGTTGGATAGCGGGGAGACTCGAATGCTGTGGACCTTTTCAGCTACTCAGGTTCCTCTCATATTGCTTCTACAGAAGCTTAATGGATTTTGTGTGCTGTAACTCGATAAATTGACAACAAGCTAAGAGGAAAATGGTAGAGAGCTACTTAGGAAATCTAGGCCGTGGTTGGACTCGGAGATCCCTGCCAGGATTTTGCCTTGTAAGAGAGATAAAAGAAGCACCTGCTATCCCCAACAATAAGGCCATTAACCGTATACTGCTCTCTGGTTGCCTGCGGATAAAGTAAGTGGTTGAGATTAAAAAGGGTTTTGAGGAGAAAATCTTAGTGACAATAAATACTAATTAGTTGGCCATCCTGTGAGATGTTGCCTGAACGTATCTAAGCTTGAGAGAATATATGATTTTCCTCCTGGATGTCCACAAGGCATTCCTAGGATGCTTTATTAAAAAGTTGGTAATCAGTTATTACTCTGCCTCAGTAGTTATCAAACTCTAGCTTGTAACAGAATTACCTGGAGGACTTATTATAGCACAGTATGCTGGATTCTGTTCGTAGCCATTTCACAGGCTTGGAATAGGACCTAGGAATTTTAATTACTCACACATTCTCAGGCTTTGTGGGTCAGGAGATCACTCACTGAGAACCACTTTCTCTCCGATCCACTGTCATGCATGCAGCTGGTATGAACCCCCTCACCCCCACCCCCACACACTCCAGACATTTGCCTTTACTGTTGACCTGATTATTACATAATTATAATTGGATTTTGACCTTATAAAAGGTCAATCATAGTTGAACTTCGAATTAATTGTAAGTCTTTGTGAAAGCTCTGCCATATTATCTGGATTCCTGATCCTGAAAAATCTTGCTTGAACTTGAAAACTTGTCCTAGAATGTTTTTAAAAAATCCAGATTCTGGCAAGTGAATTATATACTCCACAGTCATTATACTAAAAAAATTGTATCACGAAAATATTAAATCTAGACTCAATTGATTTACCTGGAAGTTTAAAAAAAGAAGGCATGCTTGAGCCCCATCCCACTGATTGAACAGGAATCTCTAGGAGTAAGCACCGAGAAGCATCCATTGCTAGGCCCTTTCCACTAGCTCGTACCTGCTGCTCTGCCCTCTTCTCACTGTAAAATCAGTTCCCTGCCATCGTGCCCTGTTTGGCCCCTCCTTCACCCATCTTTTCCGTCTGCCTAGCCCATCGAATTGTAGGTCATTTCCTAGGGACTCAGGAAAACAGTCCACTAGACTGTTCAGCCCAGGGTGTATAACGATAGGCCTTTATTCTCAGGGTTCAAATGATCTTAAAATGAACTTGTTTAGTGTGGGTCTAGCCAGTCACCTTTTCTATGCTCCAGTTTGAGCTTCCGTTTTAGGTGGAGTTCCCCACTGTCCCTTTCTCACCCGAATAAGGGAACAGTCTGGCAATTTTGCCAGTTTTCTGAGCCAACTCTTAACGCTGGAGGGAGGTTCAGGAAAGAGCCTGGCAGGGCCCTCCCTCATTGCGAACAGAAGGAATGTTGTTGAATCCATTGATCCTGGCTCTGTGAAGGAATACACTGGGGGGACTTCTGCTCATGGCAAAGATCATAAGTGGAGCTCAGAACTCTGATCTCCTGATTTTTCTGAACCCGATCCAGGGAGTATTGACCGCTGGACCTGCCGAGTCTCCCTCTCTGTTAGTGGGAAGCGAGGGGGATTTCTGGTAAGCAGAAAATGCTGCAGAATGAAATCTCATCTTTTGGGATAGCTCTTTTGATTCAATTTTGAAGATTTGTATCAGGAGACACCCCCCCCCCCCCCAACCATCACAGGTACTGCAGCTCTTCCCTTTACTGTCTGTCAGCCCAGGCATGTGACAAGAGCAAGATTTCTAGAGATGTCTGTAGAGGGAGCATAATTTCAGTGAGTTTGGGAGAGCTTGAAGACAGATTTGGGGTGAATAGCACATGTCCTTTCAGGGTTTCAGTGCAGGATGCTTCTTTCATTGAAAGGTCAGTAGTTGGAGAAGTGCATTTTCTAGAATCATATAGGACACTTAAAGTGTTGAATGTGTATGCAGCACCCCAGAGGTGAAGATATTTATCAGTTCAGGTGCACAGGTGGCTGTCTGATTATTGGAAAGAAGGTGAAGTGATTTAATAGTTTCAAAATATGGGCACATTTGGGTAGCAGCTGCCCATTGTTCTAGAACGAATTGCCTCCTGGCCAAGATTGATTGACACGCCTGATGGAAGGACTCAGCAAACACCACTGTTTATCTGTTTCTTCAGCGGACCGTCAGAAAGCCCTAAATAATTGTGTGTGTAAGAAACGTGACAGGCTTGGGTTTAAAGGACTGCAGAACATTTTTATACACCCAGCCCTTGCCCTTCTTTGATTTGAAAGTTTCAGACAAAACTACTATTTTCTTGTATGTAACATAAGCCGATTCATTCCCAAGCTAGCTGATAAGGCGCGCGCTGTGTTATAGTTTTACGGATGGCTGACGAGTGTGCCATCACTGTCAGATAGTGATCACCCTCCCTGCCTTGTGCATTTGGAGAATCCCCTGACCTCGTCTCTGAGGCAGTCAGCTATGGCTAAATTCACAGAAAGTAGTACACGGAGGTGTTGCAAAAACACAGAGTCGTTTTCTATGTATGCAGTAGACACAAATAATGCATTCTAGAGAATTTATGTAAATTGATTTATTTAAACTGGATTTAAGAACATTTATTGTAAAGGTAATCTGTGGTAATTCCTTTTGTGGTAATTTATTTTCCCCTCTTTTGCATCCCATTTGAAAGCCTGTAATTTAATCTGTTTGGATAAGGTGGATTCTTGTGTGTTTAAATCACTGCAGTTCATACCTGTTGAGGAGTAAATTACCAGACTAAGCTCCTTAGGGGCAGTGACAAAGAGCTTTGCCACAGGTGCTCAGAAACCTGCATTCACTTTCTGTACACACGAGCTCAGTTTCAATGAGTCCAAAGACTTGGAATCCTAGAAAAAAAACTGAATAAAAAAATTAACAATAACAGTGATACTAACATTCACTCATTTCTGAAAAGAAGTATTAAGCACTATGATGTGCCTTGCAGTGAGGGTGGACAGCAATGTTAGGATGATAGCTACAGTTTATAATGATTACTGTACAGTACTCTAAATGCTAGGTGTCACTGCTGTTGTGTTGATTGATAACTGCTCTAATAGGGGATGCTGTGAGATGCTCCCGTAAGAGACCGTGACTGTGTTTAGGATTTGTAAGGACAACTTTATGAAATAGAGAGAGCAGGCTCAGCACCTGGTCTGGGATGATGGCTAAGAGGATTAACAGAGCTCAGTTGTTTTTTTTTCCATCTGAAAATGGAGATAATAATAATAATCTAGGTACACAAGTTGTTATGAGACTAATGCACGTAGATAGTGTGACAGACCTGGTAATTGAGAAGCCTTCAGTAGTGACAGCTGTCCGTATCACTTGTCCATTGCTCCTTTCAACAACTCTGTGGAGGGACACTTTTCTGTATTTGCAGATGCTCACTGAGGTTAATTTGTCCCAGGCTATCTAGCTAGCACCGGTTGGGCCAGGTCTCTAATCTAGATGTCTCTCTCCCGTTACCTTTTGTTCTCTTCTGCTGCTCTGAAGTCCAAGATGATTCCAGCTGCTTCCTGCTTCATTATCTCCCTAAGTGCCCCACTGAGAGGAGCCTGCAATTGCCTGCCCCTCCTCTCTGCCTCCTGGTCGTGCCATGAGTCACTGCCGAGCCATTTGTGTCAGAGAGGGAAATGGGGGCTTGCTTATTGCAAGTAGCAATTTGCTGTATGTTCTTGCTTATTTGCCACGGACACCAGCAGCGAAGTATTCATCAGGAGGCATCATGTTTGTTAAGGGACCACATGGTGTATTTTAAAAGCTCTTAGCTCTCTCTGGAATCATCGATTGTGCTTTAGCATAAGAAATAAAGTGACACTGAGCCTTTTATTAATACTACACATGTTTTCCATTTAACTTCCGACTGGTTAAATCTGGCATAAAATGGAAACTTGTAAACCAGCCCCTCTGGGATGTGCAGCTTCTCTTATGCTATGTGTGATGAGGAACTGTATTCAACAGGGGGCTCAGATAGTCTCTGACTGCAGCTGGAGCCCTGGGCGACATTTCCTCTTTTCCTTTTCTGTGGTTTAGATTACCTTGTTTTATGAAGCTTGTGGACATGGATAAATACTGAAATGGGAGCCGGTGTGTGACAGCTGAGAGTATGTTTGTGTGGTCTGATACTCTAATTCAAGTTTTTGTAATTTGTACGTTTGACAAAACTGGGTGGCCAGAATGCAGGATTTACATGAAGTTTGAGTAATTTAGGATGATTTCTAGAGATTATTTATTTTTACAAGTGAAGCTATAGTTCTAAAGGGATGATGATGATGATGATGATGATGATGAAGAAGGAGAAGGAGAAGAAGATGATAGCAATGATGGGCACTAACATGTTAAGTCAGACTCTGCCCAAGGTACTTTCTGTGTTACCGTATTTGATCCTTATTATGAGTTTATGAGGCAGCCATTATTGTTACCTCTATTTTACAGAAGACACTGAGGTACAGAGAGGCTTACTCTTTTGCCCATGGCACACAGCTGGCAGGTGGTAGAGTTGGGATCTGCACAGAGGCAGTCTGTCTGGTTCTCCGTCACTGCACTGCAGCTTATGTGTGACTTGTGCCTGAGTCACCGAGCTGGAAGACATAGTCCAGAACCAGAATCTTCTCTTTTGATGGCTGAACTACATCAGTGATTTATAAAATTCCTTTAGCTCTGGAACCCTACCTTAAATGGCGATATTAAAGCAAAAGCCCACTCAGCTGCTGTGGTTGAAGCAGGTGGGAGGGGCAGTAACCATGAGTTCCAGTTATTCAGCCCATCCTGTGGCTTCTAAGAAACCCCCTGGGGCCTAATTTTAAAGCCCTGGCTTTGTTAGGGATATATGTTTCAGATTGATGTCTTTTTGGCCACAATTAAAATCAAAACAGGGATTTATGGGCAGATCAGTCAGATCTGTCCCATTCTCTAGCAAACTCTCAAGCTTTTGTAGTTGCATTATTGCAGGCTTGCAGGGTCCCTAGGGGTCGTCAGAGGCAGTGTGTGCGGGGAAGGACCTTCCTGCGAGTCTGAAGAGGGCACTGACCCCGTCGTCTGCTGAAGGTCTCTGGGCTGGGGAGTGGATCGCTGACCTTCACTGCCTATCTCTTGTCAGACATCATATAATGCCCCAGGATTATTATTCTGAACATGACTTGTGTTGTCATTAGCTGATTTGGGCTCCGTCTCACTGTGACCTTGTCTTCTGTGCTTGTCTGCAGCGCTGAGCACTGTTTAGCAGTTGCTCAATAAACATTGGTGGAATTTTTTGAATCTTTTTTTTTTTTTTTAGAATATAGACATAGGTTTAGAGGTCAGACATGTTATGTTGACTGTGCTTTGATCCTAGATGTCTTCTATGATATGACCTCATTTCTGTCTGTTGCCAAGTAATTCAATAAATCTGGCTTATTGAGATTCTACTTTGGCAAAAAGGAAAGCTCATATCCCTTTTGTAAGTTACCGAAAAAAGAAAAATAATTTTAGGACCACCCCCCATCCCCACATTAAACACTTACTTCCTTTGTAAAGGTAGTTCGGGGGGAAAAGTAATATTGGGATATTGAGTAAAAGCAGACCTGAAGCCAGGAGAATCACTTTAAGTCTCAGGCCTATTTCTTAACTGGCTCACGAGTGTTCTAGTAGCTACTTGTACATGCGTCATTTTTTGCAGGCAGAGGAAGGGAAGCAGGACAGTGGAGGACATGAGCCCGACACATTTGGTGGGGGCCGGGGTAGGACCAGCAGATAAATAGGGATCAGTCTGGGCCAGTGGTTCTCAGAGTGTGGCCACAAGATCAGCAGCTTTGGCATCACCCGGGAGCTCGTTAGGAGTGCAGAGTTTTAGATCCCCCCGTCCCCCAAAACTGTGGGGGTGGCCCAGTGATTGTGTTTTTGACAGCCACTACTGTATTATTACCTCTCCCAGCCCCCCCCCAACTTGAATATTTCCAATTGTTGCTAGTTTTTAGCTGATCCCTATAGTATACTTTGATTATATGATTTGGTCGACGACCAAAACACAGGGGTCGCCTAAAGCCATTAGAAAATACATATTTATTATACAATACATTTTTAAATAAAATATGTATTTCCGATGGCTTTAGGCGACCCCTGTGTTTTGGTCGTTCAACCCCCGCCGGGGTCGCGACCCACAGGTTGAGAACCGCTGTTCTAAGGAATGTTGGGAACAGAATCATCTTATGTTATCCAAGAATAACACAGAGCACTTCCAAAGGGTGAAAGTGGGTTTTTACAGTGTGGTCGAGCTCAGCATCAGGAATGGCAGGGTAGACAGTCTGACACTGTGAGCCTCCTTATGTCATGCATCATGAATCAGTGAGAAGGTTGATATTGAAGGAGGACTGTGGAGGAAACAAAGAAACCTTGTATTCCAAAGGCATTTCCCAGAGTTATATGTGTTGTTAGTGTGTCTATTGCTTCTGTTCAGATTAAGCTCTGATACAAAATTAAGATTCTCATCAAGCCTTGAGTTTATTAATAATATTATTATTTTAATTAATAGCTGTTTCATTTGTGTAGTACTAATGTAAAATGTGTGATATCTGTAGAGGAAGTACTTCATAAAAACACAGAGTTTAAGTGCTCCACTAGGAGAAGTGTTGGGAAGCCCATGGGATGCTAAGATGAAGCACCTATGTGTATTTTTCTTGTTTGAGCTCTCCTCAGTGTAATGAGTGTGGACTCCACAGCTTGATGGGGCTTCCACTGGTCACATTACAGATTTGGACATTAAAAGAATGACTCCAATTGATTTTAAAACTTTGAACCAATAAAATTCATGAATCCAAAGTGATGAGACAGTGAAAGAGAAATTCTTGGCACCATTGGAAATGACTGTTACGCAAACTATTCGTTCTAAATATTGTAAATTAAAGAAAAAGAATTAAGCATTTACTTTTCCTTTTTACGAGAGACTGTAGTTCTTTTACGGTTGGTAAGGGAAATCTCTGCTTTATGAAAGGATGCTAACTGATAAAACATAGAATTAGAATATCAGCATTTGCAACCCGAAGTGAAATACTTGATTCAGGCACAGGCCATTCATGGAAGGCAACACAGTTAGTTCTAAGGCAGCGGTTCTCAACCTGTGGGTCGCGACCCCGGAGGGGGTCGAACGACCAAAACACAGGGGTCGCCTAAAGCCATTAGAAAATACATATTTATTATACAATACATTTTTAAATAAAATATGTATTTCCGATGGCTTTAGGCGACCCCTGTGTTTTGGTCGTTCGACCCCCGCCGGGGTCGCGACCCACAGGTTGAGAACCGCTGTTCTAAGGAATGTTGGGAACAGAATCATCTTATGTTATCCAAGAATAACACAGAGCACTTCCAAAGGGTGAAAGTGGGTTTTTACAGTGTGGTCGAACTCAGCATCAGGAATGGCAGGGTAGACAGTCTGACACTGTGAGCCTCCTTATGTCATGCATCATGAAATACACAGCACCATCTTGTAGAACTGTTGCCAGAAATGTTTCATGTGAATCAGTTCAGGTTTACAGAAAACACAGGGGCTAGAGAGACAAATTAATACACACTAGTGGGAAACAGACAGATAAAAACTATGAGAGATTTTCAGGATAACTGGTCTGTTTGATCTCTTCAAAAAGTCACTGTCATGCCAAAAAAAAATTAATTGCTGGTGGGCATTATTCTGCATTACAAGAAACTGAGGAAACAACCAAAAAAAATTTTTTTTAATTAAGTGAGAGGCAGGGAGGCAGAGACAGACCTACATGTGCCCCAACCAGGATCCACCCAACAAGCCCCCTACCAGGCTGTACACTGCCTGTCTGGGCCACTGCTCTGTTGTTTGGCAGCTAAGCTATTTTAACACCTGAGCAAGGCCATGGAGCCATTTTCAGTGCCTGGGATAATGGCTGCTGGAGGGGAAGAGAGAGAAAGAGATGGGGGGGGGGGTGGAGAAGCAGATGGTTGCTTCTCCTGTGTGCCCTGACCAGGAATCAAACCCAGGACTTCCACATGCTAGGCCACCGCTCAACCGCTAAGCCAGTTGGCCAGGGCTCAGCCAAATCTAATAACAAATATTGATTGGATCTGTCTTTCAAATAATAATTTCTATAAAAGATATTTTGGGGCAGTTGTGGAAATTTGAATATGGAGTAGCTATCCGAGCACATTAGGAATTTATTGCTCAAGTACCAGGTGTGATAATGGTATTTTGGTCTTATTAGAATAATGCCTATGTTATAAGGAGATGTTAAGTTTTCAGCATGAAATTGTCAAATATCTGCAAAATTGCTTTTACATGTTACCATAAAACAAAAATAAGTGTGTAGAGTAAATAAATTTGGCAAAATGTTAATTTTGAATCTAAATAGTATGCATATGAGTTTATGTTTTCTACTTTTTAATATGTTTGAAAATTTTCTCAAACAACAGAAACAGGCTGCCTGGATTCAAATGTTGACATTATCATTTACAAATGGTATTAGCCTGGAGTAAATTTCTTGTTTTTTGTTTCTCAGGCTCTATTACTGTAAATTGGGAATAATAATAATAATAATAATAATACCACTACAATGTTTGTTTAGTTTAAGTGGCATAATCAGCATATAAAACACAATGCTGTAGTGTATAGTGTAAGTGACTAACACAAACTAAATGTTCAGTAAACATTAGGGGTTTTTCTGGTGGGGACTATGAAGCTCAGTGCCTCAGTTTAACCTTATTGATTCAGCAGCAAAAACAGTGTGACTAGTTCTCAAAGTTTTGGATGACCACTTGGCTCACGAAAGCTATAGATTCCTAGAAAATTTTACATGCAATTTCTGAAATTTCTAGCATATTCATCATGCATTCCTGTTTGATGCCTTATCTAGAATTTCTTATCTAAAAACCCTGGTAGTGGTTAAGATGACCTTATTTAGAAATCTGTTGGTATTTCAATGTTATGCTTTGATATGGAGAACAGTTTAGTGTGTTTAAAGAAAAGTTTGCAAAGAAGGAATGAAATGCTTGTTATATGTAACCAACATGTAGCCAGATGAACGTGTCCTAGCTAGTTTGGTCCTCTCCAGAGGAGAAATCTCCGAACACCATGAGCCTGTCATTCTTCAGAACATTGTCTATAAGGATTTTCTTTAGGGATTTAAAATGAGTCAGTTTTTAGAAACACTCAAAGTTTTCTGAGCTTATTGTGATGTTATAAAGCGATGATTAAAATGGATAACTCACTTTTCACCACAGCAGTGTGTGACAAGAAGGTGTGGAATGTTTTTGCCTCTCTTTGTGGCGTAGGGTGCTGTTGGAAATCTCTTAGGGAGAGTTTCAAAGGTTAGTTGAGTTCGATCATACTCTGCAGCCCCAAACCATTAGTAATGCCAGTGAGTATTCCTTATTTTAGCTATGTGGCCCTGTTGGATCTATTTTCTATACCCTAATCAGTGACTCTAAAGTTAAGTCTTTGTTCTTGTGGTCCTGTGGATTTGTTTTGCCTCAAAAGTGCGGTGGTAGCATCGCCAAAAATAGATAAAGGACAGCACATACCTAGTGGCTGGCCCTCTGCCGACTGCCTGTCCAGCTCAGGACATTAGAGGTATAAAACTTCAATAATAGCTAGGCATAATGGCGAGCTTTGCTCAGTGTTGGTCCCTAGGGTAGCGTGGAGGCCTGACTCCAATAGACGCTGATAATGGAGAATGTACCAGGTGGGGTCAGGATGGTGTCCAGGCAGGGTCTGGGGAAGGGCTGCATTTGGGACCCTTGTCACACCCAGTGACAAGTAACTCTAGCTTCAGTCTGGGGTAAGATGAGGTTGTGATTTAATGATAGATCACAGGCCTGGAAAAGAGGTGTTTTGAGTGACACTGTTAGACTTCAGATCTTCCAATGAATCTGCAAGAGGTGGGTAGTAAACAGGTTGTGGGTCAGTGAAGCAGTGTTAGATGGAAGTGTGAAGGGGTGAACCAAATCAAATGGGTCTCTTCAGTCATAGAAGTGGTGGGAGGGTGTTTGTGACGGAATGAAGAGTAGTGAGAGTCTGGGGTGGGATTGCACAGAGGCTAGTGCCCAGGGCAGCGTTCTTAACAGCAGGTGTGTGCAAGAGGTCAAGATCGAGGAAGTCTCCTGGAGATCATAAGTCCCATGAGGACAGGAAGCGTGTTCGTATTGCTTAACGCTGAGTGCTTGCTATGGTGCCTAGTAGGTCTGCAATAAGCATCTGTTGGGTGAGTGCGAGTGTTGAGGGGACAAATAAAAAAGTGAATGGGGATGGAGACAGAGGACGCAGCAGCATCTGTGGTGTTTGTCGTGGGCCTAATTGCAAAGGAACAGATGGAATGTTAATATGTTGGGTTTCCTCAGAGGCTAGTTCCAAGATGTTTCATTTATCAGTGTGGGAACCTTTTGATGGCTCAGTTCAGATGATAGTCTGTGCAGCAAAACTGCAAGCTAAGCATGTGTGTCCATTTTAAAGATAAGGAAACCGAGACCAGAGACTTGAAGTAATTTGCACAGTCATAAGATTGGAACCGAGGTATTTCAGCTCCTGAACACCATCTTCCTTTCTACTTTGGGGCTTAATACTAGAGACAGTTTGGCTTTGGCAGTAGTTGGTTAAATAGCATCTTTGTGTTATATTAGAGCGACTTAGCATGAAGAAATATTCAATAAATAGGGGAAAATTCACATATTAGTCAATCCCTGTAGCTCTACTTGATCTGCTAGTCATCGTTTGGCTGATTGAATAGTAAAGATACAAAGCTGAATGAATGGCACAATTTGTGATGTTTAAAAAAATTAAAATAAAGTCCTCCATACTACTTAATGGGCTGCAGTTACTAGAAAGAAATAGAAAACCCAGTTAATCTTAACATAGGCTACTTGTTTAGGGAAAGAGATATTTCAAATTCAGTTACCCTTTTCTTTGCCTTGTATGGCTGGAGACAGTTTTCATCTTGTCCACCCAGCCCATAAATGACCGTTGCCGTAAGAAAACCAATCTTACCGATAACTGAATGAAAGAAATGAAACAGACACAACAAACCCAAAATACATCTGGGAAGGATGTGGTCTCCCAGTGCTCACTCACTCAGCGAGGCATTGGGCAGAGATGGGTTCTGCAGATAAAACTGTCATGGTTTTCAGAAACCATCCCAGGCAGCCGAGAGAAAACGTGACAGACACTGGGAAGAGCCCCTCTCTCAGAGGATGAGTTATATATATTTTATACTCATATTAATATTTCATTGGGGAGAAGGTCAGAATCTACATTTAAATGGAAATATTTAAAAAGCAGAAGCATAATATTTGACTCAGTGAAACACTCAGGGGTTTTCGAGAACACAAGCTGTACCCCTGGGACCTCAGCCCTCCGGATCTGTTGTTTGTTAGAGCATGCTGGAAAGTTCACGTTGCTTTAGTCTTGTGGGTAGGTCTTAGCCCTGGCATTTGGGGGTTCTAGGTTCCCCAGTACTCTTCCACTTGACCTGGCATATGTTATACATTACCTAACATCGTGTCTGTGCATATGGCCTCGATCAGGCTTATAAAGATATTTAAATTAGAAAGAAAAGCATTTTTTTTTTCATCCTGTGGAATGAATATATTAGGTTTGTGGAAATGGACATAAACAGGATGCTTTCGGTTGTCATTAAGAGGAACCCCAGCTAACAGTGTTTTGGCAAAGAGTCAGGAACAGGAGGTCTCCAGGGTTGAGTCAGAGACTCTGAAGATCCAAGCTCCAAGCTCTGTTCATTTTTCATTTCCCTCTGCTGTTAATAGTGTATTGGATTTCATCCTTAGGCTTGTGACCTTATGGTTATAAGACGGATACCCTAGTTCAAGGAATAATGTCTTCATAGCATTAAAACAAGAAGGATGCAGGGGCAAAAGAATCTTCCTGGTATATATGTACTTGTCTTATTACAGAAAGGGAGATTTCCCTCAAAAGCCAGCACAAAAGCTTGCCTTTATGGCTCATGGATCCAACTTGGGTCATATTACCAACCCCTATTCACAGTCTCCAGTAACTTGTAAGGAGACTAGCAGGATGACCATGACTGGCTAAGAGCACTCATTCTTGATCCCCTGAGGCTGGGCACCTTGCTCCCCCTTAAACTCAGGCCCTATTATTATTAGCAAAGAAGAAGGGAGGGGTGTTGTCTGCCACACTGACATTCTTGTGTGAGCTTCTGAGTATGAAGCAAAGGTACGCAGAGACTTGTTCTTCTTGGGTGTTGAGTGCTCCCACACTGACATGAATCAGAAGCCATCTAGAAAAGGAAAGTTGATCATTGTGGCCTACTCTTAGAGAAATCACAGCAGGGAGGAGTGTTTGCACATGAAGGGAGGCTCCAGTTCTCTGGAGCTGTGCTGGTGAGCTAACACTGCCATGGGTGGACCAGTGCTGGCTGGGCAGACTGGAGGGGAGCTGAGCTCACCCAGACCCCCGGCTGTTCCTTCTCCTCCGTTTCCACCAGTGCGGTGGGTTGGAGGCAGTGCTGCTGTAGTTGGCACAAGTGCTGCGGTGGAGGAGGCCGGGGTTGTGGCTCTATTCTGGCGCTGACTGTGGGCAGTTCAGCTCTGGGCAGACACTTGAGATAAAAATAAATGACATACAATTCCTGTTTTTAAGAGGTCCGTGATGAGGAGCCTCGCTATTCTTGGTCTCTGTTACCTCTTGCCAAAATGAGGGTTTAGACCAAAATGACCACTTCCCTCCCTTCTCTCAAGTTTTATGATTTCTTTCTAGTTTGTGATTGATTTTTTGCTTTGGTCACTGGCCTTTGTTAATATGTTACCCCGCCTATTCTTTGCTTTCAGGCCTATTGTTATTCACAGACTTTGCCACTGTCAAGTGTGGTCTGAGAGTGCAGAGGAAAAACATAGTTGACCATGCTATGATTATTCTGGACTTTGGGATTCTCTTAATGCAAGCCAAGATCACATTGGGCTTTTGGGCAATCTCATTACACTCTGGCTTTTATTGGGTTTTCAGGCAGATGCAAACGTCTAAGTCAGCTGAAATATCTTAGAATGGTATTTGGAAGGTGACTTTGCAGACACTGGGGGCAGTGGACTTCTCTTGTAATTTTCTTCCTTTTGTCATCTCTTTCTTCCTTGATTTTGTACCTGGCAGGGGGCCCAGAATCCATGATATTGATAATAAATACTAATGTTTTTTGAGCTCTTACTGTGAGCACTTTGCAGTATTGTTTCATTTAATCCCCACAGTGGTTTTCTGATCTTTCTGATCTAGGGTTTATACAGTCCCATTTGACAGATGAGGAGACCGTAGGGGAGAAAGGCAAAGTAATTTGAGCAACATCCTACAATTAGCTAGCAATTGGAGCAGGATTAGAATCTAGGCAGTTGGGTGGCGGAGTTCACGTTCTTAACCTTGCAGTGAAACTTAGGCATTTGTATTTCTCCTTCTCCTCCTAATTTCTTCTCTTTCCCCCATCTAGTTGCTTTACAATATTATTACCTGTCTTAGCATTCAGATGGACTTACTCGAATGTACTATGTAGAGATGAAAAAGTTAGAAAGTACTCAAACAGAGTTAATTTGTCCATTCCTTGTGTGCTCATTATTTATTCTTTAATTCATGATTGATTGGGTCTGTGAAGTGTCAGCCTGCGTGTTGGGGGATCAGGAAGGCACCAGACCTAGTGTTCTGCCTCTGTGGAGTTCACAAAGCCCTGTGGTGACAGCTGTGCCCTGCCAGGTTTTGTCATTCCTGTCGGTTATGGTGGAGATGGAATTTCACTGTAAGCGTGATGATCTCAGAGTATAGCAACTACTTGGCTCCACTGTAGCCTCTAGAACAGTGCTCATCTTGGGCCTCAGCACCGGTATGTCTCTGGGGGTCCACTTGGCCTTCCTCACTCTGCCCCACTCCAGTGACCTACCTTTTTCTCTCCTTCAGATTGTTGTTTTCAAAAGGCTGGTGTCCCTATGAATGGGGGACCTGTGAACTTACTTCAATACAAAAGCATAAAAGACTAGGATCAAACCTTTGCTCAGATCGTGCCTGGGGAAGGAGGTACAGGTAGACAGCTGAGCAAAAGTCACACGAGCATGAAGGACGAGGACAGAGCAAGGGAAGCTGCGGCTCTGGACTTAACAGAGGCCTGGCCCAGTTAGTCTTCTCTAGTGTCTGAAATCAGCTCCGCCCTTGCCCCCTTCCCGCTCAGTATCATGTGAGTCTCTTCCCAGTTCCATCCCTCCACTTCCTCCAAGGACCTGCCTCCTCCTCCTAGATTGATTTTAAAGATTAGAAGTGGAGGAAGGCAAGGAAGTTTCTGATACTACAGAGAGAGAAACTGAGGCACAGGGTAGAGCAGCCATCTGTACCTTGTCCTATGAGCCTTTAGGGACTGTCAGAGTCTTGTCATAGGTCCCATGGCTTGCTGTCAGCCACAGGTGGCCCTGGTTCCCTCATAGGCCTGAGTTCCTGCCCCGTCCTCACCATGCATGGCTGGGTCTTACCTGAGGATGGTGGCTCCCATCCACAGGAAACAGCTCCTTTTAACAGAAGGGAAGCAGTTTGCAGTCTGTACTGCCTTGCCCCTACCCGTAACCCCATTAAGGGGTTGTAAATAGTACTATAATGATGTCTCAGTCATTTGTTTTGATGTATCCGAGCTTTTAATAAATCAGCCACAGCTTGCTTAATAGGAATATGAGAGCGGAGCGTGTTGCTGCCAGCAGCTGCTAGTAAATTATAAAGCATTCATCTGTTTTACAAGGGAATTAAATGTTTGTTCTCTTTTAAGGGCTTGTGACTAAACAAGGGCAGGGAGGGGTGGTGGAGCAGTTTGCCGGATGCCCATGTCCTCCCAAGTGCAGCAGTAGCCCTGGTACCTGGGGGAAACACCTGTAACCAGAGCCATGTGAAACGCAGTGCCCTCAGGTAAACCCTGTCTTTATTGGTCGCTACTCCATGTGTATCTCCAAAGCAGTATTTACTGGATTACATTTTTCTTCCACTTCAAAGGATTCTCTGAAATACAAGCCCCATTCCCCCTCCTTCCTTTTTTTCTTAAGACTGTCTAGGGAGGGAGCATTAGGTAAACCATATATCCAGCAGGACTGGCGTTCAATTGTCTGCAAAATTGCGTTAGCCTATTTTATTTGACTTTTATGTTTATGTTTGAAGCACTCTCCCCACCCCACCCCCTTTTCAATATCATTGGCTTTGTTTATTGAATCACTATAAGAGGAAAGACATCAGAGTTAGTGCTCTGGTAAAGATAAAATTGTGGGAGCCAGGTAACCAGGGTTCAAGAGCTCTTGGCTACTTGTTTTGTGACTTTTGAGAAGTTGTGTAGATTATTTGAATGTTTCCTTATGTTTTGTTGTTTTTGAACTTTGAAATAATAAGAGATGCATAGAAAGGTGCAAAGATAGTATAGAGAGATCCAGGGTACCTTTCACCCAGTACAGTGTGTGTGTACAGCTTTATGTCTTTCTATAAATGTGTTGATTTGTGTAACCACTACTGCAGTCAGACACAGAACTATTTCATCATCTCAAAGATCTTACTGGTGATTTCCTTGAAGGTAAAACCCATCCTTGCCCCTCCATTTCCCGACAGTTTCCTGGCAGATACAACCCTGCTTTTTCATCTTCATAATTTTGTTATTTCAACAATGTTATCTAAATGAAATCATACAGTACATGACCTTTTGAGATTGTTCTTCTTTTCACTCAGCATAATCCCTTGAGATACCCATCCGAGTTGTTCCTTATACTACTATATAGTTCATTCTTTTTTATTACTAAGATAGTATTCCATGGTATAGATATACCACAGTTTGTTTAATCATACACTTATAAGAGACTGTTTCGTTTCTAGTTTGAGGCTATTATAAGTAAAGGTGCTAGGAACAGTCATTTACAGATATTTGTATGGACGTATGATTTTGTTTCTCTGATAAATGCTCAGAATTGAAATTGCTAGGTAATACGGTGTGTTTAGTTTTTACGAAAGGCCCAACTTTTTCAGAGTTATGTGCCATTGTACATTCTGACCAGCAGTGTGTGAACAAATCAGTTTATCTGCATCCTTGCCAGGATTTGGTATTATCACTCTATTTTATTAGCTGTTCTAATAGGTATACAGTGATATTTCATTATGGTTAATTCGTACTTCCCTAGTGACTAGTGATGGTAAACATCTTTTTATGTCCTTATTTGCCATTTGTATATCCTCTTTGGTGAAATGTCTATTCATGTCTTTTGCCTGTGTCTTTGGATTATTTTTTATCATTGAAGTCTTGAATTTTTTGTGTGTATTCCAGATATGAGGACTTTGACAGGTTTGTGATTCACAAATATTTTCTCTTAGTTTGCAGCTTTTCTTTTCATCCTCTTAGCAAGGTCCTTTGCAGAGCAAAAACAAAAATTATTTATTTTTTTGTATTTTTCCAAAGTGAGAAGTGGGGAGGCAGACAGACTCACTCCCGCATGCGCCCACCTGGGATCCACCCAGCACGCCCACCAGGGGGCGATGCTCTGCCCATCTGGGGCGTTGCTTCGTTGCAACGGGAGCCATTCCAGTGCCTGAGGCAGAGGCCATGGAGCCATCCTCAGCGCCAGGGCCAACTTTGCTCCAGTGGAGCCTTGACTGTGGGAGGGGAAGAGAGAGACAAAGAGGAAGGAGAGGAGGAAGGGTGGAGAAGCAGATGGGCACTTTTCCTGTGTGCCCTGGCTGGGATCCAACCTGGGACTTCCACACGCTGGGCCAGCACTCTACCGCTGAGCCAACCAGTCAGGGCCCAGAGCAAAAATATTTAATTGTGATAAAATAAAATAAAATAAAAATTAATGGGTTAACCTTTTGATGTCATGTCTAAGGACTCTTTACCAACTCCAAGGCCCTCTAGATTTGCTTTCATGTGTTCTTGAAATTTTATAGTTTTACATTTTATATTTAAAGACATAATTTCATGTTCATTTTTATATATGATGTAACATTCAGATTTTTATTTTGTCTGTGTACATTTAGTTGCTCCAGCACTATTTGTTTAAAAAGCTTTTCTTCATTCATTGAATTGTTTCTGCCACTCTTGTCAAAGCATACACTAATTAAGACTTAGTATTCAAAATTTATAGAGAACTGACACAATTAATATAAAAAATAAACAACTGATTAAAAAGTAAACAACCATAAAAAATGGGCAGAGGACTTGAACAGACATTTTACCATGGAAGACATACGGATGGTCAGTAGACACATGAGAAGATGCTCAGCACCACTAATCATCAGGGAAGAGCACACCAAAACCACAGTGAGCTCTCACCTCACACCTGTTAGGATGGCTATTATCAAAAAGACAAAAAAAAAAAAAGTGTTGGTGAGGATACAGAATAAAGGGAACCTTATACACTGTGGGTAGGAATATAAAAAAGTGCAGCCATTATGGAAAAAAGTATGAAGTTTTCACAGAATATTAAAAATAGAACTAATATATGAGCCAGTAATTTCACTTTTGGTTATTTACCCGAAAAAAACAAAAAC
This sequence comes from Saccopteryx leptura, assembly GCF_036850995.1. NCBI lineage: Eukaryota > Metazoa > Chordata > Mammalia > Chiroptera > Emballonuridae > Saccopteryx > Saccopteryx leptura. Next base: position 195,316,748 of record NC_089506.1, read on the forward strand.
ACTAACTCAAAGAGATATATGCACCCTTTACAATAGCCGAGATACGTATGTACGTACACACACACGCACACACACACACACACACACACACACACTAGAATATTACTCAGGCATAAGAAAGATATGTTGCATTTGCAAAAACATGGATGAATCTTGTGCGTATTTATACTAAGTGAAATAAGTCAAACAGAAAATCAAATACCTTATGATTTCACTTATATGTCGAATAAAAAACAAAACATAATCAGACTCACAGATACATGAGAGAAACAGATTGTTGCCAGATGGGGGAGAGATGGGGAAGGGTGAGAAAACTAGGTTAAAGTGGATTAAGAGATGCAAACTTCCAGTTATAAATAGTGTGGATGCAATGTACAGCATAGGGAATATAGCCAATCATATCACAATAATTTTGTATGGTGATAGATGGTAGCTAGACTTATTGTGGTGTGATCATTTTGCTATATATAAATATATGAATATTGAATCACTGTGATATACACCTGAAAGTAATAGGATGTTGTATGCCAGTTATACTGCAGGTAAACACAGTAGTTGGCTATACTCGTGTTGGGCAGTTTTCAGTTCTTTATTCTCTCCCACTGATCTGTATGTCTGTCTTTCACCAGCACCTTACAGTATTGATTACTGTAGCTATCTAATATGTAATTGCATAGAGTGATTCCTCGTACTTTATGCTTTTTCAAAATAGTTTTTAGCTATTCTAGTTTTTTTACTTGCTACATATATTTTTGAATTAATCTTGTCTTTACAAAAATCTTGCTGGGATTTTGATAGGAAATATGTTAAACCTGTACACAAACTATGGGAAAATTGACATCTTTGTTATATTGAGCCTGCTGCTGATCCTTGTAATTGCCAGGCATTGACTAAGTGCCTGTCAGTGATACTCTAAATTTATTCTATTAAATGCTGTTATCCTATTTTGCAGCTGAGGAAATAGATGCTTAGAGAAGTCAAGTATTTGCTGAGATCACTTAGCTAGTAAATGGGAGAGCTGGAATTTGAACATGGGCCTTGGAGTTTAGAGATCATGTTCTTAACTTTGGCATTCCACTTCCCTCTATCTTTTCTTGTATGTCACCAAGTCGAACTCTTCAGAGCTTTCTATAGTGGTGCTTATGGCCTAATCAGAATACTTAAGCATTAACAAAAGAAATTTTTTTTCTATTGATTGGAGAGAGAGGGAGAGGTAGGGGTGGGGGGAGAGAGAAATAGCAATAGAAGCAGAGAAGCATCAACTCATTTCACTTAGTTGTTCCATTTAGTCGGGCAATCATTGATTTGCTTCTCCTATGTGCCCTGGCCAAGGTCAAACCCATGTCCTCTGCTGCATCAGGCCAGTGCTTTATCCACTGAACCACCCGACCAGGGCCAGAATCTTAAGCATTTTTATTGTTTATATTTGTTTCGGTAAAAGGTATTTCCTAGACTTTGTTCAGTGTCACTTTGTTATAGTGCCATAGTGGTGTTATCTGCAGACATGTTTTTGTGTTTCTTGATGTTTCTGGGAAAATTTAATACATGACCAAGTGACTGTATCTTCCAATTGATTCGTTGTTAATGTCACTTTAAATCTGTTCCTGAAAGATTAAGTAGTTATTTTTCTCAGTTCTCTGTTGGAGAGTGAGTGATTCATTTAGCAATTACTTACTGAGCTACTACTGTGTGATAATCACTGTGCTAGGTGCAAGGGGCTTCAATAACACTCTTATTTCTTTGTTCTTGAGACTGCTCTGGGACCTTAGTTAAATTTTCCCTAGGAATTTTTTCAGTCATCGATAAGATTTTATTGTTGTTACTTTTTTTCCATTTTGAAAGGGTAGTCCTCTAGAAAGCAGATGCTTTTATGAGAAAGAGTTTGGTCTTATTTTTAGGAAGATACTGATTCTCCTCAAATTAGGTACACCAGTGTCTACAGCAGGGGTCCCCAAACTACGGCCCGCGGGCCACATGCGGCCCCCTGAGGCCATCTATCCGGCCCCTGCTGCACTTCAGAAGGGGCACCTCTTTCATTGGTGGTCAGTGAGAGGAGCCTAGATCCTATTGAAATACTGGTCAGTTTGTTGATTTAAATTTACTTGGTCTTTATTTTAAATATTGTATTTGTTCCCGTTTTGTTTTTTGTTTTTTTACTTTAAAATAAGATATGTGCAGTGTGCATAGGGATTTATTCACATTTTTTTGTGTTTTTTTTTTATAGTCCGGCCCTCCAACGGTCTGAGGGACAGTGAACTGGCCCCCTGTGTAAAAAGTTTGGGGACCCCTATCTACAGTTTATTTTTCAGTGCAGATAGAGACTACAGATGAAGAAGGCTCTGCTTCTCAAGTCCATGATTGTTTTGAGATGGGAGAAGGTCTGTAGAAACAAATTACTGAACCCCTATAGTTGAATCCTGAGAAGTGTCTGTTAGAAACATTACCTGACAGTGAGTCTGATATACTACCTAGTCTGAATAAAACAAAGCTTCCAAAAATAGAAGATGGCTTCAAAAACAAATTGTAGCTGAAAGTTCATGGGTAAACTAAGTACTAATCTTGCTGTTGTGAATTCAACATTTCCTATTTTACCGCTATAGAATTATAGGACCTCTTTTTTGGATTGGCCGTTAGAAGGCATTTGCCCAGCCCACTCATTTCACAGATGAGGAACTTGAAACCTGTAGAGGTGAAGGGATTTCTCCGCTGTTTTGTGGTAGAGGCAGGGCTAGCACTAGCCTCCTAATTTAAGTCTGGGACTCTTTTTATTATGTCAACTGGAACCCATATTCATTGTATCTTTTGTTGCTATCTGATGTGATAATTATTAAGAGTATCAATTTTTTAAAATTTTTCTCTACCCATTTCCCGGGTTCCCGGGGTTCCTCCACCTCAGGGTTTCAGTTTTCTCAAATCAGTATTGTAGATAAGAAACTTGACATAGTTTCTTCTTAGTTCAAGTCTGGGAAGGTTTATGAATTGTTTCATTAATACACGTCACTTTGTTTCTTAGCTTGCTGGACTTCAAACATTGATCCTGTCCATGTAACTGTCACACTTAACTTGTAGCGAATGCCTTCAGGTAGATAGATAATTTTTGGCTTCATTTTTCACTAACAAGAAACTGAGGGGTTGTGAGGGTCCCTCATGTAGGCTTCCACACTCTTGCTTTTTTATTGTTAGAAGCTTGTCAACCAGTTTCTGTTTCAGGTCTTCAGGGATAGAGAGTCCTGGGGACCCTAGTTTGGCGCATTTCATTGTGGGATGGTTTCATATATATTCTCTTGGGTTGAGACACAGTTAGCTTGCTGATAGCTTCTCCATAGTGATTCTTTTGAATGGATGGCATAAATCAAATTTCTCTGTTTCCTGCCTACGTTCTAGGTTGTTTGAGCCATTTACCACTTTCTGATTTTAATATTTTGCTACTTTATATGCTTCATTTTCTTGATGTCCCTCATAATGTGAGCCCCAACATTAAGTGGGCATGTCAGAGATAGTCCAAGTCCTAAGGGGCAAACTGGACTCTCTTGGACTCCTTCCCGCAGCCTGTCCCCCCCCCCCCCCCAGTGGAAAAGTGATCTCCAAGGCTTGGGGCTTGGGAGCTGGGCTTTGAGAAACACAATGTAATAATACATTTCTTGTGTCCTCGCCTCTGTACTTAGCTAGCTGGTCTTTTTCATCCTTGTTATTAAAGATTGATGCCTTAACTGCTAAGCTTTATTTCTGTAGTCCCCATTCCCTGTATGTTACCTTCATTGGCCAGTCTTTTCTGTATTATATAGGAGGTCCTGCAGACCCTTTGGGTTTCCAGTTTTGATTGACCTTCATCTTCTAGTTCCCTCATCTCACTAAAGACTTGAACAGGATGTACCAATTAGTTGTAGGGCCTCGCATATATCACCTAACTGCTCTCAGCCTGTGTTCTCAATTGGGTAATGAGTCACATCAAACTTACTCATGTAAGAAATCAATGAAATGATGTTTATGGGAATGCTTTGTAAACATTAAAATGTCCTCTAAATATATTATCTCACTGTTTGCTGTAACCCTTGTTTCTACAGACCATACAATTGGTTCAGCTGAGGGAGTGCTAGCCCAGAATCTTCCCCAGGTCCCCTATAGATGGTTACTGCCTTTGACTGGTGGTGTACTGGGACATTCATACAGAGTGGACATGGACGGACAAGCATTTGAAATACCTACACTTTTATTCTTCAAGGAACTGCAATTTCCCTTTAAAAAGCTAGGACCTCCACAGCTCTAGAGAGGAAGGGGGACGCATGAGCTTGCTTTTTTTCTTCTTTCTTTTTCTGTGAAATCAGTTCAGTGACCCTGTATGAGCATTGTAATCCTTAAGTCCCTCGCTTCGTTCCTTTGGCCCCGGGCACTTTGGAGTGGTGGGTTTGCTGGGAGTCAGACCTGTGCCATCTCTGCAGACACAACTGACACGGCTCTTCCTCTCCTTCCCCCTGCCAAGCAGCCCCCGTGGAATGTCTCCTGAAACCCAGGCTGTTGCACACTGCATTAAAACAAAGCAGGCAGTCCTGGAAATGAACCCTAAGTGGTGTTTTTACTCTGTGTTGGTCTTTATTTGCCCATTTTGACAGTGTTGTGCAAATGAAGGCTCTGCTGATGCAGCCCGGTCGCAGAGAGCTGTCTTTGGGGTCTGACTTACTGTCGCAGGTCTGGTGCTAGACCTGCCTGCCTAACCCAGTTTGAGCCAAGGGAAAGACAGAACGTTGTCTCTTGTTGATAATAGGACAGCCGGTAATTACTTTTACTTAGTACTTGGAGGAAAGGAACTAGGGCCTTAATGAGTGCTTGAAATTTTGTTGACTTACTTTCCTAGAGATATAGATCATTAGTTAGTTATACAAAAGTTTACTTAGCAGCCTCTGAGGTGAAGAATGTAATAGCTGAAATTGATTTGATTTTTAAGATAGCCATAGAAGTAGTCTACACCAGTGGTTTTCAACCTTTTTACACTTGGGACCAGTGAAAATGAAAGAATTATTTTGGAGACCTCTAAGGCAGAAATCAAGCTGAGCGTAAACGAATTAGAAAAGATCATTGGGTCTATCATCTTCATACAGCATCAGGGTGGTTAACTCTTCCATGAACCGGCACGAAATTTCTTGTGGACTGCTCAGCAGATGGTTGAAAAACACTGGTTTATACTATAACAATAATATAAGTAGGTGTTGTTTCTCAATAGTTGGAATGAAATTTGTAGTTTCAGACTACTGACGTTGATAAAACATTTCTTTTGGGTGGTGAATGGCATTGATGTGCTAAGGAATTTTTCTCTTTTTCTCTGATTAAGGGGAAATGAAGCTGTTAACTGCAGTGAGCTCAGGATTGGGTTTTTGACCATCCCCAGGCCCTATGGACAGTCTGATGACACCTTGAACATTTTCTTGATGTCATGATCACAGGTATTAGAGATGTGGGGTCTGCTGAGTCATACCCTGTTCTCCATCTCTAGTCTCTCCCTGCAGCCCCCAGCGTAACCTTCTCACAGATATGGCCAGAACAAGGACCTAGGGTATGGAGAGTTCATACAAATTTATCACCACTTCTGGGAGTATGACACGGAGTGTTCCTGCTGTGAGGATAGTCTCCTGGATGTCAGGGCATTGGGGTGCGTTTAACAATAGTGCTAAGAACACATGTATGAAAGTATGTATTGTATATATACGTCTGTATGTGGTTGGAGTGTAAAAGTTGACTTTTTTGGTTATGCATTGCTTTTCAAGTTAAGTTGAAGCTGAAACTCCCTTTTCTTCTGAGATAGTCACTTTCTCTGGTGGGTCTTCCTCAACTGTGCAATGAAGAGAGGTTGACATGGTGGCCTTTAAGGTCTCTTCTCTCTGTTTAATTCCAAGGCTAAGTCCTAAATACTATTTCTGTTATTTGTTTCAAATGCCTCCCCTGCTTAGGTCCTTTATGCTGAGAATAGAATGAATGGAGTTGTACCATCTCTATCCTCCCTTCCCATGTGGCACTCTGATTGGATGCTAACAGGAACGATGGTGGTCACAATGTAATTCTGCCTGGGGAAGGAGGAAGAGAATTTTAAGCACTAAAGAAAGTGAACACCTGGGATGCAGCCTTGAATAGAAATAAGACTTCACAGAGTAGTTACTAGTCCTGTTTTACTCTTTGAGATCAAGAGGAGTTGGTCTTGGTACCTATTTTAAGCCCTTGTGGCCAGACTTATTATCTTTGCCCTGACAGTGCCATGTATAGGACTGGACATCATGTAGTGCTAATTATTTCTGCTTTGCTTAACTTCCCAGAAATCATCGCAGTTGTCAAGTCAACAGAACTATTATATTAAACGTTAGATAAAAAGGTTTTAAGCTTATAGCATCTTCATCATTCCAAATATTGTGTTCATTGAAGCAGAAAACCCTATCAAGACAGTCATTGCCAACATTTACCAAATCAAAGCAAAAGCCATACTGCTGGATGGAAGCTGAAGATTTCATGCTTTCAAAAGGGAGAAAGGGGGTTTAAAAAGATTTCAGTGGAAAATCTTTCCAGTGGAAGTCTTCAAGACCAATATTTTTAAAACAAGTAGCTATAAAAAAGTTAGTAGAGGTGAAAAGACAGGGGTTATGGGAGCTCTATGTCATGGTCATATTAAGGTTCATCGTTAAGTTAAAAATTGTTACCTTCCATATATCCTGTTTATCATGATAATTCTCTTTTAGTGCATCCTGAAAACTGATCTGAGACTCTGAATATTAGATACAATGAGGGACTTGTATCTTAGTAACTGGCAGAGGTCCTTGTACTTAGACCCATATTCATTTATTTTTGGTTGTTGATTCTAATTACTTCCATCCTCATCTTCATCTAAAAATAGGTATTTACCTTTATCTTATGTGGATCTCTGCTTGGTAGATTCAGGAGAACAAGAACCTGTAAACATGCCTGGTGAGCCAGCTAAACAGTGTCTTACCAGCTAGTTGACTTCAAGAGCCAGCCACTGGATTGTGCAGGATAGCTGTTACTAGATAATTCCATGTCAATACATGCTCAAATGTTACTCTATTGAATTCTTCTACTCTGTTAAGCCTGTCAGGGCCAGTTAAAAAAATCCTAGTGGAGTATCTGAACTCTAAATTATAGAGTTTTAGGGCTGGAAATTATTTTGAAGGTCTAAGGCAAGGCTCCCAAATAAACACACTTGCTTGGGTTAGCCAGGTAGGTTAAGTGAATGAATTGGACAGGTGTAAGCAACAGGCAGCAGTGGGGAGCTACAGGAGACTGCAGAGATGTTCAAATTCAGAGTTCAGAGGACATTATTTGTGCCTAACAAATAGTGCTAAGGGCTGATTCAACTGCCTATTTGGGGATCCAGGTCCGTAGTGTCAGGTTTTCTATCTCCTTTTCAGTATGATGACCTGACTGCACATAGGAAAAAGCAAAGCATGTACCCAAGGACAATCAGTGAGGCCCAGAGCCTGATCCTCGCTCTGGTCTTCCTGCTACACCATGATGACATCGTAACGGTAAGGCAGGAGCACCCTGATCTAAATTAGGGATTTAAACAATCTTTTTCTGAATCACATTTATATTTTTAGAGAGGTGACATATAATACAATGCACTATTCTTAAGGGACAGCTTGATAAAATTGTACGCATATATACCTACCTGCCTGTCACTACCACCAAGCTCACCCCGGGAGTCCCCCGTAGCCCTTGCCGTCAGTCCCTCCCCTCCAGCGCCCTCGCGGTAGTCACAGTTTCCCACGGAGCTGAGGCGCTGCTGCTTGCAGAGCTGGTCCCTCTGTCCCCGGCCCGCTCCTCCCCACACTGCCCCTCCTGTTTCCTGCTTCAGATTCCATTGTAAGGAGGTATCGCAAACACAAGAGTCTATGTTGCTTACACTTTTCTCACATAAAGCCAACAGAACGTTGGATGTCTTTCAAGTAAGCACCCGATGCCGTCACCTCGCTGGGAGCTGGGTGCCAGCTCGCCCAGGATGTCCCTCCTCGGAGGGTTCTGAGGGTGCTGTTTCTTGCAATGCCAGCCGCTTGAGTCGCAAGCCTAGTAAGTCACATGACACTTGCCATGATATGAACTATTCAGATGCCTCTTTCCCTCTGAAAGGACTTAAGAAGTTTTTCATTTCATGATTTTATGAAATCAAAGGTCCATATTTCATTGTAATGGGCATAGCACTCAAAACCCCGGTGAGACTGACTCACTGAAAATATAATTAAGGCAACACAAAACCTACCTCACAGGCAATGCAGTTAAAAAGGGGGGGGGGAAAAAGCTGGTTCCCAGGCTGAAGCTGTTAAGCAGATTTTTATGCATGGCTTCAAGTTACTGAAAAAGCAGGATTCAATATGTCTTTCCCTTTGATTCGTAGGAGGGGTGGGAAGTAAGGCTGCCGCTTTCCCCCCTTCAGGGCTTTCCCGGAGTCTGAAAGCAATGCTCGGAGGACCCGGTCAATGGATTCGGGCTGGCTCCTGGTACAGGGATTAATGCAGAATGACAGGAGTGCGCTGCACGGGGGTTGGGAAAGCGGGGAGGGCGCTGTTCTCTTCTCTGGACAGACGCGGTGCTCCCTCCCCTTGTCTGCGGATGTACCCCTATCAAGCGGCCTGTCACTTTGAGAAATGCACACATTGCACCCTCGCGCAGTGATAAAGGTTAAGTAAGCATCTTGAGCAGTGCCCCTCTGCTTTTGTGCTCTCCTTAATGTCAGCTGATAAAGGATTATTGAAAAAAGCTTGCAAGAAGATAAAAGCCTTGCAGGTTGAGGTTGAACAATTGAAATTTTCTGTTCCCAGTGTAGTAAATTACCAATGGCAGATTTAATGTTTGTTAATTATCAGAGGCAAGTACTAAGGATTGTTTTCTTTTGCCTAATTAATTACCTCATCTGGAGTGGAATGTTAATGCAGATAAATGGTTATTTCTTAACACCTCTGGAAGCTTTCCGTGGAGTCCCCTAGAATTGCTGGTCCTGGCGTGTGGCCTCCTCACCTGCTGAGGGGACCCGTGGAAGGAGAGACCAGCATGCCAGTCTCTGGCTTTCCCGTCTTGGAAGCTGCCTGGACAACTTGTTTAGACTTCTGGAGACAGAGCTGGTTTGCTGTGTGCTGTTTAGTGGGGCGTGAATCTCCCTTCTTGCATCGTTTGTTATGTGACCAAGTCTTTTACTTAGTCTCATGTGGCTCTCAATTTAACAGTGGACACATTTTTAAAAAGACCTTTGGGAAAACTCATTTTGGGGCTCCTGTAGTGAACATTAACTGAGGTGTCCTTTGGAAAGGACACTCTTGTTTTCTTACCTCACTTTTCATCTTCAAGTTCCCTCTTATGTTTCCAGTTGGAGAAAAAAAAAAGGTTGTTTAGAATTCAGAGCCCTAGAGACAAGTTCATAGTCTTTCTTGGGCCCAAGTTATATCACTTCTAATACTTAAAAGAAAATAAAAGGTGATATTAAATGTACAATTCAAAGAATGTATTTAACTTATTAAATGAGGGAACTAACTAGGCATATGCTACTTCAAGTTCAAAGGAGAAGTCACCAATTTATGTGGAGTTAAGGAATGTTGAAAAGAATGAACATAGAATGAACATAAAGCTGACGTTCTCAGGGGAAGGAGATGGTTGCCTAGCTATAAACAGTCTGTAGAGAGTGAAACAGTTCGGTCAGAGACGGGCACTTGTCCCTGCGCGATGACAGGCTCCCCAGGGGCTCCTGGAAGGAGGCCCAGTGCTCCCTTTTGCTTATTTCAGAGTCAGAAGTTTCCCCTTCCACAGTTCTTTAGAAGGATGCCGTGCCTTCAAAGTAGATTAGAGATAAATTATCTGACTTAATTTTCTTTCTAGAAGAGAGCTGAGAGAGCACTGGGAGAAGGGCTGGCAGATCCAGGCCACTGGAGGTGAGCTCCAGGGACATGTGACCAGTTACTCTGCACTGTGTCCACTCCTGATAGGCACTTATGTTATGAGCGCTTTTTTTTTTTTTTTTTTTAAATAAAGATGTGAAAAGGAAGCAGGATTCTTTCTAAGATTATCTGGAGGGCAGAGTCTGGAACCTAGCGTTAAATGGATAGCCCTGCTTTTTTCTGGTGTTACCAAGCCGAGTAGCTTAAAAGGATGTTTGGAAAAATGCCTCTCTATCAGAAAGCTGTCTGATGGATTAGTGAAGGAACTGCTGAGACAGTCTGTTCAGGGATTACTCAGTCCTACCACATATATTCACCTGAGTCTCCCCCAAGTTTAGCCCTAGAGGTGTAGTGGTGGGGTGCTGGGTGTCAGTGTATATGAATGTCTATATCTGTATATATGTGAATGTGTGTACACATATATACACCTTCATACACACACATTTATGATTATTTTATTTTATTTTATTTTTTCTGAAGCTGGAAACAGTGAGAGACAGTCAGACAGACTCCCGCATGCGCCCGACCGGGATCCACCCGGCACGCCCACCATGGGGCGATGCTCTGCCCACCAGGGGGCAATGCTCTGCCCATCCTGGGCGTCGCCATGTTGCAACCAGAGCCACTCTAGCACCTGGGGCAGAGGCCACAGAGCCATCCCCAGTGCCCGGGCCATCTCTGCTCCAATGGAGCCTTGGCTGCGGGAGGGGAAGAGAGAGACAGAGAGGAAGGCGCGGCGGAGGGGTGGAGAAGCAAATGGGTGCTTCTCCTGTGTGCCCTGGCTGGGAATCGAACCCGGGTCCTCCGCACGCTAGGCTGACGCTCTACCGCTGAGCCAACCGGCCAGGGCCCCACACATTTATGATTATAAAGAAATGAATGTATTCATATGCTATATAAGCCAGAGGTTGACCTTTGGGGTCTGTAAAGGTCAGAAACTATTCATTTTTCTAAGGCTCTTGTTGTGTCCATCAGATTCTCATATTCTCAGAGAGTTTTATCATTCCCTAAAAGTTTAAGAGCCATTGACAAAAATTTTATCCTCAGTAATTATTCTGAATTTCTGTGCTTTTATTTGCATGACTCTAAAAAAAGGTCTAGATGCAGATTGTGCCATACTGTAGAGTGCGCACGGTGGAGCTTGCCGTGGCTGGGTTGAGTAGGTAGTGTTGCTGAGCTGGGGATCCATGCGCGTGGCCCTTCGCGCCAGCAAGCCCGAGTGCATTGTGGGGGCACTGAAACGCAGCCGCAGAGTAAGCAGGAGCACCCTCGTCCCATTAAGTGCAGCAGCCTCCCGGGAGAAGCGGACCCACAAGGCCGTCTGCACTGTGTTTGGGGCTCAGGAGTCTGCAGGTCCCTCAGCCCTGCAGTCCGGAGTCTTGTCTCTGACTGCCTGCTGCTTTGGCAGTGGTTCTGACATCAAGAAGTAGTACCTGGGCTGAGGGCGGGCAGGAGTCTTAGTTCAGAGCCAGACAAATTCCAGCCCTTACTAGGCATTCTAGTTTTAAACCCAAACACGCTTCTCCGCCTGCAAAACCAGGGTTTAGAGCATGTCAAATGGGTGCCATGCCTCTATTAATCTGTACTTTGTTCCAGCACTGGGTAGATTACTGTGGGATTTTAAATTCAAATACTCCCACATTCACTTTATTTAGGAAGTAACTGTAATATAGGAAACTGTTTCCTCTTTTTTGTTTTTGTTCCACGGTGCTGCCAAATGAAGGCAAATCTATTCCCAGTCCATTTTCTGTTGCTGTTTTCCTCCGTGCCAGAGAAGGGGAGGCGCAGCTCTCCCTGGCGGCGGCCCTGCGCTGGGGTGTGGCTCCCTCGCCTTCATTCGTCATCTGAAAGCAATTTTGTTCAATTAAAGATTAGAATGAAATTTCAGTTTCGGGCTTCTGTGCAAAGGAAATGATGCATTAATGAACACACAGATGTCGTCTTGCAGCCGCGCTGTTTGCAGAGCAGTTTCTTCAGCATTCACACTGTAAAGGGGCCACAGCAGCAGGCGCACTGTTTACTCCTTGCATACTAAGTGGAGATGCTCACATTTATTTGCAAGCCATTTATCATTCTGTATACCGAGAGGGAAAACATACTTTATCTAAAATATTGGAAATAATGAGTGCTAGAATCAGATAACAGGAGCATTAATGCCAGGTGCCATGCAGTAAATTGCATAATGCTTTTGGGTTGGCACTGAAGCCGTGATTTGTGGTGATGGTAATGCTCTACCCAGATAGATGGGAGCTGAGCATACAAAGAGAATATTCCTGGAAAGAGACAAGGCGACTCGTGAATTAAAAGTGTAGTGGAGAGGGGGGAAAAATGTGTAGGATCATATTTCATTTATTGGAAGACCCATCTGCTCTTCTGTACACATGTTATGTAAGTTTTACTCTCTGTATTACAAATATCCCGCAGGGTGGGTAGGAAGTTCATATATCTGCCTTCAATTGTTTTTTTTTATTTTTCTTTCACTCACAGTCAGACATGAATGAACAGAAAGATTTATGGCTTATGTGTGGAATATTATAGGAAGCTAGGCTTTTTTTTTTCTTTTAAAGGGAATTTTGTATGTAGATTTGCTATTTTCTGCACTGCTTTGCTTGATGACTATGACTTGTGGGGAGGAGAAAGCAGCAAGTGAGGAGGGGCAATTTGGGGAGGGGAGGAGGGTTTCCGCAGGACGCCCTGGTTGGGGTGGTCTTTGGGCCTGGGCCGTGCACATGCTCTTTGGCACTCGTGGCTAACGGGCACATTTTTAGCTGGTTCCCAGACCTATGTCCAGCGTGTCCTGAGTCAGTGTAAGGTTTTTGATGTTGTAATCTCTGCGCTGTGTGGAATTTCTTACATGTGTTTCGAATGCAGAGGGCTCTCGGTGTCAGGGGGCATTGATGTCAGTGTGGATGAAGTCTCACTTGAGACCTTCTAATCTTCTCGTTCAAGGACCCTTTCTCATTTCTCTTCCCCGGCTACAAAGAGTCTCTGAAATGTTTGACAGGAGTTAGTGCTGCTCTCCTTGAAATGTTTCCTTTGCTGTGGCTTCTGTGACATCACATTTTTCCTTTTCTTTGTCCGTGTCTGGTGCCAAGGCCGTTTCTCTCCTGGTCTCATCTCCTTGTCTCCCCCCGCCCTGCGCATCCCCCCCCCCCCATCCTAGTTTGCTGACTGACTCTTCTTATTCTCAGACCTCGTCAGTGCACGTCATTTATTATCAAAATGCTGTAGTATCCCCATGTTTACAAGTTTCCTTTCCTACTGCATAGATCCCTGGGTATTTCACTAGAACTTCAGTATGTCTAAGATAAAAACGTACCTTCTCTTCAACTCTTTTTCATCTTTACTTTTCAATAATGGCCCCTATATATATTTTTGTGTCTTTCCCTCTGAAATATATTCTTCAGTGTTTGTAGCCTTCTCCCTTCCTTTACCTCTTGCGAGTTCTGTCTCTTGTCTCTTGAGATTCCTTTCCTTTTCACTTGTTTTGCTACTTGCTTTGTTCAGATCCTCATCCCGTGTCACTTGCGCGGTCTCAACAGCCTCTAATTGGTCCTGTGGTTATGCTATCTCTTTCCTCCAGACCTTCCTGGACTCCTCTGCCCGTCTGCTTATTTCAGTGTACTGTTCAAAGGCCTTCCATGGCTCCCTGTTGCCTGACAGACGAAATCTAAACTTCTTAGGGCTGGTGATGAAGCAGCCCCTTCTCTGTCTGCACACCCAGGCCTATCTTTTTACTAACTTTCCATTATAGGTACCTATTATATATTCTCCGTTCTCTCTTAGCTGCCTTTCAAACTCCTGCCCTGCTCTCGCTCAGTCCTCAGATGCCTCTTCCAGGAAACCCTTCATGATTCTTGACTGGAATGCATTCTTCCTGCTCCAAGAGTACATGGCCACCTGCCACATACTAGGTATTTGTTTAAGAATCTTATCTCCCAGCTGGGTTATAATAGCTATGATAGCAGGGGACCATCTTATTCTTTTTGTGTTTTCAATAGGGCTTGGTCTGTTAACTTGGAATTCAATGTGCTGTTGGATGTGCTTGTTGGAATAATAAATTGTAGAGCAAGCCCTTTCACATAACAAGAGCTGGAACATCTTTAGTTTGAGAAAAGGAGGTGAGATTGAGGTTCTGGTATCTACTTCAGCCTTTTCAGTCTTCCTGTCACAATATATGCCATTCATTTATGGTCAGAGAAGGCTTGTTAGAAAGCCAGCAGCGAGGGCTGGGTTAGCGGCAGCCACGATTGAGAACTCAGATAGGAGGGATTTATTTCTGTCTGCCCAGGGTTTTCCTCGTGTTGCCTAGGATTGTGATTTACTCAGCAGTGTCTAATGAGCACTTAGATCCTTGGTTAACAACAGGCTGGGGTTCAGGACCATTAGCCTTTCTTCCAGGAGCTTGATGCTTTGTGTGACAGGGCTACTGTCAGCCTGGAAAAGGGACTCATGGGCCACTCAGTGGTTCTTCAGTGAACGTGAGCAAGATAAATAAGTCCTGGAGACGGGGATCTGCTGCTGGGTTTAGCCTTCAGCATGTTCTGTGGAGTGTTTTGGGAACTATTCTGGTCTGTCCTTAAAAGAGGGTGCAGGAGCAGTGGGAGCTATGTTGACTGACAGCACCTTTTCATCTGCATTGTTGTGGGCCGTCTTAGGTGGTCTGAGGGTCAGGACACATTTCCCTGCTATTAAAGGAGAATCCTAACTCCTTGAGCTGATTATTGAACTAGAGCCAAGGAGGCAAGTGGCCTAAGGGTTTGGTGGGAGGTTGTAATCTGGGACCATTGCTCCTGGGCTGCTGGCTGGGCTAACGAGAAGGTGGATTTTTGAATGGCCTTCTTTCTTCACTGACTTAAACTGAGCCTTAGCTGTCCATGTGCAAAAGCTTTATCATACTGAATACCATTCAATACCAGCAGCCCTGGTAACTAAGAGGAGGGAGTTGTTTTGTTTTAAGAAGAACTGCCCACATTCTTGCACTGCAGAAATATGGATTTTGTTACTTTGTGTATGTAGTTGTAGATATTTTTCCTTTTTTTGGTTTCTCCAGGGGCAGTGATGTTCTGGTTCTGGATTTTATGATAACATTTCCTCCCTGGCCTTCTGTCCCTTGCCTAAACTCCCTTCCCATTCACTGTCCTGGGACTGTGGTTCTAAAACCAGGTAAACATCCTCTTACCTTTGTTCATCTCACTGAAGCCTGTATGGCTTAACTTCTTTAACTCCACCTGGTATTCACATTTTACCCTCCCCCCATCCAAGGTTTTTTTTTCTTCTTAAACCAATAGAAGTGGTTTGAAATAGTCAGCCTTCCTGAATCAGCACATGAAAATACAGGCTATCAGTTAAATTTGAATTTATATAAACAAAGAATTATTTTTTAGTATAAGTATCTCCCATGCAATATTTGGGAATACTTACAGTAGACATTTATATCCGAAATTCAAATTTACTTGGGCATCCTATATTATATCTAGCAACTCTACATAGGCACATATTTGAAATAAAATTTCATGCTTACTAAAATGTTGTAAAGAAGTAAATCTAAATTTATCATATGTTAAATACCTCTAACATTTCCCTTGTCAGGAATAAATTGTAAAGCAGTTTATATGTGAAGTTCATTAAGTCAGGTAGAGGCTGTATTATATGCTACTTAACTATAAGCTTCTACTGATTATTGGAATTGTTCATTGTCCCAGGATTTAGCTTTATTGTTTCGCTCCCTGAGAAGAGGCTGCTCATTTTGGGATGACATGGTTTGGTCATGCAGCAGCGATACCTTATTTATCTATTTGTTGCATGTGATAGATCATAAAGTGTGTGTCCAAGATGAATGTGAAAGTTCTCGAGTAGTCTTTTTCTTCCATTAAACTGTGACCAGTTCTCATATTGAGCACAGTTTCTCCCCTCATGAAGAAGGTCTGTAGCACAATGAGGTGGGAGATGAAGACAGTCAGTTCTTCATTCACTGAGGCTAGGTTCCTTCCCTCGGCCACCCAGCTGACGTGCAGGAACGCGGGCTAATTATGAAGCTACGTCCTCCTTGAATCACGTCAGGACTACTCCAAAACCCAGTGATACCGCTGCATTTGATTTTTGCTTTGCTTATTCACATTGTGATTTGATTCTCATGGTAAACTATGAGGGAACAGTGATGGTTTGCTTCCCTGTTTTATAAATGAAAAATGCTTGTCAAGGCCAAGCAGGACTTAAATTTTGATCTCAGGCCTTCTGGGCCATTGCTCTTTCCACTGCCTGTATTGACTTTTACATGTAAGTAATATGGGGGCTAGGCAGTTTAGGAGTAATTGCACCCGTGTTCCCCTCTGCTAGCTTGGAAAATGAAGCACTGTCCTTGTACCTGTGCATTGTGCTGGAAGAGGTATTTGTGTTTGGTTCAGTGCATGCCTGTAATACACCTCAGTTCTTCTGGAGGGTAACAGTCATTGCTCCTGTACAACCACTACTTCTGATGAAGCAGATCAGTCACTATTGACGTGTGAGTTCAAAGCAATGTGCTATTAATGCTTAGGCAGGTGTTTTCGGAAAATGTGGTTTGACCTCTGAATTATACAAGCAAAAGACTCTGTAAAATAACATTCTGAACAACTGTGGGAGAAATTATGGAAGGCTGGTAAGAAGGACATTTCCATCCGCTTTTAATAGGCATCTGTAATGTGGCTTTGGGTGTACTAAGTAATGTGGATGTCAGAAGTTCTGTTGAGTCTTATTCAAGAACTCGTTACGTGTTGATATACTGGTATATTTTTTATATTCTCCTGCCCACCTCTAAGCAATTTTAATTGCTGTCTCATTTTTGGATATATTTTTCTTCTTACTTGAAACATTGCTTTATTTTTTTTTCCTCCAGTACGAATATGAACTTTTTGAGGTCAGAGTTCTTAGAACACCATTGCCTCCTTTCTCTGTGCTAAGCCAGATCCTGGTTAGAAGGGGAAATACGGTCTCCTTTTACCCTGTCATACATGTAGTACGCTTGCCCTTACGCCGTGCTCTGAGCCTGACTGGAATCTCACGTCAGTGTAATTCTGTGCCTACGGGGCATTGTGCATGGTGTGGGCAAACGGGGCAGCAGAGAGGGGCAGGTGTGCCGCTGACTGTATTCGTGCCCATGCTCCATTCTCTCATCGGACTTCCTGTAGAAAGTACAAGCTCTGAGATAACATAGAGCATTCAGCCAAGTGCTAAATCCTTCTGAGTACAGGGCCTTGGGTGCTGGCCCCGCCGGCGCCCCAGGAAGGTGGCCCTGATACGCAAGCCTGGCGGAGACACGCCGGCCAGAGCTGATGTCCTCTGCTGGTGTTCACAGGGAGGCAGTCATGGGTCCTTTCTGACGTTCTCTCTTCGTTTGAAGCTCAGGCTTCAGAGGGTAGGGGAGATTAGAACATCAATCTGTTGTGCCTTTTGTCCCTTTATCTGTGAGTTGCTGAAATGTTTTCTTCTGTCGCCTTCATTTCTTGTCATGTTGGGTATGTCCTTAATAAATCAGTGTCAAATATTATGGAGTGTGAACCCGAGTTCTTTCCTGAGCACTGAAATTAGAATAAGAGGTGTCTATGTTTGGTTTCTAATGCATTTGGAGTACTAGAGCACCTAAAGCCTTGTTTGAAGATAGGCTTTTAAAATTTTAGCCCCACCCACTTCAGTTAAAAAAACAACAACTCATTTTCTTTTTCTGGCCTATCATTTCCAGTGAGAAATCTGGACTTGGGTGCCTCCTGAGAAAATAGGTTCTCTGTTTTTATGAACTGGTGCCATATTAGCATCCATGGTCTATCGCAGCCTCCCCCGTGTCTGGTAGGAAGCAGACTAGAAGATGCAGTTAGGAGGATTACTATTCAATTAGCAGAACCCTCGCTGCTGTTCCAGATGAGACCCATGAAGTCGACTTACACATTGAGGGTGGGGCTTGTTAAAATCTGTGTTTTAAGAAGACCCTCCTTTTACTAACTAAAAGGTTATCACCTGCTCTTTAGAAAGTACAAGCTTAAAGATGACATTATAGAACATTAAACCCAGTGCTAAGCCTTTCTGGGTACAGGGCCCTGGGTGCTGGCACAGGTGGTGCCCTCGGAAGCTGGACCTGATAGGAAAGCACAGCCGAGACACGCCTTTGATGATGAAGCATAAAAGTTCAGAGACATAGCTGAGCTTTCACGGGTAGGTCTGGCTCTGCCATCAGACTGACTTCATGTCCACAGCATAGAAACTAGAAAAATGTTAGACACGTCACCTGTGGTTCTCAACCCTGATGATACATTTAAGGAACTTTTTTATTTTAAAATGCCCCAGAGATTGGTATTTAGTTGCTTTTGGGTGGAATTCAGGCATTGTATTGTTTTTAAAGCTTCCTAGGAGACTCCATTAGGAGCCAGGCTTGAGAACCACTTCCTTGATGATGTCTCTAAATCTCAGTTTTCTCATTTCTGTGGTAGGAGAAGCAGAGTCCCTAACCTGTGGGGTGTATGAAGGACCAGGAAAAAGAGCGCAACACCTGTAGGGCGTAGTAAGGACCAGGTAGAGGACTGCAGCACCCGCGGGGCATGGGAAGGATCGAGTAGAGGAGCGCAGCACCCGCGGGGCGTGGGAAGGATCGGGTAGAGGAGCGCAGCATCCACGGGGCGTAGTAAGGACCAGGTAGAGGACTGCAGCACCCGCGGGGCATGGGAAGGACCGGGTAGAGGAGCGCAACACCTGCGGGGCGTGGGAAGGACCGGGTGGAGGACTGCAGCACCCGTGGGGCGTGGGAAGGACCGGGTAGAGGAGCGCAGCACCCACGGGGCGTGGGAAGGACCGGGTAGAGGAGCGCAGCACCTGTGGGGTGTGGGAAGGACCGGGTAGAGGATGGCAGCACCCGCGGGGCGTGGGAAGGACCGGGTAGAGGAGCGCAGCACCCGCGGGGCGTGGGAAGGACCTGGGAAGGACCGGGTAGAGGAGCGCAGCACCCGCGGGGCGTGGGAAGGACCGGGTAGAGGAGCGCAGCACCCGCGGGGCGTGGGAAGGACCGGGTAGAGGAGCGCAGCACCCGCGGGGCGTGGGAAGGACCGGGTAGAGGAGTGCAGCACCCGCGGGGCGTGGGAAGGACCGGGTAGAGGAGCGCAGCACCCGCGGGGCGTGGGAAGGACCGGGTAGAGGAGCGCAGCACCCGTGGGGCGTGGGAAGGACCGGGTAGAGGATGGCAGCACCCGCGGGGCGTGGGAAGGACCGGGTAGAGGAGCGCAGCACCCGCGGGGCGTGGGAAGGACCGGGTAGAGGATGGCAGCACCTGCGGGGCGTGGGAAGGACCGGGTAGAGGAGTATAGCACTTGGCTAGTGGTGAGTATGTAATCAACTTGAGCTGCCGTTATTATTACCACCCTTACTGATTCTTTGCTAAATTGGCATATGTTTCTTCAGCTTAAACCACGTGTTGATTTGGTAGACATATGCAGGGACTAAAGATGGTGCCTATCCTAAGGGAATGATTTGGATCTGATTAGAATACTATGCCATGCATAACTTCTTGCATCTTGTCTCCTCAGGAGAGTGTGTGAGAGAGTGGCTAGAATCACCTACTTTATGTACCAGGGTGTCCCTGGAGTAAACTGTTTATTCATTCATCTAATGTTTATTGATACTTTATAACTATCTGTTCCTCTGCTAGATGCTGGAAATGTGATAGCAAGTGGGGCTCTGACCTTGGCCTCCAAAGGTCCATAGAGTGGTCAAGGATCGGAAAAGTCAGTGGAAACTATAATCTGAAAGGAATGAGTGTTTTGTTCAGGAGGATGGAGACCTTGAAGCTAAGTAGGGGAAAGCCAAGCTGAGGGGGGTTTAGTAGGCCAGGGAGGAATAGTGGCAGAGGAAATTGTAGTTTGAAAGAGACTTGAGTCAGGAGACACTTGGCACAATTGGGGAACTTAGGTATGTGAGTATGTGTGGCATAGTGGAGTGAGGAGAGGGTGCAGGAGATGGTGACGAGAAATGATGGGAGTCAAGCAGGCCTTAGACATGGAAGGCCTGTGGACCCAGGCCAGGGAGATTGGAAATGACCAATGGATAGCCGTTGAAGGTTTCAAAGAAGAGAGTGACATACTTAAAGTTGGCTTTAGAGATGTCACCAATTCTGCAACACGGTGGAAGCCTGGAGACAGACACCAATCAGGATACTGACAATTGAAGTCCAGAAGAGAAGGTCTGATTTAAGGTAGTGGCAGTGGAGTAACAGTGAGGTGGCAGGGAGTGGGAAAGTGGGATCAACAGGAGTCACCCCTGAGCTGTGCATCTTCTGATAGGATGGACACACTGCATGTCCACTGTCAATTTGTGGTGCTCCCTCCCCCACAGAAACCTTCAGTGCCTCTCTGTTGACTGTGCTCTGCCCTAAACCATTAATTGTTTTTTAATCTTTCACTACACTCCTCTGTGAACTCATTGTGATCTTGCTTTGCATATTTATTCTTCCTGCTTTCTCCCCTCACCACCTTCTCCCCCATGTCCTTCCTAGATGAGCATTTGGTTCTTCTTATTCACAACTGTTGCACTTGGATGTCTGGGCAGTTAGCAATATATCAAATATACACTTTTGAAAGTCTAGGTCAGCCTTTCTCAAACCACTGGAGAGAATCTTGATGCTCAGTCTAAGGCATCTTTGTGTAGAAGGAATTAGCTTCTTCACTGTTCGTCAAAATGGTACTTCCTGGTTTGGTACTTGACTGAACGAGAATAGTCGCTTCAGTCATCTTTTGTTCTGTGGTTTAGAAGTGTTCCTTGCTCCTGTCCTAGTTAGGTTACAAACTTAGTGCTAAGGTTTATGGCATTAAATGATTATTATTATTCTTGCTAATTACCCTCATTGAATTTCAACATGAGACCCAAAGGGCTAGAGAGATTTATTATGGCCACTCCTGGTTTCATTTTTGTATATAGCTTGGGGGATGAAAGTGGCTCACAGCCCTCTGTGCGGCCCAGGTAGCTTGATAGATGCCCTATGGTTTATCTGTACAAAATGTTTGGAGACTTCAGGGTTATTTTATTAAATGTTGAATTTTAGACTTATTAAATAATAAATTTTAAGTTTTAAAAACATATATTTTTAGTGTTTATACAACAGATTTCTATTGAGTGACTGCTAAGGCCCAGACGTGGTGTTATGGTAGATTAGGTATGATGTGATAGTCCTCTGCGAGAGAGACAAGCAGTGATGTAACTGCAAAAGCCGCCTGGTTGATCTGGAATTGCATGAAATTTGTACTGCAGGGATTTAATCTCTTCTACAGTAAGCATCTATCTATCCAGTATCCATGAAGATGTTGCAGCTTTGAGCATCCTAATGAAGTGGCAGGTCACACAGACCTATCTGACTGTGGGTGTTT
Source organism: Saccopteryx leptura (assembly GCF_036850995.1). NCBI lineage: Eukaryota > Metazoa > Chordata > Mammalia > Chiroptera > Emballonuridae > Saccopteryx > Saccopteryx leptura. The sequence continues at coordinate 195,338,049 of NC_089506.1, forward strand.
GAGTGACAGGAGGAAGTTGGATTTATTTTATCTCTTGAGAAAAACATTGCTGAGCAAATATTACACCTCTTCCCTTGATTTTCAGTTTCAACACAGTATCCTATTCAAATAGGCAAATCTGTGATATGTTGCTAAAAGAACTCTTTGGGCCAGTCACATAGGTGTGTTTGATGGCTGCCCGCTAATTAGCTTGGGACTTGGCACCTGAAGGTCTCCTGCCTCTCTGAAGTTGTCATTACATCGTTAATACCAAAGATGATCCCCTGACACTTGTTCTAAATGCGGTTATTTCTTGCAGCCTAATGGTTTATTTATTTGCCCAATGCTGAGGTTTGGTTTCACAGATCACCCTTTTCTAAACCTCCGTGGGTGTGTAGGCTGTGCTTTGTAATGTCTAGTTACTATACCACTAAATCATTTACTGACACTTTGAAAAGAGCTTTGAGTGTTCAAAGAAGTATAGGAAAATGTTTTTGCTGCCAAGGTGATTGCATGGTCTAAACAAGAAGTCTTCAGACTTTTCTTTTTATTGTATACCCCTGTTGGCAAAAACACTTAGAATAAGCACATCCCTGTTATATATGTTTTCATTCATTTTAGTTTTATGTATGTTTAACATAAAACATACATAAAATTAGAAACTGTTAAATAATTGGATGAAAACTACTTACAAATAAACACTTTCATGGAGTTTTACCTCATCTCAGAGGAACCCCTTTCAGAACTGGTGCAGACAGAACGAGCTGAGGGTGCTTGGGAGGGAGAAGCCATCCCTGAGACACGTGGGCGGAGGGTGTGTGCGCGCCGCCCAGCCAGTAAGGCATGGCAGGGCGCTGGGGAAGACCGGGCTGACCCCGTCAGTTTGGTGCAAGCAAGCAGTAGGCAGCACCGGCCTTCCAACGGGGAGTCAGGAGCGAGAGGTGGACCTGCCCAAGGTGATGGGACAGCACTGCGGACGGAGTTAGAGGATGGGGGTGTGTGTGGTTGCGGGGAGCCTGAGAGGAGACGGGTTAGGGTCCTGTTTCCCACAGAGAAACTGAGGTGAGAGAAGCATACAGCAGGGTGGTAGCAGGTGGGGTGAGGAGCTAGGGAACGCGTGGGGACGTCCACGTGGCCAGCAGGTCTCCTTTGCTGAGGAGGAAGCGAGTCTTAAAGGCTGCAGGAGAACAGCAATGAGCAGTGGGAAACTGCAGATGGGCGAGGGTGCGGAAGGACTGGCCACGCCCAGAGCCCTGTGATGCCCAGTTCCGCTTCAGCTCTTTATTTTAGGGTGGCAGCGTGTTCTTCAGGACAGTGTATTCTTCCCTGTCCCCAGCCCCCCACCCCTCATTCCTAGACTAAAGAACGGGAACCGATGCTCGCATCCAGGTAAGAGCTAATTCTGCAGTAGGTGGGAAGCCCTTTCCCTGCTCTGTTATTGATGTTGAAACCCTCTTCCCTCTCACTCCGCTGTTGGGGGAGATGGATGTGTTGCCGCTCCCTGGGCAGCGCCCCTGAGAGTGATGGAGCTGGAGGCTCCCACGGATCAATCTGGCAGGAGAGCTACAGCGGCAGCCGCACGGCTCTCTGCGAGGCAGAGTTTCTTCCCTTGGACAAGATAGAGCTTTAATTGAATCCAAATCACATCTCATCCTATGAGTGCTGGAGAGCAGTACATTTTTAACTAGGGAGAGCATCAATTATTTATTAGCCATGATACTAATTTACCCTGAGTGTGTGTCTCGGCGCTGGCGGTTCATCCCTGGGCGGCCGCTGATGTGATGCCATCATGTCTCCGTACTCAGCCAAGAGCTCTGAAGATTTTCTAGCCTTGTGTTTTCCTGAAGCTATTATTTTTTTAAAATGTGTACTAAAATATTTACTCACAGATACCCTATTGCATTGCTACTGTGAATAAAGAGGAGAAAGGGGGGATTCCTTTTGCTGAGGGACTCTTTTTCATGCTCACACACGAGGACCCTGGGTCTCTGCCCTCTGGGAGTGCTGTTCGCTCAGCGCTGTGCTTGGGAGGTCAAGAGGGACCTGTCCTGTTGTGCTTTGATGCTGCTGCTTTATCTGTTATTAGCTACGGTTGTATTTCAGGATAAATCTCTAAACTCTCAGTTATAGATGGTGCGACTTTGAGTGTTTGCCTCTAGAAAGTATGTGCAGGGTTTCTTGTCCCTTACAGTGTCGTCCCCCCACCTCCACCCCAATGCTGCCAGCATATTCACATGCTGCCTGTTTCTAGAGTAGTATCGTAATGATGGCCCATGTGGGCTAACCATTGCTTAGGTCCCAACAGAGATATTCTAAGCAATTCATATGTATTCATTTATTTTACTCTCACGGCACTCGTGGGAGGTCAACACTGTTGTTATCCCTACGTCACAAACGAGGAAATCCCTAAATCAGTGACTTGCCTGGTGAGTTCAGTGCAGGCTCTGGAGCGAAAGCTGAGCTGGAACACCTGCCTTTCTGCCTGCCCACGAGACTTTCAGGTTTTTCACCTGAGAGGGGGTTGTCAGTGTTACCTGCTCACAGGACTGTGGTGGGTGTGTGGTACTGGCATGTCATAAACTCGGTGAGCACCAGCCACCGCCAGCATGACCACCATGACCATGGTCACCATGGCCATGACTTCTGTCACCACCACCCTCATCTTTATCACTATAATCCGTAGGATCATGCCAGCCACCTCAAACCCCTATCTAAGGCGGTCTCAAAGGATAATTTGCTTTAGAGATCCAAGAATTGTTGAGACCTCTCCTTGAAAATAGATTGGCAGGAAACGAGGAAATAATTGGAAATGGTGAGCCTTTTTCCAAGTTAGAAGGCAGGTAGGATGTTTTCAGATAGAAAGGTAGTTTTTCCCCATGGGCTCTTCTTACCACCCTCCCTCCCCTCACCTCCCCAAGGGGGGAGGGTCACAGGCAGAGTGGAGGAGAGGGTGGCCAGAATGGTGGGAAGAAAAAGGAACCACTAGCATTTGTAGAGCACCACTCTCACATTTAATTAAGGCCTGCAGCCCTTTGTCAGCCCAAAGCTCTGCTCGTGGTGAGAGAGGCAGAGAGCCTTGTCAGTGTCTCTAGAATTATTTGTATAATTCAGCAGCTGTTTCCTTCAGATGCTTACCACACGGGGTTGGGTTATAAAGACATACGAGTAGAATTGCTGAGGTTCAGACACTTGTGTTCACTCTTCAGCTGAGAGCCACTTAGGCTGTTCTTGTACAAATGCATTAGATTATGGTTAAGCAGCTTATGGACATAAAAACACATTAGAACTTTACAGCACTCTATAAATTATAGTTTTTGCAGCATTCACAGCCACAATGCTAGGTAATTACATTCATTAATCTACTACTAAGAGCACATAAAGTTGCTTCCCAAACGGTACTGTATGTGTCAGTGTTCAGCTGAGAAAGGAGAGCTTTTCCCTCCTCCTCCTTTTTCCCATCTCCCCTCTGTTCTGTTGAGCCCTGTGCAGGGAGGTTTGGGACAGGACATGGAGGGATTCCCCAACACAGCCCAAGAAACCCATTTCTTTCAAGGTTAGGCTCCAGCAGGAAGCCTTGTAGGTAATCTTTTCATATTGAACTGTATCTAATAATGATTTTGTATGCATTTATTTTCATTCATTCATTCACTCACTCATTCATTCAGGAAGTGGACAGGTGTCTCCTTTAGAAAACCAGCAGAGGATAGAGCAGTTGAAAGGCATTTGTGACAGAATCAGTAGCAAATGCTTTTCTAGGCCTTCGCTTTGCCTGTAAGAAGGGTTTACATGGTGGTCTTTTTAGTGGGGATGTATCGTGACTATGAAAGGCCGGGTTTTCCTAATGTCCTCCATCTTTCCATTCGAAATGGAGATAAGAAATGAGTTTCTTTTCTTTCTTTCTTTTTCAGATAACTTTTTTTTTTAGCTTTTTATAAATTATAGGAGGCAGATTTTAGGGGGGGGGGGAAATGATGGAAATTTATATAATGTTATTATTCCAAAGAGCAAATTGTACTTTCTCTGCAGTATTTTACAGGTTAAATAGACCAAGTGATGTGCTTATTAAAAAAAAGAAAGAAAAGAAAAGAAAAGAAAAGAAATGTGAAGTGTGGAAAAGCTTGAATCCCAAACCACAAGTTAGGTCTTCTACTATAGTCAGACCACACCCCAGGCTCCTGCATTCAAGCTGAAGGCGTTATGATGTCATGAGCTCTGTGTTGCCTGCATTAAGTTCTGGTGCTGTCCTCAAGCTTTGTGACCTTGGTCAGGTTAATTCATAGTAAAATAACCAAACCTAAATATTTTAAAAATTGTATTAGCTTATTTAATTCTAATTGTCATTTTGTAAATTAGGTGCCATAATTAGCCCCCATTTCATAGAAATGAGGAAACTGAGGCTCTACAAGGTGCTGTGGTAATTAAAGTAGGTATTATGAATATACCATGCATCTGCCTGGTACATTGAAAGACATTTAGTATGTGAAGAATAGATCCTACCATTAATCCTCCAATGCCAAATATAACCTTTGTAATGACGAACAGTTTCCGTTTGTAATGACTAAACATGATTGTATTAGTCAGGAAGAGGAATTCCTCACATGTCATTTATTTATTGTCTGCTTTCTGCCAGGAAACATCCTGGGCACTTTCCATAGATTTCATTAAACCTCATAACTCTACCAGATCCTGTATTCCAGAAATGGAAGTTTAACCAGGCTGGGAGATTTTCTTATGTTCACAAAGCCACAAAGTGGCAACACCAGTCCTTAAACCAAAACCTAACTGCCACCAGAGCACCTGCTTGTGTCAGGACTAGATTGAGCTTAAGTAAGGCACAGGGAAGGAAATGGGAAGTAATAAAGACTATGGATAACAATGAAGTGCTACAGTTTTCTTGGTATGAAGTTTCTATTGTGGCAGTAATCTAAGAAACTGATAGGATCTCTATCAACAAAGGAGTCTGAACATAAGAAGCTTTAGCTCTGTGGACTTCAAAGCAGCCCCAGCTTTTCGTATGGGGTGCAGAGTCCCTTTCTTCAGCAGGCCAAAGGGCATTCTTGTTCCCTTAGGAACTGAGAAATGTTTGGGACTACCTATCGCCCTAAACAGTATTGTAAGGTTAGGTAACTGCTGAGAAGAAAAGTGGTTGCTGTGGTATAAATCAGTATGCTGTTGAAGGGATAATAGAATTGCAGGGTGGTATCAGCCTCAGCATCTTGTTACCAACCCAGCTCTTCCTCTCTTGACAAAACAGCTGCCATCTTGGATTACGGTTGAAATCACCGCAGCCTGCTGGCTATCAGGACAGGGCTGATGCCATTTATGGGATGATGTGTACTAACAGCCATATGATAGCAAATGGACAAGGGAGGAAAGAAAGACTCCCTCACACACACTGCCCTCCAAGGTATAGTTTAAAGCACAGGCTCAATTTTTGCCCCATAACCGAGATCTCTACCAACCCATCTGCTCCTGCACACACCCTTCCAACTGCACCCTGCAGGCCTGGCTGTTATCATGTCAGGTCCTGCAGAGCCCTTCTCTCTCACTGCGGGGTCAGTTCTCACAGCTGTCACGGATAGCAACTCCTCTCCCATTTACGAGTGTGTATGTTGTTGCCAGTGTGTTTAGCTAGTGGTTACCTTTCATGGGCCACGATGGGGCGTTCACCTTTGTGAGTGTAATTTGCTGAACTTGAGGTGGCATCAGTAAGTCCTCCCAGGATGAGGAAGGGTTGATTTTCTTACCACCAAATAACATTTTCCAGCCCCCTTTCCTCATGGGAAAGGCCAGTGTCACAAAGTGACAAAGGCCATTGCCACACCTCATGCTTCTGTGTGAGAGAAGGAAAGGAAATTGTTTATAAAGTATGTAATTTGCAGACACAGTTTCTGAGATATATGCCTGTGAGGATGTATAGACTTGTGTTAGGAATGGGCAGACTGGACTGGGTAGGTACCTAGAAACTCAAAACACTGAGTTAACTGGACAGTTCTGTGTGTGTGTGTGTGTGTGTGTGTGTTTCCGAAGCTGGAAACGGGGAGGCAGTCAGACAGACTCCTGCATGTGCCCGACTGGGATCCACCCGGCATGCCCACCAGGGGGCGATGCTCTGCCCATCTGGGGCGTTGCTCTGCCGCAACCAGAGCCATTCTAGCGCCTGAGGCAGAGGCCACAGAGCCATCCTCAGCGCCCGGGCCAACTTTGCTCCAGTGGAGCCTTGGCTGCGGGAGGGGAAGAGAGATATAGAGAGGAAGGAGAGGGGGAGGGATGGAGAAGCAGATGGGCGCTTCTCCTGTGTGCCCTGGCGGGGAATCGAACCTGGGACTCCTGCACACCAGACCGATGCTCTACCACTGAGCCAACCGGCCAGGGCCAACTGGACAGTTCTTAATAGATAAATTAAGATGCTTGTTTCTGGAAAACGAGAGAACATTTTCATCAGGGACTGTCACTCTGTCAGTAGATCTCTGTGGCTTATGGTTTTATATGGCAGTGATTTCCTCAGGTCTGATGTCCCTGTTGCCTATTAGGTAAACACGGAAAGCATAGATTATGAGTTAAAAGTATCGACAGCGTTTCGAATGCTATCAGAGAACATTTAATGCAGTTTAATTTTGTGATAAATCTCGCGTTTAATCCTTTGGTTTCTCTGTAATCATGTCTCTATTGATCTTTTCTGAATGACTGCCTGCAGTTTAATAAACTTTGCCATTAAACCAGAGTTTCTAAAGGGAGAGATTGATTTCATTATCAAATCTGATAGACCCAATAAGTACCTAAACATCACTAAATCTATCTATAGGCAGCTTTGGTAAACAGACATGCCTGTGGCTTGTTCAAGAAGCTGGGTAAAAATCTGGACAGCTTTGCATGGCATGAATCACCTCAGAATTAGCCTCTGATCCCTTGTGCAAACTGATTCTGCCTTTCTTCTCGCAAAGCCTTGTGTGGCCGATGGAAACGACAGCCTACTTCCCCCCCTCCGCTCTAATCGTAGGGTCTGGTTTACCCTCATTGCTGAAAGAGCTTAAGGAGTGTGTTTGGTTGGTGTCTCAGGTCAGTGGGCACATCCTAAGCACTAGTCTATGTTTTGTGTAAGGCGGCAGGATGGTTATTTTCCTTCTGGATAAAACCTGAAATGGAAGACTGGAGGTGACAGGAAAGAGAGGAAGGGAATATACAGAGTCATAGGATAAAGCGGTGCAAAAAAAGCTCCAGGACTTGGAAAGCCTTCTGTGAAACCCCCATCAGAGTCTCATTCAGTGATGCATAATTTGCCGTGTGCACTAAACAGTAACTTCTACTTCTTGCACCTGTGAGTATTTATAGCCACTATCATTATTCATTAATATTTATTGAGCCGTATAAGCAGAACTTGTGAAATTCAGGGTCTGGAGCATTTATATAGCTTATTTTTTAAGGTCAGAAAGGTGTCATTGTCTGCCACTTTTTACCCCTGAAATAAAATGGTGAAGATTGTCAGTTTCAGAGAAAAGCCAAAGCTTTTATTTCTGTCTAGATTTTTATTTCTGACTTAAATCCTTCAGAAAGATTTTTAGGAATTTGACATAAGAGGCATTGCCTTTCCCTAATTACACTTTGGAGGGGAAATGGAGGTGAACAGAAGGATTTTATAATGAGAATACTAAACTGTAATTTAAAATTTTACTCCAGCAAAAGGTCATAATGCTGACACTTAACAATAAGGCTATAATGACCTGTGTCAGGGAAAGAGAGCGGAATCAGAGCCGTGGGGCTCCAGGTGTGTGGCCAGTAGCGGCTCGTCTGACTTTGGGCAGTCACCTGTCTACCAGGCCTCAGTTTCCTCATTTAGAAAATGAAGATGGTGGTGCCTACTGGGTGGGCGTGTTAGAAAACCAAATGAGATCATAATTTAAACAGGTATTGTAAACATTCTGCTCTAATTGGCTATGCAGATATTAGCGGTTATTAAAAATTATAAATTAGTCTTTGCTTTATATTCAGGAAAGGTCTGACCCTTCAGGAAATCATGGGTAGGTCTCTAATATAAACCAAGTTGGGACAGAGAACTTGAAGGATGCTTATGTGAAAGTGTAATCTCACAGACATATTTAAAGGTCTGGGAAGGATGATCTGGAAGGGGAATGTCTGCTGAGTTCATGAACTTTGCATGTCCTAGGTAGTTTGCCAGGACAGTCAGATCAGAGAGGTGGCAGGAATGGAGGAAAGCATCCTGTGGAGGGCCCTCAAGTGGAGCTATTGAAAGAGACCGGTCTCTGTTCTTGAGAAGCCTGCTGACTTTAGTGTGAGGAGGGAAGTGACAATCCTTTGTGTAGTGTGAAGGCGTGAGTGTGCATGTCATGTCGGTTCTCTGCGTCACTGCTCCGTAAAGGAAGGGGTGCCTACTTGTCTCCAATGGGAAGTTGGGAGAAAGTTATAGAACTGTTACTAAAGTAATAGTTATTTCAGAGTTCTCTAGAAACATACCTGAACTACTTGAAAAACATGAGCCACAAAGAACTATCTCTCATCCATATACTTTTCCCAATATGCTGTGTAAAGTTGTATTTATATTCATTCAGAGCCGCATAATGTGAATTTTTGCGAGAAGTTGCTTTTCCTGTTGTGGAATAGTTCTAAACATTAAATTACCTTTCATAAAGTTATTTTGAGTTACTGAGTAGACAGGATGTGCCCTCATTGTACAGTATGTGTGTGTGTGTGTGTGTGTGTGTGAGAGAGAGAGAGAGAGAGAGAGAGAGAGAGAGGGATTTTGCTTTCCTAAATGCGCCTCTCTAAGGAGCAGTTCCTCACTCGCAGCCACCACCTCCACTTCTATGCCAGCATAGCCAGCCCTAACTAAAGGTAACATCAGGGTGTTCTCTGCTGCTCATTAATGCAGATTTGACTTCTTAAGAGCCAGAGCTAGAAGGACCTATTTATTAGTGTCCTTTTTGCCCCATTTGTAGGATTCTGAGCTCACACCAGGAGTCTCTTCCCTCCCTGCTGCTCCACCAGCCCTTTGGGGGAAGATGAAGGGAAAGACGGAGGATCAGAATGAGTAGAACCTGGCAGAAAGGAATCCTGGACTCTTCCTGGTTCAGAATCCCAATCTTTGTCTCCCCGAGTTAACTTCACTCTTAGAAAAACTGCTGTGAATGCATATACTGTATCTTAAGTAAATTACAGATTCACTTAGGGCCAGATATCCATATTACAGGTTGGATTCCTAGTGCATACATCATCTGTTTTAGTTTCCCCCTAGAATCTCAGCGCAAGCCGGGAGAAGACTAGCATTCCCAAAAGGAAGCTGGAATGCCTGTCTCTTCCAGGACCTCCTCCAGGACAGGGCAGTGACCACTCAGTGTGTGTGGCTTAAAGTACCTGTCACAGCATTGTTAAGCTAATTGCTGAATACTCTTAGAGACACTTAGAATGAAAATGTGGTAGTATGTGGGCATCTGGGGAAGAGAGTAAGTTGGGAACATTTTAAGGGAAGATACCTGTCAGTATCAAGTATCTGGATATAAAGAGGATTTTACTGGCCAGTCAGGATCTTTGTCTGGAATATCTGGATAATTATATTAAACATTCTTGATCTTTCTATGAACAGGGAGATATGGAGACCCAGTGAAGGGTAATTTGGCATTACTCTCAGGTCACAAAAGTGCCAGCCGTGCCAGACATTCTCCCAGTCTCCTTCATGGTCCTGTCCTCTCTTGGAGGTGATCAAGTGATTTATGATGTTGCCTGAAGCATCTGTTCTCCCGGTTTTGTATTTAGGGGAATAGTAATGGTTTTGCCAGAATGAGTGAGGGGCTATAATTATTGATAGATAAATGTGAAAGCAGTTCCAAGAAAGGAAGAGAGGTGGTGGACAACCTCTAGAGGGAGAGGAACTCGCATGACGTTCTCATTGCTCTCGTTCACTTGGTCAGAGCCCGCCTCCTGTGTGCCTCATACAGCGGAGCTCCGGGAGGAGGATGAAGTCAGAGCCCTTCACCCTGCGGAGCTAAACTGGAGTCTCGACCCAGAAGAGCCAATTTCTCATTATTTTGCTATAGTGTACTAAGTACACTAATTAACTTTTTTCATCTTTTGCTAGGAATACCTAGTAAAAAAAAAAAAAAGAATAATGGCTAATTAAAAGGGGATGTCATTAGAATTACACATTCTCTCAAATGAGCGTGTGAGATCTCAGTAGCCGAGATCTGAGTAGGCGGAAGCAGTGGAATGTGTGTGCGCTGCCCGCCTCTCACTCAGGGCGGCACCAGGCCCCCGCCTGCCCGCAGCAAGGCCTGAGAACGCCGGGCGCTGGCTTTCTCCCCTGGCTCCCATTGTGCTCGCCTCTGTGGTGCGGGTCCCTTTCACTCTTCCTCCTCACCCTTTGTATAAGTTACTGCCCTTAAGCCCTTGCTGATGAGATTTTCTGCCTCAGTCATGCTTTGCTCAGCTTTCAGAATGTTGCTCTTATGGAGTTAATTTTTTTTTAAGGTTTCCTTTTTGTCATGCTGTATTTCTCAGATTATCTGGAGGGACTGTAATCCAATTTTAGGAATCCTTCAGGGCTAAGAGCCTAAACTGTTTTAAGCAATAGCATCTGGTTGCCAGGGAATCAACCACTTTGAGCGTGTTAAAGTCTAACAGCAGCCAACTCTCAATTATCTATGGGAATGGGAGACTGCTGGGATGTTTTCAATTCACAGAGTGTGCAAAAATCTCACTTAAGCTGATCGTTGTGATCTCATCCTGGAGCTGAGTTTAGGAGAGCTTGTCAGCGGCTGGTTTTGTGTTCCCTTTCTGTTTTCGCTCCTCCCCTCTGACATGCGCACCGCACCTTTGACAGATGTTTTTATATGTAGAATTTGTCTGTACTTGATCTCACTATTGCCCCCCCCCCCCATTTGGATTCCCATATGTCATATGTATCAGGTATAAAGTGTATTTTATTAAGTTGCCTCCATTTTTTTTTTTTTTTTTTTTTTACACATCAAGGACAGTAAAAAATTGTTTTGTGCCTTGGCCGGATAGCTCAGTTGCTTAGAGCATCATCTCAAAACACAGAGGTTGCCGGTTCAATCCTTGGTCAGGGCACATTACAGGAACAGCTTGATGTTCTTGTGTGTTCTTTTCCTCCCTCCCTCCCTCCCTCCCTCCCTTTCTCTCTCACTTAAAAAAAAAAATAATAATAATAAATATGTTTGCTTTTTGATTAAGGTGTTCATGAAAAAGGTTGTGACCAAATAGTAACCAGGATACTTGAAAGGAAGATAGGAAACTTTACAAAAGGTTAGCGTCTGAGAAGTGACTGTTAGAAGTAAAGGAAATGAGGCATCAATGCGAACTCCTCACTGAAAATGATGTGAAGACGTGTGCGCTGCTCCCCAGTCTGCCCGAGACCTTAATGTGCACAACTAAGTGTTCTCCCGGGGAAACTTCAAGGCTACATCATGGGCTAAAAGCCAGAGTGGGGTCATCTTTTTGTTTCAGGAATCTGAAAAATGAGTTTCTTTTGATGGATGCTGAATGTAATCTTGTTATTGGTAATGATAGATACCATTGCATTTTAAAGATAGGTTTAAAAATTGATGCACAACTGACATATTAGTAAACCCCACAAGTTAAAAGTATAAAATTTGATAAGTTTTGACGTGTGTACACCCATGAAACCATTGCCATGACCAAGACAATGAATGTGTCCATCACCCCAAAAGTTTCCTGATCTTCTATAACCTTTTCTTCTTGTCTATAACCAGGGAACCACCAATCTGCTTTCTATTACTATTGAATATTTTATATTTCCTAAACTTTATATAAATGGAATCATACAGAATGTATTCTTTTTGGTCTGATTTCTTTTACTCAGCATAATTATTTTGAGATTTATGCATGTTGCAGCATCTATCAGTTGGTTACTCCTCTTTATTGCTGAGTTACACGACAGTTTAGTCATCTGTTGTTGTACGTTTGAGTTATTGCCAGTATTTGGCTATAAGAAATAAAACTGACATGAAAATTCATGTGCAAATCTTTATGTGGACATGTACTTTTATTTCTATGGGGAACTATGTGCATAGCAGGAGAATGGTTGGATCATCTGGTAGGTGCACTTAGATCTTTTAAAACAATGGCCAAACTGTTGTTTAGAGTGACTGCACTATTTTACATTCCCACCAACAGTGTATAAAGGTTCCGCCACATCCTTGCCCAAGCTTGGTATGGTCACTCTTTTCCAGTTCAGCCATTCTAATCTGTGTGTTGTGATCTTGTTGTGGTTTTAATTTGCATTTCCCTAATGATTACTAATGTTTACCTTTTCATGTTTTCATTTGCCATCCATATGTCTCCTTTAGTCAGTTCAAATCTATTGCCCATTAATTTTTTTCTTTTTATATAGTTTTGGTAATTAAATATATTTTAGCTACAAAACTTTTTCAGAGATACACTTTATAAAATTTTTTTCAATTTTGTGGTTTTTTTCTCTTTATTTTTTTAACAGTGTCTTTTGATGAGTAGGAGTTTTAAAATTTGATAAAGTGTAATTTATCAATTTGTTCTTTTATGGATTGTGCTTTTGATATTATATATATATCTAAGAAATCTTTGCCAAACATAGGATTACAAAAGTTTTCTCCTATCTTCTCTTCTATAAGTTTTATAGTTTTAAGTTTTATATCTAGGTTTATTATATATTTTGAGTTAATTTTTCTAATTAGCTGGAGATATAGGTAAAATTGTTATTTTTTTGGCATATGGATATCTACTTGTTCCATCAACATTTGTTAAAAAGATTATTATTGGCTCGGGCTATTTGGCTCAGTGGATAGAGCATCAGTCCTGCATGTGGACATCCTGGGTTTGAGAAATGACCATCTACTTCTCTTCCCCTCGCTATCTCCCCTTGCTATCCCCCCCCTCCCCCTCTCACAGCCAGAGGCTTGATTGGTTCCAGCTTTGGCCCTGTGTGCTAAGGAAAGCTCGGTTGGCCCTAATGTCAGCCTCAGGTGCTAATAGTAGCTTGTTTGATTTGAGCATCGACCCCAGATGGGGGTGGCCTAGTGGATCCCGGATGGGGCACATACAGTAGTCTGTCTCACTATCTCTCCTCTCACTTAAAAAAAAAAAAAAAGATGATCATTTCTCACCAGAATTGCTTTGGCACTTTTGATGAAAGCCAGTTGTTCATATATATAATATGTAGGTGTGTTTCTGGACTTGCTCTTTTGTTGCATTGATCAATTTTTCCATCTTTATGCCAATACAGGGCTGTAGTTTTAGTGCAGTGTGAAGTAGAAGTAGAGACCATCTTCACTGCTCCTCATCTGCCCTACTTTAGTATTATTATAGCTCACTGATTTGCCCATTACCCTTGTTAAGCAGCCTGAGTTCAAGGATCCTTTCTTAGATATTTCTAACAGGTGACAAAGTGTCTGGCACACGGTATACAGTGGGAATTTTGTTGTTAAGAGAGGATGAACATGAGGGATTATCTTTTGAATGCCATATTGTTTATTTTACTTGTAAGTTCTTTTATTCTCCTCTACTCTCTGAGAAGTTCAGGTCCTGAGAGCCTGTTGATAAGTCCATTTGTTCAAAAGTCTGAAGTGGGGGCCCAATGTGAACATACTGATACAGGTTTTAAATTTTGAAAGAGCTGTATGTTTGTTTCTTTGCTAATGTTTCATGTCTTAAGATCCCCGCAAACCCTTTCGTTTCTTTTGTATTTGAGAAGAGTTATAGAATTAATGTTTGTGGAAGCATTCAAAAGCAAGTACAAATGTAATACAATAAACAACAAAGGACTTGACAGACGAAAGTGACAGCACACAGTCATTCATGTCTTTTGACGGTGACAGGCAAAGCATTCTTTTCCTCTTCTGGCTTCTTTGTTGTTTTCTATGCAAGTTCCTAAGATCAGATAACTAAGAGAAGAGGTTCTATGTAAACTGCGCCTCTCTTTCACGTCTTCGTACACATGGGCACACGCAGACACACTTGCCACAGATGGGCTGCCCTCAGATTCGTTTGGTTGGAAAATCAGATAGAGACTTGCTTTCTGAAACCCATTTTGTGCAAGGCAGTCAAATCGTGTCCTTGTTTTCCATTGTCTCTGGAGTCATCTGTAATCAGCAAATGGAGCCCTGCAGTCTACCTTGTGTTTCGTCAGCAGCTTGTGGCTCTCCCCCAGTTCTCACGGCACCGAACCATCTCACTTTGAAATTCAGGAATGGTAGTGAAAACCTTTGGGGGAAGATCGTCATTTGGGAGAAGGGAAAGTCAAGAGCAAGATCACTGATATTGGTTAGTTGGTCTCTGAGCCTCTCAGCATATGTGCTGCCTGTGCCCCTGCCCTCCATCACCAGTGACCTAAAAATCACTTACTTTCAACTGTTCATGAAGCCTGTTCCCATCTGTTGTGCATGGCTTGTGCACTCACCCCCTCTATTGCCAGCAAATAGGTCTAAATCTTTTTACCTCACAGTCAGCCTTCTGCTGTGTGGCTGGCTGGCTTTCTTGCTTTTATTGTGACTGTCAAGTGGATGCCTTCCAGCATTTTTCTTGATCTCTTTCTGGTCCTTCTGCCCTCCTTCCCTTTTCCTCCCAGTGCTTGTTTGAGAAACGCTTCCCTTGCTGAGAAGGGGACATTGTCTCCTCTTTTCAAAGAGCCCTACAGGTAGTTCTGATGGACATTAGTTTTCGTTGAGAATCACTAGCTTAGCCTGAAAATCGTCATTTATTGATTCTAAGTTATTTTATACACTAGACAGTTTTATTCCCCATACTGTAGCATTATTTTATAGACTGTTCATGTTCCTTTAACGAAATTCTTAAATGAGTTGCTGATAGTTTCTTGGTGGTGGGTTTGTGGATCTATATACCAGCAATGTTCAGCCGCTGTGGTGTGAACAACATTGGTGAGAAAGAATTTTTAAAATATGCAGTACTTGCTTGTTTAGTCAGGGGCATTGACCTCTTTTGCTTTAGATTGTCAACTAAAAAAATGATAACAGCCAACACAACAGTAGCTGTCTACTGTGAGTGAATCAAACTTATACCAATTTTTTTTTCTGATAGGCAAAAAAAATGTATTTTTTGATGTGCCTCATTATTTTAGTTATTAGCTTATGTGTGCCCTGAGATGAAAAAGGTTGAAAATTGCTGGTATGTACACATATACACGTGTGTATAATTGTGTGCACAGCTCTTTAGAATATTAAAGGCTGATTGGTTTATTTTCAACCTATTTGTTTTTAATTCTCATTGGTTATAGTAAACAGGTTTTATCTTTTTTTTTTTTTGTCCCAAGAACGTCGATGAAAATTTAAATGATTATTTTAATGTATACTTAGTAAGCAGTCAGTCACTTTGTTTATAGAGGGAATAAAGAAATGGGGCCTGGCTGACTCAGGAATTGTACTAAAGGGCCTATATAGTAATTTATAAATAAAACTGTACCTTTGAAAAAAATATAGTCTCTAGTTTTGAAAATACAAACCTCTTATATAACAAAACCTTTTAAAACACTGTTCATTTTTTTCTTTACTAACTCTTAAGCCACCACCTCTACACACATTTTGTTCTGGTTTCTCTTCGCCCCTCCTCCCCACCCTCCATAGTTGCAAATCTCAGTATTAATTGGAGCTTAGATGATCGAACTGTTGCCGCTAAGGCTTCGTTCGGCAGGTCTCTTACAGGCTACTGTCACAGCATGAGGTCTGTTTGCTCGGTGTAACTGTTCTGCAGTGCAGTGAGAATGCCTTGATTAATATGCCACCTGAAAATAAAATGAATCTGAAAAAAAAAATTATAAGATATTCTCATAAATATTAATTCACACTTGTATGGAATTGCACATAATTTTCAATATACTTTGGAGCACCTTCGGTATGAACGATTTGGTCTCCAAAGAGAATGGCATAATTTTTTTAATGCATAGTTGATACATTATTAAGTATCATTTGTTTATTAATCCGAGACTACATACATATAACGCAGGGCAGTAGGTGGGTTGTATGAGAATGAAAGGGTTTTTTATTTTATTTAAACCATGTGTGGAGTTTATTTATTATGCTCAGAAGTGGTGCAATTTAAACATATTGTATAGAAGCAGCTCATGACGGAACCTACCTGACTGCTTCTGCTAGCGTTGCCATTATACCCGAGTGTCTTCTCCTACTCGCTAGCTATCGTGACTGCATGTGAGACGGAGCACTGAGCAGTTTGAGTTGAGTCCATGTCTGACCTAGCTGACCGGTAGTGGACCCTGAACAAAGGAATAAATCTAGCAGACTTATTGAACATTTACCATGTGTTAGGCCTAGTGTACAAGGTTCTGAGACTGTGGAATCAATGTCCATGTGCACTTGCCTTATCTCAGCTTGTCCCCTAAACACTGCTCACCATATCCTCATTGCCTCAGGAGAGCTGCCTCTTCCGTGGCAGAGGGTGACTCCTCTGCAGAGATAGCAGCTGGAAGTTAGCCCAGAGGCAATCATTTGCCCTATAAGATTGTTATCTCTGATATCTTTTTGCTCCAAGGACAAGGCTTTTCTCCTTTTCTGGGACTGCTTGCTCTTTTCTGTGATCCTTCTTGTTTGTCATCAGTGCCTGCTAGGTTGCTTGGTTTCCTGCTTCAATCAGCTTTTCTAGCTTGCTTCAATCTGTGTTAAAGGAATCTTGGGATATGAGTAGATCATTATTGTGGTTCGCAGGTTTGGGTAATTTAACTAGTCATCTCACATATATTTATCTAGCAAGCATGAACATATACATCACCTATTATAGTATTTGCCTGACTCCATATGTGAAGCCCTGGGGTTACTGAGGTGAATGTTACGTATCCCTGCCCTCATTCTTCAAGGGATTATGCTGCCAGCTGACTCAGGGCCTTTGCACAAGCTGTTTTCTCTGTTCAAACTTGCAAACCTAGGTCGAATGGCGGTCAGCTCTTCAGCTACAATTCTCTCCTCTGGACTAGACCAGCATCTTTCAACTGCTGGTCTGCAGACCAGTGCCAGTCTGCCAGAAATTTCATGCCAGTCTGTGAAAGAGTTAATCACCCTGGTTTTGTAATACAGTATGTCTGTAAAGTCATGGTGCACTTTTGATTCGTCACAGGAGAGCAATAAAAGACGATAGAAATGTGAAATCTGCACCAAATAAAAGGAAAACCCTCCCAGTTTCTGTAGGATGATGTGGCAGCATGTGCGTATGCGCAGATGATGACATAATACCGTGTATACAGCAGAGCAGCTCACAGCTCTGCCAGTCGAGATGTGGACGGTACAGAGTAAAGTTCAGTGTGTTCTGTGGCTCACTAAATTCAAATCCGCGACTAAAGTGCAACGTGAATATCGGCGCGTTTATAACGAAGTGCCACCACATAGGAATAACATTACTCCTTGGAATAAGCAGTTGAAGGAAACCGGCAGTTTGGTGGAGAAACCCCGTTCTGGTAGGCCATCAGTCAGTGACGAGTCGGTAGAGGCTATACGGGATATCTACCTAAGGAGCGCTAAAAAAATCTGTGCATGAGCCCACATTGAACTGCACTGAATAGGTATGAAACTGGGAGAGTTTTCCTTTAATTTGGTGCAGATTTCACATTTCTATCATCTTTTGTTTCTTTCCTTGTTTCTTTCCTGTGACTAGTCAAAAGTGCACCATGACTTTACGGACACACTGTATAAAGGTTATAAATCCAATGATCTTAGTCGAATTTGCTCAGGGTAATTGCCACTTATCAGACTGTATCATCGATGAAAATACTACTGAGGTTGTCTTAGAGATCTCTGTGGAACTTGAGTCTTGTCCGAACACCTTTTGCTCCATGTAGAGCATTTTACAGGTCATGTGCAATAGACAAAAAGCATTCGGACAAACTTAAGTACTTTTCAGTGCATCGTATGTGTGGAGTTCAGACATCGATCAGATCACCAGCTTGTACCATGTTGCACTGTTATGCATGGTGGGATAAAACTCGATTCATTGTGTGTTTCCATTTCCAGCTGGCTGGGTCACCAGTCCCCAAGTGTAAAAAGATTGAAACTCACTGGACTAGACCATTTATCTGAGTTTTAGTATCCTTTTCCTTTCCTCTAGAGCAGTTAGTTCAGTTTGCAATGATATATCTGTGTGATTTGATTAGTATTTGTCCCCTAAGTTCTAAACTCCATAAAGTGGAGATCCCCCCCCCCATAATTGTTTTCTTAGCACCATAGGACAGTGAAAAGTTTGTACATGGTATATACTAGGTGCACAGAAAATACTGTATTTGTTGAATGAGTGAAAGCCTAAGGGCATTGCTTTTGCAGTGATAAAGGTCTCCCTGAGCAGGCAGCACTGCGGAAAGCCCTTGAACTAGAAAAAGAGCTGTGAAAAGGAGGGCTTTGCAGGCCAAGCCAGGCAGACACAAAGGTCCAAGGCCCCAACTAATGGCTGTTAGCTTATCCCGGGAAAGATACCAAGGGGCTGTGTGTGTATCGGAGGGGGAGTCGGGGTGTTGGCAGTAGGAGCTCTAGAATAGAAATCTGCCTCAAGAATA
The DNA here is from genome assembly GCF_036850995.1 of Saccopteryx leptura. Taxonomy (NCBI): domain Eukaryota; kingdom Metazoa; phylum Chordata; class Mammalia; order Chiroptera; family Emballonuridae; genus Saccopteryx; species Saccopteryx leptura. The sequence goes on from NC_089506.1 coordinate 195,356,557, forward strand.
CTGGCTGAAGGAGGGGAACTGGTGGTGTGTTGAGAAGGAGAAATGGGTAAAGGGAAATTTCTGTTCCGGTTTTGTGTTATTTTTAAATGTGCATTTAGGACCACACACACTGAGAAATTATGTGCCCTCACATAATTGTGGGGTGGGTGCCGCCCCCAAAGGAGCACTTTCTGTGAAAGGAAGATGCTAGCCACTCACAAATGATAAGAGTGCCAGGTTCTTTTCATTTGAGTGCTTAAGGTGACAGCATTTCTCTGGGGTCAAAGGGCATTCACATGTATGACATCAGATGCTATCTGAGCCCATTTCATCCATGGGCTCAGAGTCGCAGTGACTTGTTCCAGCTCTCATAATGAATATTGTAAGTGCCAAGGCTTGAACCCGGGTCTTTTGGGATCTCAGTATATCCTGAGCTGCCTGCAGGCACATAACTCTACAAGGTTGTGTGGCTGGAAACTTTTGCCAGTAGTTTCTCCAGATGCTGCTTTCTATTCCAGAGCAGCCATCTCCCTTCTTCCCCTTCTTCCCCTTCTTCCCCAACCCCAGCTACACCCCAGCAATAAATGAAAAGTTGCCTTTGATCTTGGTGATAATATTGTTACATTTTGCAGAGAAGATGGGAATTAAGGGTGCTCAGAGGACCTTGTGGTAAAAATATAATGCATTAAGGAAACATTTTAATCGTATGAATTGACAGTTTCTTGCTGGCTCACATCCACCTGGCCCTGGTGTGTTCAGTCTTGTGGTGCTGCTTTTGAATAGCGCATGCACTTAGTACTCCTTATTCAAAAACATAATTGATGTACCATCTTGGGAAGTGAGTGTATTAAGCCTCCTGGGGGAATATGGTGTGTTGGACCCAGCACAGAAGCAAATGGAAAGCCACTGTCCCAGGCAGCAGCAAAATCATATTTAATGGACAGGTACTTTGTGATTAGTCAAATTTTTGCCCATCAAGAATAGAAAGAGGATATATTTGTGGTGGCATTAGGTATTCAAAAAATTAAGGGCTGTTTTTCTTGGTTTTAGGTATTCTCGGATTTCACTTCTTGCCCTTCCCACCTTCCCTTTTAGTAACCCCAGTTAGCCTACATTTTGAGTGTGACCCTAGATACCTACATACCCACCTCTACGCTTTCCTCCTCTTCCTTTCTACAGAAAGATGTAGCACTTAAGCCTCAGGAACGTGTGGAGAAACGCCAGGCCCCTCTGACCAAGAAGAAACGAGAAGCACTTACCAACGGCTTGTCCTTTCACTCCAAGAAGAGCCGCCTCAGCCACCCGCATCACTGCAGCTCAGACCGAGAAAATGACCGCAATCTCTGCCAGCACCTTGGGAAGAGAAAGAAGATGCCGAAGGGACTCAGACAGGTGAGGCTGCTTGGTTTGGTTCTCTCCTGTGGCCGTAAAATCCCCCCCTTCGGTGCCTGTCCCTCTGTGGTTCTTCCCAGCAGGTGGAGAAGGGACCCTTCTGGGATGCTGGAAGGCTGCCCTGCAGAACTTTGTGCTTTCTTCTAAAAGATGACAGCAAACCAAGCTCAGGGTTCTTTTACTAGGATGTGAAACTTCAGCATGGTATCCTTGTAGTCAGATGCGCTCTCTCTAACAAAGCTCGATGCTGCTGCTGTTGGCGTTGAGAGCCGACTGGCTGAGATCTTGATGGCAGTCAAGATAGACCGGCTGGTAGGGGAGAGTGCCTCATGATTAGGACAAACAGAACAGGCAGATTTGATCACATACGCCGTGTATCCGAATGTTCTGAGGTGCTAAAACATGGTTCCCTACATGCGAGCAGAGCCTTGTAGGGGTCTACATCTTCCTGGGAAGTGCAGATACTGTGGCGTGTGGGAGAGCAGTGGCGAAGAAATGAATTTGCCTTTTGGTTCCTTAGCTGCTCTCTGTAGCCTATAATTCAGGACTGTCTCTCTGATCTCCCGACTGGATGAAAGTCTGGCAATGGGGCTTACGGGTCTGTTAATAATTAGGTTTCGATGATCCACAAGAAAATATAGCTCTTGGCATTTGGAGAGCCTTTCTGCCTGTGGAAATCCCCACATGAGATAGATTAATAATGAGAAATGAAGCGGCTTATAGCAGGTTTCCTGCACAAATCCGGAGGCCTGGGTGCCTGCTGAGTTACTTGTGTCAGGGTGTGTCTTGTTTATTTGTGGCAAAACCACTGGGTGGGGTCGACTGTCCCTTGCAGGAATCCGGAGGGGTGTGTATTTCAGAGAGCATGTGCTCTAATTAGAAGCTGAACAGGTCATTTCTAGTTTGCGCGTGTTTGTCTGCAGAGGGGGAAGACCTGGGATTATAGAAGGCAGGGGTTCTTTTTTTTACAGAGACAGAGAGAGGGATAGATAGGAATGAAGAGAGAAGAGAAGCATCAATCATCAGTTTTTCGTTGCGACACCTTAGTTATTCATTGATTGCTTTCTCTTATTAAGTGCCTTGACTGTGGGACTACAGCAGACCGAGTAACCCCTTGCTCAAGCCAGCGAACTTGGGTCCAAGCTGGTGAGCTTTGCTCAAACCAGATGAGCCCACGCTCAAGTTGGCGACCTCGGAGTCTCGAACATGGGTTCTCTGCATCCCAGTCGACACTCGATCCACTACGCCACCGCCTAGTCAGGCAGGGGTTCTAAAACCTCATAGGTCATTACAACCATTATCATAAGCCTTTTAAAACACAAAGTCCTGGCCCCTCCCTAGGACCTAATGCATTAGAATCCTCAGGGAGGGGAGGCAGAGATATTTGTAGTCTTAGAAAGTGCCTGTTTGGTAATGGTCAGGCCAGTTTGGAAATAACTCCTGTAAAGCATCTAGTCGAGTATATTTTTGGTGATGATTTTCAGTTAAAAGATAGGAAGGATCAAAAGCTTCAGTTAGATCTAGTGGACAGTTTGGGGTCAGCGTTCAACCTGACAGGTAATAGAAAAGGGTATGCTCCCGAGAAGACATCTAGAGTGAGGGGTTTCAGCCTGGCCGCAGAAGGCTCTCAGGGAAGTGTCCCCAAATGTACACACACGACAGTTTCTCAAGAGGTACATGTGTCCTGAAATGAAATGCCAGATTGCAGTTATATTAGTCATTACTCACATTTATCTAATGCATGCCTGCTACAGTCTTTCAGTGGGAGAGTTTGTGCAGTATCATCTGCAGTTCTCATAATAGTCATAGGTGGTAGGTAGTATGATGTACTTTACAGATGTGGCAGCTGGGGCTCAAAGAGGTCACGTGGCTTGTCTCAGGCCACTTAGCAGTGAGGGACAGAGGCAGGATTCAGACCCAGATTTCTGTGGCTTGCTCATTACCTCTGTACATTCTGCCTTTCTGGAGAAGAGGAATGGGCATGAAGAGAAGGAGGACTCCGGGTCATAGGACGCAGGGAATCGAAGTATTTCTAGAAACTTCTCGAGTAGTGGTCAGAAGCAGTGATTTTGGTCATAGAAACGGCTTAGAAAGGCACAAGAAGAATCTGGATAAAATACCAGGGCAGAGAAAGCTGAATGTTTGAAAGCAAGCACTTTTGGATGAAGCTTTATTTTTTTTATTAATATTAGGTTTGTTTTCAGAGAGTGAGATGGGGGAATAAGGGCTAGCTTCCATGGACTGTGTTGTTCCCATGGTATTTGTGACTTCCAGCTAAAGCCTTGATGTGCTAGATGTGTGAGGAAAGTACTACTGTATTTCCTCGTGTATAAGATATACCATTTTCTGAAAAATTTGGGATCTAAAATCTGGGTGCGTCTTATGCAGTGGCTGTAGTTCTTTTTTACCTGCATTTCCTTCTTTTCACGCTTGTTGTCTTTTTTTCCAATTATGGGCCCCAAGATTAAAATGCATCTTATACATGGGTGCGTCTTATACACGGGGAAATACGGTATTCCCCAGTGGAGATGGGCTGCAGTGTAATCACCACCACCTCTCCCAGGCACTCCCTCCCCACAGGGTAGGTGGGAGCTTCTTACCCTTTCAGGAAGGAAACCAACTTAATTCTGAGTCTGCACTAAGCCCTGCTTCCTCATCCTTGATACTCTTATTCCCAGACCATGATTTTCCCATTCTCTGTCCTTAACATTCTTCTTCCTACTTTGTCCTCTGGGGAGAGAGTGTATGTCTCAAATTTGAGTAGCTTTTGGTCCTCACAATCAGCATTCCGGTAGTACTGGTATTTGAAATCAAATCTGTCCTTGTTTTTGGCAAAATGTTTGAAAGACTCCGTGGATCAGAGAGACAGAAAGAGAGAATCGTATTTTGGCCTAGGTACGGGCTGGGCTTTAAAAACCAGTGCTGTTTTCTTATCATCAGTGTTCATGACAAAATAGACAGCCCAACTCAAGTATTATTTTTCTAATAGGAAGGGAAGGAGAAATTAATAATGGAGATACAGCTCTGAAACTTTTTGTTTGCAATATTCCCAGACTTACATGTGCTGCCATGAGCCCCAGAACAAACCCCGGTCTGCTGCTGCCCATCTGTGAAATGGGAGGTTCCTCAGGCCCCTTCCTCTCTGAAGTGATGCCTGACACAGAAATACATAGCGCTGTTGAGGTCTGCACGGGAAGACCATGCTAGGTCTGAGGGTCATTCAGTTTTGGAGCATGACTGGCTCTGTGAAGACACTGAAAGGAGAGGTGTGAGATGCGTCCCTAGTGGGAGGCGGAGGCCCGGCTGGTTGTGTGTCAGTGCCGACAAGGGCCGTCTGTTGTGAGATCATTGGTAAAAGGGGCCACAGGAGTGTTTTATGGCCACAGTGTAAGTTCAGAAACTTGTGCTAAGGGTATTTGTGATTGTTTCTCTATCCTGCCAGATGCCCGCACACGTCACAATGACTCCGCCCCCTCTGCTGCCTTCCCCCTCCCCCTGCTGCCTTTGCCCCTTACCGGATGAATCTGCCACCTCAGCTGGGAGGGGGCCTGGAGGAGAGTTTCCACATTAATGGATTGTTGTTCAGTGCCTCTCTTCCAGGGAGTGATAATCACAAGAACTACAGATGAAAGAGGGTAGTGGGAGCTGAGAATGTAGTCTTTATTTTTGACTTGGTGAGAGTGGATTAAGTTTGCATTTTATTAGGAAATGGTACTTCCTGAGCAGGGAACTCACACACGGCTTTCCTGTAATTATGGGAAGATGTTACTCCTTCGTGGAGAGGAAATAATAGGATCTTTTTTTCCTCCTGAGAATCCGTTGAAGGCAACTAATCTTTTTACTGTGAGAGTGCAATTAAATAGTTTTATAAGAGAGATGCGTATTTCTGAAACCAAGCCGCTTGTCCTTCTGCGTGATTAGGAAACCTCCGTTCTCAATGTTTTTCCATACTGGTAATGGAAAGCTCGTCTCCAGCACCTAATCACCCCCCTGGAAATTATTTGTTGAGTTATATTTTTAAGTATAAATACACACTGACTTAGAAGATGCTGAGCTGGCAACTGTCTTGTAAAATGGTTGCTTTTTCTTTCTTTCTTTTTTTTTTTTTTTTTTTTGTATGGTGAATTTACACAGTCTCCTTCATTTCCAAAGGGGTTTGAAAAAATAAAGGAGCAAGTTAACTGTTACACACAAAAGAGTACATGTCTTTCTGACCCCTGTCCCTGGGCCTATACTCGTCCTACACGGAGCTATTTGTTTATTATGTGTGCTCTCAGCCATTATATAAAACAGTTTTAGCTCTTACTAAGAAGGATATGGTAGTTTCTCTTTTTTAACTTAGACTTCGGAAGGGGCAAGATTAAAACAGGAGTGTGTAGGTCCTTGCTGTAAGGAGCTGTATTCTCTGGCGGGGAGACTACTTCACAATGAAACCCCCGAGAACACGGTGAAATAACATCCTGCCAAAAAGTTGAGCCAAATGATGACTTCCCTCGGAAGCACTTCGGGAAACCTTAATTCTTCCTAGTGTTTTGAGGTAAACTTTCATTCACTATGTATAACTATTAGACCATAAGGAATGCTTTAAAAGTTTAGTACTTTATCATTTAAAACACCAAGGGAACAAAGTATTTTTAAAGACAGAGAGGTGCCTGACCTGTGGTGGTGCAGTGGATAAAGCGTCGACCTGGCACACTGAGGTAAGCTGGTTTGAAACCCTGGGCTTGCAACTACTATGAGTTGATGCTTCCCAATCCTCCCCCATCCACTGCCCCTTACTGTCTCTCTAAAAATCATTAAGTAAAATCTTAAATTAAAAAAACAATAAAAATAGAGAGGCAGTGAGGAAAAGTTGATGAGAGTTTAGAGCAGGGGTCTCAAACTCGCGGCCCGCGGGCCGCATGCGGCCCGCCGAACAATTTTGTGCGGCCCGCAGACTAATCCACGAAGTTCAAAATATTTTGGATAAAATTAAGTAAGCCTAGGGGCCTACTTGTATTTTTCATTTCTCTAGCATCCTAGCTAGATATTAGCTTAGTTAACAGCAGTTGTGATGCGAAACTACAGTTTCTGGTCGTTTTGTGACACTGAGTAAACTGCATGTACGATTGTGCTTGTTGTACTGATTTTTTTTTGTTTTCAACTGCAGTGAGAAAAGTGTTGTGTAACAGTTGCCTTTTGTAGACCTAGTGCGGCCCACCGAACGGCTGTGATCTTGCTCTTCGGCCCACATGCTGAATTGAGTTTGAGACCCCTGGTTTAGAGAATCCTCAGACTTGGTTCTGGATGTATATTCCCAGAGGCGGATTAAGGTCAGTTGAGGTCCTGGGAGCAAAAGAAAATATTGGGCCCCTTAAAAAAGAGAGAAACAGGGAAAATAAAAATACATGTTAACTGTATTTTTAAATAAATAAAAAATATTATGTACTATTACTGTTTAAATTGCATGTATGAAACCAAACTTGATGTCATTAGAAAAAGTGTAAAGTTGGGGTTTTGTGGGGCCCTTCAGAAGTTGGGGCCTGGGTGTGCGCCTGCTGTGCCCGCTGTTAAATCTGCCCCTGCAGATCCCTAAATCTCCATCTAGTCCATGGGCTGCCCTTTCTGTTTCCGGCGTGAACTGAACCACAGGAAATAGGTGGAGGATTTGGAGCTGACAATGAAGATAACACAATGTATACAAAATTACAAATTATGGATACCAAAAATGCATACTGATTTTTAGAAGAAGACTTGATCCCAGTGCCAAGTATTTAAAATTAGAGCTTTTGTTAGAACTGTGCCTGGTGGTTGCTTCTACTCTGCATGACATTGTTTGGAGTAAGTGGTTTTTGCGGGTACAGAGGGTCCAGGTGACTAAGCCACCATCTGTGCTTCCGCTCATCCTGATGGGGCAGGTGACCTCGCCCGTGCTCTTTGCCTTTGAGGCTGATCCTTTATTGCAGTTAGATTGACTCAGGTTGTTTGAGGACTTCTCTGTGACATTTGTTACTGGTGGAAATTAACTTGCGAAAGAGGATTTATAATGGAAAACTTTGATTAAACAGATTCAGTTCAAGTCATATATCTGAAGAACTGCTAATTAGTTTTGGTTGGAAATCCAGGCTGAACTCACACAGGTATTTATCCAGCTTGAGTGTAGAGCCTACAGGTGTCTGGAAATCAGAGCATTTGAAACACTGATGTAATTAAGGATTATACTTTAGTAATAAAAAAGCCATATGAACTTTGCTCTGTGCTCTTTCATAAATACATTTGTTACAATGGTTAAATGACTGGAGGTGCCTTGAGCTAATATCAAGAAATGTGAGCTGCAGTTAAATCATTTTTACTTCATATTTCAAACTTTCGAGTTTAATGTATTAATTGGGATTTCATCTGTTTTTCAGAAATTGTGTAGTCACATGAAAAATTTAAACAGATATTAAACAAAACTTTATTTTTCCTTCTTATGGATTTAAGTTGCATGTTACTTTTTACCCTTTGCTCAATTTACAAAAATAAGAGTAAAAACATAGAGAAAAATTGGGAGAAGAAAGATTGGCTTATAATCATTCTTGGAACCTTGACTGACTTTAATTAAGGATAAGATGCCAGTTTTAAAACGGTTACTGAGGAAACCCCAAGTCAGACTTACCTCTGTTCAGAATTAGTTATATATTATATTGGAGGTATTTGTTTGAAAACCTGGAACTAACACAATAAATTATGTGGAAGGTGTTTTGTTTTATTTAACTTGGGCATATGGAAACAGTAATAGTCATTTTTTGAGTTCTAGATCTTTTGAGTGTATGGTTTTTGCTGCTTCATATAGTTGTCTGAGATATGTTCTGTCAGCCCTGAATGTTGGTAAGTGTGAGTATAAACAACACTCAACTTCGGAGAGACAGAAGTGTTTAGAGTGATGTGCCCGGTCATAAATTTTATCCCAAGTGACCTGTATAATTCTTAATTAAAATTTAGGAAGTTTGACCAGAAATGAACATAGCACATTGAATACCATCTTATAAAATAAAACCTACAGAGAGAAAATAGGCTGAAACTGGAAAAGCAACTGCAGTGAAAGGAATTGGCAGTAACTTGGTTTGCGCGATCCTGAGACCTATCACAGTTATTCTGTAATACAGTGACATTCACTAGATCCTAAGTCATGATTTGTTCTGTGTATGTGTGTACAAAACTTCATGATCAAGGGTGTTTAAATCCCATATACTATAGAGGAATAAGAAGGACAAAGTGACAGACATGATTCTCAACTTTATCTGACATGAGTTCTGTAATACTAGTGATTGAATGGTGAAAGAACATGTTTTTTTCTTTCTTAACAAAATTTGGCCACTACACCTTTGATAGTTGATGAGAGTAGACAAACTCCGCTTCTTTATGAAAGACCGCCTTTTGGTGTTAATTTTACATTTTAATGATACAGTGTTGCCTGTATATAGTCAGATTTTAGTAGCAGAACATGAAATAAGCCTCTGTGTGTTCTGCATTCTAATCTCTGCTCACAGCAAGGCCATCTCCACACAAGTCTGCATGACAGGTATCAAGTGGGAGGTGGAAGTGGGTGGGTGGCTGTGTGGTTTGCAGCGGTGTTGGTGGGAGCTGAGCAGATGGTTGTGATAGCCACGTGTGGCGAGATTCTCGTGGGAGTTGATGGTGGTGACAGGCGACTCATAATGTGCTATTTACAGTTTGGGTTTGCAGTCTTTCAGTGACATCTGAATGCTCTTTAGCAAGTGCTTTCATTACTGCCTTCCGAAGAGCTGCTAATTGAAAATGAAATTGTGGGTGGGCTTTAAGGCAGGCACAGGCAGTAACTCTGTGTGGTGAATGTTACTTGAGAACTGTTGGATGTCTTGATGCCCAATTTGTAATTATTTTTCCAAGGAGGAAAAGCCGAAGGTGCATTTGAAGATCCAGTATGTGCACATAGGCAGAGCTGAATGTCTCCTCCTACCCAGAGAGCCAACTGTGCACTCACTGGGCTGGAAACGAAGCCATCTGCCCACAGCTCACCTCTGTGTGGTTCTCTTTAAATGCAGACAACGGTGTAAGGTGGTTATTTTAAATCTGCTATTATCTTGTAGTATTCTCTATTAGTTTTTTGTAGGATACCATTATTCTTCCTTTTATTGTTCATACAGTTGGTATGCAGGACAAAATGAGTATTTGATCTCTTGAACTTTGAGCGATTATATTTAACTTCTTGCATATACCTTTTCTTCCGATAAACCTTTCTGTATGATACAATTCTGGTGAAGGCAGTTGGGGCCTCCAGGCCTGATGAGGGAAGAGGAGGATGGTGCATTAGACTGAATTTTGACAGTGGATGATGCTTTTGCCTCTCTATGGCTGCTTCCAGCTGCGGGATTGCCGTTTGTATTTCATCTTCAGAGTTGTTAGCTAAAGCGTCAGTAGCATTTCCGAAATGGTAGCTTTTGTAAGTGTTTGTGTGTTGAATTGTTTTATTGCCCATTCTCAAAATAGCTTTGCACAGAGAAATCTTGTGCTGAACAAGGAATGACCTCCCTCTTGGAAGTGCTGTTAGCTCTCTTTTTAATTAAATATGAAGATAGATACAGTATTACTGCATTCTTTTTAGCTTTCCCTTGAACATTTCAGTGAGTAGCAGCTGATTTATATGTTCTGTTTGAGTAGGACTGATACTTGCTTTTAGAGAGTCCCGGAGGCTCCGGCTGAGGGACCTTAATGACACACCCTTTGCTGTACTTAACCCTCAGTCCCATTAGACCTGCTTTGCCACAGGAACCCAACTGTTTTAGTGCACTTGAGCTACTGCTGGGTCCTAATGATGTCTAGGAGAACCTATTGCGGCATTCTAAAGGAATTCTGGAGCATTGCATATTGATGCAAGCATTGACAATTTTATACCAAGCAGATGCAACCAAGTTCTTGCAGGAGCTTTGGGTCTTTTCCCACCTAGGGGCGCATATCCTCACCCTTGTGCTTGCAGACACACACAAACTGAAACCGACGGAGTGGTTCACAAATGCAGGCAAGTCCTGTCAGAGGCCCACCTGGTGTCTTTCCAGAGGCCTGCTGAAACACTTCACCTGCATTCATTGATCACAGCTCTGCAGAAGCTGCCACTCCTCCCGCGTGTCTGCCTACAGTGATGCTGTTGTAGCAGGCCGTTCTGTGATCACTGTTTGCACCTGCATTTGCTCAGGAAGCGCTCGTGTCACATGTCTTGAAATCATGTAGTACAGAGCCAGACAGGTCCTAATTGCCAGCGCTGGTTCTGCGTGGTTGAGACTAGCTGTAATTGGGATTGAGAAGCAGTTAGCTGCAATTTCTGGATAGGAAACATACAGAAAAATGTTTCTCAAAGGGTGGTCTTTGGACCACCTAACTCAGGACAACTCTGGGGCTTCTGTGAACATGCAAATTCCCAGGCATCACCTCTGACTTGTGGAGCCAGAGTCCCCTGGGTGGGGTCAGCATGTGGCACCAGGCTCCTTGGGTGCAGGCGATATAAGAGTCATAGTTTTAAATAAATTGAAATGTATTCGTTTTATATTTTGAAAAGGGAAAGGGGACAGTGTAAGGCATTTTTCCCCGCCGAGAAGGAAGGAAGGGGCCGGAGCCACGAAGTGTGGAATAGTAAAAGGCTTTATTGAGTACAGTGCTCATCCCGCCCAAGGAGGTTCCCTGGCCCTGAGGAAAGATGGAGGCCAAGGAAGTCGCAAGTGGTGACCCGCGTGGGGGATATTTAAAGGGTCCCTAGGGTGGTTGAGCTAATATGACGTGGTGAAATCTCACTGGCTGGCAGACGGTCGCTGTTTTCCAAAGGGCTCCTGGGAAGTTTCTTTTGGCGCGCTTGGTTGTGGGCGGTCCTATCCAAAGTTCCCGGGCCTGAGCTTTCCCCATTATTCCACCGACCTTATATTCTGACCTTTTGTGTTAAATAGAATAGGGGCGCCGTTTATTCGTCTGGCTACTTCCTGCTGATTAGGGGCATCGTGGGGAGGGGGAGATCGGAAGGTGGTAGTTTTGAGGGGTGTCAGGAGGAACAACTGTTTTGTGTGAGTTAAGAAACTTCGCAGATGTGGTCCTGTAAGGATTTTTTAAAAAGAGGAGTAATAGGGGGATTTGCAGGGTCTAGCCTTTTGGTGAGCCGGAGATAGATGGAGTCCAGTGGTTCCTACTGCCAGTGGTCCTGTAAGGAGGCAAGCTTGAGGCAGAACTGCACGTCAGGAGTGGCGTAAAAAGGGGAAAAGTAGGGGTCCCCTCCATTCCCATAACCAAGACCTGTGAGGGAACTAGAGGTCCAGAGTGTGATGGCAAAACAGAGAAGGTAGCCCCCGTGTCCACAAGAAATGAGATGGACTTACCCACTAGCTGCAGCATACCCTGGGTTCTCCGAGTCCAGGCCGTGTCCTAGGAGTTTGAGTGATGCACCCACCTGGCTGGATGGGCCTCCCCATTCGGGCGGCTTGTCCTCCACGTAGAGGCGCTGAGGAAAAGCCTGTTGCCCAAAGGGGCAGTCACTCTACCAGTGA